>NC_092631.1:13802304-15002304 GCF_039555335.1 Amphiura filiformis
TGGAATCGGAAAAGATTGTTTTATGACCAAGAATAAAAAAGGGTCTGATACCAATCAACATTTTGCACTGTTACATACTACGATGATTATTACTCACGATTTATAGCATTTTTAACAGATCAAATCCCCCCTTAATACTAGGGGGACCGAGGTAACAGCCCCTATGGATTTCTATACCAAACGCACTGTAATGTTCTAAATGGTATCAAAGGATAGTTATGGTCTATCCTGTGACTGTGTAAGTATTTGTTCCACATTATTACGACTACACAATCGGTCGTTTAGTTTCAGTATTGCTTTTGGTTTTGGTCACATGGTTTCCTATTATCGTGCCTAAGCTCGTGACTGTCGTCATTATCGATATCTTTGTTTGTGCCCGTTGTTAGAAACTTAAAATATGTAGCAAGTAGCAAATATGTTTATACAGATTTTGAGCTGTATTGCTCCAACGATTTTGATATGAGAAGTAATGACACAAATCACTTCGTTTTTACTTGATATAATTTAAACGAAACATATCTCGGGCGTTAAATTTCAGTGGGATAATGAGAAAAATATGAGCTTTCTGCGGATACCAAAATCTATCTCAATTTTGATGAAGAAAATGTGGGTGAAACTGCCGATCGGGTCACGTATAAAGTTATAAAAGGGGTTGTCAGATTTTTTATTCATATTGTGTTTTGTGCTTCCCATAATTGAAGCTTGAAGTTAGAATAATTTGTGATGTACATTTAGGACTTATCCTTTCCCCTATCGGCACGCCTCAGTTATAAAATCAAAGTTATATTGAAAATTCGCATACAAATAAAGTCTTCTCAAAATAACCCAAATGTGTAAAAGGCCGTTTTTATATTCATCCACACAAGTATGGTCTATTCGAGTATAGTTCTGTCCATAACGAGTCTGTATACATTGTTCCTTTCAAGGTGACTAGATTTGAGAACAATACGAACATCTTGAAATAAATACGGTAGTACTTTCTATCGACATCAGAATTTCGGAGTTCCCGCGATGATATTATTTTCTATTCCACATTCGTTTTTACCACGCAGTATCTTGACCAAACCTGGAGAAATAAAAATGAAAATATTCTCTGTGAACAATACGAGACGAGGACACCGAGGCCACATATAATTGCATAATTTGTGTATAGAAATATATTATTTCAATTTCAAATTATTATATTAGTACTTTTCGTCTTATTCGGGATTACCTCCTATTCCAAATCATTGCTATCTACTGAAGATATCACGCCAAATATACATGTATCGCACATAGCATTGTATTGCATTGCATTGCTATCTACTGAAGATATCACCCCCAAATATTCACGTACCTAACATAGCATTGCATTGCATTGCTATCTATTGAAGATGTCACCCCAAATATACTTTTACCACACATAGCATTGCATTACATTGCTATATAATATCTACTAAAGATATCACCCCGGCAGGTACCACACATAGCATTGCATTGCATTGCTATAGTATCTACTAAAGATATCACCCCGGCAGGTACCACACATAGCATTGCATTGCATTGCCAGCTACTGAAGATATCACCCCAAATATGCATGTACCGCACATAGCATTGTATTGCATTGCTTATCTACTTAAAATATCACCCCAAATATACATGTACAGCACATAGCATTGCATTGCTATCTACTGAAGATATCACCCCAAATATGCATGTACAGCACATAGCATTGCATTGCTATCTACTGAAGATATCACCCCAAATATTATGCATGTACAGCACATAGCATTGCATTGCATTGCTATCTACTGAAAATCACCCCAAATATTATACATGTACCGCATATAGCATTGCATTGCTATCTACTGAAGATATCACCCCAAATGTGCATGTACAGCACATAGCATTGCATTGCTATCTACTGAAGACAGCATGCTGATGTGCCACCACACACAGCATTGCTCTACTGCCACAGCATTACATTATGTATCACACACAACAAGACGGTATTCCAAGTAAAATAGGGGTCATGAACTTATCGAGGGTTTGTGACTATTAAAGTTTCATCATGTAGGCCTAAACATGGTAAATATTGGTCCAAATTAGTTGCAATAAACGTTACAATGGTCAGCATGCCAACGTGTAAATTAACGCCATGTATATGCCCTAAGACATTGGCTACAATATCAACGTGTTTTCTGACATTTTATGAAATACCATACCTTTTTCTCCCCAATTAGTGTTCCAAGAGTTTACAGCTAGCCAATAGTCAGTCTTATTTTCTTTTCCCCAGCCAATCAGTTTTACAGAATGTTGACCAATGAGTGAGCCTGTTACATGCTGATAAACCCCTACATCAAGAAAGAAATAATTTTCAATACTTTTGATTTGAACCAAATAAGGTAAATAGAGCAAAGCATCAATGGAAATTATATACACAATTAGCAAATACACCATCTTTTAATCTTGATCAAATTTAAGACCGTATAATTTAGGGTTTTAAACTTTTGATCTCAACACAAGATTAAACATAACTCAAATTTTCGGTCATTGCAAGTTCGTCCTTCATCGGCAGATCGGCAACCCACGCTTACGTTAAAGATTCAGAGCTAACCTTTGGACACTGGACCCATACTGCAGTTACTGTCCGTTTTCCTATACACAATACACAGTGCTCTCACCATTGACGCGCGACCTTTACAAATAATGTATGTTGGAAGTATATGCATTTGCCTAGTTAACATCACTGTGTGAAAAATAACCGGCCAATATTTAAAGTATTCTCAAAAACTTCTAGCAAATATATTTCTCTAACATGACCTAAAATTACAGCTAGGTTAGATGTTCAGAAATAGTCGCACTTTCGTAAAATATGAGTGAGGGCAAGGCATAGCTAGCTCATAGCTTGCCAACTCCCCGTGTTAATTGGATGGAGATTTGACCGAAAATATTGGTAACGGACCGCTCAGTTCTGAAGGATGCCACACAAAAAAACGGTTCAAGCTACATTTAAAGTATTCTATGAAATTCTAGAAAATATATATAGTTTTGTAACATGTCCTAAATTTTTAGCTAATTTAGGTGTTTGGATATAGTCGCACTTTTGTGTTTTAGGAAGGATATGTAAACGACAGATAACACCAAAAAATATGAAGAAATTATTTCCAAACCGTGTTAAGTCAACAATCATTATGTTTCTCATTTTCAAGAATGCTGGTTAACAAAAAGCAGACCATTGTCTCATTTCGTGAACAAAGGTCCACATACCATTGTTTCCTTGCGTTTCCTTTATAATCGGTTACCCAACTGAAACTATAATACCAGCTCATTGCGATACCACAGATGTAAAACAGACACATGTGCACAACCAGTGAAGATCTGATTTAATCAGTTGAGCCGTTTTCAATGAGTGTTATCTTGGTTTAATAGCTTTTAATGGGGTTTAAGTCCTGCAAAGGTCGTGGTGAATTCTACTGTAGACATGACCGCATCATGCCCAGAACTTTATTGTACACTCTTGGTAACATCAGAGAAGATAATAGGCCCCCGTCACGGTTGATCAACACTCACTATTGACTATAGGTCAAAGTTATGACCAAAAATTCGAGGTACGTCTTGTGTTGACATCAAATTTTCAAATCCTAAATTATAATGTCTACGAACTATGAATTTTCATGCTAAAATTCAATTATACCAGTTTTGTAGCTGAAGAAATCTCCAAAAATCTGCATGTCCGCCTGTACAGGTCCGTGGTTGAATATTTCCGCTTGAATCTGACTAATGTTTGGTAAAATGGCGTATGCACTTTTCCCTGAAATGAAGAGATTTTGCATCACAACAAAAAACTGTCATATGCTACTCTAGTAGGCCTATAACTGACACTATTGAACTTAAAACAACAGCACTCTTAAAGTCCCATTCAGTGATCACAGCGAAAGTATTTAAAAAAAATTAAAATTGTGTATAAATCCCTTTAAAGTGAAGAATAAGTCGATAAAATTGTCACCAGGTATTTCTGAAATGAAAAATGTGGGCAAAAACACAAGAAAACAGCATTGACAAAGTTGAAACCCCAGTGAAATACACGAATCTGTAATTTACGAGTATACATGTACTGACAGCATAAAATGTAAAATGTCTTATTTTGTCTTAAATACACTGTTTTCGGCTGAACCACTAACAGGCTATGTTAGCACATCTATGACAATGACACTAAGTACCAAAATCAGAATTTTGATGATTTTTAAGATCGTCCAGATGAGCAAATCACTGAATGCAGCCTTTAAGCAGCATGTTCTAATCTGGCTTGATTCCTAGTGATTAAGATTACGATTAAGCATCATTCGGATCTCTTGCACTACGTAGTTTGTAATGTTTGAATGTTTCTATGTTCCATTGTGCGATGCGTAAGCCTCTTCCCTTGTTTGCAAGATTTCGAGTTGACCAGAAGCATGTTAAAATAATCAAATTTAACACTATTCGACATGACATGATTTCTGGTCGAATTTGACTAGAAATTATGCATACGATCTACACATAATCTATCATCGTACATAGCCTATGATAAAACTTACCAAAATGTAGATCATCCTGGTAAGAAATTGAATAATTTTTCGCACAAATATTACTACACACAGGAGTCTGAGCTTCCTCGGCACAATTTGGTAGAGCGGTCGTGGGTTCGAATCCCGTCCGCGTGTGATCAGGTAATTTGTGAGTACACGATTTCATGCTATATGGCTTGCATCCATCAGATGTGTTATACATGCCTCCTGTGACGATGCCATTGTCAACCCAATAATGCCACACAGCCGTTGGAAACCCTCCGTCGCATCTATGTTGCAAAGAAATGATGGGACGGCACTTATCAAGTAGGGGATAGTGTAACAGATCTACATTCTTCCGGCATTTTGACAGTTTAGTTCAAAATGACTATATAAATAGTGCTAAGATTTATAGCTACATAAGCGTACAGTGAAATATTTAGTTTTAGTATATGTGACTATGCGCATAAACATACGCTATTGATTAATAAGTTTATTTGATTAAGTATGTGTGTATTGATTGATTGATTGATTGATTAATATATTGATTTACAATATTTTATTGATTACCCAATTCCGCAGGCCACTCCGCAACAAGAAATCACGTCTTCGGTTGAAACATTCACGTACGTATCTTTAGTTTTTGACAACGTACAATATCGATCTGTCATAGCCTCAGTGGCAGACATTGCCTAAAACACATAAATTCGATAACATTTATATTTTGTATTTGAAATTATTTTAACTTAATTATTTTTATATACCCAGATTTGAAAAACAAGTTGTAGTCATGCGAGTATTTTGGGGGGGGCTTTGGGGGGCGCGCGAGCCCCCTGGGGTAAAAGCAGGGGCGGCCAAAACGAAGGGGCGGCGGGAAGAAGAAGGGGCGGCAAAAGGCGGGGTGGCGGAAGCAGAAGGGGCGGCAAAAAGAATTAGTAAAGAAAAAGGGCGGAAAAATTGAAAAGTATAAAAAAAACTGTGAAAAAATGGTAATATATTGCTTTTAGGACTTTTAGGGCGCTAGCGCCTATATTCCCACCTTTTTTTTTTTTTTTGCTCTTCACTTTTTCAAACCACCGAAAAAAATTGGGTCAACGTTTTCGGGCTGTTGAGGGAGGGCGGCAAAATTGAATTTTCTTCAGCCCCCGGGGTAGGAGCGGCCACGGTACGCCACTGGTAGTCATTTGAAATTTGTGATGTGGATAGTTAAGGCATGCACAAACCCATAGTCAAGTGCGATTATCTCAAGTTGACGAATTTACTTCCATGCATGCACGAACGTGACTATCCATCATATACTGCCGAGTGCATTAGTTATACAAATAAAAACGATGACAGCCTTTTGTTAATTGCTGCATTAATTATATCAGTTTTTTTTAGAAATTACATAATAAAAGTTAAATTATAAACGCAAGTTAACGTCCTTTTCTGCTAATCGACTTTCTTAATGAAAGTGTCGGGGGTTTGTTGATGATGTAACACAATCATTCCATGATCAAAGTTAACTTTTGATTATGATATAGGCCTAATGGTAAATTTGTCAATAGAATTATACGAACATACCCATCCAGCTTTACAAGCTCCTTGATCTTGAACTCTACCAATGGTGACGCAATTTGGCCAATGTACCCGAGCATCAAAGTTATCTGGAACTGTGGGGTCATTATGTGTGTAATACGGTAGCGTAGGAATATTGTTAAGCTTTTGGGACGGACGTTTTCCAGCTAATCGGGAAATAACGGTGTCATCATTGTCGCCAAAATTGACACCAGCCTGGTTAAAAGAAGAAAAAATAGTTAAATTTGTTTGATAACAATATACATTAACATATAGATGTCTGACACACAGGTTAATATTGAGTATGCATGTTTATTGAACAAAATTACATTGACTTAATTTTACTATTGGCTCCTCTACTGTGCTGTTCATTGCAGCGGCAAATAATTTGCCACTTGGGCCCGCCCTTCCTTCCAATTTAATTGTAGAGGTTTTTTTTACACTTTGACCTCTTTACCAGTTTACAGAGGTGAACAACTTATATAACTTATATGCTATCTACTGAAGATAGCATTTGTGAAAATAACGTATATGCTATCTACTGAAGATAGGATCTGTGAAAATAACTTATAGGCCTATGCTATCTACTGATGATAGCATCTGTGAAAATAACTTATATATTTATTGAAGATAGCATTGGTGAAATTAACTTATATACTATCCACTTAAGATAGCATTTGTGAAAATAACTTATATATTCATTGAAGATAGCATTGGTGAAAATAACTTATATACTATCCACTTAAGATAGCATTTGTGAAAATAACTTATATACTACCCACTTAAGATATAGCATTTGTGAAAATAACGTATGCTATCTACTGAAGATATCATCTGTAAAAATGTTTTATACTCTCTACTTAAGAGAGTATTTGTGAAAATAACTTCTATACTGTCTACTGAAGAAAGCATTTGTGAAAATAACTAATGTGTTATCTACTGAAGGTAGCATTTGTGAAAATAACGTATATGCTATCTGCTGATGATAGCATCTGTCAAAATAACTTGTATATCTATTGAGGAAATAATGATACACTATCTACTGAAGAAAGCATTTGTGAAAATGAATAATCTACTGATGATATAATATGTGAAAATATCGTATATATCTATTGAAGATAGCATTGATGACAAACAATAACTGATAAGATAGAATTTTGTGAAAATAACTTATTATGTTATCTACTTAAGATCAACTGAAGATAGCATGTGAAAAAAAACTAATGTGCTATCTACTGAAGATAGCATTTGTGAGAATAACGTATATGCTATCTACTGATGATATAGCACCTGTGAAGATAACTTGAATATCTATTGAAGATAGCATTGGTGAAAATAACTGATATGCTATCTACTGAAGGTAGCATTGGTGAAAATAACCTATATACTATCCACTTAAGATAGCATTGCGAAAATAACTGCTGATAACATCTGTGAAAATAACTTACATATCTATTGAAGATAGCATGATACTATCTACTGGTGAATACAGCTGTAACAATTACTATAGCATTGGTGAAAATAACTTACGCTATCTATGATAGCATGTTTGATTATAACATATGATATCTATAGCATTTGGCAGATAGCATGTGTGAAAATAACTTATATGCTATCTACTGAAGATAGCATTGGTGAAAATAAGAATATTAATATATAAAACTGTTTGAGATTCTATTTCTAGTTTTTTGAATATTTTTGACATGTATCCTACCTTCCATGTTGTATTCATTCGATTCACATGTTGGATCAACCGTTTTGAGAGCGGCTCATAGTACGTACTGCATCGAATGGTAAGACATTGCAAACTCCATGTAAAATTCAAAATAACAATCAGAAAAGCTGAAATTATACAAACCAGAGCAAAATCATGGTTAAGTAGCTTATAATTCGTGAAAAACGCTATTTGTCAACGATGAATGGTGCGCCATGGTGGGCTTGAGATCTGGTATCAATCTCTCTAGGGAAAGAAATTCATTCATCAATATTCATCATGAGTGCTCCTGATAACTATACTGCAAGTTCTAGAAATTTATTCATCATCATTACCATGATTACTGCCCCGATAACTACTACAAGTTAATTGAAGTTTACAGAAAAAACCCGAGAATACACCAGAAAAGACATTCCGCTGTTTCCAAATTGAATTTTTCATCAAAGCAACTGCTTTGTATATGAAAATGGACAATTCAGCGTAAATGCGCGGGATGCGGGTCTTCAACGACTGTTGTATTTTTCTTTGATTTGTTCGGGTTTTACAATAGATGACCCAATGGGACCCAAGAAAGCCTCTTGTGAAGCTTATATCCATGGGTCCCGTTCGGTAGATTTTGAATCACAAAATGAAATGAAAAAGGTGACATAACAATATTATACAATATAGTATGGATATATAGTATATCTTATGGGACAGTGCTATCATACTAAGACAGAAAATATATTTAATGCATATGAAAGAAAATTAGTGAATATTCATGAGGTATATCTGAATATTCATATCATGACTCCACTAATGAATTTTCATATGGTATATTGGGTGCCCGTGGGAAGGTATATAGGAGGGGGACGGGGTATAACTATAATTATTTTTTTGCAGGTCAAAAAGGGCCTCGCAAGCAACTTTTTGAGAATACACTCTAAGAAATCATATAGTACGGAAACGTTCAAAGAGGCCTAATCCGTGCAAAATTACCCTATGATTCAGGATTTTATAATAATTATCATATACCTACCAATTTTGCCTAGATATGCTACCATGATGATGATGGCACGACCACGGCTAGGAGATTCGAACACCTTTCTGTATGTATTGTATGTATAGAAAAGATACAAAATTCTATTGATAACGACATGTCATGGCCGATCAAAGATCAATCCGGCCTACACAATTTTGTTCAGATTTAGCCATGCTGATAATATGACCTATATATAGCTGTTATTCAGCTATTATGTAGCTATTGACATGACATACTATCCTACATACAAATGGCAAATATATATATAATATTAGTATCATCATCGTTATTACTATATTAGGTCTACGTTGTTTTCTTCAAATCGACAACTGTAGACCCGAGTTCCTCTGTTGTGAAAAACAAAATCAGTGAATAGGCCTAAGCCATTGTGAACCCGGATATCGACGTGAGATTTCCTAATCAAGTGCAGTGAAGGTCAATTCCGACACACCCCCTCTCCGCCCCCTTTGGCCCTGCTTACCTATAGTTGTGTTTTGTTGGTAAGCTCTGAGTTCTTTCAAACTTCAAACCAAGGTTGAAATGGCCTTTAGCGTTCACTACTACATGTACAACGAATATTAATATGAGTTTGGAAATCCATTCTTTTGCCAGTAGCCATATTCGTCTATGCCATACCAGACGTGTTTACATACATGTATCACATGATATGTCACATGATCGAATAGGAACAAATGGGAACAAACCAAATGATCGATTACATCCTAAAATGCAATGTCCGCGATTCAAACGTTCTAAACGTCAATTGGACGGTGATTATTTGGACCTTCGTTAAGGGATCGGATAGCAACGTTTACATAGTATTTTTGTGGGACATGATATCAATTTTTAATATTAAATCTGCCATAAAATTAGGATAAATCGCGCCACTCAGAAATTCTAAATTAGGCCCGCTATTTGATATCAGAAGGGCATTCCCCGTATTCAAAATGCAATTTGGTGTGTTTGACGTGGTCTCAGGTCCCACAAAAAATGGTGTAGGCCTAAACGTTGCTATCCAAGTTCCTTAAACGATTTCGCAACTTATGGGGGGGTGAAAGGGCAGACACCCCTGCGTAGCGCAGTCTTCACATGCAGAGACATATTTAGGGACCTACACATGGAGCTTGTTTGTTAAACTCCATGGGCGTACATCATGATTAAAAGTGATATCGAGTGACACCCCCCCCTGGTTGACCACAAATGTACACCGAGTGGAAAGAGTGGAAAAAGGAGTGAGTGAAAGGATTGAAAAAAGTAGTCTGTAGGCCTATACTCTTAAAAGAGTGAATATTGCCTACAGAAAATGTACTTTCTCTCATTTTTTAGAGCAGGGGCGTAGCCAGCTTTCTTGGTCGGGGGCAAAATAAAATTTTAGGGCCACAACTGAAAAAACTGCAGTTGCAACATGTAATTTTTTGTTTTTTGAGAGACTGTACATGTCTTCGAGCTTCCAAAAAAGGCCTTATTGGGACGATGTGCACGCGTAGCGCGTAAACATTTTGAATACTATTTTTGCCCATGATCTAGATGAAAATTGCTTTATTGTGACAATGTGTTCAATAAAATTGCCTAAAACCTCAATAAATTAAAAAATATCAGAAAAATGTTGCTCAAATTCAGAAATTTGACCTTCCAAAAAATTCAAATTCAGTCTCCTTAAATCCGACATTTTAGGCTAATTTACTATATACATTAGGGGTGGTGCAATAATTATGTGTACCCCCGGGGTGAATTCTCAAAATGGTCTGCCAAAATCGCTTGCCCCCCCCCTTTGGCCGTGCCAAAAACCTTTGCCCCCCTTTCGACATGCCAAAAACCTTTGCCCCCCTTTTGACGTGCCAAAAATATTTGCCCCCCTATAATTCACCCCCTGGGGTACACATAATTATTGCACCACCCCTTATGAGCGCCATAATGTAAACTAATGGAAAGTGCATTTTCTGTCAAACAATTATTTGACACCATCTCCCGACACACCCCAATTAATATTTGGCTCGTGCCGTTTATGCAAACCTCTAGGCCTACCAGACCAGTCTTGGATTTGATAAATGTCAAGTCTGTATATTGACATGTGTTGGCAATAGGCTGAGTTGATTGTCATAAGGCAAACGCATACGTTTGCCTCTACAGTAGGCCCATCATTTTGAGATACCTGAAAAAGTTTGATTTCTTTTTAGATTTTTTGCATCATCTTAAAAGTTATTTCCCATTTAATTGGTTTATAAATATGAATGAAGTGAAACCTTGCCAGGTTATGATTGGTAACTTCAATGATAATTATTGTTTTCTTTGAAAAAAAATCCAGTCCTCCACAGAAAGTTTGTGGAGAACAGCCAATACTAGCTATTATCTATATATCTGTGGTGATTCCTGCATGTGAACAGGGGTGTAGCCATGATTCTTTTGTGGCTAGGGATGCGAAAGTGAACTCCTAAATAAAGAAAAGTTCAATGCAAAAATGGACTTTACCTTTGACGGTTAACTGGTTGACATGAAAAGGAGGTGCTTAGTGTTATTTTACTTTAGGCCTATTTATTTCAGAGAAGATGTAATGAAGTTTATTTTTACCGTTTCCCCCTGCAGGGCTTTCTAGACCTGTCAATTGGTGGGGGTTGTACCTGCAGTCCGCTGCACTTCTTGACTAGGCTAGCTTATATAGGGCTACTGTGATGATGAGCTTTCAATATCTTAATGAACCAACATTGTAGGCCTATAATACTACTATAATTAAAACAACAAACATGTGTTAGCGTAAACAAAAAAATAATAAAAACTAAAACAAACAAAATGCAAGTAAGCTAAGCAACGTAGAATTCAAAAATAGGAATCGTCGACGCTATCCATCAATTATGACGTGGGACCAAAAGATGAGAGGTGGAGGTGATCAAGAAGAGCCGATGGTCCGAACTTCTGAAGGACGGATTAAAGTAGAACTGGGGCTCACTCATCTAAAAACTTAAAGGCTTAAGGGCTGGGGTATGAACGTTTGGACAGTATTTATTTTGGGACATTAGAGCACATCAGACATATCGAATTGCATTCTGAATACGAAGAATGTCATTCTGATATCAAATAATTTTGAATTTTGAAATTCGCAATTTAATACACATTTTATGGCAAATCATTAAAATTGATATTTTTGATATTTAACAGTACTTGAAGTAAACTTTATAAATCTGATGATTTATACTTAAAGTGTATGTATAGGTGGGTTGAAAAGCCGACGATCAATTGAACATTTTGACCTTTCGTATTGAAGATATGGATTTTTTCCCCAAAACACCAAAGAAAAATTAGGTCTTTTTTGTTAAAAATCCATATCTTCAATATGAAAGGTCAAAATTTTCAATTGACCGTCGGCTTTTCCTTCCTGCTACATACACTTTAAGAATATATCATTAGATTTATATAATTTACTTCGAGGACTGTTATATATCAAAAATTCGAAAAATATCAAATTTTTATAATTTGTCATAAAATTTGTATTATATTGTGATTTTCAAAAAATGAAAATTATTTGATATCAGAAAGACATGCTTCGTATTCAGAATACAATTCGATAGGTCTGGCCTACTATCGAAACGCAATAAACGCTCATTTTAGATCCCTTAATGTACGATTTCCTTCAAATTTTAAATTTGTCATTATATACTCAAAATGCTGAAATAATACTAGTAGTAGTAGGCCTAATAATGATCGGGAATGATTTCTGTCCATTTTGAGCTGAAATAACGAGGTAACGTGAAAGAAACACTGCTTGTTATTTTGGCCGTTTAACATGCAGTTCTATGGGCGGACATAAAGTCATAATTTCTTGAATTATGACTTTATGTCGAACTTTGCTCTGTTTACCTACAAACACAACAAAATTGGCTGATTCCATTTAGGTGCAAGTTGTGACATGTGTAAACATTACAAATAGGCTATGCCAAAAAATCAGGTTTGAAAAAAATGAACCAAATTCATATTATAAAATCGTACATTATGACTTTAACTTAAGCAAAATTGGCGGCCGATAGAGTTGAATTGTTGATTGTACAATATTTCAATATTTCTTCAAGGAAGGATCCCAGGAACTGAGGATGGAAGAAAGAAGCTATAGGCCTAACAATAGGCCCTAGGCCTTTCCTTTGACAATAAAAAAAGTAGGTAGGCCTTAGGGCTATAGAAAGATATTTATAAGAAAGAATATGAAACTATAGGAAAAAATGATTAATAAAGAAAGAAATTATTCTAAGGTCATCAGGAAGAGCAGTTGAAAAACAATCTTTCATCAAAAAGAAAAAAATTTTCTTCCAAACTTCAAATCAGGAGAGGCCTGCCAAAAAGTTCAACCCTTTTTGTTGACATGACATCAATGAATGGGGGCGTAAGCACCGCTTTCCGGGCACTCCCTTTAGCGTTTATTACTACAATTTTATATATGATTTGAATTAACCCACTTCCTGGATTTCTTTTGTGTTTCATCTGTCAAAATTGTACGCGTTTGTCATTAACATGAATAAAGGAAATGTATTATTTTCCTAAATAACCTTAAGAAAGCTGATAAAAATCACAAAACATGTTTTGTTGACTATAGGAATTTATAAAGTGTTTCTAGATACTTTCACACAAGTTCACCGGCCATGTTGGGCGACCTTCCGTTGTTTTTGTGAGTGACAGGTCTGCTATTTTAATCTTGAGGGTGTTAATTCACAGCTATATTTAGCCGAATTCGTTATATAATTTGCGTTCAGGATCCTAATGCTGTTACGCCCGTTCTTTGATTCGAAGACTGATTATAAACGTCGGCTTGGTCACGATCCCAAAGAAAGGTCAGTACCGTATTTTCTCCACCCTGATCGTTTACGAATACATGTACACATGATCATCATACACGTACGTATAATGTATATTAACTTCGTAAGCAATGCATCATGTAAGCTTATCTATTTCTATAAACATTGTACATGTACATGACAACATCTGTGTCTAAATGACCACAAGTATTACAATATTACTATAATGGTCGGGAATCCTTCAATTAAAAGGGCATTTCGTGATCCACAGCCTCATCCCCCCACTTTTCTCAAAAAAAGTTGAGATTTTTATATCACTGGAAACCCTCTGCCTGGCTACATAATGTTTATGTAGTCCGAATAATCAGACCCAGAACAAATTATTAATTTCTGACATTATCGTGTACTGGGTCTGAACTGTTTTCATTCGAAATCTTGATGGCAAATTGGACAATGAATAGAAGCACATGGTGCTACTTCACAGTTTTTTAATCCCCTATTCATGTTGCGTGAATCACTGATTTAGTCTCTATTGTGGACCATCCTTTTGATACTTGAGTATTTGGACAAGCGGAACAGGTTTGACAGGCCCCTTTGTCTACCTCTCTGTTTAAACAAACGAGGAGGTCGAAATCGTCCTCCTCGCCGAATCGAAAAGTCAGCGTAATAGTACGGCACTAATGTTTATGTACAAAAATTTCTTGCAGATTAATTCGTTTAGCAAAGATATCGTGAAATTTGAATTTCGTTCTGGTGCACCAGAACAAAATTACAACGCATTGTCTAGTACCTGTATCCCAGGCAAACCTTAGTTAACACATTTACTAGTCGAATTTTCGCCGAGACCGGGGCCCAAACACAATGCATATTTACATAGAAATTTGAATTTTTTTTATTTTTTTTCGGTGAAAGAAACCTACATAAATATGTTTTCTATACTTCATTTGACCCAAATATATGATTTTTATGGTGATAATCAAGTCGCACATGGAATTTTAGAGGGATTTTGATAGCAGTTGCATTAAAAAAAGCTGCTATCGCCATGAGACTAAGATCAAGAAACACCCCTAAATGCCGTCTTGGGGAATTTTGCTAGCAGAATTTTTTTGATGAAAGTCAATCTTTGACAAGATGTAACTTTGTTACGGAAAGTGCTATTACAAAAATGTTTTCAGTTTTGGCTTTCTTTACTCAAGGGCTTTAATTTGATATGTAAAATGATGCAGTTTGATGGCAAATTTGATTTCACCTAGCATACCTATAGTACATTTGTATGGAGCAGTGTAATACACATATTAAATCATGCATAACTCGCGAACGCAAAATTGGAATCAACTGAAATTTTGGGAATAGGTTTTTTTCGTGGATATCTAATGAAAAATGACATAAATAGAGGATGCTAGGATCACAAAATACTCCTTTAAGTTCAGTTATATAATTTCAGAATTTAATTTCAGAATTTCTTCTTGCCCCCATACACTGCTCAGCACGTGCAGATTTATAGGTAGTGTGTGTGCTTCGTCCATGCTTCGGAAGTCACATAAAGCCGTTGGTCCCGTGTACAGGAAGAGTCAAACCCTGTGCACGTTAAGTGTCAGAGCTATTCGAAAAGAGAAGGGGGACCATTCCCGGTTCTGATATCTGCAATCAATCCTAGGTTCCAGGATCGTGCATAGGTAAAAAACTGCACATTAAGCCCGTGCGACAATACTCAATTTGAGGTATGCACGATAGGAAGAAGAAGAAGGTTTTCTAATTTTCACAAGGCTTAATTGTAAGCCCAACGAAATGCATATTATTTACAAAATGTTAAATGAAAATTCAATTAAGTTTGCTTGCAAGTTGCATGCACACACTTTTTGAGACTAGGGGAAAATGGAGCTCATAAAACATAAATTTGTTTGAGCTAGTGATGAGGTGAGTTGAGGCCTCTGGTGCCTATTTTAATACAAAATAGCTTTACCCTGTCATAATGTGTCATAACCCTGTTCTTGCAAATCAGTGGTCAAAGTAGCAATATTTTTATTTGTATGTAGTCATGGGTTTTGTGGATGTTTTGCTTGAAAGGAATATTTACTGAGCTCAATAATGATGATGGATTGTGAGCTTTCATCAACAAGGACAAGATCTAGTCTGGTGCGTGAGAAGAATTATCAGGAGGAATTGTGGTACCAGCAATTTTTGTGGTACCATCTACATTAAATTTGTAGGTCATGGTAGAACTTCCAGGACTGGTAACGTCACTGATATCTTTGAGAGTGATTGTCCATGATTTTGCGGAGAACAGAGTTACTATGCCAATTGCCAAGTATGCCGACCTTGGTCAAGCATGATTTTACAATGGTTAAAGAGGGACTGGGTTGACCAGGCAAACTTTCAAGGGTAACCCAATTAAGTAGGCTTAAAATATAATCAAGCCAATGTTTAGTTATTGTTCACCTCTATACCAACAAACTTTACACAGCTCCTAACTTAATGTGTTTTCCAGATATTTATAGTGGCCTTTAAGAACATGATGAAGGGTCTCATAATTTCCACATATTTTACTTTACATTTGGTTTAGCCTTTTTCAGCAGCTACTCAAGATTGTTTTAATAGTGAAAAGAGTACAAGGAAAGTATTCACCATAAATTTCATGATGCCTTTAGGAAAGGTTGTAAATACATGGATTACCAGAGGTAATCAGATTTGAATGAGAGTGCAGTACGAAACATGTCACCTGGACCATAAGATTTGGAAGTTTACACAGCTCTCAGTGACTTCATCTTTCATGGATTTTAACAGTCCTCAATTTTTATGGCATATTACCAAATGTTGGAATTGTCAACATGCAGATTGTCAACTGCATTTTGACAACAAAATAGGTCTATTCCTTGTCAATGATGACTCTTTGGGACCTCTCCTAAAGCCATAAGTTTTCTGTGATACGGAAAATGGACAAATTTCACAGAATTGGAGGTAGAAAACAGAAAAACTAGGATTTCGTAAATAAAATTGAAAAAAAAATATCTAAAAATGTGTGTCTGTTGTTGTTTTCATTTATAAACATATAAAAAGTGCATAAAGTTTGTAATATATCTTTATTAAATTTCTTGTAAAACTGACAAAACACAGGAAGCCACAAGAAAACGGAAAAACACAGAAAGTGACATATTGACAAAACTGAATTTCAAAAGTAGAACATGGAAAACTTATGGCTTTTTAACCTATCCTACAAATGTATTTGAAATGAAAGGCATTGATCCAGTTAGAACTGCATTTTACGCTTACAGTACAGGGGTGGAATTTCGTTCAGTGCCACGGGAATCCAAGTGGATTCTAGGAGGAGATTTTTGAGAGAGTCCATGGATTCCCGCAAACGGATGCTCGTAGTACAATCTTGGGGGAGTCCAAAATAAATTGGCAAATTTGTGCTTGCTTATACAATGTAGATCATTTTGGGCAGGCAAGGTACATGCATTATGTAAAATGCATTCAGTTTGAGTATTTGGACAAGCGGAACAGGTTTGACAGGCCCCTTTGTCTACCTCTCTGTTTGTAAACAAACAAGGAGGTCGAAATCGTCCTCCTCGCCGAATACGAAAGTCAGCGTAATAGTACGGCACTAATGTTTATGTACAAAAAATTTCTTGCAGATTAATTCGTTTAGCAAAGATATCGTGAAATTTGAATTTCGTTCTGGTGCACCAGAACAAAATTACAACGCATTGTCTAGTACCTGTATCCCAGGCAAACCTTAGTTAACACATTTACTAGTCGGCGAAATTCGCCGAGACCGAAACCAAACACAATGCATATTTACATAGAAATTTGAATTTTTTTTTTTTCGAGAATAGGTCGGTGAAGGAAACCTACATAAATATGTTTTCTATACTTCATTTGACCCAAATATATGATTTTTATGGTGATAATCAAGTCGCACATGGAATTTTAGAGGATTTTGATAGCAGTTGCATTAAAAAAAGCTGCTATCGCCATGAGACTAAGATCAAGAAACACCCCTAAATGCCGTTTTGGGGAATTTTGCTAGCAGAATTTTTTTGATGAAAGTCAATCTTTGACAAGATGTAACTTTGTTACGGAAAGTGCTATTACAAAAATGTTTTCAGTTTTGGCTTTCTTTACTCAAGGGCTTTAATTTGATATGTAAAATGATGCAGTTTGATGGCAAATTTGATTTCACCTAGCATACCTATAGTACATTTGTATGGAGCAGTGTTAATACACATATTAAATCATGCATAACTCGCGAACGCAAAATTGGAATCAACTGAAATTTTGGGAATAGGTTTTTTTCGTGGATATCTAATGAAAAATGACATAAATAGAGGATGCTAGGATCACAAAATACTCCTTTAAGTTCAGTTATATAATTTCAGAATTTAATTTCAGAATTTCTTCTTGCCCCCATACACTGCTCAGCACGTGCAGATTTATAGGTAGTGTGTGTGCTTCGTCCATGCTTCGGAAGTCACATAAAGCCGTTGGTCCCGTGTACAGGAAGAGTCAAACCCTGTGCACGTTAAGTGTCAGAGCTATTCGAAAAGAGAAGGGGACCATTCCGGTTCTGATATCTGCAATCAATCCTAGGTTCCAGGATCGTGCATAGGTAAAAAACTGCACATTAAGCCCGTGCGACAATACTCAATTTGAGGTATGCACGTATAGGAAGAAGAAGAAGGTTTTCTAATTTTCACAAGGCGAATTGTAAGCCCAACGAAATGCATATTATTTCGCAAAATGTTAAATGAAAATTCAATTAAGTTTGCTTGCAAGTTGCATGCACACACTTTTTGAGACTAGGGGGAAAATGGAGCTCATAAAACATAAATTTGTTTGAGCTAGTGATGAGGTGAGTTGAGGCCTCTGGTGCCTATTTTAATACAAAATAGCTTTACCCTGTCATAATGTGTCATAACCCTGTTCTTGCAAATCAGTGGTCAAAGTAGCAATATTTTTATTTGTATGTAGTCATGGGTTTTGTGGATGTTTTGCTTGAAAGGAATATTTACTGAGCTCAATAATGATGATGGATTGTGAGCTTTCATCAACAAGGACAAGATCTAATCTGGTGCGTGAGAAGAATTATCAGGAGGAATTGTGGTACCAGCAATTTTTGTGGTACCATCTACATTAAATTTGTAGGTCATGGTAGAACTTCCAGGACTGGTAACGTCACTGATATCTTTGAGAGTGATTGTCCATGATTTTGCGGAGAACAGAGTTACTATGCCAATTGCCAAGTATGCCGACCTTGGTCAAGCATGATTTTACAATGGTTAAAGAGGGACTGGGTTGACCAGGCAAACTTTCAAGGGTAACCCAATTAAGTAGGCTTAAAATATAATCAAGCCAATGTTTAGTTATTGTTCACCTCTATACCAACAAACTTTACACAGCTCCTAACTTAATGTGTTTTCCAGATATTTATAGTGGCCTTTAAGAACATGATGAAGGGTCTCATAATTTCCACATATTTTACTTTACATTTGGTTTAGCCTTTTTCAGCAGCTACTCAAGATTGTTTTAATAGTGAAAAGAGTACAAGGAAAGTATTCACCATAAATTTCATGATGCCTTTAGGAAAGGTTGTAAATACATGGATTACCAGAGGTAATCAGATTTGAATGAGAGTGCAGTACGAAACATGTCACCTGGACCATAAGATTTGGAAGTTTACACAGCTCTCAGTGACTTCATCTTTCATGGATTTTAACAGTCCTCAATTTTTATGGCATATTACCAAATGTTGGAATTGTCAACATGCAGATTGTCAACTGCATTTTGACAACAAAATAGGTCTATTCCTTGTCAATGATGACTCTTTGGGACCTCTCCTAAAGCCATAAGTTTTCTGTGATACGGAAAATGGACAAATTTCACAGAATTGGAGGTAGAAAACAGAAAAACTAGGATTTCGTAAATAAAATTGAAAAAAAAATATCTAAAAATGTGTGTCTGTTGTTGTTTTCATTTATAAACATATAAAAAGTGCATAAAGTTTGTAATATATCTTTATTAAATTTCTTGTAAAACTGACAAAACACAGGAAGCCACAAGAAAACGGAAAAACACAGAAAGTGACATATTGACAAAACTGAATTTCAAAAGTAGAACATGGAAAACTTATGGCTTTTTAACCTATCCTACAAATGTATTTGAAATGAAAGGCATTGATCCAGTTAGAACTGCATTTTACGTTTACAGTACAGGGGTGGAATTTCGTTCAGTGCCACGGGAATCCAAGTGGATTCTCGCAGGAGATTTTTGCGAGAGTCCATGGATTCCCGCAAACGGATGCTCGTAGTACAATCTTGGGGGAGTCCAAAATAAATTGGCAAATTTGTGCTTGCTTATACAATGTAGATCATTTTGGGCAGGCAAGGTACATGCATTATGTAAAATGCATTCAGTTTGAGTATTTGGACAAGCGGAACAGGTTTGACAGGCCCTTTGTCTACCTCTCTGTTTGTAAACAAACAAGGAGGTCGAAATCGTACTCATCGCCGAATCCGAAAGTCAGCGTAATAGTACGGCACTAATGTTTATGTACAAAAATTTCTTGCAGATTAATTCGTTTAGCAAAGATATCGTGAAATTTGAATTTCGTTCTGGTGCACCAGAACAAAATTACAACGCATTGTCTAGTACCTGTATCCCAGGCAAACCTTAGTTAACACATTTACTAGTCGTGAAAATTACGCCGAGACCGAAACCCAAACACAATGCATATTTACATAGAAATTTGAATTTTTTTTTTTCGAGAATAGGTCGGTGAAGGAAACCTACATAAATATGTTTTCTATACTTCATTTGACCCAAATATATGATTTTTATGGTGATAATCAAGTCGCACATGGAATTTTAGAGGGATTTTGATAGCAGTTGCATTAAAAAAAAGCTGCTATCGCCATGAGACTAAGATCAAGAAACACCCTAAATGCCGTTTTGGGGAATTTTGCTAGCAGAATTTTTTTGATGAAAGTCAATCTTTGACAAGATGTAACTTTGTTACGGAAAGTGCTATTACAAAAATGTTTTCAGTTTTGGCTTTCTTTACTCAAGGGCTTTAATTTGATATGTAAAATGATGCAGTTTGATGGCAAATTTGATTTCACCTAGCATACCTATAGTACATTTGTATGGAGCAGTGTTAATACACATATTAAATCATGCATAACTCGCGAACGCAAAATTGGAATCAACTGAAATTTTGGGAATAGGTTTTTTTCGTGGATATCTAATGAAAAATGACATAAATAGAGGATGCTAGGATCACAAAATACTCCTTTAAGTTCAGTTATATAATTTCAGAATTTAATTTCAGAATTTCTTCTTGCCCCCATACACTGCTCAGCACGTGCAGATTTATAGGTAGTGTGTGTGCTTCGTCCATGCTTCGGAAGTCACATAAAGCCGTTGGTCCTGTGTACAGGAAGAGTCAAACCCTGTGCACGTTAAGTGTCAGAGCTATTCGAAAAGAGAAGGGGACCATTCCGGTTCTGATATCTGCAATCAATCCTAGGTTCCAGGATCGTGCATAGGTAAAAAACTGCACATTAAGCCCGTATGCGACAATACTCAATTTGAGGTATGCACGATAGGAAGAAGAAGAAGGTTTTCTAATTTTCACAAGGCTTAATTGTAAGCCCAACGAAATGCATATTATTTCAAGCAAAATGTTAAATGAAAATTCAATTAAGTTTGCTTGCAAGTTGCATGCACACACTTTTTTTGTTTTTTTGGAAAATGGAGCTCATAAAACATAAATTTGTTTGAGCTAGTGATGAGGTGAGTTGAGGCCTCTGGTGCCTATTTTAATACAAAATAGCTTTACCCTGTCATAATGTGTCATAACCCTGTTCTTGCAAATCAGTGGTCAAAGTAGCAATATTTTTATTTGTATGTAGTCATGGGTTTTGTGGATGTTTTGCTTGAAAGGAATATTTACTGAGCTCAATAATGATGATGGATTGTGAGCTTTCATCAACAAGGACAAGATCTAGTCTGGTGCGTGAGAAGAATTATCAGGAGGAATTGTGGTACCAGCAATTTTTGTGGTACCATCTACATTAAATTTGTAGGTCATGGTAGAACTTCCAGGACTGGTAACGTCACTGATATCTTTGCGGAGAACAGAGTTACTATGCCAATTGCCAAGTATGCCGACCTTGGTCAAGCATGATTTTACAATGGTTAAAGAGGGACTGGGTTGACCAGGCAAACTTTCAAGGGTAACCCAATTAAGTAGGCTTAAAATATAATCAAGCCAATGTTTAGTTATTGTTCACCTCTATACCAACAAACTTTACACAGCTCCTAACTTAATGTGTTTTCCAGATATTTATAGTGGCCTTTAAGAACATGATGAAGGGTCTCATAATTTCCACATATTTTACTTTACATTTGGTTTAGCCTTTTTCAGCAGCTACTCAAGATTGTTTTAATAGTGAAAAGAGTACAAGGAAAGTATTCACCATAAATTTCATGATGCCTTTAGGAAAGGTTGTAAATACATGGATTACCAGAGGTAATCAGATTTGAATGAGAGTGCAGTACGAAACATGTCACCTGGACCATAAGATTTGGAAGTTTACACAGCTCTCAGTGACTTCATCTTTCATGGATTTTAACAGTCCTCAATTTTTATGGCATATTACCAAATGTTGGAATTGTCAACATGCAGATTGTCAACTGCATTTTGACAACAAAATAGGTCTATTCCTTGTCAATGATGACTCTTTGGGACCTCTCCTAAAGCCATAAGTTTTCTGTGATACGGAAAATGGACAAATTTCACAGAATTGGAGGTAGAAAACAGAAAAACTAGGATTTCGTAAATAAAATTGAAAAAAAAAATCTAAAAATGTGTGTCTGTTGTTGTTTTCATTTATAAACATATAAAAAGTGCATAAAGTTTGTAATATATCTTTATTAAATTTCTTGTAAAACTGACAAAACACAGGAAGCCACAAGAAAAGCGGAAAAACACAGAAAGTGACATATTGACAAAACTGAATTTCAAAAGTAGAACATGGAAAACTTATGGCTTTTTAACCTATCCTACAAATGTATTTGAAATGAAAGGCATTGATCCAGTTAGAACTGCATTTTACGTTTACAGTACAGGGGTGGAATTTCGTTCAGTGCCACGGGAATCCAAGTGGATTCTCGCAGGAGATTTTTGCGAGAGTCCATGGATTCCCGCAAACGGATGCTCGTAGTACAATCTTGCGGGAGTCCAAAATAAATTGGCAAATTTGTGCTTGCTTATACAATGTAGATCATTTTGGGCAGGCAAGGTACATGCATTATGTAAAATGCATTCAGTTTGTATTACTATAACTTAGGGTGTAGAGAATGCAATTAAATGATTGTCAAATAACACAAACAAAGTTGGTTTTTAAAATGTATGTTGTCCCTTCACTACCATAAGTCATCGCGTCCCTTGCAACTTTACATTTATATTTTGATGCTATTTTCTGGCAATGCGATTTACACACCTTGCAATAAGCTTTAATTGCATTCGAGCCATCTTTGTCATGTTCGTTGTACTCAAATAAATAGTTTTCTCTTAAATCGTCCTCCCACTTCATTAGTTGCTTTACCGGTACCCGTCCTGCTAGCCATTGTCACTCGCTCAGAAATGATCAAAAATCAGGCCCAAAATCGCTTAATTTAACACATTCCAATGTGCGGTAACCTTCCAAACATGTGTGATTGGCGATGACAGCGTGAGAGCGCAGAGTGCAATTTTGACAGTCGTAAACATTTACCACAAGATCCGATATACCCGGAAGTGAGCGCACAATTTTGGCTTTTTATTTCTTATAAAAAGAATTATGGGTAAAATGGGCGAGGGGCTGGCTTTGCAGACTCGGGTCACAGTGCCGTCGTGTATAATAGAAACCAGTTATGATTGGCTGATTATCCTGTTGTTGATGGCTAGATATCCAATCACTGCATTGGTTAGAAACTTTTATTGATTAATCGGTACGGTAGTATTGATTACTAATTGGCTTTGTTGTTAAAAATCAGCGTTGTGTTTTCGCGATGGCGAGTCAGTGTTGAATGAAAATTTGCCGAGTGAATGAACCGATCAAGCATGCAAGTTGACTGAAGGGATTTCCAGCGCGAGTCCACATGGACTCGCGCAATAGGACTTTACGGGAGTCTCGGCGCGAGTCGACTCACGGACTCGCGTCGAAATTCCACCCCTGACAGTAGTACCAATATGGTGAAGTTTAGCTAGGAGACGGAGATGAGCAACAACGTCTAACGCTTTACTAAAGTCCATGATGCACACAGTACAGGTCTATTTGGCCACAGACATTTAGCACTTGAGTGCTAAATCATCAACAAGACCAGATAATGGAGTCTTACACAATCTCCCTCGTCTGAAACTATGAGTGCTTTCCACAGAGAATAGACTTACAATCAAAATTAGTCGCTATGGTGCTGACAATGATATGCTTCAACTGCTTGCTGATGATACTTGTGAGGGAGACTAGGTGATACAAATGATACTTATGAGGGAGACTAGGTGATACAAATGCAGTTTGAAGGAGAGGATGATAATTAGAATTTGTGTAAATTGGTGAAATATTTGCATCATTCCAGACTCCAGTCTTGTCATAATGCACCAGATGATAATCATTTGAGCTACGGTAGAAGCGTTTTCTTTCAGAATCTTGGCTGGAATGTTATCAGGACCAGTTGCCTTTTGAACATTAAGGTTTTTCAATAGCTTTTCTACTCCTGGGGTAGTGATAATTATGTCAAGCATGACTAGCATTGATCAGGAACAGTACTTAGAGTGAAGCTTGGAATATTTTGGAGATTTTCATCTGTGAAGACTGAGCAAAATTGTGCGTTCAAATCATTCTTTATCCTTGGCACACCACAGGAAGCTATGCGTCCCAGGTGTTCTAATGGACCAACGCCAAAAACCTACCGGCGGAGAAATTTAATACATCTCCAAAATGGTTTTGTATTGTTGCTCTCCAGGGTATGCTGTTACATTAGGCTTGCTAAGAATACGTGATTTTGGAAGCCAGAAACGCACTTAGCACATTTGAGGAAAAATCACCAAAAATTGTTACAAGTTTATCCAAAATGGGCAGATTTAATTATGTTCACTTCAAAATCTATTGAAGATCTAAAAATGCAGTGGTTTTGTACGCATTTGTATCTTAAATAGATTCTGAAGTGACCATACACAGCGCTCGAAATAAGGCGCGTCCTTGCGTCAAATACCCGTGAAAGTAGGCGCGGACCCGCACATTTCTTACGGTACGGTTCCGTGTGACCCGTAAAAATTTAACCAAGCAAAGAGCAGAAAATCCTAGTTTTGTTGTTCCACTGGAATTTTATTTTCACATAATATGTCCAGCTCCTTGAGTACACTTTCATTTTAGAGTCCCATCAAGTTTTCAACCCAGGTTTTCAATTTTCTACAATCTACATTGTTATCGCCGTAGCTAATTCTGTCTTTTGAAATTTCAAAGGCAAATGTCCGGGGTCGGACCCTTGAAAATGGGTGAGGACCCTTGAAATTTCAAAGGCAAGGGTCCGGAGACCCTTGGATTTTTTTTCTTATTTCGAGGCCTGACCATACATGTGTTATGCGCCCCAAAAATATTCCAAAAAGTTATGTATTTTGTCATCAAACATTAATTTTCACTTGTTTCACTTGTCTACATAGAATATTAGAATGCTAAGTATCTGAATTCAGATTTAAGTGAAGTACCATAAACTGTATATTCTCTGCACACAAATTAATCTTATAACTGCACCCATATACTAACATATATTCGTTCCATTTCTCTTTCTTCTTCTTTCCATCACATAGATTCCTTTCTTATTGGAGCACCACAAGCCTGGTATTTACAATAAGATAATTGTAAGTACATCTCCTTTGTTTCTCTGATAATACTAATAATACTGTATAATAAACTTATCTGCAAGCAGGTGACATGTAACAGTTTTGTGATGAAAATATGTGTTTTGACCTGGGTGAAAAGGAGAAGATTGTGTGGGTGGGCAAAACTAATACTTTTGTCTTACCCGGAGCTTGAGAAAAAATTGTACCTTCTGGGGAAAAAATTCAGGTGGACAAAATAATGGTATTTGGTTTTTACGCTAAGTACACCATGATGACCAAAACGATTTTTCACTGGAAATAATCTTTTTCCCCCACCAACAAGGGTGAAAATAAGTGGGAGACGGGAGCCGTTTAGCCCCTAGAAACTCTGAAATGGCCCCTGGTCCCATCTAAACTTAAGCTGACCAGGGGACACTTTTCTTCAGAAACTGGCCCCTGGTAACTACATGTATACCCAAAAATTCAATTCCATATCCATAAATGCATGATGAACTTATCCAGAACAAATATTGGCCCCTTGTTGATTAGAAGTGGCCCCTGGTTCCATATTGAATGAAGTGAACTAGGGGCCATTTTGTGTAAAAAGGAGCCCCTGGTTCATTATTTCTTATTTTCACCCTTGCCCACCAATCCACTGGATGTCATTGCCTTTTTTCCAATCATTGAAAGCTACATAAGATATTCAGTCAAATGTGCAGTGGATTTGTCTCCTTGGCTTATTTCCATACATTTTGACAATAAAGTTAATTTATTTTTGATCAATTCATAACTTCATAAGGGCTCATATTGAAATACCCTACCTCGTTTTCACACAGAAAGAAGGCAGGATTCCCCTCGCTAAGCGTGCGCCTTAGGAAAGCTCGGTCAGGAAAGCGCACTCCTAATTTAAGTCAGTGAAGTGATAATCACACAGTTATAATCACACAGGATTTTAACAAAAGAAGGCTAGCACAGGAAAGCTGCAGGATGGCGCACACCTTCCTGTGTAAGGGAATTTCAAAAAGAGCCCTAAATAAGCTTGTTCCAGCGTATATTTTATTATGTTTGTAAATATGCGGATGCAAAATATATAGGTCACTAATATCTCACAATTGACTGCAAAGTGTGTTACAATTGTTCCAATCTTGGACATAAGTAATCTGCTTTTGCGTATCGTGTCTTAATGCGCAAACAAGCGCGCATGATCACCACGAGTCAGGCGTGTGCCGGGGGTCAGGCTGTAGCCCCGGGTCTTAAAAAAAAGGGAGTGAGAGTGCCATAGCCAGTGGGGGCAGGGGGGGACATAGTACCCCCGAAAATCAAAAGGGGAGCAAAAAGCGCCCCAAAAGTGGATCCATAGGCCTATTTCACAAATTTTGAAGGAAATTTGAACGTATTTTATAGCCACTTTTTTGGTCAAATTTCCCGAGAATGGAGCTGAATGGAAAATATTCCTATATACACAAATGTAGATGCATATAATGGGCCTATGCTCCAAAATAACCAATAATAATGTAAAAATGTTGTACCAAATGCCTTCATTGAGGCTTTGATTGCGAGTTATTGAGCATGCATTGCATGTTCATTTTTAACTAAAATTTGCGGCTCAGTTAGAAATCTGGTAAATAAAAATATATGCTCCGAAAATAACCAATAAATGTGTAAAAATGTTGCACCAAATGGCTCCATTGGCTTTCACTTTCAAAAATTGTCTAATTCTGAGGCGGGCACATCCTCCCTCAGACACCTCCTGTTGCGCAAGCGTGACTGCGGCGCTGACGCAGTCGATGTTAAACCTTTCAACATTTTCCGTTCAGACTTCAGCCCCCCGGGTCCCTGTTTCTGGGCACGCCCCTGCGAGTAGCCTGCGTACTTGTGCATGGCGTATTAAATGCGCATTAAAACAGTGAATGAAAATACAATGTCAATAGTCTTTTAAACAAAAATGTCAATAGTCTTTTGTAAAAATGTTGGTAATGAATGACAATAAAAACTTTTCACCATCTGTTTTACGGTCATTGCATGCAGGCAACGGTGTGGTTGTGACCTCGCAACATAATACTAGCGAGCAGTTTATTGTCTAACTCGATTCCGTTTTTGTGTCAATGATATGTAAAAATGATTGATGGAGAACTGGAAATTAAAAATGCATCATCAAGGGTTTGTGTGCAAACTGTGCATGCATGCACAAGGGTATGCACACACGCGCACAGGTGTTTGCGAGTATGCACACACGCGCACAGGTGTTTGCGGGTATATGTCACATAAATGATACATAAATAACCATAACCCACATACATGTATTGTACCCTATATGTAAAGTTCATACTCAAATCATCGGCCCAAAATGTATTAGTCTTACTTGTCACATGTTATAATACAATTTGTCATAAATTTTAAATCTCCTAACTATAGGACACATGGCCCAAATTCATGTTATATAAACAACCATAACCCACATACCCTCTATATGTGCATTTCAATGTGACAACTACAAATCTATTTTTGTACATCGGCAATCCACACATTGCATAACAGCTGCTCTAGTAAGTATGTTGTTGTAGCAGTACAAGCACAACAGTTCCCAAAATACCCAATTACTAGCACTAAAGGAAGTTCATTTGTTAAGATTTAGTTCAGATTCAGACATTTCCTTGACTATTTCTTAACTTTTCTGAACTATTTCTTTACAATTGAAATAAAGAAATAGTTAAGGAATGTCAAGAAATAGTCAAGAAAATGTCCAAATCTGAATTAAATCTTAACAAATGAACTTCCTAGTGATATAGTGTATCTATATGGAACATTAAGAAATTTCCATTTTAAAAAACCCTTCTTTTTCCCCAAATGGCAGAATTTGCAATGCACTGTGTACACATTGAAATTCAAACATAGAATTGTGAATGAAGAAAAGATGTTCAAATCAACAAAGTATATGAAGTGAATTAAAACCACCATACATCTGTAATCCTAGTACAAGGATAAAAAGTGTTCAGCAAATGTCATGATTAGACTGTTTCAGGAAATGGGTCTTTAGGGGAAATGTTAAAAGTACTGATTTTGGATATTTTAAAGGAAATCTCCGGCAATCACAGCATTATGCCTTATTATGTTAGAAAAATTATTATTAAGCACGAATCACGTGGTAAAAACAGCCGTTTCTCAACACACGATATATTCAAAATTCCCGGGCGCCGACTGCCTGGTGCAATGACGTCATGGTTATTTGTGCTCAATTGTCGTCAGCCTTCATTGTATATTGGGACATTGTTGCACTAGACAGTTTTATTTGTTTTATGGTCAATATGAGTTTGTTTTAAATAAATCCATGTGATTTATGCTTGATAATTATATTTCTTAAATATAAGGCATAATGTTGTTATTGCTGGAGACTTCCTGTAAATCGTTGCTTGTATTACTTTGATACATACTTCATTTAAAATTGCATTGGTATATTAAGGGGGTACTACACCCATTGATTTTTTTTTTTTTTTTTTGCATTTTGTGAAGAAATTACAAAAAAAAAAATTGGACAAAGTGGTATGCAAAATGAAGGGCAAATCTTCTCGTTTATTGGTGGCATCGGTATTATTAGTTATTAGGTTCAGCGTCGGTATGAGTGCGGAAATTATCGTCATGCTGAAGTGTCATACTGGGTGAAGCCAAGGCTGAACCCAGTATGACACTGAGCGCGATAATTTCCCGCACTATACCGACGCTGAACCTAATAACTAATTTATCATACCACTAAGTCATTCTAAATTTGGAAATAATTACGCTTTTAAACATTTTAATTGCTGCTAAATAGGAAAACTTTGCAAAAAATAGATGACTGTTCCGCGTATTACAGATTGAGTGCATTTTACGCGCCCGGTTTACGCTGAAGTCGCCTTTATCACGCCAGTACCTCGCCCGTACACGCAGCGTGTCGGGCTTCATAATCGCTCTTACTGACTAGATATAAAGCGTAAAATACGCACTCACTGACTAGATACGAAAATATATCAGGTTAGCGGTGTTCTTTGATATTTCCCTTAGTGGTATGATAACAACGTAGCTTACATGCTTTTAAAAGTAGAAGCCAAAAGGTGGTACATCACTGATGATTTAAATTCACTTCATTTTGGAAAGCTTACTATCAACGGATTTCGTTAAAATTTTGGATATGTGTTGCTAACACATTAGGGAAATAAAGTTGATATGTAAAATGGGAATAAGTGGTTCCTGATTTCTTTTATGACTTCATGAACTTGGTGCTCCACAACTATCAAAAAGGAACTGGTTACAATGCTTCTATTTTCAATGTTGAGATATTTTGTATTTTTAACTTGCGACATTATTTCACTGAAACTTAATTAAGCCACAGGTAACAGGTTAACACAACCATACTACAGCAATGTTGAAAAAATTGTATTTCTTGTCACCTATACCACCATATTGGGGAGTTTTCCTTAAGCTCACCTTTTATGCTTTTGGTAACTATTCTCTATTTATTTGTGAAATCCATCTCAACTAGGCATTCTAAATTGTACTCACCATTTACATCCCAAGGTACATGTATATTAGTATATCCACCTTGCACTTCTCGATATATATCCAGTTAAAGACAGAATTTCAAAATTATGCCTCATTATGATATCACAGACTCTCACATACTGTGTATTCAAAATTGATGCTTAAATTTGACCTGAACCAATTGACCTATAACCTGACATATGGTGACCTAATAACCTTTTCTTCTCATAACAACACAATATAGTATTAAATTGACTAATGACTATGCATCCATTGTGTAAGTGTTTATTTAATTTATTCAGTGTTATATATTTTGCATGCACCACTAGATTTTCTATCTAGAGAGTATAACAAAGGATTTAATGTATTCTATTCATGTACCCTACTTGAACATGTTGAATAGAATAAATTATGGTTTGTTATGAAACATGCATCTGAGTTACTAGGATACAGTAAACAAAAAATATATAGGGCTAAAATGACTTACTAAAATGGTTTAAAAGCACTTTGTATGTAGATATATTTTATAAGTTCAGGACACGAAGTGATGAACATATTTATGTACTTCATAAATTTGCAAGAAAAAAAAGAAGAGGGGTACTGATGAAAATCAGGGTATTATTCCCCCTTTAAGGTGGTGTTATTCATCATCATAATTGCCACTCTTCTGACACCACCCTCTTCCTCTTCTTTTTGTTTCCCTCTTCCTTTCACACCTTCTTTAATTAAAGTTATTTCCACTTTCCCTTCCTTCCCATTTTCCCTTTGAATCCAGACAACTTTAAAATTAAACAAAGACACAAGAACTGTTCAAATACGCATCACATGTTTTTAACAAGATTGAGCAAAAAATATTAACAAATTGCAAATTAGTTTATAAAAACAGAAATTTCTAGGACAATTTGTTGATTAAAAACACTCCTTTTATATAAAACCCCTCTTGCAGCTTATTTGGTACCAGGGAAGATGCAAGGTCCAGACAGTGAGCCCCCATCTACAAAAGCCCAAAAAATCTGCACCAAATCTTAAAATTTTGCCTCAAATTCACCCAAGATCACCCAAAATATTTCCACTAAATCCACCAAAACCTTACCAGAATCCACCCAATTTTGTGCTGTGGCCCCCAAAAGTTCACTTTTTAAAAATCCACCCAAATAAAGGTAAACATGTTTTTTCTCAAAAAGTCTGCTACTCCCAAAAATAATTTCTTGTAATCCAAATATTTAATAAAACAAAATTTAAAATACATTTGATTCAAGGAAGATAAAGAAAGAAGAAAAAAAAATAAGAAAAAAGAATAGAAAGAAGAGAAATGGCAAGAAGGAAAAATGACTCATACATGTATTTCAGCCTGTGCTGCGTTTTTCCTGGAGCCATTCTTGCTAAGTTAATTTACAGTTTATGATTCTAAATCATCAAATATTCATATATAAATTGGTGAGAAAATGATTAGTATTATAGCAAAGTTGTCTGACTGTTCATATCCTCTTCAAAACCGCCGTAAGTAGATTGTGCGGTACGATCGATATCCAGGGGGGAAAAATGTTCATAGATTCTTAACAATCAAATGGTAATTAAGCCTTCACAGTAACGACAGCCCAATTACGTTTTACAAAAACCTGACAGCGCGTGACAGCTGATTACACTGGCATATTGTTGACAAAATATGGTACGCTAATAATCCCCCGATCTCACAAAAAAAACGGAATGTGTCTTAAAAGGCACGCCCGCTCAGAAAGCGCTCCGACGAACACAGATTTGATATTGACTAAGAGTGTTCCCTGGAGCACTGGAATGTGCCATAACTTCAATACATGTACTTTAACCATTTCGATATGCCTAAAGGGATTTGATTGATTTTAGTGACGATATTAAATTGCATCTGAAGGAAAGGATCGAGTTTGAATGTAAAACGACCCCAAATGGGCTTGTTTACTAGCGGAACCTATAATCTTTGGAAATACTGTCAATATAGGACTATAAAATTGATGCTGCACTTGAAATGGTCAGGAGATATCTAATATTCATGACCTCTTTTTTTTTTTTTTTTTTTTGATCGGTGAACTGAAGACGTGACAAGATATATGACCAGGAATAATAATCCATGTCAATTGTCTATTGATGTTATTAGGCAAAGTGGTAGTACTTGCCATTATGTGTGTTGAGGTAAAATGCCCCGGACTGGTAGGGTAGCTAGGCACGATACGGGCTCGCGGATCGCGTGCAGCACTGCGGCTCGCAGGTACAGCCAGCGAAGCCCTGTGGCAACAACAGCCACCGGTGGCGGTGGGTGCAGTGATAGCCATGAAGAAGGGGTGACGCCGCAAATATGTGTATGTTGTGATCCGGACAAGAAACGATGTCATCATAAGCGTGACCGCTCGCCTGTGAATAGAGCTATAAGGTAAGAGGGGGCAAAGTTAATCTGGGGAAAGTTTGTGAGGGGGAAACAACTTATTGGCGAAGGAAAACTGCAAGTAGCTGGAAAGTGTTGGAGAACAGGCAGAGTGTTAGCTATCCACCTGTCCACCTGTCATTTTGGATGGGGACAGGCAAAATTAATGCCTGTGTCTGACAAATGCTAAATTCTAATGGTTGAATATTTTTTGTGAACTCAAAACAAGACCAGACTAATAAGTCAAATATAGTGGTAACTATTTGAACTGACCAAACACCCATAAAGTGCAGATGCATGTAGAGGTCTGGTTTATGTTTTTAGGGTCAAATTTTGGACAGACAGTTTTGGTGAAAACTGATGGGCACTTGTAAAATCCTATTCCTAGCTAAATTCCTGAAATTAGGGCTTGAATTTGATGTTTGTTTTTTGGCAGTTGAGAGTACCAGGCAAGTTGTAAAAAAAAGTTTATTTTCACTTCAGAGGTACTGAAAAGTTGAGATGGTCATGCACACAAGGGGTGTGGATTTCAAATTGGGTTACCCAAATGGTTGAGAAGGGGAAAAGTTAGACTGGAGGAAAAATTTGTGACGATGAAACAACTAATTGGTGAGGTAAAACGCCAGGTAGCTGGAAAGTATTGTGAATTAGGGCTTGAATTTGGCTCTTGCTTTTTGGCAGAGTTGTGTAAATGTAAATGAACAAGACAAGTTGTAACACAGGTATTACTTGCCCGGAGGTCTCATTGTAAATTTGAGTGTACATATATTTTCACTTTACACTAAAACTTGAGATGGTCTTGCACTTGGCAAAGTGATGGTGGGCTAGTTGTGAAAGGAACTGGTCTGATGTGGGACAATGGTCAAGTTCATATGTGAGCTTTGGTGGGAATGGATACAGTCACTTACAAGAGTGGAGGAGGGGCGAGTCGGGTGACACCGGCCCATCACTGGAGCAGTAAATTAAAGTGTGCTGGAGTGATACTCACTTGTGATAGGATGGTGATGTGGTTGACTCGGACAGGGAAAGTTATTATAGATATCGCAGAAACCCAAAATTTCCCAGACCGACATAACCAACTCCACCCACAAGCAGACTCTGGTTTACAAAATTCACTAATATTCAGGACATGTGGGTGGCAAGAGGTGGAAAGTCTGTGGGCTGGGTCAGGCAATTTGTTTCTCAAATTTCTCTCTTACCAGAAACCATGCAATCCAAGAACCGCAAAATTTTAGGTTTCAAAAATAATTTGCTATCCCCTTCTTAAATTGATAAAAAAAGCCCTGATTTCATGGCAGGTGGACGGTGCTTTGCAACAACATCTCTATTCACAGAATCATATTCCTTTTTAATACCACATTTTACTAAAGAGGAATTCATATATTCTTTTAACTGATAGCTTGACACTAGTTTTGAAAAGCATTTATACTAGCTGAGGGCTGATCAGGTATGAACATGATGTATGGAACATGATAGGGTGTAGTGTCAAAATGAAACCGTTAATTCAATAATCAACACATGCACTAAAAATAACCGGCTGGTTTGTACAGTCTGTGTTGTATTTTATATTGCCATTTGTAACTGAATTGCAATGGTATATTTTAATTTCATTTACTGTCAAAGTGTTTGAAGTATTCATTGCTATGTAGGGCTTATACCTTTTTAGAGGGGTTGATTTTAATAACAAGAACAGTATAGCGAGAACAGTAGGAAGGGGTTTTACGCAGTGGCGTACCGTGGCTGCTCCTAGTAACCCCGGGGGGCTGAAGAAAATTCAATTTTGCCACCTCTTCCTCAACAGTCCGAAAAAAAAAAAGGATTATAAGCCCTAGCGCCCTAAAAGCAACATATTTTCATGTATAGTACCATTTTTTCAAAATTTTTTTATACTTTTTCAAATTTTTTCCGTCCTTTTTTCGTTACTATTTCTTTTTCCCATCCCTTCTTCTTCCGCCGCCACTTCGTTTTGGCTGCCAAGATATGCGCATGTTACGGACCTCATTGCGCTTACCATATTCGATGACAGAGCTTCTAAATGAAAGGAATTAGGGGAAGGGTGTTTTAGTCATGAAAGCCAGAAAGGATACCATGTATTTGAAAGAGTGCTAATGCATATAGGAGAAGGGTGCTATTTAGATTGAATACAGAACACAAGAGGTCTTTTGGTATAATGGTGATTATGGTGTTACTGAATTGAAAATAAACTCAAAATAAAATAGGCGTAACATCAGTGTCATAACCAACTTGTTCATTCTGGGGGAAAAGTGCCGGTAATTGAGAAATATGAAAAGCAAGTTTGAAATTAATACTCCTGTATCGTCCTACGCTGTTGATTTAGTGTTACGGACGTTACATTTTGAAGCATTATGAAGAAATTAAAGAAATTGCACAATGAAAAAAAATCTGTCAGGGTGCTTCCTCAGATTTTTTCTTTACTATCTTGAAGTAGGTCCGACATCAATCTATGGAGGCATGATTAGCTAGTTTGAAATAAATGCTCCTGTTTTGAGCAATAACATTACAAAATCTTGTTATGGACGTTACAAAAGGCCTAGTTGGCGTGGAATTTGCCTGTCCGAGTTGGAGGTGAAACATGGTCCAAAAAAGGCTGATTTAATATAAAATTCTGTTCTTCCCGTTCCATTCTAATTTCACCCAGAAATGTATTCTGAGAGGGCACCCGCTGCATAATGTGTGACATACTAGTTGTTTGCAATTAAGTGTAATTAGTCAATTAGAGAACTGAATGCAAAATAAAAACAGATGTATAGAATAATGTTTGTGAACAGTTTGGTCTCAGAAGTTATGTTTAGACATAATTTTTTAAGAAAGTAATAAATGCAGAAGTCTCTCGGGTTTGCTCTAACACTCTAACAGCACCGGAGAAAGTACATTATACCCGAAATATTTTGAAGCAGAAACACTGCTAAAGTAAACAGTTGCTTGTCACACACAGTAACCCGTTCACTGTTTATCCCTTGTGAATGGATTATGACGATGACGACGACAGAGGAATTGAGATAATAATCACATTATGGTTACATTTCATTTCACATATCATATAAAAATATGGGCTATTCCAGTTGAAATCCATACACCCCCTGTGGAAGACATGACCTTAATCTCCCACACAGGGGGTGTTGATTTCAAATGGAGTCTCTCAATCACATTTGGAGTTCACACTCCCTGTGTAGGACATTAAGATCATGTCTTTCATAGGGGGTGTATGGATCTCAACTGGAATAGCCCAATGTAGGTAAATAGGCTGATGTGATGCGATTTGCTGAGAGGTGACTCTAGTCTCTTCACATACTGGGATGTATACCACTTTCAAATGGATTGTCTCATGTGGCTGTGTGGAAGACTACAATCAGAGTTAAGCATCACTTATTTGGACTTTTAGGGAAATTGTGCTAAGTGTGTCATATGTGAGATTAAGAAAATTGAAATTTCCAATGTTACCATGGTTACCATATTCTCTTGCACTTTAAAGATGATGAGGGGCACCTTGTGAACCCCTTTTGTGCAATCGATATTTTGACAATATTAGTTTCAGGCCAACCTATTTTCCGCATGGTTAAAATGTGGAAAATAATTGTACTGACAAGGCTTGTTCATATGTACAAGTATAAATATTGCTTGTATGATAACATAATGTTGTGTAGTTTAAATGTGACGATCAAGCGAAGTGAGTTTTGTCAAAGTTTTTGTGTGTTATGTACAAATTTACAATTCATATATCTTTTGATTTCTTACTTTCAGTCTTTGATGGCATTTTACATAACATTTTTAACTGAAAAGTTCAAAAATTTGAAAATGGACATACTTTTCATATCATTGTTCTCATTTTCATAGATGTGATCTCTTTGCACAATAAAAATTCCTTTAAAAAAGGAATGGGCTCCCAATGGGAGTTAGTATGGCCTCTTTATTTTTCAAATGGGGAAGATTATGTGATCCACCTGGATGATTGGACCCCATAATTTGAAACTAAAACTTGATAACCTTTTCAGAATTTGTGTTCACACTCCACCAAGCCTGGAAATAACAGGAGCAAAATGAAAATTTGCGCTTGTTGGATGGTAAAATGCTCCTGGTTCTCAGATAAATTTGTGCATACAGATATAGACCAGGAGCAATTTTTAAGCAAATCTCTGTATATTTGCTCCTGGTACTAAAATCCTCATTTCAAGCCCTGTACTCCACAGACCCAAAACAATGTCTCCATCCAACTGGACCCCATCATTTTTGGACCAAGCGGGAACCCAGGTCACATCTGATTGTCTAATCTAGAAATCTAATTTCTAGATTGTCCTACCACCACCAACGCCAACTTCAAAGCTTAGAAGCTTGGTTGTACCAGGGAAATGTAAACCTCTTCCCTGATTATATTGTATTATTATTTGAATGTTTGGTTATAGGGAAGTGGAAAGCCTGGTTATAATTGAACTGGTTAGTTGATCAATTAATGGAAAAACAATTTATTTTTCAGATATTTTATAATTTCATTGATTGATTGATTGATTAATAGTGTACTTATTGTGTGATTGATTGATCAATTGATCAATTGATTGATTTATTGACTGATTAACTGATAGTAGTAATCAAATCAGGGATACATTGTATGATCAAATACCGTAAAACCCCGTCTACAAGCATATCTAGTACTTCTGATGAAAGCTACATTTATCCAGGCGCCATTATGGAGTTTGAGCAAATAAATTACGGATCCAAGCATATACAAACAAGTATTATTTTAAGACCAATCTATTGTATTGGTATATTTACGCTTACTTCGAATTAATTTAGCTTTCATAAAAAACACTATATATGCTTGTAGACGGGGTTTTACGGTATACTTCAAACTGTTATCATCACACAGTTCATCTTAAAAAACGGGCCAGATTTAAGATGCAAATTAAGATCAAACGTTATGGATTTTTGCGATGAAAATGATATGATGACATAATGGACTGTGACGTTAATTGAATAGGTCCCTGAGGTATACAAGGTATTTGTAGTGGGACCAATTAAGACGACTATTATGAATCAAGGAGTCCGACACGCACGCCCATGGAACATGGGGAAGTGCAGATGAATAAACCATTGAGCATGATATAGACCAATAATTTAGCGCCGTTTTCTAGATGTAATGCATGTTATCTCCTGGGACTTGTTAATACTGTTGAAGTTTGAATTTTTAAAAGGCAGAGCGGACGACGGGGAATTGTAAAAGCAATTGAAGTGTTTGAAATTTCTGCAGCTGTAACTTTCAGATGGGCAAAAATTGTTGGTTTTATATCACTATGGACCACAATGGCCTCATCCCAATGGCATTGTTCAATAACCTCAATTAAACAATCATAGTACAAAATTTGACCTCAAGTTGCAGAGTATGAGTTTTTGTACCTAATTTTTTGAAGGTCATTCAATGAATGTACAAATGTATTGGAGTTAAAGAACTGTGTCCTGATAGATGAGCATGTTGTGGATCCTAGTGTATACTGCGCACAAAAAGTATCCATACACGTAAAACAAAAGCAATATCTTAAAACTTATAAAAGATAATAAACCTAAATTTCAAAATGAAGTAGTCAATAGATAGAGAAATTTGTGCTGCATATTTTGAGGCATCGTTCAGCATAATAAGACTTAATTTCCCCAAATTACACCAATTTGAATGAAAAAAGAAAGGATTTAAAAAGTGACAAAAGTTAACATAAACTTTTCTTCAAAATATGCTAATTATGAACACAGCAAGTGAATGTTGATCTGTCACACTGACACTGTAATGAGCCTGTAACAAAGGCTGGTGGGAATGCACAATCTCCAATTCGCTTCCGTCCAGTGTTTTTATTAAAGACAGAGTTTCCTTGTACAGCATTGCCTTGGTCTTCTTGGCATTCATTCCTAGTCCTACTTTCTGTGCAGTAGCTTCAACAAGATGTAACAGTTCTTGCACGTCTTTGAGGTTGTCAGCTAGAAGAGCAATATCGTCTGCAAAATCCAGGTCTGTGATTGTCCGCGGGCCTATTCGCCTACTTTTCCTGGGCTCCAGAGTAAAGCCAAGTCGCTCTTCATTGCCTTCCATAGCCTTCCTTTAAACATAATCAAGGACTACGATAAAGAGGAATGGTGCCAGAGTGCCTCCCTGCATTGACATCTACATTGGTAGTTATTCACATTTTCTTTGCTTTACCCAAGTTGTTCGGCTCAAAATTAAAAGGGGACATATCTGACAGTAAAAGCTAACATTTTATGGAAAAGAAATACTAATCTATTTTTATGGAAATGTTACAATGTGGCTTTAAGTTAACAAATGTGGACTGTAAATGGATGGGATTGGGGATAGTGATTTTTAAATGTTTACTAGTTGAAATGTGGTGGTTGATGTGAACCAGTTGATGATATATTTTTTTTAATTAATCCGATCTGGAACTAACATGTGCAACTCACTTTGCTGCATTGTGTCCGATACCATCAAGCATCTGATTGGTGATGTGTGTGGCAATGTTTTAATTAAAACAATATCCAAACAATATCCCACATGTGTCACTTTTGACATTTCTACAGCTGAAGATACGGTTTTGTTCTCTTCTCTGGTAACATGATATCGTCCTATACTATTTTTCGCCCTGATGTGATATTGACGTCGAAACATTGTGACAGCTGTTTCGCACATTGTGTCCGATACCATCAAGCGTCTTATTGGTGGTGGTGTGACATTGTTTTAATTTAAAAAAAATGCCCCTGTGACAAAAAATGAAAGAGAAAATCTGGAGGGCAAAGGAAAAGAAAAGAGCAAGAGCCCCTTTTCCATCAAAATTCACCCAGATCCATAGGCGTAGATCCCGGGGGGATGGGGGGGATTTATACCCCCCCAATATTTTGCCAGGGGGGATGCTCCATACAATCATCCCCCCAATGTTGACTCCTGAATATAGGTTTCTGACCAAATTAACCTCATATTTGCCCATTTTAGCCCCAAAATGCAAATTTTCATGAAGCTTACAGCATTTATTCCACTTTTGCACCATATTTCATCAGTTTAGCTTCAAAATAGCAAAAATTTTCGCGCGCTTCTCGCACATTTGTAACATCAACTTATTCTGTCGCCAAAAGGTCCTGGATTCACTATTCTTCAAGACTTTTTTTCAACACCACCCCCCCAATGTCAAAAAGAAATCTACGCCACTGCCCAGATCATGGGCAAAAATATAAGTTTTTGTGCGCTATGCGTGCAAAATGTCACAAGAAAGCCCTTTTCATCCCAATCATGGGCGAAAATAGTGTAAAATAAAAAATGTTTGCGTGCTACGTGCGCACATCATCCCAGTAAAGCCTTTTTTGGACGCTCGAAGATGTACAGTCTCTCTAAAAACAAACGCGGTATATGTATGTATGATGCAACTGCAATTGTTTTTTGTCTGTGCCCAAATTTTTTTTATTTTGTCCTGCCTCCCCCAACCAAGAAAGCAGGCTACGGCCCTGCTTACACCTCTACAACCTGTGTCGAAGATAAAGGCCATGTCTTCCATGGGGGGGGGGTGGATTTGAACTGGAATAGCATTTTGGAGGAATGAATGCACAGTGATGTGAGATGCTTTGTCATAAAAATTCCTTTAAAAAGGAAATGGGCGTACCAAAGAAAACTGTCAATGATTTAGGGTATTGTAAATGTTTAACATAAGTATTGGGAATAATGGTATGAATGACTGAACTAGGACACACACACCCCCACACACCCCACACACACACAAAGAACTTAAGAGTTGGGGTATGAGCGTTTGGATATTATTTTTGGTGGGACATGAGAGCACATCAGACATAAGGAGTTGCATTCTGAATACTAAGAATGTTGTTTCGCCCAAAAACACTCTGTAGACTTTGTCAAAAAAAGATCAACATTTTGATAAACTAAATGTTCAATTGCTCAGTAATAGTTCACCGTGTATGTAATGTTACTGTGAACATTATATGAAATAATAAACTATAGATGATGAAGCCCAGGGCCCTGTTGTAAATACAATATCTCAGCTTGATAGTGTGGCAGCGCATTCAAACAAAAACATGTAAATAATAATAATAATAACAACTTAGTTTCTCCATTACAACTGTGCCCCATCCCATAAATAAGTAAATGTGACACTTTTCTTTTCTCAATAAATACAGTTTATGTAATGTAACCTAGAGGTTGCAGTTTCTTGCAAGAAATTATTGTGACAGTTTGTGTTTCAAAAGAGTAAAATTTGGGGCTCTCCAAAAGGGTTCCAATCGTTGTATAACATTAAATGATCACATTTTTACACTGTGCTATAGCATACATGTATAGTGTGTGTCAGTGTATCAATCTTTCACTCTTTTACTCCTATATGAACTTGATTTTGTACAATTAGCAAATTATTACTTTCTGAGGCAATTGGATTGCACCAAGGAATATAGCATGAACTTGAAGAAAAATGGGTTTTTTTTCACTTCATGCCACTACATGTAATTCCCACCCCCTTTGATGTGTATTGTGTAATGTTAATTTAGAAGTAGTTATAAACCTACATTATTTTGTTTTTATTTCAATGTCACAACACTTGATTATATTAGCTATAAAATTGGTAATGTATAGTGGTAGTGCTCGGGGAGGGCATTTCCCACAATCTTGTACTTTGTCCTCCCCTTCCCATTTCCCCCATCAAAATAAAAAGTCTAAAAAATACCCAATTCTGAGGCAAATAAAAGTATCACTTTGAGGCAGTTATTTAGATTGTTCCCCCATTTGGTTCCCTCTATTCCCCCCTTCCCCCTCCTCTGCAACTGTTTATAATTATTATCTAACTAAGTGGAGTACCTTTTGCCATGATCATTTTATCATAGGAATAAAAAAATTGTAATCAGACAAAAGGATCTACTTGATGTATACCAATTCATTGTTTAAAAAATTAAAACGTTTTTGAATAAGAATGTGTTATAATTCAGCCGAATGATTGTAACATCACACACACACACCCCCACATCTGATCAAGTAAATACATTAAAATACCCCCTTCCCTGAACCCCCCTGTATTTTCCCTTCCCACTCTTGAATGCTGATTAATTTATTTTGAAAATGTACATTTGAGTTTCTTGAGCAATCTGTTACTGGTTGCTCAGTTTACCAAACTACCCATGGAAGCTAAATTTAGTATGTGCGGTCAGGGACAGGATCCCGTTTTGCGGGGGTTGTGTTCTCGTTAAACTTGCGGGCATTAAAGAACCATGTGTCGGCTGGCCGGCCACACAAATTAAAAGAGCCGTTGCCTGCGGGTAAATCTCTTATTATATTGAATTATCACAAGGTGTTGTGGTAATGGGCTATGCCATTTAAAATTCACACTACCCCTGTGGAAGATTTTGGAAATATCTTCCTAAGGGGGAGTATGTTTTTCAAATGTAACTGGTCAGAGTTAATCATTTTGAAACCCATACTCCCTCTGTATTATAGTTTTACCTATATCTTCCACAACTGGAGTAAAGTATTTCAAATAGAAGTTACCCAACTGTTTATTCTATTCAAAACTCATACTCCCTCTGTGGAAGACTTTAGCTAAATCGTCCACAGGGGAGTGTGGACTTTAAAAGGAATAGCCCAATGTAGTTTAAATCTAGACATTTTCAAATTTATGATCAAGACTTTTATGCCATATTCAATCTTGCTTACAAGTTCTTCACTTTCAAATTGCTTTGTATTTTGTGTAATTATATCACAACAAGAAAGACAGCTCTGAGTAACTCTATAGCATTGATAATGATATGGATGTTAGGTACAACACACTTCTCTGCCAATAAATCTTATTTTTCTCCTCGCATTCATGCACATATCAACATTGTAATCCATTTTACGTTTGCAAGTCAACAGCGATACAGATTGCCATGTCTTTGCGGGGTCTAGTCCCTTGAAAGCTGCTACCACTATCTTTAAAATTACAAGCGTAAGTTGGTACAAAGTCGTACAGAGAAGACTAGCGACTGTTTTATCCCGAATGCATTTGAGGCACGGCTGTCTGTCAGAGCTGGTCTATAGCCTACAGATGTTGATTCTTATATTGTTAGATGTGTTTGCTTAGTATGGAGCAAAAACAGTTATACATTATTGGGTATAAGAACTTGGTATATGAGAAGGGTTACATACAGCTTTTCTATTTGAAATCCTTCCAGTATGGAAGACATGATTGTAATCTCCCACACAGGGTGTGTAGATTTTAAATTGAGTAACCCATTTAGGTAACCCCATTTGAAATTCTTACTCCCTGGGTAGAAGATTAAGGTTGTGTCGTCCATAGGGGGTGTATGGATTTCAACTTGGATAGCCAATATAGGTACATGTATGCTGCTTTCCCAAGTAAAAATGCAGTATCTGTAATATAAATTATAAAACAAATACTGTATTCAGTGGTCATTTTTGCGAGGGGGTTTATTTTCACGGATTTCAAAAATGGTGTTTCATCTGCGAAATTAACAACTCGCGTATGTTTAAATGTATTGGAGGTATACATGTAGGGCAGGACCAAGCAATCGTGAAAATGACATTCGCCAAAATATCTCTCTGACTCCAATTCACGAATACATCTGTACTAGGTTAGGGTTTAACAGGGATTGGACTTCAATTGAGCACAGAGGAGTAACTCAGATGCGAGTTAAACCTTTTGCATGCCTAAATGCAAAAAATATGTGATAGAGGCGTAGCCTGTTGATGAATCGTTTGTGATTATTATTAGTGTATGAGGATATCATACCACTCCAAAAAAATAATAAATGTGAAGAGACAGTCAAGGTTGGGTGGTAATAGGGTTGAATGTGTATTCTAATATATTGTCTCATCATTATTTCTGTTTGTTCGCACAAATTAATTTGCAGCTACGTTTTCTACGAACGTTGCTGTGCAGTACTCTAATTTGAATGGTACTAATTAAGAAACTGTAACATATATAGGACGGATATGATATGAGATGCTTGAATGCAAGTTTTGAAAAATTATGTGAAAATTTATTTGAAAAGGAAAGACTGGTCTGTGAAGGGATTATCAGGTATTTGCTAGACTAAAACACCCAAAATTCACCAAAGAACAACCATATAATTATAAATTTGTCTAATGAACCAAACAAATGGCAAAGGTTAAAGCTGAAAGCAAAATTTGGCATTCGACAATTATGAAGGTAGGATGAAGGTGTGTGTGTAGATTTAGTACCACATGAGTGAGCTGCCAAAATTCAGAAAATGTTTTATTACTGGAGGCTTTTTTGGCAAAGGTGAAGGAAAGAAGGGAGGAAGAAAGCAGATGAAGAGAAAAGGGGTTTTCTTGGCAGGGGATAGCATGCCATGGGGTGTATCGTGGCCTGCCAAGCTTTCAGTGCCATGTGTGTTCGCATGATGATGCAATCGGATCGTGTGAGATACTTATGAGGGGGGGGGGGATACTTTCACTTGCAGTTGCTTTGTGCTATAGCCCTTTGTAGCTTTTGGTTGGGTTAGGGTTATATCACTTCCCACAATGCATTTTTCTATTTTCGGTACGTACTGATTTGCTATCTAGTGCAAAATGGGTCGATAGTGACAAAAAGTACAATGAACCGAGCACAACCAGATCTTGCAAATTATGTTTATTTCATGACTGTCGAGTGTCGACCCATGTGTAGCCAGTCTATTCTCAACATGAAAACAAAGTGAACTTGTACAAAGTAATGGGAGTTTTATTTGCTGGAATCAGGTGTCGTGTTGCAAAGGATTCTGGGAAGGGTATGATATCTTCTCTCGGGGTTAGTGTAGTTTGTTAGATGAACATGAAATATTATGATTAATTTGGCCTATTTATGATTGTTGATAATTTGATGGAGTGAATAGACGAAATATGCCATTCAGAAAGTATCTGATACATGTAATCCCTTTTTGTAATTATCAAATGAAATTGTTTAGTTTTTCCGAGTCGTACATAAATACCAGGTTATAAATTCTGCTATAATACAAACATAATTGACTTGCAATGTGTAATCTGCTTCTCAACTAAAGCTGAAGATGCTGGAACAACTCATTGATTCGGCTAATTATGCAATTTGCTCTTGGCGATATTTTTCCCCTGTGCAAAAGGTTAAGAAGAGACTATTACATAGGTTCAATGCAAGAAGATCGTAAGTACATTGTTATAAGAAATCACTTACAGCCTTTTGCCGCTAAAGTGTCCATCCACTATTGATGGAACTTAATATTAAAGGTACCTTTGCCCCGGGGAGTTGAAAAGACTCCACGATTATCACCAGTGATGATGAGCGAAGTCGCCTTGATAAACTAACACGCACTGTTTGGATTTTATGAATATTAAAATTTTTATCTGGGAGATGCTTTCTTCTATGGAAGCATTTTTTTTGGTCTTGAAAATAAACCGATGCTTATGGTTTCCACAAGGTGCCTTAGTTACTCAGTTGGGCTGTATTCAAATGGGTAACTGAGCTTTAGGGTGGAGAAGGTCATTGCACTTTGGGAAAAATTGGGCTACCTTTGCAAGTATGAAGGCACAATGGCTGCAAATGTGGCTGATTTGTGCTCCAAAGTGTGGAATTCTCTTGTTTTATGGCCTTCGATTTGATCGTTCATAGTGTGGACTGTGAAGGAAACTTACCATATAGTCAATCAAATCAAGCTCCCCCCCCCGCCTGATTCAGCATTTTCTTTTGATGGAATGAATCAAAACACCGCCCGCCGCCACCTTGTCGGAATGCTCGTCGCGCCTTTGGTTCATGAAATTATGGCTATACTCTCAATGCCTTTGATGGTGTTTATCATTGGCCAATTACTTGCTCATTATTGATTTGAGCTTCCAGGTTTTTCTGCTGGAATTTTCCTTTTCTGTGTGGAATAATAGTGCACAAATTTGTGGGGAGTTGGTGATTGCTTTTAAAAATTGTGTAAGTGAATGCCGGATGTTACTAGGGCTATTCCAGTTGAAATCCATCACCCCCTGTGGAAGACATGATCTTAATCTTCTATGCAGGGATGGTGAATTATAAATGGGAGTTACCTGAATGGATGACTCCATTTGAAATCTACACTCCCTGTTTGGGAGATTAAGGTCATGTCTTCCACAGGGGGTGTATGGATTTGATCTGGAATAGCCCATTTTATCTAGAGGGTTTAGTGTTTTTTCAGGAATGTGTGTTATGATAAGATCAAGGTGAAGTAGGGATAAGTGGGTCAGTGTGTAATTTTAAAGTACATGTAATCAATATTGAGGATCTTCTTTTAGATTTGACCGTTTGTATGAAAGAAGAGTTCAAGCAAAGCGCAAAGCATGATATACATCACATGCAGTCTTCTTATTTTTTATTATCAATAAATTGTTATTGCAAGTATTATTTTACTCATTTAATTTTACATATTTAATTTTTAATTTAAAAGGGCATTTCTTGATACACAGTCTCATCCCCAAATTTTCTCAAAAAAAGTTGAGATTTTTATACCACTGGAAACCTCTGGCTACATAATGTTAATGTACAAAATATTTCTTGCAGATTAAGTCGTTTAGCAAAAATATCGTCAAATTTGAATTCTGGTATACCAGAACGAAATTACAACAGTGGCCTATATGGAGCAGTGTAATACACATAATCATGCATAACTCGCAAATGCAAAATCGTAATCAACTAAAATTTTGGGAATAAGCTGTTTTCGTGGATATCTATTGAAAAATGTCATAAAAAGAGGATTTCTAGGATGACGAAATGCTCCTTTAAATTGAACTAATAAAACTGTATTCATCTTAATTGCTGCTTCTGTAATTAATAATTCTGTAATTAATAAGTATCTTCATATCACTAAATATGACTCACTGGCAGTTTGAAATCCAAGATGGTGTATCATACGTATTTATCAGTACCGTACTGACTCGAGTATAGTCCCACCCTGTTTTTGGATGAACATTTTTTCAAAATTGGGGGGTGGACTCGAGTATAGTCCCACCCGTTTTTGGGTGAACATTTTTTCAAAATTGGGGGTGGGACTATACTCGAATTTCAAAAAGTTATTTATTTTTTTCGGCTTTGGAGTGTCCCTGGACCTAGACCTAAATGTTAGGATCATTCATGGTTGATTAAAAAAAAAATTGTAGGCCTTTGTGTTTTGAATAAATTTGTACTCATGTCATACTCTATTAATGATTTCAAAATGCATTCATTTGAAATCATTAATAGAGTATGACACGAGTACAAATTTATTCAAAACACATGGCCTACAATTTTTTTAAAATGAACCATGAATGATCCTAGCATTTAGGTCTAGGTCAAGGGACACTCCCAAAGTAAAAAAAAACATTATTATTATTTTTTTTTTTCAATTTCTGAAATTTTTCAAAAATTTGGGTGTGGGACTTTACTCGAAGGAGGGACCGTGGGACTATACTCGCGTCAGTACGGTAATTACTACAAAATGATGTCTGTAAGTGCATTTGTATGCAAGAGTGTGATTTACTTACTGAAATTCTACTATAATTTGGCAATGAACTGGATAGAAGTTTAGAATATAGGCTTTGTCCATGCAATTTAAAGCGATCATGACAGTCAGATTTTGAGCTTACTCACATTATATGGCATGGAAATTTCTGTATTTCAGGCACTTCTGCATTGAAAAAAATTATGGGGGTATAATGGGTATTTAGTAGAGGTGGGCATCTATTATATTTTGTACGTACAATATTTACGATGAATCTTCCAATGTATGCAGGTGTTGGTCGCCGTGCATTCGCTAAATTCAGTAAATTTTCATCGTCAACCGTGCAATTGAATGGGATTATTTTGACATTTTAAAACGCTTGAAATATCACAAACAAATAGGCCTATGTTAATAAATAATATAAATACAAGCTAAAACTGTTGGGGTTCGATAATGAACCCCACAAAACTAACCGAGTATATGGAAAATGCCATAAGACCGGGCGGTTTCACAAGTTGCCGGCTCTATCATGCCACTCGCCGCCTGAATGTATGGGCATTTCATTTAGTATGGAAAATCAATCTGTGTAGTTTTGTAACACATTTCAGAATATATGTAGAATTGTATAGTAATTGTACCATTCATTTAGTAAACCAAATATCATAATTTTTGTGGCACTTTGCTTAAAATATGGCGCATAATCCGCATATTGCAATGCGATCCCAGCTCAGCGATATTATGCCCTGCTTAGCGATATTATGCCCTGCTTAAAAGTATCATTATAGCCTTTTTGAATACATCATAGGTGTATTTGTCATTGCACCATAGCTAAATTGGAGGCTGAATAAAGTCAGCAAAGTCAATCCACCAAACCGATTTTAATCAAGGCCTCAAAGAAATGAATTTTTACTGGGGCTATTTTATCAATTTTCTTCAGAAAAATTGCCTCGTCTAAATTGAGTGTTGCTCATATTCCAGGGGGTTATTTTAGAAACTACCTCATCAGTCATCACCCCCTGTATTCTTTTAGCTCTGATTTGAATATACCGTACCGAATGAAAAGATTATGTTTGCGTGATCTGCCGCAAAAGTCAGTACAACGTGGAGCGACAAATTCAATTTGGCCAAATATGAAAGGTCACATCAAAAGAGAGTAGAAAAGAATTGTATCAAATTATTGGCAAATTTCAATCTAGCAGAGATTTGCATTCAACAGCAGTTTTTTCCAGACTATGCTCTGATGAAATTAATGTGATTCGAAAGGTGTGAATGAAGCTATTGCTGAATATTATACAGAAATAAGCATATTTTCTTGGGACTGTATCAAAACAGTTTTCAAGCTTTTTTCCTCTATACATTTATACTGTCATCTTTTCCCTTTGGAATCTAGTTGCAATGTGTGATGAAGCAGAGAAGTTACTTTACCCTTCCCAGAATCCTTTGCTACATGATGCATCACCTCACTACATCAAATGTCACTCCTATTACAAGTACAGGATCCCTTTGTTTTCATAATTGAGAATTTGCACTGGATAGCAAATCAGTATAGAAATTTGAAATGGAAGAAATGCATTGTGGGAAGGGTAATATATCTTCTCTGGTGATGAAGACTGCTCAAAATGGTTTTGAGTTACTACATGTAGTTACAACATTAACATTCTATTGGGTTTTTTATTGAGATTTTAATAACATTATAAAGTGACTGGGATACTATATCCTGGTATACTATATTTGGCTTGTTTGCCCGTCATCTGAAGAGGATATTGGAATTTCATGTCTGTTTGTGTTGAAAGTGTTGGCTATCTGCAAAGAACAATAATATGTGGGTATTAATCCCAGGTTCCCTACACTCCATGAATTCATGGGTATGCATGCTCATCCTGAATTTTGTGACAGAGAGGAGTATAGTCTGATACAGAAAATGTGATTTGCGAAACATGCAAGAAAAAAAAATTAAAGGGTTATGTTTCAGAACACATTTGGATTAAAGTGAAATATAAGAAATGGGGATATTTTTATCCATTTTTGAGCTAAAGATCTTTTCAAATAGCAAGAAATGATAATAAAGTGGCAGACATGCATACATTACTAGTATATGATGCATAAAAACATCCACATATTGTACATAAATCCTTGTATTTCCATCAAATATGGTGTGTATCGTTGAAATGTGGTTTGTTTTTTAGCGGAACAAGGGTATTGCTGAAGAGCAAAAATAAGGGAATTGCTTTAAAGATTACCTTTTTTCACCTAAAACTTATAAGAGATGTAGTGGCAGCGGAAGCATGGGGGACAAGTATATTATATGGTGAAGCATGCAAAAAATTTCAGACCATTTTAGCTCCAAATGGAGAAGATGGAAGGCGCTTCAAACACCTGAGTCTCGCATGAAACACCTACACCTCTATTTCCCCGAAAGGCTATATATCCTCCCACAAAATACGGGTCCGAGAGAAGATGACTACTGAACTGAAAACAGGGTCAAAGAGCTGGTGGTGGACAGCACGTAGACTAGCTGGGAAGGGTGGAAAGTCTGACATTCCAGTACTGAAGGCCAATGGAAATACACACATCTCTTCAGAAGACAAGGCAGAATGTTTATCGTCCCTTTTCTGTGAAAAATCTACCATCCCTGAAGAAGATAACAACAAAAGTGTCCCAGAGCTGCACACTAGGACTTCCTCCAGCTGCTCGAAGGTCGTATTCTGGCCCAGCAAAGTTAAGAAAGAGTTACTGAAGCTAGATATCAACAAGGCTTCTGGCCCATATGACATTCCTGCTCTTGTCCTGAAGATGGCGGCTCCTGAACTTGCTACTCCACTCGCTCTCCAACCAGAGAGATGCTGATTGCAAGCCATCCACCACTTCACTTTTTCAGTGTAACTCTTGAAGAAGCTGACAGCGTGGACCTTCTAGGTCTTACATTGAATAACAACTTGTCCTGGAACCAAGTAGTCACCAAAATGTCTAAGACAGCCGGTCAGCGACTGGGACTCCTCAGAAGAGCTTCGCTCTATACCTGCACAGAGAGCCATCATCTACAAGGCCATGATACAATCAAAAATGGAATATGCTAGCAGTGCTTGGACTGGTGCAACTCCCACCTCACTAGCTCAGCTTGACTCCATCCAAAATAGAGCTAAGCGTGTCATTGGTCTGCCAACGAATGAGTATGAAGATCATCGTATTCAGCTATTGAGCCACCGAAGGGCAGTTGGAGCAGCCACCCTCTTCCATTGTATGTTCTACAAGGAGGCCCCTGAGTTATTATGCCAGCTGATGCCAGACATCCATGTCCATTCCCCCAGGTTGCTTTATTTTTCTTCAGTTATGATTTGGGGGTGGGGTGTTGCTTTTTTAACCCACAAGAAAATGTAATGGAGAACCCCTGCGGTAGCCTGTATATCCTTACAACTATTTTCTATTTTATGGCAGAGAAAATTACATTCCCCATTATATTCAAAATTAATCACTCTTTCTTTGTAAATCCTTTTTATCTTCCATACAGAAAAGGCATAACTGAAAAGGAGAGACAACAGCTTGAACTCTACTATAGCAGTGGCGTTGGAGTAGAGGAACCAGCCCCCTCAACAAGTGTAGAACTAAAGCTTGGACCTGGAGCAGCGCAAAGTGACGTGACACCGGTCAAGATGTCCAAACCTAAACAACAGCAGTTGCCCTTACATAAGGTTATTATGGTCGGAAGTGGAGGTGTAGGCAAATCAGCGTTAACATTACAGTTTATGTACGATGAGGTGAGTTCATTCTGGAGCAAAAAAAAAGTAGTTCACGATGTTAACATCGTAATTAGCCCCTCTAATAGCATCCCATGTGAACCAAATTTCTAATGTTAATCTGTCCAAGTGCTCCAGTTTTCAGTACCCTTTCACTTTTGAATTGGGTCATAATCTAAATGAGATCCTGGAAAATGAGATGAGATTTGAGTTCTTACTGTGAGCCAAAAGGGTCTCATTTCCATTGGGTATTCCATTTAAAGTCCACACTCCCCTTGTGGAAGATTTTGGAAATGTATCTTCAACAGCGGGAGTATGAATTTCAAATGGAATTAGTACAATAATCAACTCCCAATTAAAACTCACCCTTTGTCTGTGGAAGATTTTGGTTGAATCTTTCTCCGAGGGCATATGAAATTCAATTGGAGTTGCCTAATGTGTTCATTCCATACAAAATTTGTACTCCCTCTGTAGAAGATATTTCTAACATCTTTTTTAAATGGAATTGTCCATTAGCACAGTATGTCATAGTTTTCAGCAACATGAGAGTAATTCTAAACAAGGAACCAAATTGGATTGAATTTTCAGTCAATTATATTTCCTATTTAGCTGTGCATGTATGTTAATTAGAGAAATGAAACTTGAATACGGCAACAATTACCAGTTTAACAGTGCCCTGATCCTTCTGTTGCGACTACCTGAATTCACCACATTTTTGTTTGCACCATCTAAACGAAGCATATCTCGGGCTGTCGGGCATTAAATTTGACTTGGGTATATAATGAGCAAAATATGAACTTCCTTCTGATACCAAAATCTAAGTTTTGTTGAATAAAAATGGGGATGCTGCTGTCATATGAAATTTTGTTAATGATATCACCTTTTCAACTCATCGTTCTTGAAAGCAAACTAAAGCAGACAATGCTGAAACATCAAATAACCTTAGAAACGTCAATTGCCCAATCACGGCAAGGAATAGAAAAAGTCATTTTAAAGTGTCGTCTGCTAGCTATATAAACCAACATGGACAGCCTATGTGGAAATTACTTCCTCAATTCACAAACATTACAAAAGTCCTTTTGTAAGCTTAAGTGGAGGGCAGGAATCCCCTTTAGTATTGCGGAAGGTGTGAAATTTTAGATGCCGTTTGTAGGAAGTGTTGACCATTTGATCTTACCAAGAGGAAGTGAAGTCGGTGATTGGATTGCTTAGTGTCATCACCATGGTTTCCTGTTACTATGATACCTGCAAGGGGTAGTAGATGTGTTGTGGATGTACTATTGACGATATGAAATCTGATTTGATTCTTAAGCCGGTGTGCAAGGAAAAGATGGTGTGTAAAATTTCTGTAAAAGTGGGATTATAGAATTTCACAAGGGCAATGACACACTAAAAATGTGTAAAAATTGGTGTGAGAAAATGCAGGGTAAGAATGCACAATTCTATAGTGGACAAATGCAAGGTTCTTCTATTAAGTAATAACTTCACCGATCCTATTATCTACAGAAGATAAGAAAATTATTCAGTCTCATGGTCTTAGATGATAGCAAGTTTGAATATGCATACACATGCATACAAATCTATACACACACATCCACTGACCTATTTCTGTGCTCCTTGCACCTCGTCCCTGTTACCAGCATGCCATCAAGTTAAGATGCAATTTACATGTGATGGGAGTGATAGTCATTAAAAGATTCCATCGGCCATTAAATTACTACCATTAACCATTAACCTAAGCCAAAAAACAGCCCTCGGAATTTCTAGGATTAGTGTAATAGGGGTGAGGTAATCCTAAGCGTGTAGTGCTAGATTTTGCTCAGTAAATATATGCACAGATATTGCATGGTGTCGAGGTTTGAGAACACCACTCAATGCATATATGTAAGCATAGACCCTGGAAGAAAAATGTAAGCAAGCAAGTAGGTATTAGCATTTTCCCTGAGGGACTCTGGATTGGATGGGGTTATGCTGGTGGAATTCTGAAATTTACCCCCAAATAACTCAACCGTAAAACTAAAAACGCGATAGTTAGCATATGTGCTTACTATCAAGCGGTTTTGAAAACATGAAATTGTACCATTCCTGCGCTTTACTAATTGAGCTAATGGGGTTGAGACACAAATTTGCAGGTTAACCTGTTCGTATATAACTATGTGTATCAATGATTTGCTCAAAACCCTTTACATTTTTGTGGATGGGGCTCTTCAAGTTTGCATGTTTTAAAAGTGCTCGATAGTAGGCACATATGCTAACTATCAAGTTTTTACGGTATATTTTGTGTAAAAGAGACCCAAAAATATACCAATTTTCTGGATGTTAAAATTATTAAATTTGCCATATTTTGCTTTTAAAAAAGCACTTGTACCAGATTTTTGGAGAAAATTTTGAAAAATCACCTTCTTTTTAAAAACCATTTTTCTGAAATTTGCTGCATAGCCCATACCCACCTTGCCTCTAAGAACCGACCCAGGTAATTTTATACATAAGTTGCTGCATAGTGCATAGACCCTGTAGCAAGAGTGCCACAAGCCCCCAATCAAGGTAAAAATTTTGCAAATTGCTTTAAAATTTTCTGAGCACTCATTGATAAGCCGAGATCCACAAAATTTGGATCACCACGTTTTAATGACTTGAGCTACACTCCTGGCAACTGTCATGTCAACAGGCAAAAATTTTTTATGGTATGTAATCTGCTGCACTGATGCGTTGAGCGTGATCTCTTAATCAAATTTACCCAAATTTAATCAGTAGTATATAATATATACAAATATACATGTGTTTGGATTAATTATAAATGCATATGAACATCTTGAAATTTAAGGCACATTTACAAACTTCATATAAAAAAAGACTGAAAATGAAAAAAAAAATGTTTGTCACATTTTCATATCATATCAATAAGGACAGTTGAAATGTATTCTTCCATTTTTTTGATTGATCACAGAGATGGGAGTTTAAAAAGAGTGAGAGCTTGGCTTAATGGCAATACATGTAGGGTAATTGCCTGTGGTGCTTGAGGTCCCGGGTTCAATTCCTGGGGTAGAGACTTGCTTGGGTATTGGCTAGGGGAAAAAAAGATAATTTGTAGATTGAATTCAGACTTCCGCTCTCCGACATTATACATTTAGAATTTGGTAAATGAACCATGAAAGTATTCCGTCCTTTGGAGGGGATGTTAAGTTGCCGGGCCCGTGTACAGAGAGCTCAGTCAGTGTGAAAAGAGTAGGGTGTTAGCCCCTGAATTTCCCATTCACAGTACATGTAAGTACGGACATTAGTGTGCACTACATGTATATGGTCGCATGCATGGATGATGAGAACTAATTCTGATAATATTTTCAATACACAATGGCCCTTTCATGAGGTGGTATTCACAATAATATTAATGATTATGCCACTACTATTATGTTGTCTACTTCCTGTTTGTCACACACATTGCGGGAATCAAATGATCTTGGTTCATGCAGAAATCATTTACAACTGATTCACTGTGTGGACTTGTACAATGTGTTTCATTTGCGAGAATCGATTAGCAGAGTCGCGCCAAAATTCTAACCCTACTTAAGCCTGCAACTACTGCAATTATTTTGACAGATGGAATGAATGCCATAATAATAGAGCAACGGAAATACTATATGCAATACGAAAAAATAAAGCTAAGCTATTCAGGCCTCTTTCAATGTCAAATCCATCTTCTGATATCAAGTTATTGTATGACGGAATACTTGATAGAGTCACGGCAAAGGTTATTGGCAAGAGAAATCCATAGCTGAGGGCATGGTTTACACTTGGGCCGTATTAGCCATCCATCCCGACATCCGCAAGTGTTTATTTGACCATGTGCATATTTCCTTTCGGTATTGAAATTCATCGATTTATTTTAGTTGGACAGTCAGTCGATGGAGCAATGTTCAAGTTCATAAAATCCCAGATAGGCAGATTTGCACTAGCTGGTTTCCTGAATGCTGAGTTCACAGAAGACTTGGAATATCTGGATTTGCTTTGAGGTATTATTAAAACCATATTGAAAAAAATATTATGATAATATTACTTATAATATGGATTTAGGAAAAAAAGCACTGCGCCAAAGTCGCCAGAAAAAAATCAGGCTCTTAATTATTGGTTAAAAACTACCATAGAATAAATAATAATAAAAAACATAATTTTTTTCATGTAATCTGATTTTTGTATCAGTTTTCTTCATCCTGGCTTTAACCATAAGGGTTAGCTTGCAATGGTGTATTCCTTCTGCTTGTCTATGCATGGAAGGGGGTGTGGTCCATTTTTGTTACGTTGTTCTTTTCTTCAAAATCTGGAGATCCATAAGATACAGTGATTTAACTTGGTAAGGGGTAGTAGGGATATAAACACATTCTCATCCTGATTAGCTTTTTAGCGCAAAGTATGCTTATTAAGTAGCTGATTTGCATAATTTGAATGGATGCAGTAAATAAATAAATAATAATAATAATTAAAAAAAGGAGAAGATATGTGGAAACCGAAAGATTTGTCATTGTGTAAAAAAGCCAATAAAAGTATTTTCAAATCTTTCAAGTTTAAATGAATGTATTAAATTAGTAGTCTGGTTGAAATATATTCCCTTTATGATTAGTGATGTCAGTACTCTATGTATATAGGCTATGTTATCCAAAACATATGTAGCTTTGTAGGTCAATTTATTTGAATGAGGAAATATTATTCACAATATTTATTCTGTGAGTGTCATTCAGTAAGTTCTGCCTCAACTCTTCTAACTTCAGTTCTGTAAATGATAGCTTCTTGTACATTGAATTAATATCTACAAATGGGGGCAAATGTATTAGATTGATACCTTTTGCAGATTTTTGTAGGTGGCTTCTGAACTAAAATAAGATTTGATATAAGCCCTACTGAAAACAGTAACCCCCCCCCAAAACACATTTACTCAAACAAATGTGCATCCCTCCTAATGGATTGCTTTATATTCCAGTGTAATGATTGCCTGCTTCATTGTAGATATCTATTGTATGCTTCTTTGTAGATGTCTGTGCAGATTTACGCTGTTTCCAATGCACAGAATCCCAATTTCATATTCCTTTGCCTACAACAAAAAAAAGAAATCAAAACAACCAAATAAAAGCAAAAGCTAGTTTAGACCCAAGATTGTAATCATGGAAAATATGAAAGAGCTACTATTTTTAGAAGTGTAGATTATGAGAGATATTTGGGTTGGAGGTTGAACTTTTTGAATGAGCCGCGCGTAGATCCTGAAATGCAACACTTTGAAGGTTGAAATTCTACATGTACAGGAAACCACCCAAACCGCTTTTCAATCAGATTTGTTTTGTTTATGATGAGTAATAAAATACTCTTTGTTTAATCCCCTGAGCACTACCTGCCGATCTAACATTACCTCTGATTGGTCAATTATATGATATTTTCACTCTAATCACCAATCAGAATAGAGCTTTACAAATAATTCACCCCAAATTTTTTGCGTGGTGAAATTATTCTAACAATGTTGCTGATTGGGCCAATTGATAATGAAAACTTCTTTTTGGCCAATCGGCAGGTTGTTCTCATGGGGTTAATAATGTTTAAGTTTTTACTTTCATTAGAAATAAGTGGAACTTAGTCAACCATCTGGTGACGATAAAATTATATAAAATTGTTGAGGGTTTGGATGATAAAATCACACTATCCATTTCATAATAGATTTTGGGTATATGAGAAATTATTTTGAATTTGAACTAGACTTGTATCGAAACCTAATTCCCTGCAAAGTGTAAAACCCTTTTTTAGGGATCCTTCTTTCATCCTGCCAAATAAAAACCTGTGAATTAAAACAAGATTTGTTAGATGCCATTTCGGATCATCATCAAATTAATTTGAAGAGAACCAACTTTCATTTCGTCTGAATTGGTCCTCTGCAGTCGGATAGAGATTACTGGTACATTTTTGATACATGTAATTCCTTTGGGGCTTACAAGATTGTCTAATCACTGGACCAGCTAGTAATTACTGGTCACAGTGATTCAGGTAATACAATAAAGTGATTAGTAGTTGGACAGTCCACTGGGAGAAAATGCAGAAACTCAATGAGATTACGACAAGTAAGGTCCAGCTTTTTTAAAAGCTGTTAAAATACATGGTACTTGTACATACCTGTACTTGCATTTCATCTAGATGCAATTTTAGGAAGGCATATTGTGGACTTTTCTAATTAATGCCCCCGGTAGTGTAACATTTTCAAAATGGGAGGGGGAGCATTTATTAGAGAATTTTTTTAACAACAATAATTCCTGAAAAAAATCATTAGGTAAGCTTAAAAAATCATGCTGAAATGATGAACTATGAACTATGAACTTACAATCAATGTCTTGAGGTTCACTTCTGACAATTGCCAATTGTATGTGGATCGTGGTAAGCTTGCTTACATGAGATAGCATGGAAATTTCAACATTTAACATTTTGGTTAAAAAAATAGGGGAAGGCATTTATAAGCAGGGACGTTAATTAGCAAATGATTAGAAAGAACACGGTAATTACGTATCAATAAAGAAACTTTGCACAACTGGCCATTTTGGTCAAAGGAATTGGTGTTTAGCTGGCTATTCTATATTCTTTTTCCCTTTTTCAGTTTGTGGAAGACTATGAGCCAACCAAAGCAGACAGCTATCGCAAGAAGGTACCACTGGACGGCGAAGATGTCCAGATTGACATCCTAGACACAGCAGGGCAAGAAGACTATGCAGCAATTAGGGATAACTACTTCAGGTCTGGGGAAGGATTCCTATGTGTATTTAGTATTACAGAGCAAGAATCATTTGCTACAACTTCAGAATTTAGGTAGGTGCATATATGTGTGCAGTTTGGTCCATTGAGCTCATCCGTTTATGCTTTGAAGTGCAATTAATTGGTCCCTTTTAACCCTAACGCCCGAACGGCTTTTTGGCAACTAGAAGGGAAAGAAGGAAGGAATAAAGAGAGAAAACAAACAAAGAAGTTGTTTATCTGGATTTTGTTCTGGATGGGATTCGAACCTGAGACCCCTCGGCCGCCGACACTTAGCCATGGGTCTTATGCTGGCTGGGCCAGCAAATTTGTGCCCATATATGACTTAGTGTTTTGTAGTACTCTGGCATGTTAGGTTTATATAAGTGACATGATCTCATCGACTGAGTCCAAGTTATTATCACTAATTACTATCTAGCTCAGTACATATCTTACTGATGTTGAAATTCAGCAGTCCCTGGCATACTTGGCTGCAAAGTTATGAACTTTTATATTCCAATTTTGTACTTTTTTTACGATATTTTTTGCGTTTTTGATTATTGCCAACTTTGGTTTAATTGGATCAGATTTAGTTACATATTGATATGTAGCCAGGGTGGAGCCGGGTGAAAACTGCCCCCTCACAGAAAATTTATAGGGATCAAATGGAGATGGCAAAGAGTAAAGTGTCCTTAAAATGACTAAAAATGGGTCAAAAATGGATGAATGGGGTGAAATCTTGGCTACATTATGCTACTGTTTCTTACTGTGATACACAATTTTCTTGCATATCCAACAAATATGTAATACCTGAAGGTTGTATATTCCATGAACCAAAACAAATCTTGCTTTGTTATTAGAGTTAGTATGATTGGAGTTTTCTACAAAATATATTCATTCCCACCTTGAGATTCCTTAGATAACACCATATTATTCTCTACTAGTTAAGTTTGAGGCCAGAGTGTGAGCATGTCCACACTAAAATAAGCATTCTTCAGCAGATGACAGATGTACCAATGTATGCTATCTTCGGTAGATAGCACGCTTTTCAATGTATGCATTCTTCATTAAGTAGTAGATTCCCAAACATCTTCAGTGCCCATCTGATTGATGGGGCAATCTTGTGTGGACATGCTCTCACTGCTGGGATAGTATGCCCTCTGGGAATTCCAAAGCAAAAATGCATAATGGCTTCCTTGTCCTTATAAGAAATTTATGTTAATTCATTAAATTCAAAGTATGGTAGGTGTGAAAGAGGTCAAAATGGGTGACTTCCACACCGCAATAGGTAGCATAATTAAAATTGATAACCATACACATACGATTGCCTCACACATTAAAATGCAATTAACTCGAAAATATATCTTAGACAAACTCCAGGTAACACCTTGGGGAACACCCACGGGATGAGTATTGTTACTAGGGATGATACTTAAAATAAGAAGAAAGAGAGAGAGATGGCGTGTGCAGACGGTGATAAAATTCTTGAGGATTAGCGTACTCGAGAGTTGTAATTTGTAAGTCAATCCTGACTGCGCATGTTCACACAATTTCATTGAAAACTTGAATCCTTGAGTTTTGCGATGCCTGATGATGCCAGTTTTGGAATCCCAACGAGAAGCTTACTGTGACCTACATATACCAAGTGGTTAAAGGTCATAGGTTAAGCTCAGCACTTGAGAATCACATAATGGCATGTTAAATATGTCTGTATCAGTTGAGGATCACTTGGGGAAATCGCAAAATCTTCTAAATATCTTGAGGATAAATTTGGGACAAACTTAGGGATTGGAATCCTCAAGACTGTTCACACGACAGATTTCCCCAAGTTTTTGCTCAAGAACCGTGTAGCTTAAAAAACCCTCCGTGTGGACATGCGTAGAGTGAAAGAGAGAGAGAGAGAGCACAGAAAGAAAAGGTGGGGAAATAACCAAAGGTGATGTTAATGTCACCAGTATAGAAAGGAGACTCCTGGCTGCATTTTGAGACAGAAAGGTAATTTGAAGTTTCTGCATGAGTAAACTGTCCAATATTTAGAATTACACTTGAAGACATTTTGAATCAATAGCCAGGGTGCAGTGCAAATTTCATACAATGCTGGCTCTTAGGCTTACTATGCTCATTGGACACGGCTAATAATATACCTTTTGCAAAGCTGGTTTGTTGAAAATTTCAAAAGATCATGATTTTCATGAGCCTTTTCTGCGGCTATATTCTGTATAGAATGAACCCGATCCATGGCAGTAGGTGGAGAAAGAAAAGCATAAAAGGGATAAATATAACTCAATGCTTTTTTTTATGCTAAAAGGAACAAACCCGGGCATAAAATGAACAAAATATGTAATGCCTTCACATCACAGTGAATTATTTTGAGTGCTTCCAGCCCATTTGCAAAACTTTCATCCATGAATTTCAGCGATAAAATGGTTGTCTTTAAAATTATATGGTTTCGCTTGAATTTATTGCGGGTTGGTATTGTGCACTATAAATCACCAAAATTTATTGTTTGCAATAAAGTTCATCTAATAAAATAATTACAGAGGTGAATGACTGCATATCAGTTGCTTTGAGGGTATTGAGATTTGTAAAAAAAATCTTAACATTTTACTTTGAGGCTGAGGAATATCCTGAGGGTGAGGGGTGCATCCGAGGTCCAAGCAAAATTTAAAGATTTTTCACAATTGCCGAAAAATAACTAATGCATATCATGAACCTCATTCATTGCTGTCACTTTTCAATTTGTCTATACTCTATCTGCATCATATTTTTTTTTACAAAATATTATTTGAACTTCATCTTTAGTGTTGTTTTCCCTTTAAAAATTGAATAGCTTAAATGCACTAGAGACTAATTACAAAGTGCTTAATCATCCAAATTCAAATACGATGCATAAATTGTTCGTTCATAAGATACATCGGCACGAAAGTCATAGTACATTTCCATACCACGCACAAGATCATTAAATGTTACGCGGCGATCCATTGTTGTTTATTAGTAATTGGCAAATAAATAAGTTCGATTGGGTCCCATGCATCACACATATGGTCGAATCCAACCAAAAGTGTCCACGGGCCAAAAATAAAAGTCCAAAATAAAAATGTCTCCACAATTTTTTTCTTTTGCCCATTGATTGATGGCATGTTGGCCTTATAGGATTCAAAAGTGCCATCACTAATCTTGAAAAATAAATCCAGGACGTGTGATAGTAAATGTGACATCAAAACCCAATGTTACCTACGAATACCACTAGGATGCTTTCACTATCGCAATACTAATCAACCTAAAACAAATGGAATATCCCCATTAACGCTTTTTTTCGTGTAATGTAGACCACAGGGTGTCAGGAAAATGCTAGCTCAACCAGAAAATATTTGTTTTTATTTTTATAACGCGATAAATATGATCTTAGTCAATTATGCTAGTTTATTTTTGAAAATGAAGTTTAGGTCAGTTACTGTATTTTATTTATCAAATGAGTATGAATCAATTTACATATTGTATAAGGACAACTGGGATATCTGTTTTCAGGAATATTAGGAATTATACGCATACACATAACACTTTATAAAATCATAGGTGAAGAAACCCGGGTATTCGTAGGTAACATGAGCAATTTAACAATATCTATATTGAGTTTAGAGGTTCAAATTTTGCTATTATAATAATGAATGAATAAAATTGTAGTTTTTAGATCTCTTTCAGATGGTACGTCCAAATGAATAAATGCTATTACCTTAGATCAAAAAAATTTGATGCTTTTAGCACGATTTTGAACACTTCATTTTGATATACAAGTAGTTAAACAGCAAATTTACATATTAAATAATTGTTGAATGAATCCGTATATGGGTAATAATATTGTCCGGGGGTACCGCTTAAAGTTTTTGACAATTAATTTCCATTGGTAGGGACACTTCATTACACATGTCATGTATTATGCTGTATTCGTAAGTAACATTTCAGTATTTCTAGGTAAGAATTAGACTTTTGGTGGATATCGCAATCAAATCTTCATTTTATAAAGCACTTTGAATGTGTTATTTTTTTATGTTCGTTTATTGATACTAGAGACCCTATCATGTATTAATAATGTTGATTCACAGCGGTTGAATGAGGATTGACGTAAGAAACAAAGGCACCAAAGTGACTTTAATTTGCTTAATTGCACAAAAATCGCATAAAACCGTTATTATAGACTTGTGAAGTCCATCTTGGAGCCAGTTACGTCTTGTGGCCTTTTGTTTGAGGGCAACTACAATTAGCTTTATATCAGGATCCATCACTGTGTTGTCTAGATCAGGAGACGATGAGAACAGTTGTTTTTGTCCACGGTATTCGTAGGTAACCTTAGCAAAAACATCAAAAGTTACCTTCGAATAAATCAATTTGGACACAAATTACTCAGAAACCAGAAGCATGACAGCTGACAAATTCAAGTATTTATCCCCTTCTAATCTTCCTCAAATCTGATTTTTCTTTCAAATGAGCAGACCGTCGTCTATTTCAGTACATATTTTTTCAACAATTAAGCCGTATTCAGTTTTGCATGGCAGGCATGCATGTGAATTTGCAACTTTCATTGACATATGATTTGATAGCGAACATACAGGCCTTCGTTATGTACCAATATGGGCATTGGCATGAATGGCTGTGTTTTACAATACTGTCATGAAGTCAAATTGTATTCGTAGGTAACATGCGGTTACCGAAATTTACCTATGAATACTTGCTTTTATTGTTGATATCTCAGAAATATTTAAACGCAGGCTATTAAAAATTGGTAGTATTAAAGAGTGTATTACCCTGCACCTATTGCTTAAATATAATTTACTATGCTCTCAATTTGTGGAAACGACAGAGCTTTTAACATGTATTCGGAGGTAATGCATATTTTTTACCAAACCTATCTTTGTGCCATTTAGAATTTCTGGCAGCTAAACACAATAATAAAGATGTCTGAATGCAATGCATTTCAGTATTGGACATATCAAAGCTTGTATCAATCGCGCAATTACTAGTGATTTCCATTTTTTAAAGATATATCTAGTGCCATGAAAAATTGTATTCGTAGGTAATGTAAAATAATACCACTCAAAAAAGTATCACCAAAAATTATTAATTATGTACAAATATGTGAAAAATTGAACAGGCAATCTTTGAACACACACCTTTCAGGAAATCAATTTAGATTCAATCAAATGACTGCTTTTCATAACTGATGTAGATGTTTTTAAAAATACTTTAAGAAATATTTTGAAAAAATTGATCAAAATAGCATGTTTTTGGGTCTCTGGGTCTAAGTTTTTTACAGAAGGGGTCTTATTATATATGGCGCGAAGCGTATGATCAAAACAAATAAACACAATACAAAAAAAGCGAAAGCCAATTGTTTAATACTTTTAAGTTATGGCCCTGAACATACCGTGTACACTTTTCGTTGGATTCGACCATATATTCATGAAGTTATGCATCTTTAGATAAATAACAGTGAATCAGTTCATTGCAAATAGGTCAATGATTGCATTGATGAGAATATCTGCAAGCAAAACTGATAAAGTATGGAATAGAATAAAATAGTCAGTAAATCATTCAAGTGTTTTCTAGTTTGAAAGAAAATGGGTGCTGCATCATAATTTCAGATGCATTGATTTTGGGATGGCAATCACAGTGCTTCCGGTCATATAAGACAGAGATGCTAGTGTTTGATATCAGGGTTGCCAAACCTGCGATTAGGGTGCCCAATTGGGTGCCTTTTGATGATTGCTCCTGCAACTTTTGGTCCTTCCCAATGTAATAGAAACCAGGGTTTAAGAAGAAAAAATTGGGTGACTTTTGGACATTGACTGCAGTGAGTTTAGGTAGTTTCCTGACCATTGAAAGCATTAGGTGTGAGAAAATTTGGGTGACTTTTGTTGATTTTGACCTACAATTTGGGCTGAAAGTTTGTGTCAACCCTGTGCAATATAAATGTCATGGTATCTTCATAGAATCACAAAGACCAAGATAGTTTTATCATTATATAGTAATATTCAGAACTCTGAATGAAATGTTAAAGTCTGAAAAGTTACCTCAGGGAGTTTGACTGAGATAGGATATATTGATACCCAGAATAACAGATTCATTTGAAGGAATTACAGGTATGCATACAGGTATCTGAACTGTGGCTCTGGGAGATCATGCTGTACATGAGAGATCATTGGGTACGCTTTTTAAAATGTGTGTGTTTGTTTTATTTCATCATTTTGATAGGCTCTAGAGTAAATATAATATAATTATTTCAAAATTATTATGTAAATGTGATTGAGCAATTCAGTAAGCTAGAAGATGAAAATAGCGGACAAGAAAATCATGAATTATGGTACCCTTTTGAGCGACAATACAGCTTATTTAGCCAATGTCAACATGGGGTCATCAGGTAAAATATTTTTCTAACATGTTGAACTTTAAAACGCCTTCACTATTTGGCACTTCACAATATGACAGTAATGGAAAGAAAAGTGCAAATGTTCATTGTTTTTTGGCACTTTAGATTTGGACAAATAGACACATGGCAACGTGAGCATTAATCTCTTACACAAGACATACCCCACGCTTGATCATGTATTCTATGCAGATTTGTGTTCAGGCAAAATAGTTGCATTTGTGTTAACATTGATGACCTGTAATTATAAACTGGGTTATCCAAACAAACAATAGCTGTCGTTGGAAAACTTTGATTTGGAAAGGTCTATTCTGGAGATAGAATTGGCCATAACCCATTTTTTTTTTGCATAATCTTTTTATGTACCTCCCCTCCATTTGATGAGATCAATTAAAATAAGAAAACACAATAATTTCAATCTTCATACTCACAAAATCAATTTTTGTTTTTTGTTCATTTCATACAATGCCTAATTCATAATACTGGAAATCCCATCATAATTGCAATGGTCATTTCTGTGATATGATTTGTTTTATACTGCTGAAAAACAGCAAAATACAAAAGATATCTATAATCTCTTAAAATTAGTTTCCAACATCCACTTATCTGCTTGATAGATCACCATGATCACACGGCATATGTCACCAGATGGGAGGAAAGATTCAAAGGAGAGATAAAATGGGGTGATAATATTTTATGAAGAAGTAAAAGCTTCTAATTTTTGTTGGTTCGTCTTACAGTTTCATACAGTGAAATGCAAGCAATGAATGTGTTAATTTGTGTGCATGTATATTTGGCTGTCTGTACATGTTTTCAAGCACCAAATTGGGGTAATACCGTCATTTTGGTGTTAGGCAGTAATTTTACTTTTTTCAGAGGTTGTAAATAATGGTAATGCTGATGAAAGTTGTATACATGTGACATGTAAAATGGCAGATTACTACAATTGAGAGTAACTGAATCTTGAAAATCAAGATACAAAGTCTGCTAATCATAATAAACCAAGTTGGGTCGATCCTTCATGTTCAATTATTTCGTGTAAGCTAATCCTAACCCTAATCCTAACCCTAATCCTAACCCTAAACTAACCCTAACCCTAATTTTGTGTATAATTACATAAAGGAGTAACCCTAATTTGGCGCGTATACCAAGCGTTATCAAATGAAAAGTGGTGTAAGGATTGAAATTGATGGGTTTTCTTTTTTCTTGTTTATTGTAAAACAATTTCTTCTGCCATTTTAGTGAAAACTTGCACCAAACGATCCTTGTGCCTTATCAATTAAGCTATTAATTAAGCTATTAACCATGTGCTCTTTCCTTTATTTTTTATTTTTAGGGAACAAATTTTAAGAGTAAAGAGCGATAAAACAGAGGAACAGATTCCTTTTCTTCTAGTAGGAAACAAAGCTGATCTAACAGACAAAAGGCAAGTCAGCCAGGAAGAAGCACAAGAGAGAGCGACGTCATGGGGTGTACCATACGTGGAGACTTCTGCAAAGACAAGGGAAAATGTAGATAAGGTATGTATGACAGGTAGACTCTATGATGATTGTGATATACTCTGGACAGCGAGCTTTTCAAATTAATTTGTTCATGGATGTGGCACGTCAAATACCTATCTGTCTAATACCTATACAGCAGTAAATTTACGACCCATCAATATTGTCACGGACTGCTCAGCCGATGGTAGTTGGACTCCCAGCCCACATCTGTAGAAACATTCAGCGAAGTAACCTGTTTCATACCGTGGTCAAGCTTTTATCTTCATTCTGTCGTGCTGAGATTCGAACCCATGATGGTTAAAAGGAGAGTGCGCTAGTGCATAGACCAGATGAGGACTTCCCCGTCTGGTCTATGATACTAACACACTTATACCTCATTGACTAACAATCTCATGGTTGAAAGGCGAGCTATAGTGCTTAGACCAAGTTTTGATAATCCAGGTTCACATCAAAGGCACTGTTTTTTCCTTCATCGAAAATTATGTCTTTATTGAAAATGCAGGCTTATATATCTGTAGAAAGAGGATTTATTAAAATCTTCAAACCAGCTTTGTACAGCAGTTGTGAACTTAAAAGCTTCAAAGGTAGCAAATGTTCTTGATAATAAAATGATTATGTAGACAAGCTTCTTACTATAACATATTATACAAAAGTAGACTAAAATTCCCCTCCCCATTAGTCTGTAGCACATTTTAGTCCCCATTTGTGAATATTGGCAATTGGTTATTCCAGTTGAAATCCATACACTCCAATATGTAAGACATGACCTTAATCTTCCACACAGGGGGTGTAGATTTCAAATGGAGCTACCCATTTAGGTAATCCCATTTGAAATTCACACCCCCTGTGTGGAAGATTAAAGTCATGTTTTCCATAGGGGTGTATGGATTTCAACTGGAACAGCCCAATTTCTTTTTCCCTATAAGATTTATGTGCAATATTGCTTCAGTTGAATGTCATAAAAATCAACCAAGTTTTAATTAAACACATCAATTTTCTCTTTTGGTTGGTAGACTTTGTCAAGTTTAAATTTCACCATCATTAATGCACTCAAACTACAAAAATTTATTGAACTGAAAATATGATCCAGCACAATGATCATAAACATATGACTCATAGGAGGACCATTGCAATTACGACCTTGCATGGTTTTTAATTATCCATTGCAAATATTAATAATTTCGTCTCTCGTTGTTGTCTGCTCTCCATCCCTACAGGCATTTTACGACCTCATGCGCAAGATACGCGACCAGAAGGCACTGGAGAATCAGAAGCTCAACGGCAAGAACAAGAAGAGTAAAAACACAGACGGTCGACGAAAGAGAAAATGCTGTATATTGTAAAAGGACTTAGAATAACGTAATAAATTGATGCAAGCTGATCACCATTTGGTTCCGCCTTTGTAAATCAACACATTTAAATTGTCTGCTACATACTATCAGTATCCCAAAAGGCTGCTTTGTGTGATTTTTTTTATTATTGTTATCTAATGTGATGTGATACACTGTAAAATTAACTTTATATATTAATTTGGAGGTATTATCACAATATTACAATATCATGCCCATTCATAAAAGAAACAAGCATGCTGAAATGTAAATGAAATACAACAATGATGATAAAAATCGCATAAGGCAGCCTTTTGAGATATGACAGTATGTGATGCAGACGACGATTCGATGTTGTGAACACTATTATTATATAACTGATATATATTTTTCAATTACGGTAGTCTGCTGTCTCGGGACCCCCACTTTGGTGTGTTTACGTTACAATCAAAATGACATAAAACAAACAAAATATATGATGGATGTGATGCAGCGAAGGTTAGAGCCTGGGAAACGATGCATCACAATTAATGGGCTATTCTACTTGAAATCCATACACTCCCTATCAATTCACCCCCTATTATAGCAGACATGACCTTAATCTTCCATGCAGGGAGTGTGAATTTCAAATGGGGTTACCTGAATGAGTGATTCTATTAGAAATCTTCACCCCCTGTGTGGGAGATTAAGGTCATATCTTCCATAGGGGGTATAATGATTTCAACTGGAATAGCCCAATTCTTTGCAGGCAACTTTATCACTAATAAACAGCAAATTTGATTTAGATTTTTTCCCCTTCAATTCTTCAAATCTGGAAGAACCATCTCAAAACCACTGAACGAAAAGTAGATTTGTAAGCTCTGTTTGTTTTACTATTTATTTAAAAAAGCGCTTGCAAAACTTTTATTGTGAAAATGTTGGATTCCAACTTGATTGACAGTTTGATCACTTTAAGTGGGTTCAGACAACTTTGATGGATACGGTTGAATATGTTAGATATAGTAGTCATTATACTACACTTTGTTCAGAACTAAACAGGCATTCCACACACTATGTTTTGGCTTTGAAAATTGTAGACCAATTCTAGGTAGGGGGTGTATGATAAAAATTTAGTACTTTAGCGATAGACTACAACTTTCATTCTGTATTTGAATATAAGGAGATCTTATAGTGAGTGCAATAGATAACTGAATACAGTAAATTCCCGGGCTATTCCAATTGAAATCCATACACCCCCTATGGAAGACATGACCTTAATCTTCCACACAGGGAGTGTGAATTTCAAATGGGATTACCTGAATGGGTGACTCCATTTGAAATCCACACCTCCTGTGTGGGAGATTAGGGTCATGTCTTCCATAGGTGGTGTATGGATTTCAAATGGAACAGCCCGTATGCCTGGCTAGTTCTGATCAAACTTTAAGTTAAACCAAGTTATGGGGTCTACAGACAGCACACTAACCAAGTTTAAACTGTAATATATTGTATTGTGGCATTTCTACAACGGGAACAGATAAAAAGAAGTGATATCTTCTTGATAAGTATGTGTCAGCCTGCAGTTTTTGTGCGTGTAGGAATGAAGCCTGCCGATGTGAATCAACTCTACATATTATGCACCGTGTATATATAAGAAAATATGAAACTGAAAATATATCATTAATGACGTGATTGAAGTTAGTGTGATGTTATAATATCACGTCGCTGAGAGGTTGTATGTAGTGTCGTCGCTGAGAGGTTGTATGTAGTGTATTAAATGACTGTAAGTAAGCACAATCAAGAGCTGATTTTATGGGGTATCGTTTTGATTTCAGATGAGGCATATTGATAGCAAAAATTATTTGGTTTTAAATTTCTAATAAATTACCTCATTTTTTATTTTATGATAGAATTTTTGTTGTAGATAGTGGGGATCTGATCAAAATGTGCTGGTATCAAAGATTGGGATATTCCAGTTGAATTATACACCCCCTATGGAAGATATAAGCTTAATCGCCCACACAGGGGGTGTAGATTTCAAATGGAGTCGCCCATTCAAGTAACCCCGTTTGAAATTCACACTCCCTGTGTGGAAGATTTAGGTGGTGTTTTCCATCATGGAAAATAGGGTTGTATGGATTTCAACCAGAATAAACCATTATCACTCTATCCCAATATCATCTAAACAAGTCCAATCGTGTTTAAAGAGAATTCACAGAAATTCAACTTTATAAAATTGAATTAACTAATTAAGCATGAATAGCATGGTTGGAAAAGACAAATTGGTTGTGTTAGTGAAAATTGATGATGAAGTAATTCTGTCTGGCTGCCACTAAAATTTCTGAGAAGAACATGCAAATAATCTTAATCAAGCAAAATGTGTGTTTCATTTTCAATATAAATATGTTTAATGTTGCAAAAGAAATTGAACATATATTCCATGTTGTGTGAGTTTGTCATGTTTTGGCCTTGTGTGAGTGGGGTTTATTGTCCAAGGTTATCAAACAGTGGCAGACTGGGCTGGGGAATGGCTCAAAATACCAGCACAAAATCAAGCAAAAGGTGTTGTATGCATGTCCCTGTGGCCTCTTTATATTCACCGTAAAATCATCCTAATTATTGAACACATTAATTCCATGGGCAGGCACTACCTGCCGAATTATCTGCTTCCAAGAACTACTTAATTGGTTACTTAAAGAGGCCTATATCTATCAAAAAGTCATTAGGGCTGAAGGGAATTGCACTTAAAAGATGATTAAGCAATCAGGGGCATTTTAAGAAGAATGGCAATTATAGTGCCAATGGAGTTAATGTAAAATCTGCAAATGTCTCATAGACTAGCGAAGACATTTTTTGGAGTCGATCAGAGGAATGACTTTACCATTATGCCCCCCTGGAAATTTTGCCTCATATACCATGGCAGTCATTCATACCCTACCTTGCCCTAAGTCACAAATGTTACTCTTCATAGGCCACTGGCAACATTTTTAATATTAATGTTGTGAAAGTGTTCAAAATTCAATTTTGTCAGGGCATTTTTAAACCAACAACTTAATCAGAGGAATGGATGAGATAACCTACTGTTACAAAGGTCTTGCCGAAAGATGAAATTTAAGAGATAACCATCTGCTATATAACCGGGGGAGGATGAGAAGGGGGAATATCACATTGATGCCAATTGATGCAGACATTCCAATTAAGGGAATGGGAACACAGATTGGATTATGAAATTGTTGCCACCAATTCACCAAATTAATCAAGTTCAAGAAACTGGAGTTGAAATCAAGAAAATTAACCAAAGTTCAGATTCAGGACACCGGATGTTTTAAAAAGAATATTAAAGATGTATAATTAAAAAAAAAATTGAATGAACATAATTTTCATTTGAAATTATACTGTGTGTGCACATTGTGATGAGATCAATGTGACTCTATCAAGCAAAATGAGCAATGGCCTATTCCAGTTGAAATCCATACCCCCTATATGGAAGACATGACCTTAATCTTCCACACAGGGAATGTGAATTTCAGAAGGGGTTACCTACATGGGTGACTCTATTTGAAATTCACATTCCCTTTGTGGAAGATTAAGGTCATGTCTTCCATAGTGGATGTGTGGATTTCAACTGGAATAGCCCAATGTCACAAAAATAGTTTTTGAGTTATGAGCCAGTTTTCCATTTGAATCTATATTCATTATTGCTTAAATACCCAATGATTTCAACTAACTTGGCTTTCCCATGTCACATTTTGATCACATCTACATCAAATTAAGTTGATTAACAGTTCTCATCATGATGCAAAAATATATAAATTGACTGTTCATGATATAGTCCTCGTTCCGATTGATCATGTCACATATTACTGGTAGTTAAGTTTTTTATCTCAACCATCTATCCATGCATTGAAGTCATGCATTGTTATACACACTATCAAATTGCATTAGAGTGAATCTTGATATTAAAGCAATACTATTTTGGCATGTTCCAGCTAAAATCCATACACCCTCTATGGAAGACATGACCTTAATCTCCCACACAAGGGGTATAGATTTCAAATCAAGTCGCACAATTCAGGTAACCCCATTTGAAATTCAATTCACCCCCTATAGTAGACATGACCTTAATCTTCCATGCAGGGAGTGTGAATTGCAAGTGGGGTTACCTGAATGAGTGATTCTATTTGAAATTCACACTCCCTGTGTGGAAGATTAAGGTCATGTCTTCCGTAGGGGGTGTATATATTTTAACTGTAATAGCGCAATACTTGCCTGTTCAAAATTGTATACTAATAGATGCTTTACCATCGTAGTGACTTGGATACATGACGTGCATGTCCCAGTATGTAAATGAGGTTTGAAGCACATATGTGACATGATCAAGGGGAATGAGTCACATGTCGGCCCTGGTCAAAAATGAGGTTTACATAGGTTCCTAAAGAGGACAATTAGAGCTTTCAGAAACTGAAAACCCCATGTTGATATGACTTTTCTTTGCAAAGTTCCATCAATTTATCAATCGCTGAAAACAATATAAAACATAAGAATTTTAACACTTTCTTTGCCAATATCTCAAAATCAATATCAGCGACATCCGACTCATTTCCCTTGATCGTGTCACATATATATATACAGAAGTCATGCTCTACGGGGACCAATCGTGCACTGACAATTTTATCATAAGTTATCGTTATGCACCGTTTGGGTATTGCAAGTATCTTGTTATATTAATTATATTATCATTTTTGGCCAAGGCATTACGATGGTATGCAGCTTGCTTTATATGTGATCGGATTCAAGTCTACAAGATACGGCCCCGGATTAGAGCAGCTATAACCTTAGAGCAGCTATAATCTTATTAACTGATTTAATCATCAGTCCCAAGAGTTGGCCTAGATTAAACATGGGTTCAATTTTGCTATGTAATTTAAGGAAGGTAATCATTGCATAGCTGCCACTAGTTAAAACTTGCCACATAGCTATTAGGTTATGGGCGTGTGTGTGAGTTTGGGTTGTGTGAAGAGGGATACTCTATTCAACCCATTTAGCACCCCTAATAGCGCCCCACTACGGAATCTGTTTAATTGACAACTATCTAAGCACTCCCTTTTCAGTGCCCCTGAAAAACTAAATTATGTAAAAATGTCTAAATAACATTACCATCTAAACCTTACTGCTTAGGATTATGATGATTTTGACTTTAGGTATATTGTATTTTTATTGTTCATGTGTGTGAATTCACAATATTGATTTTTCTTTCATTTTAATAAGTGCCCTGCAACTAACTGCTCGGGGGCGCTAATTGGGTTGAATACAGTAATCAAATTTCTCGTCAATATTTTGATAAATGATAGCATAAAAGTCTTAAGATAGAAGTTGTTATTTCATGCATCAATACTAGGCATGTTTGTAATATTTAAATGGATCTTAATTCTAGTTATTGTAGGTTTCACATTTGGACATAAAATATAGAAAATCCTTTCAACTGAATTGAACAAATGAATAATTTATGTGTACGGCACTCCAGGCTGATAACATGTGGACTGCTCAGTGCCAGAAGTGGGTAAGTCCAATAGCTAGCTGCCCTGTTAACATTTGGCAATTTACACACCATTTTGTACTCATCTACACATGGCAGCTATTGCACTTACCCACTTTTGGCACTGAGCAGTCGATTTGTACAGGAATGGATATCCTGCCATGTTTGGTTGGCACATACAGAGAGAAAAAAAATGGAACAATTTCAGATTCTTTTCCACCCTACTTTGATGGTCTTCCAGGAAAAATATCACGGCCAATAAATTAATTCATTTTGGATTGCAGTCACGTGTGATTAGGTTTTATAGCATTACGGTAGGATATTTATTTACAATGATATCCAGGCGTAAAATTTATCAGCTGAATAGAGTCTTTCTGGCTGCTCAAATTTGTGGGTTTTTTTTTCAAAATATATATTTTCAGCCCAATTTTGTGTTTTGGGGTTTTTTTTATGGTTTTTTTGCCAATTTTGTGCTTTTTCAGCTTTTTTTGTTTACTACTACAGCTTTTTTTGCAAGTCAATCCAATATCATTCCAGATATATCAAATTATTTAATCATATCTTGCTTTGGGTTATAAACATCAAACATGGCTGGGGGTACATTATGTTTATCTCATTGTGACGAGCCAACATGGATTTTCATTATTATTATACCCTCTCCTTTAAGCTTCTTTGGTTTCTAATCCTTTCTTAGCTTGCTTTGGGGCCGTTGATCTAATATCAAGAATTGATTTTACATATGGAAGAGGTACATAGACTTGAAACAAAAATAGGTAAATAGTTAAACATGTTATTGCATATATTTCATGAAATATCAAGTGACAATCTTCTAACCGAAATATTACAAAGGGTCTGGCTTAAAAATCTGTACTCAACCCTCATTTTGCCCCCAAAATTAATTAAAATGAAAATGGATAGCATGTGTTTGCAAGATTGTGAGAGTGGGGAAGTAATGTCTGCATAGCTATGCTGTTTTTATGATGTGATATGCAGTAAGTGCACCAAAAGGTATATATATATATAATGGTATATATTATAAAGGTATATAAATACTTCTGTTATCTGTATTTGATAACAGGAAGCGAGTTTTGATGTTGGTATGTGTACGAGCTATCAAGAATGTAAAAATATGTAAAAAAAGGCTTATGGATGTAATGCATGTATTGCCAGTAAGTGTGAATCATATTATGGCAACAATGCTTGATTTAAAATAAGTTATCGGGTTATTCCAGTTGAAAGCCACACTACCCCTGTGGAAGATTTTGGAAATATCTTCCACGGGGGAGTTTGAATTTCAAATGGAATGAACATATTCGGCAGCTCCATTTGAAACTTACCCTCCCTCGGTGGAAGATTCAAATTGAATCTTTCTTAGAGGGTGTATGAAATTCAAATGGAGCTGCATAAAGTGTTCATTCCATTTGAAATTCATACACCCCCTGTGGCAGATATTTCTTAAATCTTCAACAGGGGTAGTGTGGATTTTAAATGGAATAGTCCATTGAATCCATTAAAAGTTGATATTTTTAAGGTGAGTCTATGGTCTATATACCTTCATCGAGTCAGTATTGTTTTTAATTTTTTCTCTAAATGATGCAAGGATCCAACTAGGATAACAGATTCCTGAAAAAATTAACAGATTTTGAGAAAATCTCAAAAGTGGCTTTTACTTTACTGACTCGAGGAAGTTATACAGACTATAGATGGAATTTGCAGGGGTTAATATAAAGTCTGATCATACATTGAAGGAATCGGATTATTGCAAACAAATCCATCAGGTGCAAAACGTTTCTTGTAAAAATGTGTGCGGTAGATGGGAACAGAAATACCGATTCCTGCAAATGGGCTATTCCAGTTGAAATCCATACACCACCTGGAAGATACAAACTTAATCTCCTCCTTGAGTGGGATATAAAGGACAGATCTTCCATAGGGGGTATATGGATTTCAACTGGAATAGCCCATAATTGGTCAGCAGGTATAGACATGTTGTCATCATGAATGCATTAACAGAGTATGGTTTACATACAACATGTCTGTATGTGACATGTCGTGATGCACGCATAAGGTCAACTGGTCATACATGATTGGGCACTTGTACATCGCACTCAATGCAGAGCAAGTAACTCGGAACAATTATACTAATGCTTTTAGTTGTGTGCCAGTACTGATTTGGCTAGCCTTAGTGAGGCTTAGCTGAGAACATCAGTCCCTTATTACAGTTATGTAATCTTGAGTCCCATTTTTGAGAAATTGAGTTCACTTAGTGTAATTGCAATCTCAGTAGTTTCCTTGGCTGCATAGGGTGTGTGACATGAGAACAAATGGGGTAACGATTTTATCCTTGAGTGAGCATGAATTCTCTTATCTTCTGACTTTTTCATGAACTTTGGAATTCAGTTTGATAATCTCACTGAAAAGTAGGCACATTTCTTCTTTGCTTTTTATTAACAGTACAGCCGTGCCGCGCGTGAAGTATGCACACATCTTTGGATATGGTGCAAGTTATGTTACGCACAAGCCGTGCATGTGAGGATTACGCAGGTAATACAGAAAATATGACCTGCCTGTATATTAATGAGGAGTACGCAGGTAATATGAATTTTTATCCAAGTGGTGTTTGACCAGTGAGATTGCAGAATTCATGTTAACTAAAGGATTCATATGTCATAGGTTTGTACTTGGTATTTGTTATTGATTATTAATATTAACAGTAAATATGCAACTGTCATGAATACATTTTACCTTGCAATGAAATTGCGTCTTCAAAAAGAATAACTACACTGCAACTCTGCAAGTTTCCTATTGCTGTCACCTGAACCCTAAATTGTCGCTAAGGTTCTTGGCTAGTACTGTGCAGTACCAAGGGAGTACCAGCGCAGTAACACTGCTGGTGGGTCCTGTGCAGTAACAGCATTGGTACCAGTGTTCTGCTCTGAGATGCTTGTAAATGCAACTTTATAAACATAACTGTGAGCTCATCAGCATCCTTCTAGTTGGCCAATATCTGATAGTTTACTCCAATAATAAAAGTGGATCTTTTTCATTTTTTGATACATTACTAAGTTTTATACCAAAAAAAATGCTACTGCCGATCTCTAGATGTAAAAAAGGCTTTATGTGCCAGTAAGTCTTGTAGTTGAATAAATCATAAAATTGTGGATAGTTTTGTCAGCAAATTGTGGATGAAATGAAAGTTAAAGTTGGTGAAAAATCCACTTGTATATAATTACGGAGAATTGGTCTTCATGTTGAATAGGTCACCATCTTATCTTAAATCTACACTACCCCTGTGGAAGATTTGGGAAATACCTTCCACTGGGGAGTATAAATTTTAAATAGAATGAACACTTTATCAGCTCCGTTTAAACATCATCCTCCCTCTGTGGAAGATTCAGGGTGTATGAAATGCAAATGGAGCTGTGTTCATTCCTTTTGAAACTCATCCTCCCTCTGTGGAAGATATTTCCAAAATCTTCCACAGGGGTAGTGTGGATTTTAAATGGAACAGCCCATTACAAAGAAAAATGCCCAGAAATGTTGCTTCTTGATAATTTTAACTGAATTGCAATCAAATTTGTGTTTTCGGTTATCCACATTGCTTCCTTGTTGAAATACCACATTGAATACCAATTCGTTTGTGTGAGAATATCTAAGGAATTACTATGAGCATTTTAACTATACAACCAATGACATGCAAATATTTGTACTTATTCTTTCTTGCCTAAATGTTGACATGACCAATAACATGAGAATCATAGAAAGATTGAGCTAATTTCAAGTGAATTCTGCACCCCATCCTTTTTATGAGAGGCATATCCTGAATTAAGGTTAAAATGGACTTATAACAGAAGACCAGAGATGTATTTTTCACATTCATGAAAAAAAAATCAGTTAAAAGTGACTGGTAGAGTAATTAAGATAAACGTGTGCTCGGACAAAGCTGCAGAATCAGAGAGACTCTAAATAGTCAATCTGTCATGCAAAATATTGTTTACCCGTTGTTGAAAATGGACCCAGAGGGTGGTGGACACCAAGTGTGCCTAGAGCATTTTGGTGCTAAACTATTAACAATTATCCAGCATGCACAGAGTGTGTTATCATTGATAATAATATCCATATTTGAACTTAAAATTTAAAAAATAAATAACATGCTTGTATTAATGATAAGTGTCAATGCAACCGGAAATCTAATTAAACTAAGATGCCCAGTGTTTCCAAAATAAATGTACAAAATGTTTACCTAAGTATAAGTGACTGAAAACAATTACTTACAGTTCTGTATATGCATACCCTGATAATGAATGGTATTGTGGGTAATATAAGCATTGTGGGTAAATATATGCATTGTGGGTAATATATGCATTGTGGGTAAGATTTTAATTGACAGAATTGGTGTAACAGAATATAAAGTTATTAATTAATTAAGATATATATTTGATCTGTTTATTTTAAGCCTCAATGTTTCACCCAGTGCCTTATACATTAACAGTGACAATAAGTTGTATCAATCGATGTTTAAGTAATAGATATAGTTAGGTAGTTTATTGTTATCCTTGCAGATGTAAGACACAACTGTAGGAACTACACTTTGATCTCGATCTACCATCTTTCACTAGAATACTTTATAATAATTGCATAGATGAAAAAAATATAGACCATTCACCAATAGGCCAAGTCCAGCAACGGGCCAATCATTACACTCTATGCATGAGACCATATATTGTTTTAAAGCACAGTTTTGCCATCTTTGTATAAACATACATAGGCACCATAGAGCTGATAATAAACCTCCAATACAGCTCCATTGTAGCCACAAACGGTGTGTGCATGATTTATTATACACAGCCGTATGAATGGCCGCTCCTCATGAATATGCGAGAATTCTCATCATACAAAGCATGGGGACTTTGACTGTTGGTTAATAGTCTGGATATTTTCTCGTCTATGAATAATTGCCTTTATGGTGTTGCTGTGAAGACTATTTGAACAACTCTTGGGTCAAAATCTAATACAGACATTGACTTTTAGTATGTCATCAAGGAATTTGTCAAAAAAGTAGATAAAACTTATCTTGGTTATGAACACATGTCAAAATTTACTTCGTTCAATTTTAAACCGCACAGTATAAGTTGCAAACATTTATTTATTTATCATACAAAAAACTTCAATTTATTCAGCATCTAATCTGTATAGTTTTCTGACCAAAGTGTAGTACCAACCCCCATCTCTGGGATCTGTTTCACAAAGATTTAGATCAATCTAGATCAGTTGAGTCTGTGTGAAATGGGTCCCATGTAGATACATTACTGGGCTAGTTAGTAACTCATGCCCTTTGTGTATTTCTACAGAGTTTATTAACAACAGTACATGTAAATAATATGGTTTCTTAATGCAGGCTTTTAGACAAGTTCTAGACATTTTTAAATATCTGACATTTTCTTCTAAAATTACAGAAAAGTTATACACTTCACACAAGTTAAGGTGAATTTACACCCCAGTGAATAGCGACAAGCAGATTATTTTCGACCAATCAAATGGATTGTTGTATACAAAGCAAGAATAAAGTAAAAAGCTGATTGGTCGATTCTTAGAAGTTTGTCTGTAGTGACTCAAGTGTAAATTCAGTTTTACAGTATTTTTTTGTGTTTCTATAAAAGGTTATCTCGGCCATAGGCATAGATAAAAATCATGAAATGATGTATTCACATGAAAGTTTTAAGTAGCCAAATGATGTAGTGTTCATGTTATGTCAGCAAAGGCTTGTTATATGTGCACTTTATTTGCCTTCTTCATCATGTTAGTTGTACCAAAAGCTGTTAAGGGCCATTTATACTCTGCAGAATGTGTGTCTCTTTTGCCATGCAGGATTTTATCCATCGGACATCACATCACTCTCTGCTACAGTTTTCTTCCCTGTACAACTGTATATAAATGTTGGCAGGTCTGTGACAGACACCAAACTACTGGGCTAAAATATGCTGTATCAAAAATGTAGAGTGTAAACAGGTCTTTAAGTTACCTCTTGGCTATTTCACAAACTGGTATGCAGCGTATGTTATGTGTGCATTATAGGTTACACATATGCACATAGGTTATACATACATACAGGGCTAGAAATTTCATTGAGAATCAATTCTCGCAAAGATTCTCTTGAGTAGATATGAAGGAATCCAAAGTAGAGTCTTGTAAAATTTGTGTGGTGTGTAACATTACGTAAATGGAGGAGAACTGAATGATTCTTGTAGATTCTTTAGCAAGAATCTAGATGGATTCATGCAGCATGAAACAAACTTCTAGCCCTGATTTACGCTGTAGTTTTAACTTCGGCCCTGCAATATCGGTTTGTGCACTGCCATGAAGAAGGCAATTTAGGCACTATGTCTAATTTGGTCCTTTAGCACTATCGGTGCTCTGATATATACCAATGATTCTTTATATCGTACCCTGAGCATAGTGCTTTGGTTTTTTATTTAAATGAAAAATAATAAAACTATGCAAATGTTAATTATTATGCTTGATACATTACATCACCTGGGTATGACAAAAAAGTCATCGGTACCTAACCAGACACCATTAGTGCTATAGGACCAAATTGGATATGGTGCCTTAAGAATGTAATGATTTGTTATTAAGTGACAGGTTTCTATGACGATGTATATTGGGGAATAAAAGTTATGTAATATAATCATGATCAAATTTATATTATCAAAATCTAGTTCTGCCTTTCTTCACATTTCCTTAGCACCTCTTTAAAAGTCTATTAATCTATTTTACTTTGTTATCAAATTGCTTGTATGATTTTGCAAACTATAGTTAGAGAAAACACCATGTAGTCAGTTATCAAATATTTGTATAAATGTACTGTCCCAGTTGAAATAAATACACCCCCTATGGAAAACATGATGTTAATCTTCCACACAGGGAGTGTGAATTTCAAATGGGATTACCTGAATGGGTGATTCCATTTGAAATCTACAACCCCTGTGTGGGAGATTAAGGTCATGTCATCCATAGGGGGTGTATTGATTTCAACTAGGGTAGCACAGTTAGTCTGAGTCACATGTCAACCACCCCCTAGGAAATGTATCATGTATATTTAGGTGCTTTCTTTTAATTTATGTTTTGTTTGTCCACAGTGGCTTCCATTTCATGTATGTTTTTATGTTGCAAATATATTATTATTATTATCTTCAGTTGTTTGTATAAATCAGTCTCGAGGCCTTTGTCTATATCATTCATTATGTTTCTACTTGTATGATATTGAAATAATAATTATACAGGCTTGTATGCATGTATGCCTTCCACTGTAAAATTGTATAGATGGTTTAATTTTGTGTCTGATTGTATTATTTTCTTGTAAACCAGATATGCGAAGAAGAAGTTGAACATAGTAAATATTAGCAGAGAAGTTGTTGTTAGGTATAGCATGTGCTTAATAAATCATGTTTTTTCAATGAAATCAATTTAATTAAACTTGATTTTTTTTGCATTGTATTTGATCTGATAAAATATTCATTCCCTCTATGTTGAGATTCTTTCTTTATCCAGACCTTGTCAGCTGTTCTGTTAGGGTAATTTTATTTTGATATTGAGTTATTCCAGAATTTCCAATTGAAATCCATACACCCCCTGTGGAAGACCTAACCTTAATCTTCCACAGAGGGAGGGTGATTTTCAAATGGAGCCTCCCAAGGAATCCAAATATTACACTATTCTGTAGGTCTTGTTATTCTTATGTTATGGCTTAAAAATGACACAACTATGGTTTTGATTTTGACTTTATTGCCAGTTAGTTCTAACTATAGGATTAAGATTTAGCTATGTTTCATTTGGTAAAACTGGGTGATATGTTTTTAATCCCAAAAAACGAGTGCTGTATTTTTCTGGAATCGGAAGTAGTTCGGGTATTACAAGTCTCGGGGGGAATGGGGATTACAAAATTTTTTTAAAAAGTATTTAACGGTACTATATCCAAAATCATTTAACGGCTTGATGACCCACCTTTGCACAGTATTTTTTGTGGGACCCGATAGCACATACCAAATTGCATTCTGAATAGGAGGAATGTCCTGATGGTATCAAATAATTCTGATTCAAATTTTATGGCAAATTATTCAAAATTAACATTTTGTCCTCAAAATGAATTTTATATATGTGACATGATCAAGGGGAATGAGTCAAAATGAGTTTTATATAAAAATGTTTCTAAAGGGGTCATTTAGAGCTTTCAGAAACTGAAAATCCTATGTTGATACGATTTTTCTTTGCGAAGTTACATCAATTTATCAATCACTGAAAACAATAGAAAACAAAAGAATTTTAACACTTTCTTTGCCAATATCTCAAAATGAATATTAGCGACATCCGACTCATTCCCCTTGATCGTGTCACATATAATGATTATGTAATGATTTCCACATAGGTAGGTAGAACTTTATGAATGACCGTCATACTCAATTTCAAAAATTCTGTTATTCAGTTCAGGTCAGTTCAGTTTAACAGTTCACATAGCTTCTAAAGACCTTAATCTATAATGAAGGTCTGCTGACATATTCCGAAATTTTGTGTAAAAAGGTCACAAATGTTCCTGTCATTCTTCATGACATTACTGTTGTCCATGGGTGCGTCTCTCATGACTATCATGTGCCGCATGCGAGGCAAAAGTGCGCCCACAATGCCGACATTTAAATGGCCTTTCACCGCTGTGTTGCCTGAGATGAGTGCGTAATATACTGGATGCGGTGAATGATTTACTGCAGAAAGTACATCTGTAGGGGCGCTCTCCGCTATGGACACGAAGATGTTTATTCAGACTTGATGACTGTGAAGAGAAAGAAAGAAACATTTTTAATTTTGATACAAAACTATCCAATTTGTGTAGGTGGTACCCGGGGGTGGTACAGGCTGATTTCGAGGTATTCAGCAGGGTGAGTTTTATACATTAAAGGCCAAGCTCTTGTTTTGTCCTAAATTTTGATGCCTCACCCGAGTAACCCCATGACAGACCCAGAGGAATCCCCCCAGAGAATAGCCAGAATACCCATAAGCTAAGCAATGGCATCACATGTAACTCCTTCAATGCCTGGGCTTCAATGTAGCTTTCATTTGCCCAAGTTTGGTTATTCTCTCGGTCGGAGTGGTGTCATAACACATAGGCTATATCCCTCAACCTCCTGACACTGGAGTGAACGATTGCTGTTTGTGGTAAATTGGAAAGATCTCAGGATTTGTAACAGGAACCTAATTTTTTTATGACAACAAAAATCCACCTTGTAAAATATTGTCCTCTTTTATATTCTCTGCTCAAGAAAATGTTAATATCCATTGTGTCAAACCAAAGTTCAGGAGCGATGATGCCCTTGGATTGCCACTGAAGATTCATATATACCTTGCAGATTGTCGATGACAGCAGTAGCATAGCCAGCGGAAATTGTTATCCCCCCACACACACCAGGAAAGCTGGCTACATCCTTGGGTAACAGATACAGACTTATAGGCAATATTCTGTTGTGAAATCTAGCTAAAAACTTTCAAAACAACTTTTTTATACTAGTATATGGCTGAACTATTTTTAAACCACATGCTTTGAAATGCTTATTACCTGTGAAAATGACTTGCCGCAAACACTGCAGACATGAGGTCGATGTTTTTCATGAACATGGAGTATATGTATCCGTAGCCTGTCTCGTTTCTCAAAAGAGCGTTGACAAAGCTGACAGGGATAGCCTCTGTTCCCTGTATCAACACATCGTGTGTACTTGAGGTGCTTATCCCGATAGTACTGGTACGCAAAAAGCTTACCACATCGATCACATTGGAACCCTTCTGAATCTGTCAAATATAAGAAGTTAATAAAGAAAGAGGTACAGAGAATTAAAGAATTGGATACTTTTTTAAATAAAATGATAAATGCATATATAAATGTTGGTTGCTATATATTTGTCTCTCCCCGGTCCCCACCCTCACACGCATAGGCCTACAGCCACTGCCACAGCACACACACTCATCCCACTTCGCATCTTTGACAATTAAAGCAGCTCTGTCTACCGAAGAGTATGATCTTCTAAATCTCAAGAAATACCCACATATTCACACACCCACCCCTCCCCTAGGCCCACACATACACACCCCCATCGGCACTTTATCACATCTATAAACGGTATGTGAGATAACCATTTTAGCCTCCTGTGCTATCTACTGAAGATAGCAAGGTAGGCTCTCATTCAATTTATTGAGACACGGATGTGATACGAGTACAAAGCAATTCAATTATGATATCAAACAGTTAACACAGATTAATCAACATTTTAAGAAACATACAAACCCCCACCCTCACACAACACCCCCACACACACCCACCCCCACCCACCTCACACCCTCCCTACAAAAGAGAATGACACTTACTATCTAAAGCATTTTCGCTCTTTTCATTCCCATTTGTGTAGCTATTACTTTTCATTGCAATTGGAATCCCCATAAACTGTGTGTAACATTCCCCGTACCATACCAAAAGCTCCGTACCACATGGAATATCTTTGCAGCATTCGTAGTAGAGACCATCTTTTCGTTGTACCGCTACCACATTCTGTTCTTGAGCGAAGCGAGCACTGTTGATGTATTTCATCCACGTGTTACTGATACAATTGGAAGTAGGAACAATTCCATCTTTGGAGATCTGAAAATTGGGTAATAAAATCAGCGTTTATTTAATTCCACCCCAACAGAATTTGTGAGAAAATTGGCTGATACTATGATCTTTTTATGATCTGAGTCTTCCCAACATAGCTTTTACCCCATCTGGTCAGTAGTGTAGCTAAAGGGGGAGGGCCGTCGCTAGAGGGGGGTGTGACACCCCAATACACATCAGCAAAACCATGTGACTGTCGGCAAATGTAATCAAAGGTATGTGTGATTTTCGGCAAATTGTGAGAGCCATATAACAGATTAATGTGTTACGAAATTGTGTTGTTGTAACGTAATAGACATACTGTGAATGGTATAGTAGTTACTAGTCAAAAAAAAATTGAAAATTTTTTTGACTCCTGCCCCCCCCACACTTTTTAGATTTCTGAGCGCCGTCCTGGCTAAAAAAAATTTGGGTCAACAAATTACACAAAATTTCCGTCGGCAAACCATACTGTACACCCCCCGAATCATATTGGTCTAGCGACGCCCCTGGGGGGGCGTTCGGACAGGTCGGACAGCGTGCTGACAAAAAGAAAGAGAAAAGTGCCCCCTGACAACAAAATGAAAGAGAAGATCGGGAAGCTTAGGCAAAGGAAAAGAAAAGGGGCAAGGAGCCCGTTTCCCACCGAAATTCACCCCCGATTAAAATAGTGTCAAATGTCAAATTTTCCCAAAAATGCCCTTGGAAACCCGAAGACTTTACACGTACACTCTCTCTAAAAAACGGTATAGGCCCATTCCATGTCAACTCCAGGGATGTGCACCGCAGCACCTCTTCAATTTTTTTTTTCTTTTTCTGTGTGGTGGTAGATATTGATGAGAAAGTAAAATCCTGAAAATTTGAGCTTCATACTCTATTTCGTTTTCCTGTGGCATCAATTTGAAATTTAGGGGGGTCAGCGTAAAAAATGTGTCGCAACGCGAAAGACGACGTTTGGAGGTCCATAAATGTATAAAGGGAACCCTTTAAAACTTTGAAAAGTATGTATCCTGGGGTACTTTTTGGTGTAGAATTCAAATCTGCTATCAGCAAACTTGTAACTCCTTTACTTTAAAAGATATAGGGCCCTCAAAATGCAACTTCGTCCAACCAGGACCAACTTTGGGGGGGGTCAGAACTCCAAAAAGTAAAAATAATTTTAGCGTCAATTTTTTTGCCAGTCAGAGCCCTTTGGTAGGAAATTACTCTTATCCAATATTGAGCATATTAGAATACATTTAGCTGAGATATTACCCATGCAAAACCACTTTTTTTACATTTTGACCCCCCTGAAAACCAATGTCAGACAATTTGCCCCACCATCAACTTCAGGTATGTTGAAGATATGTTCTTGGACAACATTTCTGAGAGATATTGGCTTGGGGTCTTGATGGCTTCAACACATCAGTTAGGTTTGCCTACTCCATAGAGTTGTACACATTTTTGATTTTGCATGTATAATGATTTAACTCCAAACATCGTCTTTCGCGTTGCGACACATTTTTTACGCTGACCCCCCTAAATTTCAAATTGATGCCACGGGAAAACGAAATGGAGTATGAAGCTCAACTTTTCAGGATTTTACTTTCTCATCAATATCTACCACCACACAGAAAAAGAAAAAAATTGAAGAGGTGCTGCGGTGCACATCCCTGGAGTTGACATGGAATGGGCCTATAGCTATATGGCAATATCCCACCGATAATACCGGGTCAAACTGATGCAACCGTGAATCTGTTTTCGTCTTTGCCCCCAAACTTTTTATTTTGCCCCTCCTGACCAAGAAAGATGACTACGCCCCTGGGTCTAAGGAGCATTACTAAGTTAAACTGACTGTAAGACACCAAAGTACACAAATAAAATTCATTAAAAAAAAAGATTCCCTACTCATTTATGTTTGACAAACTATTCAAATTTGAGTTTTGGGGTCTTTTTGACAAGACAAACTACTTAAGTTTGATTAAGTTTGGTCATTTTTGACATGAACCTATTCATTTTTTTTAAATGACAAGGCAATCTTATCAAATTTGATGAAATATGTTATGTCCACATATCTGAATAGTTTCCCTTGTCAAATTTGACATGTTTCTATTCAAAAATGAGTAGATCGTTTTAAGAGTGTAGGCTAATAAGTGTAACACTAGAGTGAAATCCATAAATGGTTAATTCCTCTTTTTGTGCACTGACAAAGTACAAAAGTATGTGACGGAATAGTACTACATTCTACACATTGTCCAAATTTAAGTATACACAAAATTTCTTCTATAAATTGTTCTAATTATTTATGCTTTCATAAAAGTTTGAAGAAAAGTAACCAAAAAATTTGCCACTAAAAAGGGGCTGTATGAGGTGCCTTAAATTTAAGGGGTTAAGGGAATGCCTGAAGGGAAGGGGTTAAATAACTCGTAATAATTTAAAAGAAGCCACTTCCATATTTAAGGGACCCACCTATTTAGGCCTATCATTTTTACGTGATTTTGGAGAAACTCACACACATGCACATAAAATCGATTATGAATATGATCACGGTTTAGGTCTTCGTAGAGACTGGGCAGTGTTTTAAAACAGATAAGGTTTGTGGTACGATACATTCAGTCTTTAGCTGGCTATGTGTTTCGTATGCTTTTCTTTTCACACCCATTTGATTTCAACTGAAGTTAAAAATGTAAATTGAAATTCATATTGAAATAATTAGAACATGAAAGTACATTGTCCTGAATAAACTAATGATTTTTGGGACATTAAGTATTGACCAATATGTACTTCTGACGCCTGTTTTTGATCGATGAATTTGGATTGAGGATCAATTTCAGTCGGTTTATATGCTCATATGTGTTGAGCACCTAATTGTCGAGACGAAAAGGCGCTAAATTACTAAGTGCCTTAATGACTTAATCGTTGGTGTTATAATTGCCTGATGGAACATTCACAAGTGATAGGCTTTGTCGGACGTCTGTCGCAATAAACTTTCTATATATATTTAATTGAATTGAATGACTTTCTCTGTTAAGATGTAGGCCTAAGACCATAGCCCTATATCGGACTGGAAAACACCCCGCACAAAACAACAACGAACCAAACATCTTGGGGCACGGTGGTCCAGCGGTACGGGCTCTCCTCTGCCTCGCGATCATGGGATTGCTATCGTGTTGTGCACTTGCGTAAGGCGCTTTACCTCACTTGCCTCTCTCTATCCAGGGTTGAAATGGGGGAGCTGTTATGAATATTGTCTACTGAGCGCCGCCTAAAGGTATGAGCATGCCTTGGGCATATGGCAGCTGATACGACAGCGGAATAAATGAAAGGCGTATAAGTGCCAACATTTTTTATTTCACCGTAAAAATTCGTTAATAAACATATGTGCCTATTAACGAGTTGCTCGGACAAAAACGGTTTTTTTGCGGTAGTTTGTTAAACTTTTTTAATTTTTTTCTTTCAATTTACAAATATCTTGCGAAAACGGGACGAAATATTAACAAATGTGGACGAAAATTTGGCTTTCCTCTCAAAAAGGCTGGCTACGCTGTTGAATACTGACCTGGAACGAATTATGGTGTCCATCTTTACTGGTCGTAGGCGATGATGATTTCGTGCTAGCTTGGTATGGCCCAAACACCGTCCCTTTATGAATGATTCCATGCACACAGAACACGCTAATATGTGTTATATCACCGATTTCTGTTCGCACCAATGACAAATCTGAAACAAGAATATTGTGATCTTAAGGGGTGGGGTATGAACGTCTGGACAGTTTTTATTGTGGGGCATTAGAGCACACCAGACATATCGAATTGCATTCTGAATACGAAGAATGTCCTTCTGATATCAAATTATTTTGATTGTTTGAAATTCGCAATGTAATACGCATTTTATGGCAAATGATTAAAAATTGACATTTTTGATATTTAACAGTACTCGAAGTAAACTTTATAAATCTGATGATTTATACTTAAAGTGTATGTAGGTGGGATAAAAACCAAAACACCAAAAAAATCCATATCTTCAATATGAAAGGTCAAAATTTTCAATTGATCGTCGGCTTTTCCTCCCAGCTACATACACTTTAAGAATATATCATTAGATTTATAAAATTTACTTCGAGGACTGTTATATATCAAAATGTGAAAAATATCAAATTTTAATAATTTGTCATAAAATTTGTATTATATCGTGAATTTCAAAAATGAAAATTATATCAGAAAGACATTCTTCGTATTCAGAATGCAATTCGATATGTCTGATGTGCTCATGTCCCACAAAAATACTGTCAAAACGCTCATTCCACAGACCCCTTAAGCAGTGTCGTAGATTTTTTTGACAGGGGGGGGGGGGGTGGAAAAAATTCTTGAAGTAAAGAGAATCCAGCACCTTTTGGCGACAGAATAAGTTAACGGTACAAATGGGCGCGAAGCGCACGAAAAATTTTGCCAGTTTGAAGCTAAACTGATGAAATGTGTTGCCAAAATGGAATAAATGCGGGCGAAGCGCGCTAAAATTTGCACTTTGGGGCTAAATTGATTGAGGTTAATTTGATCAGAAACCCATATTCAGACGTCAACATGGGGGGAGGGGGTGTATTTAAAGTAAAACTTTAAAAAAATGCGCAATTTCAAAAAATAACTTTTATTACACAAAGCTCTTTATTATGTCACTATCATCATCATCATCGTCGTCGTCGTCGTCGTTATGTCAATATCGTGCGCAATCATTACCTAATAAATGTTTTTCTTACTTTGTGGTAGCGTGAGACCCTCTTTCTGATAATATTCATATTGTGGTATTCCATATTCCTCGTTTGTACTATCTGCAATGTAAACCAATATTACATATCAGTGTCTCATTCAAAAGTGCTATATACCCTGATAACGAATTTGGTTTAAGACTTGCTATCTTCCGAATTTATTTATGCCTGCTATCTGCTGAAGACAAATTTATATTTGACCCACTATCTTCGGAAGACAAATTTAATATAAACCTGATCTCTTCCGGAGACGAATTTATTACTGAAGACGGAATTTTAATACTTTAGAAATGCTATCTTTTGAAAATGATTTGTTTTTAAACGTGCTATCTAGTGAAGATGAATTAATTTTAAGTCTGCTATCTACTAAAGACGAATTTAATTTAAACCCGAAGACGAATTTAATGTAAATTTGATATCTTCCGGAGACAAATTTATATATATACTAAACACCAATTTATTTTGGACCTGCTAACTTCCGAAGACGAATATAGTATAAATCTGATATACAGGGTGTCCCAAAAGTAACTTAACATTGTGAATTTGCCATAACTTGCGTTGGGTTAATAGTGTTGTTACAAAAATTGCACAGTATGTAGATAATTCTTTTAGAAATGTTATGATACCAAACATGCCTGTGTGGTCATGACCCTTTGGCATGAAATTATTAACGGATATCCACCGTACCGTAAAACCCACTTTTATAAACGCAAAATAAGTCTCGTCATTTGAGACGTGATAACATGATATAAATATGTTTTGTTTAATTTTGCTATGTTTGTTTGTTTATTTGTTTTCAATGCGTAATCTTCATTTTCTGTTTTATCTGGATTTTATATGGAAACTGCTTAAGATCTTTTCTGAGAATTCGATGAACAGTTGTACGCGGTACGTTGTTCTCCATTGAAAGTCAACGTACTGATCGTCTTGGGTTTTCGCCACCGCTCTTCGTACGACGCGACGTCGATGTTTGTAGCCGATGTTCCTGTTCTTCCACGTCCTGCCCGAGGTAGATCATGATCAGATCCAGTTGATAGGAATTTCTGCACTAGTTGCTGGGTTGTATTTCGGCTGGGTGCATAATTTACTTTAAAATGTTCCCTAAACTTTGCTTGAGTGAGTTTGTCCGACTTTGTCTCTGCAACTAAGAATCTGAATCCGTTGATCTATAGGAAATTCATCTTCACTACGAACTGTTTAAAGTTAAGTTTAATATTGGCAATACACCCGTAGAAACCCGTCTATAAGGAATAGAAGCGACTGTGATGATAGCATATTTCACGCTAGCGCCCTCCACAATATTATATCATTATGGAATTTGAGCAAATCATTTACCGACACAAGCAGGTATACAATGTATTATTTTATCTTTATTTCGTATCTCACGAGCATAGCTCACTTGGCAAGGCATAAGACTTTGGTTCTTTAGATCGGAAGATGGTGAGTTCGAGCCTCATCACGGTCACACAAACTTTTATAAACAAAATATTGTTCAAACTTTTCATTTATATTTTCTTGCATTTTCTAAAGACTGCTTTCGTGATCATTTTTTTTCATATTTAGTTTAATTTATTCTATTGTTTTTCTTTTATTGTTTCTTTTCTTTGTCTTTTTTTTCTTGTTTAATTTAATTTTTTCTTTATTTTTCTTTGATTCATATAATATTGGCAGGATAAGGAGAGGAGGAACTAAAGACCCATTCAGTGATTTGCTCATCCGGACGATCGTAAAAATCATCAAAATTCACCTTTGTCATTGTCATAGATGTGGTAACATAGCCTGCTAGTGGTTCAGCAGAAAACCGTGTGACACATAATATACATTTGGCTACATTTTATTATACGATAAATACGAATTTATTAAACATGGTAACAAATATTCTCTAGCAGATCGGTTATACGATGGAACTGGTAGGCATAGGCCTATTATAAATTCGGGATATTAAATATCTTCCTGACGAGACAGATCTGCGCATGTGGTCAAAGACGATTCCTTACTAGCCACAGACCGTCCGCTGGAATTAGTTGAATCGCTATGGCTGTTGGTCGGACCTCTCATCTCTCCACATCGATTGTGACCTATCCCCGACATTGCCCTTATGAACTCACATCCTCCTGTTTTATTCAATACGCTGGCGAAGTTACGTAATAATCGGATTAACTACCATAGCAATAGGTGAAAACAATTTTGAATATACCGCGTTATACACTGATACGTTCAGGCGGTACCTCTTCATTGAACCATATCATGCTGCACCTGTAAGATCTTTGAAAAGACCAGTATTGTATTCAATCTATGATTGCAGACATACACAGTACAGGTGATGAGTGTAACCTGCTTGTAGCGCAGCGCGATATGTTCAAAATTGTTTTCACCTATTGCTATGGTAATTAATCCGATTAATTACGCAACTTCACCAGCGTATAATAACCGAATAAATTCTGACCATCACTTGGCTTGTTGGATTCGTCTATACTACAATTCGCTGTCGAAGTGACGTAATAATCGCAATAACTACCATCAAGCAGATTGCACTAATCACCCGCGTATGTCACCAAACATAGATTGAATACCACTCTTAATATAAATACTAATCTTACATGGCGAGTGATTAGCATTTCTTTGACAACTATGGTTTAATGCATAGGTGCCACGTGAACGATGAAGTGCAGGGCTATATATTCGAAATTGTATTCATCAATTGCTATGGTAGTTAATCCGATTAATTACGTCACATCGACAGCGAATAGCCTATAGTATGGGTTCAAGTGGAACAAAAAATAGTGTATGTCCATTGCTAGCTATGGTAATTAATCATGTTAGTGTTTACATCACTACTTCGGTGAAGACAAGAGAAGTGTGCCTTCTCTACCAACGCCTGTGATATAACAGGTGCAAGCGAAACAAAATTGAATGACCAGAATAGTTTCCTTTGTCAGATGAATTGATTGAAGTTTTTGAAGACACTCTATTCTTGATGGGACAATAGATTCAAATATGGAATAATTATTATTTTTTTTATTGAAAAAACTGCAATTGTGGCAACAGAACAATATTTATTTTGATTTCATTTCAAGTAGAAACAAAATCGTGCTTAAGCCAAAAACGCACCCTACCTCAAGAATTGGGATGGCACAAAGGTGCAACATAGGTTTTTATTGCAAAGACGAGGACAGACAAGTAGTTACAACACATCTGTCTAAGGCCGTGTAAAATTAATATTTTGGTTCTCGTCCCCTCCCTCATCAATTTCTGGGATTTGTCAGATTTTTTATTTTTATAGATTTTTCAATTTTTTAGACTTTGGAATGATTTATGAAATCTTCATACATATAAATAAGTTTATTAGAGAACAAGCATCACTTCCAAGTCTTTTTGTGGTACTCTAGGGGTTTATCCTCAGAATCTCACATTTGAAAAAAAAAAAAAAAGGGCCTCATCGTTTCCTCGAGCACTGTTGGAGAAGACCGAAAACTACTGACAATGCTAATTTTACATTGAAAAAAAAAAAAAAACACCTCCTCCCTCATCAATTCATGAAAATCCTCTGGACGAGAACCAAAACATTAATTTTATACGGCCTAACCGTGGGTTTCGCTATTATTTAGAATAAATGCTTTTACTAGTTTCTATAAAACCACAAAATTACTAAAAAAAAATATTAAAAAAAAACTATAAAAAAAAATTAAAAAAAACGCACCTAAAATTAAAAGTAGAAAGGTAGATTTGAAGAGCTCGGAAATAAACATGTCAAAAAGTTAAAATTAAACGAGAATGAAAAAACGGAACCGGTGCCCGGACCATGCTCTCTTCAGCATGTCTTCAGTTCCAAAGTCTGACGCTCTATCAATTGAGCTATACGATCCTGATATACGAAACAGTCGTTATTATGTCAATACAATTGATTGGTGTTACAACATACTTAGATGGAATGCATAGCCACCCAGTGCCAGTATATATTTGCTCAAACTCCAAATACAACAAGCAACCAATTTTATTGAGGGCGTTTCTTGGGTATATCCTTGTAGACGGGGTTTTACGGTATCCTAATTATAATCTAAAACAGCAGTCACGTTTACGCTAGGCCAATCCATGAATGTTCATACCTAAGTGAGGCATGTGCAGTGAGTGAACCAACTCTATTGTTCAGGGAAGTACATCATTCATGTGCTTGAACACAGAACATATGAGCTTGCTTTTGTGGGTTTGACACATACATATGTACAGTCGCACAGTAAGGTCAATGGGTCATCAATAATGCTGTTTTTGGTATCAGAATAATTCTAACAGATCAATCTTTGTGAATGTGTTCTCCATTTAGGTATGAAGTAGGAAATATTTGAGATATGGCAAATTCACAATGTTAAGTTACTTTTGGGACACACTGTATTTCGAAGACTAATTAATTATAAGCCGACTATCTACTGAAGATTTATTAATTTCGATTCCTGATATCTGCTGAAGGCTTATTCTAAACCCGCTATCTTCCGAAGACGAATTTATGGTGAATCTGCTATTTATTGAAGATAAAGTCTTATTCTCAACCTGTTTTTTTACTGAAGACGAATTGATCTTAAACCTGCTATTACATTCTCCATTCATGACGTCCATTCATTTCAAACTTGTTATCTGTATCTGCCGAAGATGATATTAATATAAATCTGCTATCTACTGAAGACGAATTTATTAACATCCTGCTATCTGCCGAGGAATGTTTATTCCAATTCTATTAGCTACTTGAGATGATTTGTCTGAAGACGAACCTACCTATAGACAAATGATTTCTACAAGCCTGCTTTCAACTGAAATCGAATTAATTTTAAATCAAGCTGCTATCTACTGAAGACTAATTTATTCATGAACCTGCTATATCTACCTGAGATAACTTTATTCCAAGCTTGTTATTATAATTAATTAATTGTAAAGCTGCTATTTACCAAAGACAAATTAATCCTAAAGTTACTATCTACCTAAGACGAATTAATCCTAAAGTTACTATCTACCTAAGATAAATTAATTCTAAACCTGCTATCTACCTAAGACGAATTAATTCTAAAGCTGATACCTACCTAAGACGAATTAATTTCAAACCTGCTATCTACTGAAGACGAATTTATTTCAAACCTGCTCGCTGCTGAAGACGAATTATTTTTAAACCTACTATCAACTGAAGACGAATTATTTTAAACCTGCTATCTATTGAAGACGATTATTCTACATCTGCTATCTACTGAAGACGAATATATTTTAAATCTGCTATCTACTGACGAATATATTTTAAATTTGCTATCTACTGAAGACGAATTATTTTTAAACCTGCTATCCACTGAAGACGAATTGATTTTAAACCTGCTATCTACTGATGAAGGTTAGTTAATTTTAAACCTGCTATCTACCGATATGATGAATTGATTTTAAATCTGCTATCTACTGAAGACGAATTATTCTAAACCTGCTATCTACTGAAGACGAAATATTTAAACCTGCTTATCTACTGAAGACGAATGATTTTAAACCTGCTATCTACTGAAGACGAATTATTTTAAACCTGTTATCTACTGAACACTATTTTCTGAGCACAAAAATATAAATATACTATCTACTGGAGACAACCTTATTCTAAACCTGCTAAATCAGCCCAAGCCACCTACTTTATTAATTACTGAATGAATTCGTCGAAATTACTCACCAAAGTTCACGTCGGATATCGCATGTTTTAATAACAATCCATTGCATGATGTCTGCATATATCCATACAAGACATAATTCAGCTCAACTTGCGTAAATAGATGATCGCCCATCGGTGATGAAAGACTCTGGTCAGGATCGAAAGCTCTCTTCATCTGATGACAGCGTTCTTCAGCAACCGTCGTACGTGAAATTAAAGACATAGCCATCTTTGCTATAGTCTTGAAACTTTATCCCGATATTTTAAGGTAGTTTATGTTTTTAAAAGCGTGATACAGAATGGTTATTGGGCGCACATTGCAAAAGTATGGCCCTATTTAAACAGAACCATTACAGGAAGTATTACAACAGCTTATCAAACATTGGCTTATGAACCCGGAGTCATTGTACTTATATATCTAGGTGATACACACATGCGTAATGACTTTTACGACATAAAATCGTTAGTATTATTGTGTAACATTTTAAAACAACTTTAAAAGTGGTATTTGTTAAAAACATGTCAATAAAAAGTACATATCTATAAGATGAGAGGATGGCTATTTATCTAACAATATCATAGTCCGAGAATACTTAGCCTATGTAATTTTGGTCTGTATGTTTCCAAAGCGGTATCGGGTATTTAATAACCCTTGTTGACGGAGAATTCTCGGATCTTGTAAAAGTACAATGAATGTAACATATACTTATGTCATTTGATGCAATCGAATAATTCAGTAAGGTACACATCCCATGATTCATAGCGTCAGTGTTCGAAATGACGTCACCACTCTTCATCGTCTGCTACTTCGTGAGAAGACGTGTCATTATGGTGACGTAATTTATATTATGTTACTATTGATTATGGGATGTGTATATGTATGAGTCAGACTAGTATTGATGATGTTTTGGCGCTCTAATTAATGATGTACTAAAACAATCTAAAAGGAGGGTGTATAACTGATCAATATGATATCAATTTTAATCCGACAAGTAATTGGCGTTTCCAATATGAATCAAAAGTCCTGATGAACTTACATATAGCCCATGTCGCAAGGTATGAACTCTGGTTCGCAATATTAGCACAGGCAAGTCAAACCTATGCAGCGCGTACGCTGTAACACTTTTTAAACACGATAGGCGTTATCCATGTACCTTTTCAGCAAAATGTTTCATATTTTGAAACCTATTCTCCTACACATCACAAAATTCGGAGAATAGGTTTCAAAATATGAAACCTTTTTCTGAAAAGGTACCGGTACATTAAGGGATCTGGAATGAGCGTTTCGACAGTATTTTTTGTGGGGCATGAGAGCACATCAGACATATCGAATTGCATTCTTAATACGAAGAATGCCTTTCTGATATCAAATAATTTTCATTTTTTGAAATTCACGATATAATACAAATTTTATGATAAATTATTAAAATTTTATATTTTTCACATTTTTTTATATATAACAGTCCTCGAAGTAATTTTTATAAATCTTATGATATATTCTTAAAGTGTATGTAGCTGGGAGGAAAAGCCGACGATCAATTGAAAATTTTGACGTTTCATATTGAAGATATGGATTTTTTCCCCAAAAGACCTAATTTTTTTTATGTTTTGGGGAAAAAATCCATATCTTCAATACGAAAGGTCAAAATTTTCAATTGATCGTCGGCTTTTCATCCCTGCTACATACACTTTAAGTATAAATCATTTAAGTACTGCTAAATATCAAAAATATCAATTTTTAATCATTTGCCATAAAATGTGTATTACATTGCGAATTTCAAAAAATCAAAATTATTTGATATCAGAAGGACATTCTTCGTATTCAGAATGCAATTCGATATGTCTGATATGCTCTAATGTCCCACAATAAATACTGTCCAAACATTCATACCCCATCCCTTAAAAAATCCAAAAAATAAACGCCGTCCCTTTGGTTTACAAGTTCTCACACTTTGAATTTGTATCTAAACGCATCCTAAACACTTGTATCCGTCCAAAACACTCTAAATGCTACCGTATAGCTAAGCGACATGTTTAGATTTCAAACATCAACCTGTATATACTCTAAACACACTGGTGTTAACCATGTGTTTAGATTACATACAGGTTGATGTTATCAGGGAGATAACGCTACGAAACTTTATTGAATGTGTTGCTGTAGATAGCTGGGCGGGGGGTTACAGGACAGGCAAGTGTATCCAACAATCTTCCGAATCTTAAACCTGCTGTTTACTTAAGATGAATTAATTCGAAGTCTGCTATCAACTGAAAACGAATTAATTCTAAAGCTGCTATCTACTGAAGACGAAATAATTTTAAACCTGCTATCTACTGAAGAAGAATTAATTTTAAACCTGCTCTATCTACTAAAGACGAATTGATTTTAAAGCTGCTATCTACAGGAGAGGAATAATTTTAAACCTGTTATCTACTGAAGACGAATTAATTTTAAACCTGCTACCTACTGAAGACGAATTAATTTTAAACCTGCTATCTACTGAAGACGACTTAATTTTAAACCTGCTATCTACCGAAGACAAATTTATTTTAAAACTGATATCTACTGAAGACGAATTAATTTTAAACATGCTCCCTACTGAAGACGAATTAATTTTAAACCTGCTATCTACTGAAGACGAATTAATTTTAAACCTGCTACCTACTGAAGACGACTTAATTTTAAACCTGCTATCTACCGAAGACAAATTAATTTTAAATCTGCTACCTACTGAAGACGAATTAATTTTAAACCTGCTATCTACTGAAGACGACTTAATTTTAAACCTGATATCTACCGAAGACAAATTAATTTTAAATCTGCTATCTACTGAAGACGAATTAATTTTAAACATGCTCCCTACTGAAGACGAATTAATTTTAAACCTGCTATCTACTGAAGACGAATTAATTTTAAATCTGCTACCTACTGAAGAAGACTTAATTTTAAACCTGCTATCTACCGAAGACAAATTAATTTTAAATCTGCTATCTACTGAAGACGAATTACTTTTTAACATGCTCCCTACTGAAGACGAATTAATTTTTAAAAAAACTGCTATCTACTGAAGACGAATTAATTTTAAATCTGATATCTATTGAAGACGAATTAATTTTAAAACTGCTATCTACTGAAGACGAATTAATTTTAAAACTGCTATCTACTAAAGTCGAATTAATTTTAAACCTACTATCTACTGAAGACGAATATAATTTAAATCTGTTATGGAAGACGAATTATTTTTTAAACCTGTTATATATTGAAAACGAATCCATTTTAAACCGGCTATCTACTAAAGACGAAGCCATTTTAAACCGGCTATCTACTGAAGACGAATTCAGTTAAAGCTTATACGTTTATTTTAAATACCGTATCTATTTCCTCCCCAATATTGCATATTTTTGTTTTCGGTGATATTTTGTTATATTATCAAGTATTCACCACTTAATATCATGGTTAGCTGACATGGGTGATTAGTTCGAAAGCCCAATAACTATAGTTATTGCTGAAAACAATAAAATTCAAAAACAATTATACCATTATTTTAGTCAAATCGCGTTAGTTTTATCTGTTTATGGACATCTGGCTCACTCTGATTTAAGTGTGCTAAATACGCTCGTATTCGCGGCACTAATGATGACAGAAACACATTTACTTGATTGATTGGCAAATATTCCCATCTTGTTTCTGAGGTACTAAAATTCATAATAATTAAATATGGCATTTGAATAAGGAATATTTGCACTAGGCATGATGATCATAATGAGTTTTGGTAAAAGAAGGGTATACAATTGCTATTGTATTTTATTGTTTTCATTAGGCCTACGTGTCATTTCTATTGAATTAATAATAATAATAATAAATCTCAGTTTTTTGCTGTTCTGTTAATATGAAAGGAAAAGAAAATATTAGAACACAAAGTGTTTATTATTATTATTTTATTTTCCTTTCATATTAACAGAACAGCAAAAAACTGAGATAGTTTGATCGGATATGCTAGGAAATAGACAACGTTTAGGCCTACCCTCTTATTCCAAAATTATAAGAAAACATATGAATATCCTCCGCCCCCATCGCCAACAAAGTGCCGTCACCGGGGTACCTGAGTTCGGTTTAAATTATATCCGCATATAAGGCGTTAAATATGCAGCCCTTTACGTCTACCCAGCAAACATAAAACTATTTTTAAAACGTTATAAACGTGTTATAAACGCGTTTTGGTTTTTGCCAAAACTTTTTAATATGAAAACCCTTACAACAACATTCTAAAATGTGTCAAAATGTTATTGCAAAATATTTTCTTGACAATCATTTGTGCAAACTATTTTATCAACACTTTTGTAACTATATGATAAAATGTTTTGCATCAAGTTTTCACAAATGTTTTCTGAATGTTATTAAAACGTTATATACCTTTTATATAACCCTACAATTAAATATTTCTGTAAAAAGTTTGGTGTTTGCTGGGTATATACCGTCATGAACTTGACTGCAGGGGCTACACGGTTTAAAGTGAACTTCCGATATACAACAAGCTGTATCAAATGGATTGGTACCCATCAGCTTATTTTATAGATGAATGTTATAAACGTTCATAAAACTATAAATTATGGTTCTTGAAAATGTTCATCAGGACTGTTCATGGTAAACTGGTATTTGTAATTTCATACAACTAGTCCAAAAAATTCCACTTACTTGCAGACGTTTCGGAAACTCACATTTTCCTTTATCGATGCTATTGTTGCAGTGACGATCTGTGTACAGCAGATGATTTTTGCTGCTTAGCAACCGAGTTGCCAGTTGATTTTTCAGCTATCAGATCGTCAAAGACGTGACTCAAGTTGTATTGCCCCTCGTCTCGGTTCATGGTTTTTCCCCGCTTTCTGATGGTGATTGCCTCCTTGATCCATCTCTTATATCTATCACTCTCTTTGCCTACGATTCTAGCCTCCTCCCAATTGATGACGTGGTTGTTGTCTACTACGTGGTCGGTGATGGCTGATTTATGAACTACCGATTGGGAAGCCTTTCTGGTGGCTCTTGTTTTTATATTGTCACCATTTTTTTCAGCCTCAGTTTTATGCTCATCCAAACGTTTACCAAACTTTCTTCCTGTCTCCCCAATGTATGACAAGTCACAATTTTTACATGGGATTGAATATATCACGTCCGTGGAATGATGGGGATCTCGCTTGTCCTTGGGATGAACCAGGAGATTCCGCAGCGTACAATTGGGTTTCATGGCGGTTGAGATATTGTAAGATTTAAAAACTCTCGAGATGCGCTCTGAAACGCACGTACGGTATAACAACTAAGCCTTTAGACTTGGTGGAATCGTCCATGATGCAGTCATGTCTACAGTAGAACTCATCTCGACCTTTGCAGGATTAAACCCCATTAAAAGCTATTAAACCAAGATAACACTCATTGAAGCAGCTCAACTGATTAAATCAGATCTTCTCTGGTTGTGAACAAGTGTCTGTTTTCAATGTGCGACATCGCAATAAAGCTGGTATTTATAGCTTCAGTTGGGTAACCGATTATAAAGGAAACGAAAGGAAACAATGGTATGTTCACGAAATGAGACAAAGACCTGCTTTTTGTTAACCAGCATTCTTCAAAATGAGCAACATAATGATTGTTGACTTAACACGGTTTGGAAATAATTTCTTCATATTTTTGGTGTTATCTGTCGTTTACATATCCTTCCTAAAACACAAAAGTGCGACCCTCTCCAAACATCTAAATTAGCTAAAAATTTAGGACATGTTACAAAACTTTATTTTCTAGAACCTATTTAGAATAATTTAAATGTAGCTTTTACCGTTTTTTGTGGCATCCTTCAGAAGTGAGCGGTCCGATACCAATATTTTTGGTCAAATCTCCATTCAATTAACACGGGGAGTTGGCTAGCTATGCCTTGCCCTCACTCATATTTTACAAAAGTGCGACCATTTCTGAACATCTAACCTAGCTGTAATTTTAGGTCATGTTAGAGAAATATATTTGCTAGAAGTTTTGGAGAATAAATAAAATATTGACTGGTTATTTTTCACACAGTGATGTTAACTAGGCAAGTGTCCATTCTCCCAACATACATCATTTGTAGGGGTCACGCGTCAATGGTGAGAGCACTGTGTATTGTGTATAGGAAAACGGACAGTAACTGCAGTATGCTTTCTTTGGTCTGTCTTTCTTGGGTTTAGGCTTAGCCATCTGGTCTTTCACTTTTTCAGTGCTTTATTCTGGATAACCACAATTTTGGAGAGCCCCTTTGATATGTGTTTCCTCCTCTACCTTGTCTTGCTCTTCCGTGACTATTTTGTTCTTTCTGTGAAGGAGGGTACGCACGACGCCAAGTTTCTGGTGCAGAGGGTGGTGTGACCTAAAGTTCAAGTATTGGTCGGTGTGTGTTGCCTTCCGATATACCATTAACTTAACTGACCCATCATCACGGCGAACAATCAATGTGTCCAAAAATGGGATCTTACCATCCGCTTCCTTCTCAAAGGTGAATTTAATGGAGTCAGTGTCGTCAGCTTGATTCAGGTGGTCAGTGAGATTATTAACTTTATCCTTGCAAACAATTTCTAAGATATCATCCACATATCTCTTCCATAACTTAGGTTTACATTCCATTGGGGCTGTGGCGATAGCAATGTCTTCCAGGTGTTCCATAAAAATATTGGCGGCCAAAGGTGAAACGGGGCTGCCCATCGCTGCGCCGAAAAGCTGCCTGTAAATCTTCCCACGGAACGTAAAATAAGTGGTAGAGAGGATGAAATCAAGCAATTCCACTACATCTTCTGTTGTTAAGTTGAAGCCGTGAGATTTATTATACTCTTTCAACCAACCCTCCTTCTGTAGCCTTTCTTTAACAATGTCCAGAACTTTATTGATGGGCGTGCACGTAAACAAGGAAACCACAAATATAAAAACAAGAGCCACCAGAAAGGCATCCCAATCGGTAGTTCATATATCAGCCATCACCGACCATGAAGTAGACAACAACCACGTCATCAATTGGGAGGAAGCTAGAATCGTAGGCAAAGAGAGTGATAGATATAAGAGATGGATCAAGGAGGCAATCACCATCAGAAAGCGGGGAAAAACCATGAACCGAGACGAGGGGCAATACAACTTGAGTCACGTCTTTGACGATCTGATAGCTGAAAAATCAACTGGCAACTCGGTTGCTAAGCAGCAAAAATCATCTGCTGTACACAGATCGTCACTGCAACAATAGCATCGATAAAGGAAAATGTGAGTTTCCGAAACGTCTGCAAGTAAGTGGACATTTTTGGACTAGTTGTATGAAATTACAAATACCAGTTTATAAATTATGGTCATTTCAAGAGGATCGAATATTGCAAATTAAAGCTTGTGCTTTTCAATTAACACCAAAGACTGATGGGTAGGCCTACCAATCATTTCGATACGGCTTGTAGTGTATACAATTATTAAGGGATCTGGAATGAGCGTTTGAGCGTTTCGACAGTATTTTTTGTGGGACATGAGAGCACATCAGACATATCGAATTGCATTCTGAATACACAGAATATCGTTCTGATATCAAATAATTTTGAAAATCACGATATAATACAAATTTTATGACAAATTATTAAAATTTGATATTTTTCACATTTTTGATATATAACAGTCCTCGAAGTAAACTTTATAAATCTAATGATATATTCTTAAAGTGTATGCAGCTAGGAGGAAAAGCCGACGATCAATTGAAAATTTTGACCTGTCATATTGAAGATATGGATTGTTTTTCCCAAAACGACCTAATTTTTGTTGGTGTTTTGGGAAAAAAATCCATATCTTCAATACGAAAGGTCAAAATTGTCAATTGATCGTCGGCTTTTGATCCCACCTACATACACGTTAAGTATAAATCATCAGATTTATAAAGTTTACTTCGAGTACTGTTAAATATCAAAAATATCAATTTGTAATCATTTGCCATAAAATGTGTATTACATTGCGAATTTCAAAAAATCAAAATTATTTTTAAATATTAAAATATCAGAAGGACATTCTTCGTATTCAGAATGCAATTCCATATGTCTGATGTTCTCTAATATCCCATAATAAATACTGTCCAAACGTTGATACCCCATCCCTTAAGTATTTTCATGTCAAACTGCTTTTCATGTAATTCATGGACCATTGTGCCGTGCAGCACCGAATGAAGTAGAGAGCCCCAAATTATGTTTCTGGACAATAAATATAACTATTATAGCCTCAATATTTTTAGGACAGCTATTCTTAATTGATTAAAATATTAAATTTGCAAATTGATATTTCTATTTGCTTTTCTCCTAATGACATTATAATCAGAGACTGAATTAAAAAGACTAGTTTGCGTCTGATGTCACTGTCAATCAAACTCTCTTCGACTCTTGATTGATTCATCTAGTGTCTTCATCGATGAAAAGAAATTGCATAAAATGGCAAAAAAATAACGGTGCTTTTACTACGCAACTTTTTTAGGCATTGCTGACATGGTGCCGTCAGGAAAGAAAGTTTCCTTTTACTAAAGATTTTTAAATCTTTTGAGACAGTTTGTATGTTTGAAGCAAAAGGCACGCTGTTTTACTGCCGCGTTCAGAAACTCAATCATAATCGCTCGTAAGCAAATCTTTTCTGAGTTTGATGGACAGGTGACGTCAGACGCAAACTAGTATGTTTTATCTCTGGCTCCGATTATAGGCATATCTAGCTTATATAACCATTCCACCATGTCCAATGTGACTTGAACCAACAGAATACGAGACTAAATAAATGAATGAATGAAAGAATAAATGAATGAATGAATAATGAATGAATGAATTAATTAATAAATGAATGAATGAATGAATGAATGAATGAATGAATGAATGAATGAATGAATGAATGAATGAATGAATGAACACCTTCCGTGATAGTATAAAATACAATAAAACGTCCATTTTTTTAAAATCTTTTGTTTTATTTACTTCGTTTGCTTTCACCACACATTATAAATATATATAATTCGTTACATCATATCATTTCTATCTTTACTATTAATTAATTAAGCTTTCTGATTCTTAATTCAGAATTTAATAAAGCAATCAAACCAAACAAGGATATTTCCCGTATCGATATTTGCTAATAATGTTACTTTACTTACACTGTGTGCACTCTCAGTCATCTGGGAAATGTTCAAGTTGTGATTAATTAAACCAGATCACTGCTTTAGATAACCTTAAACCAATAATTACAATGATCAAAAACACACATACAATTATAGTTGGCCTATATATAGACATACCCTAATTAAATATCAATAATTTTGAAATTCATAAGCTCAATTGAGATGTTATCGGTATGTACTTAATTCTACATGACAATATATTTTAAAAATAGCTTATGCCAGTGTCTACTACTATTATACAAAAATTCTAATTTCCAAAGTTACAAGTATTCTCCTGAAATTGTGATCTCAAAACAATGACAAAACAAATACAATGATAAAGATACTTTAAATCTTTAAAACCAAAAACAAGAGAAAACTATTTACAATCAGAATGGCACCAATTTAAAAGTAAAAATACACTGTTTTAGATAACCTTAAACCAATAATTACAATGATCAAAATACACATACAATTATAGTTAGCCTATAATAATAGACATACTCTAATTAAATATCAATAATTTTGAAATTCATAAGCTTAATTGAGATGATGTCGGTATGTACTTAATTGTACATGGCAATAGGTTTTAAAAATAGCTTATATACAATACAAGTGTATACTACTAGTATAGTTAAGTGTCTAATACTAATATAAAATTCTAATTTCCAAAGTTACAAGTATTCTCCTGAACGCGAATGAAAAGATTTATACTTGTTGGGAATAGACATCAAAGGTATATTTTAAAACTGGTCAACAACACTCACTTTTTGAACATTCTCCGTCATCAGCGGTGTAATGCTGTTGGTATACTGACTGATGATTCTCCAGTGTTTCTAGATGTTGTTGACAATGTCCTCTTTGTCCTATGTGATGGTGTTTCTAGAAGAGAATCATATATTCTGGAAAGGTTCTCGGCCCGTCCCTATTTAGGGTAGGGCTGGTCTCTTGTTTGATTTTAATGGCTTCCCTCACTTTCCTTGGCAAACACTTGTCTTCTCTGCAGAAGACTTTAACATTTCCAATGTCCGGTTTATGTCCGGTGTCCTTGCTGTGCTCTGCTAATGCAGATTGATTTGAGGTTGTGTTGGTAGTGTGCTCTTTCAGACGCTCATCAGTTAGTCTACCAACAGCATTACACCGCTGATGACGGAGAATGGTTTCTCTGAAATATTCGGTTCAAAAGTGAGTGTTGCTGACCAGTTTTAAAATATACCTTTGATGTTCTCCTGAAATGTTCTCAAAACAATGACAAAATAAATACAATGATAAGAACACTTGAAATCTTTAAAACAATGAAGAGACAACATTTATAAATACTATTTACAATCAGAATGGCACTAATTTAAAAGTCAAAATACACTGCTTGAGATAACCTTAAACCAATAATTACAATGATCAATAACACACAAACAATTATAGTTACCCTATAGACACACCCTAATTAAATATTAGTAATTTTGGTTACAGAAATTCATAAGCTTAATTTATTGAGATGATATCGGTACGCACTTAACGTCCATTTTTTTATTTACTTCGTTTGCTTTCACCACACATTATAAATATATATAATTCGTTACATCATATCATTTCTATCTTTACTATTAATTAATTAAGCTTTCTGATTCTTAATTCAGAATTTAATAAAGCAATCAAACCAAACAAGGATATTTCCCGTATCGATATTTGCTAATAATGTTACTTTACTTACACTGTGTGCACTCTCAGTCATCTGGGAAATGTTCAAGTTGTGATTAATTAAACCAGATCACTGCTTAGATAACCTTAAACCAATAATTACAATGATCAAAAACACACATACAATTATAGTTGGCCTACAGACATACCCTAATTAAATATCAATAGTTTTGAAATTCATAAGCTCAATTGAGATGTTATCGGTATGTACTTAATTCTACATGACAATATATTTTAAAAATAGCTTATGCAAGTGTCTACTACTATTATACAAAAATTCTAATTTCCAAAGTTACAAGTATTCTCCTGAAATTGTGATCTCAAAACAATGACAAAACAAATACAATGATAAAGATACTTTAAATCTTTAAAACCAAAACAAGTGATAACTATTTACAATCAGAATGGCACCAATTTAAAAGTAAAAATACACTGTTTTAGATAACCTTAAACCAATAATTACAATGATCAAAAATACACATACAATTATAGTTAGCCTATAATAATAGACATACTCTAATTAAATATCAATAATTTTGAAATTCATAAGCTTAATTGAGATGATGTCGGTATGTACTTAATTGTACATGGCAATAGGTTTTAAAAATAGCTTATATACAATACAAGTGTATACTACTAGTATAGTTAAGTGTCTAATACTAATATAAAATTCTAATTTCCAAAGTTACAAGTATTCTCCTGAACGCGAATGAAAAGATTTATACTTGTTGGGAATAGACATCAAAGGTATATTTTAAAACTGGTCAACAACACTCACTTTTTGAACATTCTCCGTCATCAGCGGTGTAATGCTGTTGGTATACTGACTGATGATTCTCCAGTGTTTCTAGATGTTGTTGACAATGTCCTCTTTGTCCTATGTGATGGTGTTTCTAGAAGAGAATCATATATTCTGGAAAGGTTCTCGGCCCGTCCCTATTTAGGGTAGGGCTGGTCTCTTGTTTGATTTTAATGGCTTCCCTCACTTTCCTTGGCAAACACTTGTCTTCTCTGCAGAAGACTTTAACATTTCCAATGTCCGGTTTATGTCCGGTGTCCTTGCTGTGCTCTGCTAATGCAGATTGATTTGAGGTTGTGTTGGTAGTGTGCTCTTTCAGACGCTCATCAGTTAGTCTACCAACAGCATTACACCGCTGATGACGGAGAATGGTTTCTCTGAAATATTCGGTTCAAAAAGTGAGTGTTGCTGACCAGTTTTAAAATATACCTTTGATGTTCTCCTGAAATGTTCTCAAAACAATGACAAAATAAATACAATGATAAGAACACTTGAAATCTTTAAAACAATGAAGAGACAACATTTATAAATACTATTTACAATCAGAATGGCACTAATTTAAAAGTCAAAATACACTGCTTGAGATAACCTTAAACCAATAATTACAATGATCAATAACACACAAACAATTATAGTTACCCTATAGACACACCCTAATTAAATATTAGTAATTTTGGTTACAGAAATTCATAAGCTTAATTTATTGAGATGATATCGGTACGCACTTAACGTCCATTTTTTTTATTTACTTCGTTTGCTTTCACCACACATTATAAATATATATAATTCGTTACATCATATCATTTCTATCTTTACTATTAATTAATTAAGCTTTCTGATTCTTAATTCAGAATTTAATAAAGCAATCAAACCAAACAAGGATATTTCCCGTATCGATATTTGCTAATAATGTTACTTTACTTACACTGTGTGCACTCTCAGTCATCTGGGAAATGTTCAAGTTGTGATTAATTAAACCAGATCACTGCTTAGATAACCTTAAACCAATAATTACAATGATCAAAAACACACATACAATTATAGTTGGCCTACAGACATACCCTAATTAAATATCAATAGTTTTGAAATTCATAAGCTCAATTGAGATGTTATCGGTATGTACTTAATTCTACATGACAATATATTTTAAAAATAGCTTATGCAAGTGTCTACTACTATTATACAAAAATTCTAATTTCCAAAGTTACAAGTATTCTCCTGAAATTGTGATCTCAAAACAATGACAAAACAAATACAATGATAAAGATACTTTAAATCTTTAAAACCAAAAACAAGTGATAACTATTTACAATCAGAATGGCACCAATTTAAAAGTAAAAATACACTGTTTTAGATAACCTTAAACCAATAATTACAATGATCAAAATACACATACAATTATAGTTAGCCTATAATAATAGACATACTCTAATTAAATATCAATAATTTTGAAATTCATAAGCTTAATTGAGATGATGTCGGTATGTACTTAATTGTACATGGCAATAGGTTTTAAAAATAGCTTATATACAAGTGTCTACCCAGCAAACACCAAACGTTTTCGACATCATTCGCAAAAGGTTATAAAAGGTTTTCAGAAAACGTTTAAATGTCGGGTTATATAAAGGGTATATTAAGAGTATAAAACGTTTTCATAACCTTAAAAAATATTTCTTGATAATCTACTGCTCAGCAAACAAAAATGTTTTACAGCAAACGTTTAAATGTCGGGTAATATAAAGGGTATAAAAACGTTTTAATAACATTTCAAAAACATTCTTGAAAACTTGATACAAAACATTCTAAACAGAATGTTATTTTGGGAGTTGAAAAATATTTTGCGAAAAATGTTTGCCCAAAATATTTTCAATAACGTTTTAAAAACGTTTTCATGACCTTTATATAACCCGACATTTAAATGTTATTAAAAGGTTTTGAAAAAAAAAACATTTTAAGAACATTTCTGTGTTTGCTGGGTTCAAACATTTTAACATAATATTATTTAAGTATTGACACAATATTTGGCAAAAATATTTGCAAAAATAGTTTACAATAACATTTTTTGAAAACATTTAAAAATATTTGTTGTAGTGTGTTTTCATACAAAACGTTTTAAAACGTTATCATGACCTTTATATAACCCGACATTTTAATGTTATTAAACCAAAAGCAAAAATATAACTTATTTAAAACGTTTTTAAAACGTTTTTGTGTTTGCTGGGCCCAGGAAACACAAAACGTTTTCGACATCATTCGCAAAATGTTATAAAAGGTTGTCAGAAAACGTTTAAATGTCGGGTTTTATAAAGGGTACATTAATGGTATAAAACGTTTTCATCACATTAAATAACATTTGTTGGTAATTTACTGCACAACAAACACAAATGTTTTACAGAAAACATATAAATGTCGGGTTATATAAAGGGTATAAAAACGTTTTAATAACATTCCAAAAACATTTTTGAAAACTTGGTATAAATCATTCTAAACAGAATGTTATTTTGGGGTTGAAAAAATATTTTGCAAAAAAACGTTTGCCCAAAATATTTACAATAACGTTTTTAAAATTTTTTCACCACCTTTATATAACCCGACATTTAAATGTTATTAAAACGTTTTGTAAAAAACATTTTAAGAACATTTCTGTGTTTGCTGGGTGCAAATATTTTAACATAATGTTATTTAAGTGTTGACAAAATATTTGGCCAAAAATGTTTGCAAAATAGTTTACAATGACATTTCGAAAATATTTTAAAAATATTTGTTGTAGTGTGTTTTCATACAAAACGTTTTAAAACGATTTCATGACCTTAAGGGATCTAAAATGAGCGTTTATTGCGTTTCGACAGTATTTTTTGTAGGACATGAGAGCACCTCAGACCTATCGAATTGCATTCTGAATACGAAGCATGTCTTTCTGATATCAAATAATTTTCATTTTTGAAAATCACAATATAATACAAATTTTATGACAAATTATAAAAATTTGATATTTTTCAAATTTTTGATATATAACAGTCCTCGAAGTAAATTATATAAATCTAATGATATATTCTTAAAGTGTATGTAGCAGGAGGAAAAGCCGACGGTCAATTGAAAATTTTGACCTTTCATATTGAAGATATGGATTTTTTCCCAAAAGACCTATTTTTTTTTTTTTGGTGTTTTGGGAAAAAAATCCATATCTTCAATACGAAAGGTCAAAATTTTCAATTGATCGTCTGCTTTTCATCCCACCTACATACACTTTAAGTATAAATCATCCGATTTATAAAGTTTACTTCAAGTACTGTTAAATATCAAAATATCAATTTTAATGATTTGCCATAAAATGTGTATTAAATTGCGAATTTCAAAAAATCAAAATTATTTGATATCAGAATGACATTCTTCGTATTCAGAATGCAATTCGATATGTCTGATGTGCTCCGATGTCCCAAAATAAATACTGTCCAAACGTTCATACCCCAGCCCTTAATATAACCCGACATTTTAATGTTATTAAAACGTTTTAACCTAAACCAAAACCCAAAATATAACTTATTTAAAACGTTTTAAAAACGTGTTTGTGTTTGCTGGGCAGTTAGTCTACCAACAGCATTACACCGCTGATGACGGAGAATGGTTTCTCTGAAACATTCGGTTCAAAAAGTGAGTGTTGTTGACCAGTTTTAAAATATACCTTTGATATTCTCCTGAAATATTCTCAAAACAATGACAAAATAAATACAATGATAAAAACACTTGAAATCTTTAAAACAATGAAGAGACAACATTTATAAATACTATTTACAATCAGAATGGCACTAATTTAAAAGTCAAAATACACTGCTTGAGATAACCTTAAACCAATAATTACAATGATCAATAACACACATACAATTATAGTTAGCCAAAATTACTAATATTTAATTAGGGCGTGTCTATAGTATAGACACACCCTAATTAAATATTAGTAATTTTGGTTACAGAAAATCATAAGCTTAATTTATTGAGATGATATCGGTACGCACTTAATTCTACATGACAATAGGTTTAAAAAGCTTTAAAAGTATTAAAAAAATGCTTACTTGTGAAATTATGTTCTGAAAATTAAGCCAACTTCTTGCAGTTAAGTTCATAGTCAAGAAAACCTAACGTTTAAAATGTGCTCACAATATCTGGAAGTGAGTAAAGGGCAAGTTTTATTCCAAAAAAGTTCTTTTTAATCATCACACAAAAAATTAAATTGCCCTGATTATGGTATTTTCGATGCCAATGTCCTAATCATCATTTAATTCGACTTTACTGGGAATAAAAGTTAAAACTATATTTACAATCAGTTTTGAGAAAAACCACCTAAAGCTCTTACTTTGGATTTCAATAACAGTCACTAAGTGTATGTTATCACAAGAGTTGGGCGCAGTATATTGACCAAAAATCAGAATACATAGAGTGAAATTAGTTTTTGTACAAGTCATCCAGGTGACCTTTTCTAGCATATAAAGTATATTTTCGGCATTCTTTGCAAAAATTGATGGAATACGGAATTTCAACTTTTATTTCCAAGTAAATTCGAATTAAATGATTATAGGATTGAGCATTGTTTCATCTAGCAAGGCAGAACAATTTTGTTTAATTAAAAATTTTATTCTGTATTTTACTGGAATCGGGAGTATTTATAGTCAATAATTCTTCTTTTTGAGTGTAAGGTCCATCACGTACATCGTAGCTGGAGAGGAAGGTCCATGTACAGCTAGCTAATGGTGTCTTCATCAAGCTCTTGAAGTCCAGGGGCATGTAGATGGGATAGAGAACGATGGTGTGCTTCATCGTTTGAAGTTATCCACATTCAGTTGGGCGATGACACTGCGCGAATCTTGTGTAATGTGTAAAGTGCTTGATCACTGTTGATGAGTCCGACTCCAGTACCGGTCCTATTTAAGTTCAATCATGCCTTCTTTGGAAGGTCCCAACCACTTAGATATGAAAAATGCTAAGGTGATGAATGACTTCAGGTTGGTGGATTAGGTCTCCCATTCCTTATCCCAGCACTCTGTGCACAGCACGGTTGTTTGTTGGGATCATTTATTAGTTTTTCAAACAAAACATGTACAACCAAATTTTAGGTTTAAACAGATAAAAGCGATATCATGCTAATGTATACAGATCCTTTTGAGTCATTCTCAACATTAATTTCACCTCTTTTATAAACTTATTAAGTTTTACAGCATTTTTTAAAGCTTTTTCAGATATAAAATGTATCTATTAATGACAAAATTGGTGGTGCTATTTAGTTACTGGAAATTACTCCTCCAAGCTTTTAATACAAATAATTCCTTTTCCTGTTTGATAAAATATGTCTATAAAATTTCCTTGTTGCTTGTTTTACCTATTCCAGCTGTTTTAATGTCAGTATTAATCACCTACCCTTTGCAAATAAAGAAATATGATTTAGGATAAATAGCGCCATCTATAGTTTACATTTAGTTAATAATGAAGCCAATTCTATATACATCAAACAACCGTGACAGGAGGGTGTGACTGGAAGGAGATAACTCCAGTGGCAGATATGCGGCTTGGGTTGCAAAGTATCTTCTAGGAAGACGCTGGTCTATATCATCTGCAGATCTCTTTGTTGGAGGGATGCCAGAGAGAACTGAGAGCTTGTTGATATGTGTCGCAGTGAGTGCACCACTGATGAGTCTCATGACATCTGTGAGGACACTATCAACCTTGTCTGTGTGGGCGCTGTGGCTCCATGCAGGTGCAGCATAGCAGTAGAGTACGTAAGAACGAGTGTTGATGTGCGCAGGGTGGTAAAGGATGCTCTTCAACTAGTGCCAGCAAATTTTTTGAGAAGGTTCACTCGGGCTCTGGTCTTGGCAGCAATGTTATTCGCATTCTGAGAGAAGGAATGGCTGCGGTCAAGCAGGACATCAAGGTACTTCGGCGTTGGGTCAAAGTGTAGTTTGGTACCGTTGAGTGAGATGTTGAGTTCTCAGTTAGCATATCTGTTCGCAAGATGGAAAACTGAGTAGACGGCCGTTGGTATGCTGAACTCGAGATGCCATCGGTGGAAGTAGCTGGCCGGCATGCTGAGATCCTGCTTATCGAATGGCTCAATAGTTTCAAAGGAGTGATGGGCTACTCCGAATGCTAGTCAATAGTCGATTTGACTTTTCGGAAGCCAGCTTTAGTAGAAGGGAGATATTCCTCAACTGTATCAGCCTCCATCATGGAGCTTGTAGATGCGTGCAAGCAGGGATGTCGGTCGGTAGCTCTTGGGATCATCTGCAGATTTTTAGGCTTCAAGATAGCAATCACTTTGGCAGTCTTCCATCTAGATGTGTAGTGGAGATGTTGATGCAGATGGAGAGGAATGAACGTAGTCAGCAGGTAGCTTCATGACTCATTAAAGAAACTCAATGTGGACATCATTTCCAGGTGCCTTCCCGTTCTTCAGCTACTTCAAAGTCTTCGGAAGTGAAGGCTGGACTGTGATGTAGCTTGGAGAAGCTTCTTTATATCCGCATTCACTGAGTGGGTGTGGACTTTAGCCTCAGCCGTTCTATCTTACCACTTTCCTTGTTAAATAAAAGTGAGGGTATGGAGTTAGCGTAAGTGGACACTATTTTGATGTACTACTACGGCCAGTGAACTTGTTGATGATGGGCCATGCATTGTGGCTGGCTGGCTGGAGTGGGTGAAATTAATCTCTGAGACATGGACGTATTATAGAGCACGTAGTGCGATGGACTTGCAACTCCGATCATCGATGTGAGGTCAGCGAAACAGCGACCGTCACGCTTGCAACATGTGGACGTAGATGGCAGCAGCATTTTTCTTTAATTAGCATATTCGTGACGTCATGTTAACGTAAGTCTCCACAGCACTACGCAGTAGGCCGTAGGTGGCAGCAGCATTTTTCTTTACTTTTCCAAAATGGCCCCGCCCGGGAGACGCCATTGGACGCCATGTTAGTGCAGGGTAATACACAGGGGAAGCCGACGGTGTCGCCACCTTTTTGTATTGCGCTAGTATACGAGTTGCAACGGCCTGTCTGAGACATCTTCTTCTCATCTGCCACGTCTCTTCTCGCCTTGTAGCTCCAACAGGTCGTTGCCAGGTACTCCTCTCTCTTCATTGGTCACAGACGCATTGCTGGTTTTGTAGAGCACATTACAGTCTTTGTCCCAGCATGGTATGTTTGGGTTTCTCCTGCCCGTTGGGATTGAATGCTACTCCGCCTGGTGCAGCATCGAGCAGAATAGCAGAATAAGATTCATTCATATTACTGGTAGCAGGGTCTGGCTGGCACATGCGATGTTCCTTGAACTTTGGCCAGTCTGCTTTTCTTGAGCAGGCCTGCCTGATGTTCGATGAGACCAACGACAAATCAGGACAAGTCTTTTTGAATAAGTTCATCAGGATTGTTAGATGTCAATTATTGGTAAATTATTATGCTTTACAAATCCACTTGATTACTCACGTTTTTAGACGTTTCATCTTCCTACGGAAGACTTCATCAGTAATGTGGTGGGCCAGCAACACTCTTGCTCTCATCTCCAGAGGGTGTAGTTCTTTGTAATAGCTGGTCATATACATGATTGAGTGAGTATGTCCCTTCATCGCGGTTGATAACGTTGGAGCCAAAGTAATCGACAAAGACTCATGTAAGCAAACCAGATGGATTGGAGAAGCAATGTGGATCAGAAAACGGGGGCCAACGTTATCAACCGCGATGAAGGGACATACTCACTCAATCATGTATATAACCAGCTATTACAAAGAACTACACCCTCTGGAGATGAGAGTAGGAGTGTTGCTGGTTCATCACATTACTGATGAAGTCTTCCGTAGGAAGATGAAACGTCTAAAAACGTGAGTAATCAAGTGGATTTGTAAAGCATAATTTACCAATAAAAGTCTTTGTCTGGTGGCTGCTAGAGTAGAAGGTAGAGGGATCTCTGCTGTCATAAAGAACCACTAGCCCCCGCTTCAAGCCTTTCAAAAGTGGTGTTTCTGCTATTAAAGTCTCCGCATTCAAAAGAGTTGGATGGGAGAAGCTTATCATCTTCAACTGGAGGTGGCTTGTACACGTTGCAGAAATGGGTCCCCATGGCCGGGTTCACAGGAGATTATCTAATAGTGGAGGTCTTGATGCCGTGTTTGAGATACGAAGCGATGGCATGCTTCGGGTGTGGTATGAAGCAATCTTCGTGGAAATTGTATGAAGTTCTCCGTACGATGTATAGCTGTCATCTCAAAATATTTCTGTTGCAGGTGGTCTTATAAGTCATGGTTCTTAAATTCCTGTAATGAAAGGATCCACGTTGGATATCACATCATTGATCTTGAAGCCTTAGCAACATAGTCGTAAAACTGCATCGGACAGTCTTTCCATTAGTTTGACATCTACCAAATTCTCTGCATATTCGGATATCAGGTGGTACGTGTTGGCTTCTTCGTTGAAGACTATGTTGTACATACAATAAAATAGTAGGACTCTGTTGCTTCTGTACTGTTGCAGTACCTTTTGATCTCGCCAGCTGATTCTAGGCACATGTCTCATCTGTTCTCTTTCGCTCCATACACCACAACGTTGGGATTGTTATTCTCCGATGGTGGCTGAATTGCAAGATTGGAATCACCTGGTAATGTGGATAAATTAGCATCCCAAAACTCTTTGTCGTCCTCATGATTTGCGGATGTGTTGTAAATGTGCTCATCATTCGCATAATCAGAGAAATGTTGGGATGATGATCGGTTTCTTGACTCTCTACCTCTGATAATTTCATGAAGATCCTTTAGAATCATATGAAGTGTAACATCAGGGGGAAGAGTTCATTGGTAGAACACCAGCGCTGTCACCTTCGGAGCCAATTTTTGTCCATTTTAAGATAAGCATATTCCTGGTACATCACTTTGTGAAGGTGACTTGCAGGACTCTTAAGAATCTCGATGTGGACGACATCATTTCCAGGTTCACCTTATGCAGATTATCTCTGTCTAGGTTAGTGTGCTCCAAGGTCATCGGACTTCGGTAGGTTAATCTTCATTAAGCTTTCTAGGTGAGCCTTCCACGGTACTTGAGGAGACAATCGAACACTGAATGAACACCTGACACTCTTTACTTTAACCTACTTACAAAAGCAGAGCTTATACTTAAGCCTATGAATGACGAGGCTTAAGCTACACTAGCAAGTACCACATTCGTTGCAACGGTCGACCCGTGGTGATAGGGCAGCAGGCTGGACTAGTGTAAAGCTATGAAGAGTGTCATCAAGGAATATCTCATTTGTAGAGCACTAGCGCTGTCTCCTTCGGAGCCTATTGTTATCCGTTTGCAGATAAGCATTTCTGGTACATCACTCTGTGAAGGTGACTTAGTAAGGAAAATATCACATTCATATGCAATACATCCCATGCTGTATTAATGTGATCTTAGGTCACTGGATTTGGGTTCGGACTTTGGTGTGTTAAACCTGGTTTTGTGAGTCGCACCTCTTTTAAGGCATATTGCTGGTGTTATTTGTAGCTCTATCGGTCTGAATGCCTCTGAGCTTCTGCATAGTCAGATGACGTAGCTTGCTCTAAATGCAATATTGGCTGCTGTATCCGTTGACTGGTGCGTTGCAGATTGCAGAAGCTTATGCTTTTTACTTCTATTGTAAAGTAGTACGTAGACCATCCTCTGCTCTTGCAGTCAACCACTAGTATTTGTACCTCTTCTAGTGTATGCAAAATAGATTATCCTCCGTAGGGACTGTCAGATAATGATGATATGATTGTGATGATAACAGTGTTATTTTATTATTATAGAGAAAATGGTGATATTTGATCTCTAAGTGGTCTCAGTAATTTCTGGAGAAAACGCTATTTTGCTTGTATTCCTCATTCTTCAAGTCATTGGTCTTCTTCTAGATGTTGGTTGGCTCTGTCTGTGGAAATCAGATGACTGGATTTCGGTAGGTTATGGCATCAGTTGTACTAAAGGCTACTGTAAAGACGAAGTGCAGAGTCTCGGTTGAATCTAATTATTAATAGAATTGTTGACATAGTTGGTAGAGTTCTAGATTGGTCTTGCCCCATGGCTTTAGATTGATTGGCAGGAGAGAGAAGTTGATCATGAATTGCGTTGATGTGGAAGGACAGCAACACAGCAAACACTGGATGTTTTACACATCCGTAAAGGTAGAATTTTTTTCCAGGAGATGTCCCAATTCAGCCGCTGTCCTTGTTTTACACATCCATAAAGGTAGACCAATAAATACAGGATGCACATGAAGTGCAGTCTTTGGCAATATCGATGTGACAAAACTGGCACAATAGGTATGAGATAGCGCCGATGACGGGTATTTGACTGCATTACGTATTCTCCAAGGTTTTTAGATACTTCTAGTGTTTCTGATTCAATCATCAATGGTACTTTCCTTTTCGAAGTCTTATTGTACATCTGCTAATCGTTGGACATCTGAATTACGGATGTAATATCGGGGGAGTTTTAATTAGTTGGTTCAAAATATCCGGAACCTTGACACTAACGTCTCCACAAAGGCTGTTGTAATAAGACCATACACTTCTGAGCTGAGAATAAAGGGATTGATGATGGCAAAGAACTTTGCGACAATGTTTCATAGGATGAATCTTTTTATCGCTGTCGTAAATCTTTATGTCGTCCCTGTGGTTTGCAAACAATTGTTTTTAATTCTAAAACTTAAGTTGTGTATTTATTGGAATCAGGAGCAGTCATAGGCAGTCAATTTTACACAATCACAAGTTCAACGTCACAATCTTGACATTGCTCTATTCTATTTTTCACAATCGATGACAAAATCCGCGCAGGTGCCACTTCGACGAAGCTCCGTACTTCATCCTCGTAAGCTGTTAATATTGACCTCTTCCATTGGACAGGTTTCACGAGTTGTTCGCGGAGAAGCGTTTTGATTTGTTGTGGATCTTGAACAATCGTCCCGCTTGCGTTCATTATCACTGGTAGAGTTGGTCTTTTAAATTCAATACCATTGAGTATTGGATCTATTCCTTGAGATGCGTTTGACATATACTTGGAATGAAACGCACCTGCCACACGCAGCTGGCGTACATCGATGATTTCTTCACTGAACTCTTTTTGCAGGGATTCTGTCAACGCTTCGCACTCGTGTTCCTTCCCGGCTATCGTGTGCTGATTATCAGCGAGATAGGTTGATATTTGCATATTTGGAAAGTTCGATTCCAAATAGTTTTGAAGAACTTCACAACCGATGCCAAAGACGCTTACAATCCCAGCTGGAGATCGTTGTACTTCAAATTCCATTGCTTTTCCACGTTCTTGAACTAGATGCAGCGCATCTTCGAATTTGATAACACCGGCAAAAACTAACGCAGCAAATTCCCCCACACTAAGTCCAGCCACGTGCGTCACTTTCGCTATCAGGTCTGGTCTGTCCTTCCTCAGTTGCTCAATTTTGGCAATGCAGCTGACAAGCAATGATACCTGAACAAATTCTGTTGATTTCAGCTTTTGCGCTAGGGTGTCATTGTTACTTAATAAGATGTCAAGTAGGTCATAGCCAAGTACTTCTTTGGCCCTTTTGAAAATCGCTTTCGCCTCTGCACTGCCCTTCATTGACATACACATGCCTCGTTTTTCAGCACCTTGGCCTGGAAACATCAGCAAAGTTCCGACGGCTTTTCCCATCTCGAAAGGTACCATTCTGGTCTTCAAGTTATCCGGAATGCTGACAGAATTATTATTGTGTGCATCATTTTTGTCTCTTACTGGCTTCACTGTTTGTGAACTTTTACTTGAAAGAAGGTCAATCTCTGAATCGCCTTGTACTTGATCTGCAATGTACTTGGCAAGAGCATTCAGAGTCGGATAACCAGAAGTATCAGCTATTTCAAGTTTGAAGCCGATGCGCTTACGTACAAGGTACATCATCTGTATTGCCAGAAGGGACTCCCCGCCGAGAGCATTGAAATTGTCGTCAAGATTGATATCATCAATTCCAAGTAAGTCGCGCCAGATATTTCTAAGCTCCTCAAGTATTTTTCTTTCGTTGACTATTGATATCGAAGGAACATCTTTGTCTTCGTCATTCTCCTCTAACTCATCGAGCTTTCTGATTGGATCAAATCGGTTGGCATTTGTTTCCCACCAGCTCAGTTGGTTTTTGTACTTATGAGGTTCTGAAGACCTTTGGCTGCAGAGGAAAAGAAATTTCTCCACATGCTGTCGTTCGACATCATCCTGAAGACAGGAATATATAGACGGAAAACCTGCCCTGTTCATAACCTGTTCCCATTTAGCAGGTTCTAGCTTTGGTTCAGTTGATCGAAGTTGATAATCTTCAAAAAACCACCATCCATCGAGAATGCCCCAAACCAGATGTGCCCACATGTCATTTCTTGCAGTCTCTATGACGAACAATACACCGTCCTCCCCCAAACATGTTTTGATATTGTGAACAGTCTTCTCGATACTCTGAGTGGCATGTATGACATTATATGCTATTATAATGTCAAAAGAACCGAAAACGCCTTGCTTTGGAGCATTCTGTGTGATATCGAAAGTGCTGAATTGCATCATGTGCAAATATTCGGAAAACATTGTCCTTGCGTGTTCTACGAATGCCTTTCCTAGATCTGTAAACCAGTACTCTACGTTTGCCGTGTCTTTTAATTTGGGAAGAAGCTGTCTTGTAACATATCCAACACCAGCGCCAACTTCAAGGATTCGAACTTGTTCACCACGTCTTGCTAGATTCTGAGCATATTCTGCTATCAATTGCATGTACATATTGTAATACACGTCACCAAGTAAATCACCCAGTTTGTCGAACTGATACATGAAGTTGAGATCTCCTTGTGGGTATATGACGGATAGTGGACTCATATTACCCCACAGAACTTGCCGAAGGTATTTGGAGCAATGCAAGGGTAATCTAAAGCAGTCAGCCCATGCTGGATACTGTTTGATGGCAGTAGTAGCGATAAGCTCTGCATCAATGTTCAATGCATCCTTACACTTGAATTTGATGACATCAAGACAGCTGACAGAATCATCACAGCCTAACGGTTCTATCAAATCATTCTTCGCTAGCTCCCTGATCATGACAAAAAACAGCTTCTTATATTTCTTGAGCATGCCAGTTAAGTTAAACGCTTCGTCGAAGGACGTCTTCCCGTTGGTTTGTAGCAGTTGTGCAATTCCGGTCGCCATTAACAAGTTGATTATGATAGCGGCACATGACTTTCCAAGCTTCAGCAAGAATTCGTAGACTTTCGTGCGAAATGCGGCATTGCTTTGGTTTTCCAGTAGACCCCGATGTTCTGATGATATATGCTGTGTCCTCACCTGCCACCACAGTATCGATGTTCTCCTCTTCAATCGGACATTCCTTCTCACACGATTCTAACATATCTTGAAATTTCCACATTGGAGTCACTGGAGGAAGGGCTTGTACTGCTGCTGAGTGGAAATCATATATTAAGGCTGCAGGTGTTTCTCGTTCAAATATATCATTTAAACAGGCTTGGTTACTCGGTGGTACCGGCAAGAAATGTCCTCCAGCTTTCCAGATGCCAAGACTGCAAGCAATAGCATACTGATTCTTTTTCAGAGCCATGACAACTGATCTTCGCCTCAAATCCTCCGTCGACAAATTACAGCGCAAGAAAGTTGCAATCTTTGTGGAAATTGTATGTAGTTCTCCGTACGATGTGTAGCTTTCCTCGCAAAATATCGCTGTTGCAGTTGGATCTTGTAAGGCGTGGTTCTCAAATTCTCTGTGCACTGGCACGAACTGATGGCAAGTTGCTGCATTGTCATTGCTCGTTGAAAAAGATTGAAGTAACCGGAGTTCTGTTGGTGAAAGAATTTCCACTTTGGATATCACTTCATTGATCTTGAAGCCTTCGCAACATAGTCGTAAAACTGCATCGGACAGTCTTTCCACTATTCCGCCATCTACCAAATTCTCTGCGTATTCGGATAACAGGTGGTACGTGCTGGCTTCTTCGTTGAAGACTATGCTGAGGGGCATTTTGGCATGTTTTGATCCGATTCGTAACGCATTGTGTGGAAGAGATTGGGCCTTGTAATTAAACGATACAGAACACAGTGAACTCATACTGCGACCATGTGCCTTCCACAGCAATCCAGTTACTTGGTCTAATGGATATCTCGAATGGCTCTGCGTCTTCAACCACTCATTTCTGATGTATCTTACGTAGTCATCCATCGTTTGATTTTTCTGGACTCTTACCCTGAACATCACAGTGTTGGTGAACATACCATCAGCGTCTGCAAACAAGTATGTTCTGGATGTCACAGGAACAGCAATGAAAAAATCATCAACGCCAAGGTATCGTTGCAGTACCAAAGATGTACAAGCAAGAAAATAGTGGAACTCTGTTGCTTCTATACTGTTGCAGTATCTTCTGATTTCACCCACTGAATCTGGACATATCTCCCTTCTATTCTCTTTTGCTCCATACACCACAACGTTGGTATGGTTATTCTCCGATGGTGGCTGGATTGCAAGATTGCAATCGCTTGGTAATGTAGATAAATTAGCATCCCAAAACTCTTTGTCGTCCTCATGATTTGTGGATGTGTTGTAAATGTGCTCATCATTCGCATAATCAGAGAAATGTGGGGATGATGATCGGTTGCTTGACTCTCTACCTCTGATAATTTCATGAAGATCCTTCAGAATCATTTGAAGAGTAACATCAGGGGGAAGAGTTCATTGGTAGAACACCAGCGCTGTCACCTTCGGAGCCAATTTTTGTCCATTTTAAGATAAGCATATTCCTGGTACATCACTTTGTGAAGGTGACTTAGTAGGGGACAATTCACCTTATACAGATGATCTCTGTCTAGATTAGTGTGCTCTACCGGACTTCGGTAGGTTAATCTTCATTAAGCTTTCTAGGTGAGCCTTCCACGGTACTTGATTAGACAATCGAACACTGAATGAACACCTGACACTCTTCACTTTAACCTACTTACAAAAGCAGAGCTTATACTTAAGCCTATGAATGACGAGGCTTAAGCTACACTAGCTAGTGCCACAGTCGTTGCAACGGTCGACCCGTGGTGATAGGGCAGCAGGCTGGACTAGTGTAAAGCTATGAAGAGTTTCATCAAGGAATAGCTCATTGGTAGAGCACCAGCGCTGTCTCCTTCGGAGCCTATTGTTATCCGTTTGCAGATAATCATTTCTGGTATGGTACATCACTCTGTGAAGGTGACTTAGTAGGGAAAATATCACATTTATTTGCAATACATCCCATCTTATATTAGTGTGATCTTAGGTCACTGGAATTGGGTTCAGATTTTGGTGGGTTAAACTTGGTTTTGCGAGCGCCCAAGATTCGCACTTTTCTTAAGGCATCTTGCTGGTTTTATTTGTAGCTCCATCTGTCTGAATGCCTTTGAGCTTCTGCATAGTCAGCTTGCTCTGAGTGCAATATCGGCTGCTGTATCCGCTACGGCCTTCTGCTCTCCTTTAGGGATACCCAAGGGTACAAGATATTTGTTGACTGGTGTATTGCAGATTGCAGAAACCTATGCTTTCTACTTCTATTGGAAAGTAGTACTTAGACCATCATGTGCTCTTGCAGTCATTTGCAACCCTTCCAGCGTATGCAATATGTAGATTCTCCTCCATAGGCACTATCAGATAAAGATATGATATGATTGCGATGATAACAGTATTAATTTTGTTCTTGCAGAGAAATTGGCGATATCTGGGCTCTTAGTAGCCTCAGTAATTTCGGGAGGAAAGCCTATTTTCGTGTGTTCCTCATTCTTCAGGAACATCTAGTCATTGGTCTTTTTTCTGGATGTTCTCTGTCTTTGGAAGTGACATGACTAGATTTCGGTAGTTTATGACATCAGCTGTTCTGAAGGCTATTGTAGAGATGAAGTGCAGAGTCTCGGTTGAATCTAATTATTAATAGAATTGTTGACATAGTTGGTAGAGTTTTAGATTGGTCTTGCCCCATGGCTTTAGATTGATTGGCAGGAGAGAGAAGTTAATTATGAATTGCGTTGATGTAGAAGGACAGCGACTCTGGTATCCAGATATACAGAAGTTTCTTCTAGGAGCTGTCGATCCGCATATGGCAGGCTCCCAATTCAGCAACTGTCGTAAAAGTAGACCCATAATTATTACAGGATGGTCGCTTATACTATAATGAAAGACAAAGATTTATCGCGTCTGACGTCACCTGTCAATCAAACTCGAGCACGGTTTGTTTACAAGTGTCGTGATGATGACTTGCTGAACGCGGATTTATAACCGGGCGTCTTATTGTTAATTTTGCACCTTTCGACATGCAAACCATCTCAAAAGTTAGGTATTTATCGTAGGAAACTTTCTTTGGTGAAGGCACCATGTCCACAATGCCTAGAAAAGCTGCTTTTTGCCTTGTAAAAGTACGGACTTTTTCGCCATTTGCTGCTATTCCTTTTCTCCGATCAGCACCAGATAGATCGGTCTTCCTTTTACGCGCTGATTAACCTGTGTAAACCAATCAAGGATCGTAATTGACAGTGACATCAGACGCGATAAATTGTTTTTATCTCTGTCTTTAATTATAAAGCCTATGAATGACGAGGTTAAAATCTACACTAGCAAGTGCCACAGTCGTTGCAACGGTCGACCTGTGATGATAGGGCAACAGGCTGGACTAGTGTAAAGCTACAAAGAGTGTTACGCGTATTAAGGAACAGTTCATTGGTAGAACACCAGCGCTGTAAACTGCGGAGTCTATTGTTATCCATTTACAGATAATCACTTTTGGTACACCACTCTGCGAAGATGACTTATAGGGTAAAAATTATTTGCAGCACATCCCTTCCTATATTAGTGGGATCTTAGGTCACTGGGCGTGGGTTCAGACCATCTCACTTTCTCACTTTCCTTAAGTCATATTGCTGGTGATGGTTTTATAGCTAGCTCTATCTGTCTGAATACTTTTGGTAGGTTGTACCATCAGCTGTACAAAATCATGAGATGAGGTGAAGAGTCTTGGTTGTATTGAATTTCCTCTGCTTTGCCTCTATGATATATGGTGCCAGTCCTGATGCAATGCTCTCAGTACTTATTCGTGGCGCCAGCCGTACCCTCCGCTTTGTATTGAGTAGCTGCACCCATTAAGGACGTGAAAGAGCACGTAATGACGATGATGGCATAGTTGGTAGAGTCCTCGATTGGTCTTGACACACAGCTTCAGATAAAATGCGTTGATGTAAAAGGACAGCAACTCTGGTGTCCAGACATAAAGAAGTTTCTTCAAGGAGGAGTTGGTCCGCATGGCAGACTCCCAATTTAGCCACTGTCCTTGTTGTGTACACCCGTAAAGGTAGAGCAATAATTACAGGATGTACGTGGAGCAGAGTCTTTGACAATAGCGATGTGACAAAACTGGTACAATATGAGATCGCGCCGATGACGGATATTTGCCTGCGTTCAGCGTTACGTATTCTCCATGGTTTTGAGATCCTTCTAGTGTTTCCGTTTCAATCATCAATGGTACTTTCGTAGTCTTATTATACATTTCCTAATCGTTGGACATCTGAATTACGAATGTAAGTATTAGGAGACATTTGATTACTCCTTCCAAAATCGTAGTTGGTTCAAAATATCCGGAACCACGACGAGGTAATGTCTCTACATAGGCTGTTGTAAAATACCATACACTTCTGAGCTGAGAATAAAGTGATTGATGATGGCAAAGAACTTTGCGATAATATACCAATGTACCATAGGATGAAGCTTTCTTATCGTTGTTGTATATCTTCATGTCGTCCCCGTGGTTTGTAAACAATTGTTTTTAACTATAAAATTTTAATTTTGTATTCATTTTTCTGGATTCAGGAGCAGTTATCAACGTTAATAGGCAGTCAATTTTACACAATCACAAGTTCAGCGTCACAATCTTGACATTGCGCTATTCTATTTTTCACAATCGATGACAAAATCCGCGCAGGTGCCACTTCGACGAAGCTCTGTACTCCATTCTTGTAAGCTGCAAGTATTGACCTCTTCCATTGGACAGGTTTCACGAGTTGTTCGCGGAGAAGCGTTTTGATTTGTTGTGGATCTTGAACAATTGTCCCGCTTGCGTTCATTATCACTGGTAGAGTTGGTCTTTTAAATTCAATACCATTGATTATTGGATCTATTCCTTGAGATGCGTTTGACATATACTTGGAATGAAACGCACCTGCCACACGCAGCTGGCGTACATCGATGATTTCTTCACTGAACTCTTTTTGCAGGGATTCCGTCAACGCTTCACACTCGTGTTCCTTCCCGGCTATCGTGTGCTGATTATCAGCGAGATAGGTTGATATTTGCATATTTGGAAAGTTCGATTCCAAATAGTTTTGAAGAACTTCACAACCGATGCCAAAGACGCTTACAATCCCAGTTGGCGATCGTTGTACTTCAAATTCCATTGCTTTTCCACGTTCTTGAACTAGATGCAGCGCATCTTCGAATTTGATAACACCGGCAAAAACTAACGCAGCAAATTCCCCCACGCTAAGTCCAGCCACGTGCGTCACTTTCGCTATCAGGCCTGTTCTGTCCTTCCTCAGTTGCTCAATTTTGGCAATGCAGCTGACAAGCAATGATACCTGAACAAATTCTGTTGATTTCAGCTTTTGCGCTAGGGTGTCATTGTTACTTAATAAGATGTCAAGTAGGTCATAGCCAAGTACTTCTTTGGCCCTTTTGAAAATCGCTTTCGCCTCTGCACTGCCCTTCATTGACATACACATGCCTCGTTTTTCAGCACCTTGGCCTGGAAACATCAGCAAAGTTCCGACGGCTTTTCCCATCTCGAAAGGTACCATTCTGGTCTTCAAGTTATCCGGAATGCTGACAGAATTATTATTGTGTGCATCATTTTGTCTCTTACTGGCTTCACTGTTTGTGAACTTTTACTTGAAAGAAGGTCAATCTCTGAATCGCCTTGTACTTGATCTGCAATGTACTTGGCAAGAGCATTCAGAGTCGGATAACCAGAAGTATCAGCTATTTCAAGTTTGAAGCCGATGCGTTTACGTACAAGGTACATCATCTGTATTGCCAGAAGGGACTCCCCGCCGAGAGCATTGAAATTGTCGTCAAGATTGATATCATCAATTCCAAGTAAGTCGCGCCAGATATTTCTAAGCTCCTCAAGTATTTTTCTTTCGTTGACTATTGATATCGAAGGAACATCTTTGTCTTCGTCATTCTCCTCTAACTCATCGAGCTTTCTGATTGGATCAAATCGGTTGGCATTTGTTTCCCACCAGCTCAGTTGGTTTTTGTACTTATGAGGTTCTGAAGACCTTTGGCTGCAGAGGAAAAGAAATTTCTCCACATGCTGTCGTTCGACATCATCCTGAGGACAGGAATATATAGACGGAAAACCTGCCCTGTTCATAACCTGTTCCCATTTAGCAGGTTCTAGCTTTGGTTCAGTTGATCGAAGTTGATAATCTTCAAAAAACCACCATCCATCGAGAATGCCCCAAACCAGATGTGCCCACATGTCATTTCTTGCAGTCTCTATGACGAACAATACACCGTCCTCCCCCAAACATGTTTTGATATTGTGAACAGTCTTCTCGATACTCTGAGTGGCATGTATGACATTATATGCTATTATAATGTCAAAAGAACCGAAAACGCCTTGCTTTGGAGCATTCTGTGTGATATCGAAAGTGCTGAATTGCATCATGTGCAAATATTCGGAACACATTGTCCTTGCGTGTTCTACGAATGCCTTTCCTAGATCTGTAAACCAGTACTCTACGTTGCCGTGTCTTTTAATTTGGGAAGAAGCTGTCTTGTAACATATCCAACACCAGCGCCAACTTCAAGGATTCGAACTTGTTCACCACGTCTTGCTAGATTCTGAGCATATTCTGCTATCAATTGCATGTACATATTGTAATACACGTCACCAAGTAAATCACCCAGTTTGTCGAACTGATACATGAAGTTGAGATCTCCTTGTGGGTATATGACGGATAGTGGACTCATATTACCCCACAGAACTTGCCGAAGGTATTTGGAGCAATGCAAGGGTAATCTAAAGCAGTCAGCCCATGCTGGATACTGTTTGATGGCAGTAGTAGCGATAAGCTCTGCATCAATGTTCAATGCATCCTTACACTTGAATTTGATGACATCAAGACAGCTGACAGAATCATCACAGCCTAACGGTTCTAACAAATCATTCTTCGCTAGCTCCCTGATCATGACAAAAAACAGCTTCTTATATTTCTTGAGCATGCCAGTTAAGTTAAACGCTTCGTCGAAGGACGTCTTCCCGTTGGTTTGTAGCAGTTGTGCAATTCCGGTCGCCATTAACAAGTTGATTATGATAGCGGCACATAATTGTCCTTGTATATCTTCCAGACCTGTTGTTGGAGAAAGAGGTAACGTCCTCACCATTTCCCTCGCGTTGTTCAGCTTTTCTTGAAATAGATGGAAAAGATCCGTGTCTCGTGCAACTTCTAATCCCGTTGACGGCTGCTCTTCTAGCCAATGACGTGATTCTTGGAAAATCGCCACAGTGACACCGAGTGCTGGTTTAATTCGATCTTGTCGTCCGTAAAAGAGGCATTCGATGTCAATGGTACCGTCTTGTAAGAATTGATGTATGTTGTCAGGAACCTCTGGATGCAACTCATCTACTGAACTACTGAAATGGATATCAGATCGCATTTTTGTCAACTGAATGACAAATTGCGGATCTACATTGGCTGTGATCATTTGTAGGAGTTTCAGCACCTGCTCAACAGTTCTAGCATTTATCACCATGCGGAAGCAGTCTCTATTTCCTTGTACTGTTTGGTATTCTAGAAGTTGTGTTGCGACTGCTAAACACAAACCGGAAAGTACTGTGCCGCTCAAGTGAGAATGGTTCTCTTCAATGTGTATTCTATACAAGGCAGCCTGTTGCAATATTTGCTTGACTGTTTCTCCGATAAAAATCAACGGATAAATACTTGTGTCACATGAAGTTTCACATTGAGCCAGTGGAGATGTATAGTCGGTTAGAATAGCATGGCAATTTGTTCCAGTCAAACCATAAGAGCTCACGCCAGCTACCCTCTGGCCACGGTCATTCGTCTTCCATATGGTAGGTGTGGATGGTACATAGACATTTCCCTCTAACAGCTCAGGATGTGGTGACTCGAAGTTTGCCGTAGGTGATATAGTTTCAAATGCCATGCATGCTAGTACCTTGAATACTCCTAACAAACCAGCTGCTGATTGGAGATGTCCAAATATACTTTTCACAGCGCCGACTGGTAACGGACCATTGCCTCTACCGTTGGCAAACACACTTGAGAGCGCGGATAGTTCAATTCTGTCGCCAAGCTTGGTTCCTGTGCCATGTCCTTCAACAAATGTAACATCTGATGGATTTAGATGTGCTGTGGCTAGTGCATCTTTAATGACATTAACCTGTGATCTGGAACTTGGAGCAGTTATTCCATTTCCATGACCTACACTGTTTGATGCTATACCTTTTACAACACCATAGACCTGTTTTGCCTCATGCAATGCCTGTCGCAATGGCTCTATGTACAAGCACATCACTCCTTCACCTATAGCAGTTCCTGTTGCATTCTCGTCAAAAGCCTTGCAGTGAAAGTCTGGTGACAAAATGCTAGTTTGGCCAAATACGCCAGTTTTTGAGGGGGATAATACAATGTTTACTCCTCCAACAAGCGCTCCGATGCACTCTTTCTTCTTGATTGATTCGCATGCTTGTTTCAGGGCGATCAGTGACGATGAACAAGCTGTATCAATTAGCATTGTTGGACCTTTCAAATCCCATTGGTATGCTACGCGTGTAGCAATCATCCCGGCATTAAACCAGACACACAAATAGCAGTATCGGGGTGTCTTAATTTGGCATATCCAACTTCACACCAACCAACAAAGACACCTACGTCAGCTCCTCTTATTGCTGAGAGGGAAGCACCCTGCGCCAATGCTTCTGTAGCTACTTGAAGGAACAGGCGTTGTTCAGGAGACATGAACTTTGCTTCCACTGGTGCTATTTTGAAGAAATCGTGATCAAACTGGTCGATGTTGGATAAAAATGCTCCTTGAAAGGTTTCATCATGGCTGGATAAACCTATGCAGTTTGTGACATCTTGTCTTCGTTGTTGCGGAAATTCGTTGATCATGTCTGATCCATTCTTTAATACTCTCCAGAATTCAGCAAGCGATGTGATTCCTCCAGGAAGTCTCATACCTATTCCAGTAATCGCTATATCTGCATCATCGTTGTCTGTTATTTCATAGGGGATTGAAGATCGTGGATACTCATTTATCCCCAAAGCTCCTCTCTCGTTACTCTCAAGATATGCCGCCAAAGAGCAAATGGTTGGATACGAAAATAGATCTGTGACTTTTACTGTGATAGATCGTTTCGCCAAGAGAGACCAAAACCGTACCAGTATCAAAGAGTGGGCACCTTGCTCCATGAAAGTCGTGTCAGCTTGAACGCTATGTTGGTGCTGCAATCCTAGAGCTTCAGCTAGGCATTCTCTGAGGATGGTAACAATTGCCGAATCGGATTTCGAGACACTTTGTTGGCTTTGGTCTCTTAATACCGCCGAACTTCTAAGAACCTTTGATAGAGCTTTTTTGTTTACCTTTCCATGCGGTGTCAGAGGAACTTCTGGTATGATTTGGATTTGGTCTGGTATCATATAGTATGGAATTGCGCTTCTGAGTTTGTTACAGACCTGATGATATGTGATTGAATCTGATTGTTGAGAATCATCGTCCAGAACCAAGTACGCACAAAGGAATTCTGTTCCATCCGTATCCCTGTTTGGCATTTTGACAACTCGGGCTTCTTTTACTCCTGCAATCAATGTCAGTATCTTGTTTTCTATTTCTGTTGTACTTATTCTGAAGCCTCGGAGTTTGACCACATCGTTTAGTCTACCCATGAGCTCGATATCTCCAGTTGGTAGCCAACATACTGAATCTCCGGTCTTTAGCGCCTTGACCGAATTGACTTGAACAACATCAACATCTCCGGTAGCAATTACATTGCCGCTGATGTACAATTCGCCTACTGTTCCAATAGGGCATAGCTGGAGCGTCGTTGAGTCAAGGATTTGCATTGTCACCCCTGGAAGAGGTTTTCCAATTGGAATAGTTCCACCTCTTGTTTTCGGCACTTCGTCATATTCGTTGGGTTCAAAATATGAAGAATAAACGGTAGCTTCGGTCATTCCATAAACATTGAATAATCTTTGATCCAACTTGAGCCGATGCTTAATCTGACTGTATAAATGCTCATGGAATACATCTGCTGCAAGAGTCAAGAACTTGATGGACTGAATGTCACCTTCATGCGCATGTTCCACAATTTGAGAACCGAATTGTGGTGTTGTGTCAATCAACGTCACTTGCTGGTCTCGAATGAGGCTCAAAACATATGGGATTTCTAGTCTGAGACTGTCTGGACAAATCACCAACTTTCCTTGAGCACACACAAGAGCTCTGACAACATCACTAATAAATACATCAAATGACAAAGGTGCCCATTGGAGAACACATACCTCATAATTTTGCATGGAGTACATGACTTTCCAAGCTTCAGCAAGAATTCGTAGACTTTCGTGCGAAATGCGGCATTGCTTTGGTTTTCCAGTAGACCCCGATGTTCTGATGATATATGCTGTGTCCTCACCTGCCACCACAGTATCGATGTTCTCCTCCTCTATCAGACATTCCTTCTCACACGATTCTAACATATCTTGAAATTTCCACATTGGAGTCACTGGAGGAAGGGCTTGTACTGCTGCCGAGTGGAAATCATATATTAAGGCTACAGGTGTGTCTCGTTCAAATATATCATTTAAACAGGCTTCGTTACTCGGTGGTACCGGCAAGAAATGTCCTCCTGCTTTCCAGATGCCAAGACTGCAAGCAATAGCATACTGGTTCTTCTTCAGAGCCATGACAACTGATCTTCGCCTCAAATCCTCCGTCGACAAATTACGGCGCAAGAAAGTTGCAATCTTCGTGGAAATTGTATGTAGTTTTCCGTACGATGTGTAGTTTTCTTCGCAAAAGATTGCTGTTGCAGTTGGATCTTGTAAGGCGTGGTTCTCAAATTCTCTGTGCACCGGTACGAACTGATGACAAGTTGCTGCATTGTCATTGCTCGTTGAAAAAGATTGAAGTAACCGGAGTTCTGTTGGTGAAAGAATTTCCACTTTGGATATCACTTCATTGATCTTGAAGCCTACGCAACATAGTCGTAAAACTGCATCGGACAGTCTTTCCACTATTCCGCCATCTACCAAATTATCTGCGTATTCGGATATCAGGTGGTACGTGCTGGCTTCTTCGTTGAAGACTATGCTGAGAGGCATTTTGGCATGTTTTGATCCGATTCGTAACGCATTGTGTGGAAGAGATTGGGCCTTGCAATTAAACGATACAGAACACAGTGAACGCATACTGCGACCATGTGCCTTCCACAGCAATCCAGTTACTTGGTCTAATGGATATCTCGAATGGCTCTGCGTCTTCAACCACTCATTTCTGATGTATCTTACGTAGTCCTTCATCGTTTGATTTTTCTGGACTCTTACCCTAAACATCACAGTGTTGGTGAACATACCATCAGCGTCTGCAAACAAGTATGTTCTGGATGTCACAGGAACAGCAATGAAAAAATCATCAACGCCAAGGTATCGTTGCAGTACCAAAGATGTACAAGCAAGAAAATAGTGGAACTCTGTTGCTTCTATACTGTTGCAGTATCTTCTGATTTCACCAACTGATTCTGGACATATCTCCCTTCTATTCTCTTTTGCTCCATACACCACAACGTTGGTATGGTTATTCTCCGATGGTGGCTGGATTGCAAGATTGCAATCGCCTGGTAATGTGGATAAATTAGCATCCCAAAACTCTTTGTCGTCCTCATGATTTGCGGATGTGTTGTAAATGTGCTCATCATTCACATAATCAGAGTAATGTTGGGATGGTGATCGGTTGCTTGACTCTCTACCTCTGATAATTTCATGAAGATCCTTTAGAATCATTTGAAGAGTAATATCATCTACAATCACACTATGCACGTGGAGCACAAAGAGATGATCGTCTTTTGTAATAGCGATGTGACGAAACTGGTACAATGGACATGATATAACGCCTATGACGGGTATTGACTGCGTTACGTATTCTTCAAGGTTAGAGATCCTTCCAGTGTTTCTGATTCAATCCTCGATGGTGCTTTTATTGTCGTAGTCATAAAGTACATCTCCTCATCATTGGACATCTGAATTACGGATGTAAGTATCGGGTGTTTTTTAATTAATCCTTCCAAAATCGTAGTTGGTTCAAAATGTCCAGAAGCATGACAAGCTAATGTCTCAACATAGGCTGTAGACTCTGACGATGTTTGTTGTAATAATACCATACGCTTCTGAGCTGACGATAATGGGTATGATGATGGGAAAGAACTCTGCGACAATGTACCATACGGAGAAGCTTTTTCATCGCTGTTGTGAGTGTCCATGTTGTCCCCGTGGTTTTGCAAACTGTCAAGAAGCCGCTTTGGCAATGCTACGGTGTCATTTTCGACCACTAGTCCTTCAAGAACAGCTTCCTGAGAATCTCTACTGTCTCCAAACGTCACCTCAGACATTGATACATTAGCGATGGCTGCAGTCGGTTGGAAGTCAATCTACCCGAAAAAATGGCAGAGAAGAAATGATGGTGTAATGAAAAGCACAATGGCTTACAAAACAATAATTCTCTTGTGGGGAGGGGAAAGTTTATACAGGGTCAAACTTTTAAATATTTCCGATTGTGTTAAAACATACACCAATATATACACTTAAATTATGTCGTAAGGATTAAGTAAAGTATAGTTTACCCGATCTACGTCGTATAGTTTCAATCATATACTGCGCCAATAAAGTATCCTTACACTTGGAACAATAATCACAATTTCCAAACTGAACAATATTGGGGTAAATTTGTTTTTTTAATAGACGCGCTATCTAATCCTGCACATTATGACACCACATTGAATCCAATGTGACTTCAAGAAGCAAAGTTACAAGCATTTGATTAGACGAAGGTCCAGTTTTAAAAGTGACAAACTGGCGTATTCAAAACTCCACAGACTAGACATCTGGTTTGAGAGTGGTGAATGGCTAATTTATGTGTTTGGCTTTAATTTAAAACAAAAGCAACAAAAGAAAACTGAAACAAAAGAACTGACAAATAAAATGAAAGTTATGAAAAGTACAGAAAAGCAAAAACTGAAATAAAAACTGCTTTAAGTAACGCTTCATGGAAGAAACTGTGTTGTCTCTTTGTTTCGCTTGTTGGAATCTTTTTGCGCCTTGTATAGGCCAGTTTGTCATTTTTAAAACGGGACCTTCGTCTATTCAATTGCTTGTAACTTTACTTCTTGAGGTCTCATTAGATTCAATGTGGTGTCATAATGTGCAGGATTAGATAGTGCATCTATTAAAAAACAAATTTACCCCAATATTGTTCAGTTTTGAAATTGTGATTATTATTCCAAGTGTAAGGATACTTTATTGGCGCAGTATATAAGCTTATAATGGTTCAAGGTCATCTTGGATTTAAAGTTGTAGAATGCTCCGATTTTCTTATTTTTCTTATTCCAAATTCCTCGTTTGGTCATACCAAAAGACAGAATGTTATTGCCTTATTTGCCTAACTATGACACGTCGGTATTTTTTTTATACAAATTTTGGCTCTATATGGGTCATTTGAAAATGCTCATTTTGACAAAAGAGGTGTGAAAATGTTCGATTGGATATAACAATTCAAATACAGAATATTTTGCGCAATCCAGGGATGTTTCGTTACATGTAGTAATATAAATCAAGGTCAATAGGTTTCAATGGGAGTTGACCTATTGTACCGCGTAATGGGAGTTGACCTATTGTACTGCGTTACCTATAGATAGCGAAATATCCGGGATGGCGCCAACTATTTTTTGAAATGTTATATCATAACTTGTCTGTGCTACAGACCATGTAACTATATTACCCATAGGGAGATAAACTACTAGGAACCACACTCTCTTGGAAACCGTGGGCTACGCTCGCTATTCTTGGGACATCTCGGTTTGTGACTCGCAGCTCGTGTACGCATAATTTGTGAGTAGTCTTTGACAAAGACTATATCAAAACGAATATTTTGACACGACACTCCTTCTGTTTTTGACCCCTATACAGCCTGTCTCAAAACAAAATTGTGCAAGTGGAGAGCGTCATCTTTGGGAATTAGAAAATACTGTTGTGAAATGATGCTTACATCAACGTCAAGGGAGCAGTCCCGCATGTTTCATTCATTTTTGTTTCGGCAATCCAGAGATCTGCTTCACTGAACAAAAATATATGAAAACCCTTTTGTGCCACTTTTTAGAAATTGAATAAAATGTTATCATGGTTATATCCAAATACCTGTACAGTACAGTTAATAAAAGAACATTCATTTGTAGGATTAGAAATGATCATATAACAATATTGCTCAGTAAAATTTCAAACGAATACGATTACAACAGAGTGTGGAATATTTGTTTGTCTTTTGTCTTGAGTGAAAGGAGAGCAATATTTACCATGATAAAATCATTGACATGTATTTAATTTTACAACAGAATGTGAAATATTTATTAATGTGTTTCAAGTGGCAAAAGAGAATCATTATACCTGTATCATGAAAAAACAGTAAAAACAATTTTGTATTGTTGTGTAATCAATGTATTCTTTTGATTTCACGAGAAACTCTTGATAAACTTGAAGCTATCATTATTTTATTTACATGTACAGCTCTATTCCCTAGAAAAAGTGGCACAATTGTGATTTTACCCTTTCGTCGTTAACTAAACATATCTCGAGATTAAAACAAGCAAATTGAACAGAACAAACGGCATATGCATGCTAAGTCATTGACGTTATTGACGTTATTGACATCGTCATTGACGTTAATGTAAGCAGCATGTCACAACAGCATTTTGTAATTGCCAAAGAGGGCGCTTTTTACTTGCACAATTTTTTTGAGACAGGCTGTAAAGCCAACATTTTGCAAATTATACATTTTCTGAATCCTTATGACTGGTGGAATACATTGGTATGTTTAACCCAATTTGATCAAGTTTTTACCCTGTGTAAAGTTCGATGGCTTTTTCCAGGATGAATGTATAGGACAAGACCGGACAGAAATATAGAATATCGAACCTTTGCCCTATACTGTATTAACATAACCAGATCATCAAACCTTCTGTACCTCTTAAGTTCAGTACACTCTATCTCTGGGCTCTCAGTCTATTAGTTATAGTTGTCTCAGACCCCCCTCTCATTCGCCATGCATTAATTCGGCTAGCCTTATTTCCTTAAAATGGAAAAAGGAAACAAGTAGAAAGTTTGTCACCGGGTGGGCTCGAACCCGCGCCCTCTTGTTAACGATATTGAACGCCATTACCCATAAGCAATTGAACGCCATTTGACCAGCCGAAGCAAGTCTTTGTGAAGAGACGTTGGATGTATGGAATTTACACGAAAATCGACATCGATCCCCAAAAGTTTATTCCAGAAAAATTAAAAGATCAGATTACCATAAAAATAGTAATCTTTAGGGGTGGGGAGGTACTGGTGCACAGTGTCATCGCCCCGATATCTTCATGGCAGAAAATGCCATGGTAGGTTGAATCCACAGCCACGCATGGCCATTGTGTTCCCACCTGTTTAATAGTTTTTAAATGCATAGTGGGCTGAAGGACATCCGACTAAGGCTAATGACATTAGCCTGTGATTGACCTCTGTACGGTCAGCGAGCATACATTCGCCATTGTCATCTGCTTATAGACTGCCTCTACGATAGTCTCCTACACAGCCAGTTTGTGTCAGTCGGTCTGACACTCGTCGATCCTGTATGTTCGTGATAGCCACATACAGTCTGGCCCGAGACTGCCTCCACGAGGGTCTACGCTGCGCTTTTAAAATCTTGAATTTTGGTCACTTTTTCAGCTCAAGACGCAAGCTACTCTCTCAAAGCGCAAACTAACGACTATCATATCTGTTCAAAATATATATTCAAGTGCAAGGAACCACGTCTGGTTTCTTTATACGAAATCATTTACGGGAGATATTCATCATTTTCCACCCCGGTATCCAAAGATTTATCGTCTGAGTATCAATCGTGTATAGCACATTTACGTGTATCGATCCCGTGTATTCATTTCAGTGTCTCTGGTTGTATAATGTAATTATTAACCGGGCGATGTCGGTGTGTGGCGTAAATAATGGCGTATATATTCTGCCTTCTGCGATTGGGTATAATAAGTTGTTAAATAAAATGTACATAAATATTCATTCCTTTCTACATCTGATGCTGCAGTTTATACCAAAAATATTTATAGGGAAAATCTACTACTCTGCTCTTTCAAGAAAAGTTGTTGGGCCTTCTGTAGCCTGTGCATTAAATTAACATTATTTCTTATTCTAGCAACAATTTTGGAAAGATATAGAAATGGCGTATGGGGTGACGGGTATTAGTAGACGTGGATCTACTATGCGTAGCTTGCTTTTGCTCCGCGGAGTCAAATTGACCAATCATGTTAGAGTTTTTTATTACGCGGAGGTAGAATGGACCAATCACGTACGACCTTCTCATTACGTGAAGTGAATTTATTGAATGTTATGAATAATATGTTTAGTGTACATAGATCTTCGCGTGATTGCTAGATATCCTCGGTCACGAAAGTTTTATCATTCACTGACTTCAGTGAATAAAAACCAAAAACAAAAATTGTATCAAGATGGACAACACTTCTACAGTTTGAATTTTTTCGACGTAACATATTTCTCATACTTCACAGCCTTTACTACATGTACATTTTAAAAAGATAAAAAGTATCGGCTAGCTCTGTGACGCATGCTCAGCAAATAGGGCAGTGTCGGATTTAAAATATCAGTAAACCCATATTACTTACGAAGGGTACCGACAGGGGCTATTTTAACTGGCACGTTTGTGCAGTGAGATTAAAATCCGTGCACGGCGTGAAGTGAGAATTAAAAACCTGTGCTTAACATAGTTATATAGGCCTACTATTCAAGCTTCAATCCGACAAATGACCTGGAAATTAAACAAGTTCCTCTGCAAAAATCGAGTCAGAAAATCCTATGCAAAAAGGATATAGTTTGTGGTAATCAGCCAAACATTTATTTCGCGCATTCAAACAAAAATTTGCCAACGCCCCTGACAATACAACACCCTTTCTCCTCAATATTTCGGTCACTCACGGGGGAAAGTCTTGGGACGAGCAGTTGCCGCGAAGCAAGGGTGGGAGAAGAGTGGCCCCAGACGGCTTTACTGAGCTATCCAGCTCCATCTACCGGACAAAAATGGTCAAGAACTGCCCTGCGCATCTTGTTTTTTAGCCCGTTAAACACCTTGATTTTGGGCAAAAATAGGGTAATATTGCCAATTGGCCCGTTCAACACAACATTATCACTTTTATTTTCGGCTAGAAAAGCATAAATGGGAAGTTTTCGCGCGCGACACGAGGAATTGTCCCAGTAAAACACACCAAACATTATATAATTCCCCGGGAATATTTTCTTCGCTGCCCACCCCTGATACGCCACTGGGGGACGAGAGTCAAAAAGACAGCCTGTAATGACCTGATAATTATTATGCCAAATTAGTGTGAAAATGGTGTAAAAGTGCGGCTTTCCTCAACATGCTCAAGGAAACCTCTTTTAAGACCACATTTTGTTATTGCGACATATTGACAGAGGGGAGTCCATATTAGTGAACAAAGCACTGATACGCGTGAAACTGTTCAAGGTGCGAAATTTACCTTGATTAGTACAATATTATATTCTGTATGCTTTCCGCGAGGCAGTAAAGTAAAATCCAATTTTGTGATTTTTCTCATAATTAATTAGAGCTAAACAGAGTATACTTCTATTAGTTAGGTCAAAAACTTCAATCTGGTGACCACTCTCTGGCTAGTAAGGTTTGACGATTGATTCGACTTCTATGGACCATTTTAGAAAAAAAATAGCCTCCATGTCCCTCGCGAAAATCCCGGCATTTTTCGCTAGAGGCCAAAATCCAAAATCTTAGCCACATGTAAGGAACGTAAACCCAGGATAAGGCCGTCTAAACCACAGATAAGGCGCCTTATCCCTAGATAAGGGATCTAAACACAAGATAAGGCAGTTTAAACCGCATATAAGGGACATGAACTCCAGATAAGGTGGAAATGACACACTTATGCTTCTGCTCTCATTCAAAAATCACATTTACGCTCTACCAAATGGGGGGACATCTTGGATTTCTGGGCAAAATTATGTTATAACGTCAAATTAATGTCAGATTCGGATTTCTTGGGGTCGACTTACCGGAAAAAGTGTCTTTGTACACGATTGTAGTTCCTCTGGTTCAAAGCTTATTTTTTCAAGATGGCGCCGATGGCCACCATCTTGGATTTCTGGGTAAAAATGAGGTCGTAATGTCAAAGTAATGTCAAATTTGAAATCCTTGTGGTAGACTTATCCAAAAAAGTGACTTTGTACACGATTTTAAGTCCTCTGGTTCAAAACTAAATTTTTCAAGATGGTGCTGGCCACCATCTTGGATTTCTGGGTAAAAATGATGCCGTAATGTCAAATTAATGTCAGAATCGGAATCCTTGTACTCGACATAGTTGAAAAAGTGTCTTTGTGCATGATTATAGGTGCTCTGGTTCAAAACTTAAATTTTCAAAATGGTGGCGGCGGCCATTTTGGATTTTGGCCTCTAGCGAAAAATGCCGGGATTTTCGCGAGGGACATGGAGGGTATTTTTTTTCTAAATGGTCCATAGAATCAATCGTCAAACCTTACTAGCCAGAGAGTGGTCACCAGATTGAAGTTTTTAACTTAACTATATTGTGATTGTGCTATATATGTACCCAGTTTCAGCTAGTTACTTTGCATAATTGGGCGTATGTAATTTACATCTTCAGCCTCGCTTTCAGTTTTCCGCTTCGCTAACTCCGGGCTAATTGTAGTTAGCAGAGCTAAACGGCAAACGTCGCCAACGGCAACGAAGTGGTCAAATGGGGAAAAGGTGAATGATATATTGTATGATAATTTGCTGTAGAGTGACGTAATAATCGAATTAACTACCATAGCAATATATGAATGCAATTTTAAATATATGGCCCTGTACTACAAGCAGGTTGCACTCATCACTTGTGTCTGTCTACAATCATAGATTGAATACAAAGCCACTCTTTTCAAAGATACTTATCTTACAGGTGCGAGTGATCAGTATGATATGAATATTCTATAGAATTACAATCCAGGTCTTAAACCATATTCTTTGACATCTATGGTTCAATGTATAGGTACCGTGTGAAAGTTGTAGTGCAGGGCGATATATTCAAAATTGTATTCATCAATTGCTATGGTAGTTAATCCGATTAATTACGTCACTTCTACGGCAAATACATAAACTGCTCAAATAAAGAAAGTCCGCACTTATGTAACCCGTCCTACACCAAAACCTGATCTTGTTATGACTATTTGATTGATACGGTCGTGTGCAGAATCTTGTTAGCTCCAATTTGATACCAAAACACTCAAAAGTGACAAAGATTGATACCGGTTTATGGCATTTGGTGCATTTTCAAAAGTTGCAAATCAAAACGATACACGCGGTCGCAATTGCTTAGCGTGGCAAAGTGGTCAAACTTGCTTGCCCACGATAAACCCATGTCGACTATCCCAAGTGCGCGCTTTATTCAATTGTTAATTTAAAACGCATGGATTGCTACAGTGCTTTATGACCTAGCGGTTGTTTCGGGCTATATGAATGGTCGCGCTCTACCATTCACCTCTACAGATCCGCGTGGCCCATTTTAAATTTGCAACTTTTGAAAATGCACCAAATTTCATATACTGGTATCAATCTCTGTGAATTTAGAGTTTTTGGTAACAAATTTGGTATCAAATTGGAGCTAACAAGATTCAGCACACGACCTTATCAATCAAATTGTCATAATAAGATCGGGATTTGGTGTGGGACGGGTTACATAAGTGCGAACTTTCTTTATTTGAGCAGTTTATATCAATGATGTTGACGTAATACGAAGATTAACATAGCAATAGATCAATTATGGCTGTTGTCGACAATATCGTCGACAAAGCAAACTTTCCCGGTTGTCGACAAGCATGGACCATTTGTCGACAAAAAACTAGTCACTAAAATGTTAGATATAAGCTTAACAACGCGTAAACGCCAGTATTCAGTACCTTGAAATGACTGCATCAGTTTTCTAATTTCATTCGCAAGTGGTGCAGGTTATCTTTCCATTACAATCCCAATATTCTGATCCTGCGTATATGCGGTACTAGTAATATTTTGATGTAAATAAACAACGTATAACGTGGTCTCTGAAAGGTCATACCAAATTTTTTCACCAGGTTCGCCGTCGTGTGTATTTATATAATTCCCGTCAATCATGCCAATGTTTTCCATATTAAAACAATTTAATTTGAAAATACATAATCAGCATCATGCAACTATAGAAGTGCTGTTTCTATTTGGCAACATTTTTCTTCACTCGTGACATGTTCGTGTTAAAAGTATACATTTTGTACGCTTTTTATCAGAATTGTTTTTGGTGATGTTTGTTTCTGCATAAAAGCAACACCTAGAGTACTAATACGTAATTTAAAAAAATAGAAAATATTTTAAGGTTATACCTTTGGATTCCTGAATTGTTTTCTATCTTGCAAGCTGTGATTTGCTATTATCAAGCAAACATACCAGTTATAACTTATAGTGGTTATTCTATATTCACGATTATGATTATACCTATCAAATTTGGGCATATGGTTCTCAAATATTATTATTTTAATTTTACTAAAAACAATGAAATAGAAGAACAATATTGTACCAGTCTTTTAGTAAAATCTCATTAATAGTTGTATACAAATATGCCTCATTTAGGCTTGATCACATTTTGTATTGGCTTTGCTGATACTAACGATTGCAAAAACAAATTTACTTAATTAATTGATAAAATATTCTCATCTTGTCTATGAGAAACTAAAATGGTAATGATAATGAGATTTGGGTAAAAGAAGGGTACGATTGCTTTGTATCATATTGTTTTCATTACACGTCGTTAAAATTTGAAATTAATTTTAAATTCTCCGTTTATGCCAAGCTCCTATAATTTTCAATGATTCATTTAAAGCTGTTTAAAATACTTCTTAATTTTGCCGCCCCTTCCCCAACAGCCCGAAAAGGTTGACCCAATTTTTTCCGGTGGTTTGAAAAAGTGAAGAGCAAAAAAAAAAAAAAAAAAAAAAAGAAGTTTTTACGCGCTACCGCAAATTTTCACAAATTTGTATACTTCTTCAAAATTGTCCGCCCTTTTTTCTTTACTAAGTCTTATTGCCGCCCCATCGCCTTTTGCCGCCCCTATTTTTGCCGCCCCTTCGTCTCCCGCCGCCCCTTCGTTTTCGACGCCCCTGCTTTTACCCCGGGGGCTGGCGCCCCCCAAAGCCCCCCAAAATACGCGCATGTTATTTGTAAGGACAATTTGAAAAGGGTTTCGGAGGTTCATCGGTACGGTGCGAGTGGCTTTGTATTCAATCTATGATTGCAGACAGACACAAGTGGTGAGTGCAACCTGCATGTAGTGCAGGGTGATATATTCAAAAATTGTATTCATCTATTGCTATGGTAGTTAATCCTCTTATTACGTCACTTCTACGGCGAATTGCTAGTTAATCCTGTTACATCATCACTTCTAACATAACTTAAAACCAACATGTCTGCCATTTCAATTGTTATACCGTTCCGGTTGAGTTAATTCGATAGGGTATATAGCACAGATATTATTATAACATTTAATAATAAAAAAAATAATAATAAATAATAATAAAACAGGGGCCAAACAGGGGCCAATGGTAAAATATATATAACACAATGGCAGGCCTTGCCGTTTGAGGCGAGCGATCGCTCTCGCTCGCCACCGCCGTCCAAACTCGATTTCTATTTAGTGATTTTCAATCGCCATAAACACTAAACATCACTAGCTGCGAATCACCAAAAATTGAATTAATTTACATTCAAGTTTCAGCATAATTATATTCGATTTAGCCTTAAGCCTTATCAAAGAGAGGATGTCAACTGCTGCAGGGGCTATTTTAGGAGAAAAAAGTCACTGCACGTTGGCGATGTAAACTCTCCAAGATCAACCAGCGGCGACGAGCTCGTGGGGAGGGGGGTGTTGGAGGGAGAGGCGTAGGTAGGCTTACTTTGCGAGCGTAGCGAGTGAAAAAATTAGTTTCTTTATGCTTTCTTGGTAAAAAAAAGTCTAACATTTTAGGAAAAGGTCCAAAAAAGGTCCTCTTTTTAAGAATCAGTTCCGCAAATAAATCCTGGCTACGCCCCTGGTTGTAGGGGAGTTTCCCCCTCGAATTTGAGAGATTTTTAGAAATCAAGCATTTTAGTGACACATTTGTGACCGTATTAGTTAACTGAATGCGCTTGAATTATAAAACAATACCGGTACTTAGCCTAATCTGCAAACAAACCTGCAAAATACTCTTGTTTATTTTTATTTTGTTACTTTTTGAACACACACAAAAATCACCTAAGGAATGAGTACAAACAATTTTCCACTTTCACTAAAAATGCCTCTAACTCTAACTAACACATTTTCAAAGGGGTAAACATTCCCGGGCGGGGGGGGGGTCACTCGCATACCAAAGTGGTACGCATGCTCGTCCCCAAAAACGTCGAAAAAGGGTTGATTTTTGGCCTTGTGGCGGCGTCGACGTTGTTAGAAAAAAGGGTGCTTTTTAGGTAAAGTTTCGACGTTTAGGGTATATTTTTTCAACTTCGGTGGGTTTGTTTTAGAATTTACGCCATTTAGGGGCCCATCTTAGTTTCTTACGCCGAATTACGCCATATTTTAGGGGGAATATGTACAAAGCCTTACGCCAATAAGGGGTGAAATTTTTCCACACTGATTACGCCATTTAGGGTCCATTTTTGAGGTGCTGGGACGAGCATGCATACCACTTCGGTATCCCCCCGGGTAAACATTACGAAGTTGTCCTGCTGACCTACGCGAAGCGCGAAATAAAGTGCATTTTCATGCTAAAATGAGCTCAAAATTGGGTTAATTCCGGTCAACAAACCAAAATTAATGCTAATTGCAAATGTTTGTAAATTTTGTCTCGCTATTTCGAGCAGGGGCGTTGAATAATGGTGCGGTGCGTGTTGCCAATCTTGCATAGTCGTAGTATAATATTTTTTTTAAAAACCTCATAATTGATATACATACCAAGATTCGCTTCTTTTCATCCCCGGTCCATTGTGAACTTTTTCCAGTTACCAATGTAGTCCAGTTGATACAGATTATTTTCGCGTTCCCAATTCGGAACCTGATGAAAATAGTCAGGGGTTGAGAAGACAATTCACCCAATGATGAGAATGTTATACTGCCATTGGTTTCTATACTACATCAACATATAATTGGGCGGTTAAGGTCCATACGGCAAACGACGGATCACCGCACATCGACGTTATTGGTCAATTGTGAACGATGTTACACATAGACTGTTGACGTCAGCCAACTTAACTAGCCAATCACAATCAAGTAGATTCCTTAAGCGCACAGAGTGTTGCGTTCGCGATTGAGCCACATGCAAAACAGGCTGGTAACGAGACCATTTTATCCTACCGATTGCAACACATATGGCGCAGAGATATATTATCATGCCAACTAATAACAGAATCGAAAATGAAGTAGCTTGACTACTTTGGAAATGTATTGTGGTATACCACATCTGTTGTTGCTCTCCAACTCACGAGTAAGTAAACACTAGAAAACCTCCTTGTATCCAAACCCTACGTGGATCGATCACTGTGTTCTACAGTTTATAGACCGCGATCATTATAACGTCCGAAGGCAACAACGCTGGGGCCTTGTTAAAAAAATCATACTGGAAAAACGTTCACAAATTGGTGTCAATGTATGAAAAGATCTGTGATATGTGACTGAGGATTTGGTCGGCCATATTTGGGTACCCGCATGCACCAAACAGGTGTTGTGAGTACCCAATTGGGTGGATTAAACCCGCTTAAAATTCGATGTTAGATTCTTTTGTGTTGTAAACTGTCATCATTCTTTTGTCTACGTGTTACACGGGTGATAGAATGCAGTTTATAATACCCTTCAAGGCCGCATCATCCCACATGTTAGGTGGGATAGTTGGGTAACCGTCGCGGCTAATGGCTGCCATTGAGGAGCAGGAATGCGTGAAATTGGATTCGTCTATAGGTATAGCCTACTAGTCTCAGGAAAAGAGCACCACCGTTAATGTAAATGTTAAAATTAGAAAAAGAAGAAGAAAAAACACATGTCTGGACGAAAATAAGAACTACAGTATATTGGACAGCTTTTTTACACTCTTTTACAGTTAAAATTCCTTCACTTTATGTGTGATTCATTGTCAATGTTTCTACACGAGTATTACTGACGTAGGTGTCAATATCTTCGTCTTTAATTTTCTTAGACTTTACAAATTACTGTAATATTCTACTGTCTCATTGAAAATATCATCTACATTCGTAATACTTTTACCATATTTTGACTTGAGCTCCGTAATTGAGTTCTTATTTGTTTTATGATTTTCAAGGCTCATAAAGTATTTTGAATTGGATTCACCCTCTTCAAGCCATTTTACTCTAGCTCTAATAATTGCCCCTTTTGTAATTTCTTTATATCTTTTATCAAGTTTTGCTTTGGCTTCAATATATTTATTTTTATATAATTTTGCATCTTGGTCCAATTTCTTTTCTAATAGTTTAACATCCTTTTCTACCTTTTCATCCTTTTTACATTGGGACATTTTCTTACAATAATCAATAGTAAAATCTCTCATTTTCCTTTCACACAACTCCCATATTAGTTGTTTGGACCATTGTTGTCGTTCACCGCCCCTTTGGCATTTACTAATTACCTGTCTTCTCATATGTGTTATGTACCATGTTTAGATCTCATGACTAGATATTGAGAAATCATGGAATCTTCTAAGGACAGAGGATGGAGTTGGGTCGTCTTGTTTGGGGTATTTGTAACAATTACATTAAGTCTCGGGTTCTTACAGTGTACTGCCGTTTTCTACGTATATTGGGAGGAAGATTTCGAAACCAGTGCTCAGGCAATTCACTGGAGTAATGCTGTTGCCATCGGTGGATTTGGTATTTCGGGTAAGGAAAAACAAAACAACAAAGCAATAACAACAACAACAACAACAACAACAACACGAATGGCTAAATAATAATATTGGTTGTTTACAAATAAAGGCCAGAGTAATGGGAGCGAGATAACACCAAAGTTCCCATCTAGCCTATAACCTAACCTTTAATTAACGCCTGGTTCAATGCCACTAATTCTCTATCACAGTTTCTATGGAAAAATATTTAATTTCAAGCACGATTTTCTCATACATAGACCGCTCACAGTGAAAAGACATTATTTATAATAACAAATAAGAGTAGAAGGGTGAATCCCCAAATGACCAACATTTCAACATAATATGATGACCTAAGACTTTTTTCACGGCAGTGAAATGATGCCACTTGCACCCACATCTCATATGCACAGTTTATCCCTTACATATCCTGTGTCTTGAATGTGGTTAACCAGTGTGGTTAAGAGGCTAGGAAATAATTCCTAATATCTCATACCCTAGTTTGTATGCCTTTGTCTAATCTTGCCACATATGACAACTTAATATTTAGCCTTACACCCGGGAAAGAGTCTGTTAAGTGGAGGAATCTTTTAGCCTTTTTTATAAACATGTTTGTAATTGGCTTATAGCCATCACATGCTGACAATACGCATAGCTGATTGGTTAATCAAAACTACCATTTCATGGTCAGGCCTAATCACAAATTAACATATCATCTGTAATTAGAAAACTATGCAGCAGGCGATTTACTTCAGAAAAAGTTTAATATAATTACATTGCACAAAACTAAGTCCATTATCTATAGTTAATTGAATGTTTATTGACTCTTGTAATAACCCAGTTAATTGAATGTTTATTGACTCTTGTAATAACCCATGTGTATTAACCTGTATAATATTGGTGTTCATATAAAAGCTGGATCATGACCCTGACATAAAAATTCCTTTAAAAAAGGAACGGGGCGCTCAATGTGAGCTTGGTCGTGATGTGGTGAATTTCATGGTGTTTAGATTTGGCATTAATTATCTCTTGCAAACCCGGTGACACCTCATTATAGAAATCAGACCTGTTGATAGGTTGTAAGAGGGGATAGCCTTTTCCAGGCATAAATTGGGCCATATATAAAGAAAGTTTTGCTACTTTGCAACGCAATAAAAAACTAAATGCAAAATGGTTAAATGAGGTTTTTAAAAAATATTGTTTTCCAGAGTCAAGACGCAGGTATCATTATTAAGTCTCATATCACTTATTTATTGTCGAATAAGTGCAGAGTAGGTTAGATATGAATATTAAATGTTAGACCAAAGTAGCTCAAAGTACATGTACTATACACCTGATCCGTGAACTTGTCTTTTTTAAAGACAAATTCTTGTTTGTTTTAAAGTAACTGAAGTGTAGTCTGGTAAAGATCACAATTGTACAGTGCGTCCTCCTTTTTTTGGAGCAGATAGGAGCACATCGACTGGATGGGATCGATAGCGCATGAATTTGGTGGAACTTTTCATCGAAACTGTAAAATAGTGGTAGAAAATATGTAATTTCTAAGCACCTTTTACAGATGCCAAGCAAGAAAACAGTCCCTCTCCTTTTTCAAGCACTGCCCAGCTCTGATTAGTGGTATGCCATATTATTTGCTGAGGAGGACTCCCTCATTATTTTTCAAAATTCTTTTTTTACACCATTATATTGTACTTTATTAAACCAACATACCCTGCAAAATTCAAGACTCTAGGTGCTGTAGTTTTGTCAAAATCCGAGATTTTGAATAAAACGCAGGAACCGTCGTTTACGATGGAAATATTAGTCGAACACATACGCGATGTTCATAACACAGTACGTACATGGTGTGTGGGACGTTGATCTATACAACAAAGGATCGTGCTGTAGCACGACCGAAGGAGTTATACGTATTGCCGACATCGGAGCTGGTGGTAAATTCCAATTTACTTTGCTTTGCCTTTGCTTTGCCTTTGCCTCAAAATTATAAGGGGATATATCTGACAGTAAAAGCTTACATTTTATGACAAAGAAATACTTATCTACTTTGTTTGAAAATGTTATAATATGGCTTTAACCTATAAACCGATTGACAATAAATTAGAATTACACTGTTTATGTCTTGAACACTTTTAAATTAACTTGGGTAAAATGTGCCCTTTTCAAATTTCACCGCTGTACTTGAATCAACTGTTGGTTAAAATATCTGAAAAGCAAATTAAGGGATCTAAAATGAGCGTTTATTGCGTTTCGACAGTATTTTTTGTGGGACATGAGAGCACCTCAGACCTATCGAATTGCATTCTGAAAACGAAGCATGTCTTTCTGATATCAAATAATTTACATTTTTTGAAAATCACAATATAATACAAATTTTATTACAAATTATAAAAATTTGATATTTTTCAAATTTTTGATATATAACAGTCCTCGAAATAAATTTTATAAATCTAATGATATATTCTTAAAGTATATGTAGCAGGGAGGAAAAGCCGACGGTCAATTGAAAATTTTGACCTTTCATATTGAAGATATGGATTTTTTTCCCAAAAAGACCTAATTTTGTTTGGTGTTTTGGGAAAAAACCCATATCTTCAATACGAAAGGTCAAAATTTTCAATTGATCGTCGGCTTTTCATCCCACCTACATACACTTTAAGTATAAATCATCAGATTTATAAAGTTTACTTCAAGTACTGTTAAATATCAAAATATCAATTTTTAATGATTTGCCATAAAATGTGTATTAAATTGCGAATTTCAAAAATCAAAATTATTTGATATCAGAATGACATTCTTCGTATTCAGAATGCAAATGTTGTTAGTATAATATAGTATATACATTGTTAATTTTAGATACCGGGTGCCAGGTTCAACCTTTTATCTCCTTGGCCTATTCGAGGCAAGGATTAAATTATGAATAATTTGCAATAATTGTTCAAGTAGACGCTTTTCATTCTGCAGCGTATTAAATTATTTATTTACAGGTCTGATATCCAGTGTAATGAGCTCGTACGTAAGCTGTCGATGGCAAGCTTTTTTCGGTGGATTATTTGCGTCTATTTCATTCACTTGTTCCATTTGGATCACACACATTATTCATCTTTATATCATCATGGCAGTTATGGGTGAGTATTAATATACTAATGTCATATTTATTTTGGGCTTTTTATATAGGGATAAAATCCTACAATAATAAAGGGCTGTATCATCAGCATAGCGGAAGGTAGGTTTTAGCGGGTTCGTCGTCGGACAAGTTTAAAATTGCCAAGCTTTCGTCAGGAGTAGCTCTGACTTCTTCAGGACAAAGTACCTGAGAATGAGACATGTAGGACCTCCTTATTCATTCATTCATTCATTCATTTATTATTTTTCACTCATCAAATAGCAAAAAGCTAGAATACATACAAAATCATAATACAAGTGAAAGTGAAGGAATCACAGGAAAGGCCTGAAAGTCCGAGATCCCTTGATTGGTTAATTCATCATTTGACATGGCAGCAGATTGTTACTTCAATGAAGTAACAGTAAGCTGTCATATCTTGATATGAATTAACCTAAATACATGAAAAATAACAGTTAACAATAGTAAATAAGAAAATGCACAACACAAATAACTTAGTAGCTGCATATTTAATAGATTTTTCACAGAAAGCTCTTTTGATAAATGGAAGCCTCAGACGATCTTTATTTCTGTCATGGATCTTAGATTGTTTTACAAACAAATCATCAAAAAACTTGGTCAAAGTCCATTATCATGTTTCTACATAAATAAACCAAGTTCAAATGTATACATATACCTGACACGTAAAGTATTATACCTGATTATACCTACTGGTGGCTCAGAAAAGAACCGTTCACGTCATAAATGTCTGTAAATGTAAAAGAGTAGGCACTCTGATTTGGAAGTCAGTAAATTTCCTTTGTAGTCGCTGCTAGCACTTGAGATATTCCAAGTGCAAGATTACCTTGCTTACTTACTTGCTTATGTCGACTCTTGTAGTCGGACTCCCATAATGGCTCTCCAAACTGCTCTGTCAAGCATACAATTCTTGATGTCTGGGCCTGTTAATCCTGTATCATCTGCCAACATCTTGATATAATCCTTCTTGGGTGCACCTCTTGTTCGCTTTCCAAAAGATTACCTTAGACGGAGTAATCAATAGTCAATAATCAATTGACAATAGCTGACATATCCAGGGATCCAAACTTGTGCCTTAAGAAAAGAACAGCCTTCTCACCCACATCACTAAACTGTAACAATTGCTGTTCAAAACGTTAACGTTAGATAACGTTTGATTATGCATTTATGTTCTCACTTCAGGGTTCGGCATTGGTTTAGCATTCATCAACAGTATTGTAGTACTAGGCTACTACTTCGACGAAAAACTCGCTCTAGCAAATGGTTTAGGATCATCAGGTTCCTACGTAGGATTGTTGATCTTGGCTCCCTTGATACGGTACTTAAATGATGAATATTCATGGCAAGGCGCCATGTTGATTTGTGGTGGCATGCTGGGAAATATCTGTGTGTCTTCCGCTCTGTATCGAATCAGTCACGCTGAAGTGACTATTATGGCGGGAATACGGTCAGATGTTGAACTCACTCCCTTGGTAAAAACAAGAAAGAAAAATTATGAAAATGAACAAAATATCGACTCAGAATATGAAAGCATCCATGCTACTTTGCCTCGAAAGAATATAAAACGGCGACCATCTGTATTCCAAATTATGAGGAAACATTCAAAAGCATTTTTACAACCCTACACAAACGTTCTATCTATTCGTTTTGTAATGATCTGTACGATGTCTCCTATTTTGTCCGGTTTTGGTTACTACACAGCACTAATGCACTTTGTTTCAAACGCTGTTAATCTTGGTATACCAAAACCAGACGCCGCTTTCCTTCTTTCTATCTTTGGCATATGTGGAATAACAGGAAGTCTCGGTTATATCCCAATAATTGACAGAAAGATCATGTCACCATTTTACTTAGGAAGTTTACTCCTAGGCATAGCAGGCTCTTCATGTTGTTTAGGATCTCTCGCCAAGTCCTACGTGACATTAGTTATTTTTTCTATAATTCTGGGAATTTCAGCACCCACCTATAATATACTGTACCCGTTGCTATTTAGAGAAGTGGTTGGAGTCAACAACTTTAAGAAGATGTATGGAATTGAAAATGTATTGTGGGATACCACATCTGTTCTTGCTCTCCCTCTCACGGGTAAGTAAACTATTTCCTTGTACATTCTGTGCCGCAAGATAATATTGGTCTGTTTATAGTGCCGATCCAGGCCTGTGCCGAAAATGGGTGCTTGATGAACTAAAAATTCCACATTTATTGTGTTTGTGTGTGTGTGGTGGTTGTGGTGGTGGTGGTGGTGGGCGGGGGGGGGCGTTGTTGTAATAAACTAAAACTGAGCCAAATTATAAGATGAGGTTGATTCAGCTATCCTTAAACGCTATGACACCGCTCATACAAAGTAAATCACACTATTTTACACTTAACAATAGAATAATACAATGGGTTATGAACGGGGTGAGAGGGAGAAAGTAAGTGGAGGAGGTCAAAAAATAAAAAAATAAATAAATGGAATAATACTTATTCTAGTAATTAAACACATGACAGCACAAGCCAGCTATTTGATAAAGCCAAAGCCCTGTTGTTGTTTTTTGAGCTACGTAATTAAAACCCCAGTCAGGTGCAATTCACAAGTCACCCAAAACGACGTTGATTGTACAATCTTATGAATATCGATTAGCAACATTTCCAATGATGTCAGCACTCAAAATGGAACAATAGCTGAATCAAAGCTTCAGTCCATTAATCATGACCATGTATCGTTCTTTTTTGTTCATATCAAACACATCTGAAGCCAGATTTTGTATTGGGGTAATGAGAAAAAAATGTGACGTTTTTTTCAAATGCCAAAATCTCAATTTGGACGGATGTGTCTGACTTATCATTATCATTATTTTATTATCATTTTACGTACTTTATTATTCTATATTCACGTCAAATTGTGCAGTCAATATTATATTTCTTCCTTTTTTGTTGTGTTTTTAGGTTCTATGTATGACGTAGTCAATATTATCTTTCTTCCTTTTTTGTGTTTTTAGGTTATATGTATGACGTAGCCGGTAACTACCGTAGTTCCTTTTACGCTGCTGGTAGTGCAATGTTATTAAACAGTATTGTCATCGGGATGGATAAAATATGGATGGATCTTGATAGACGAAGACAAAGTCGAGGACAAGATGTCGAACACTTGGATTTGAAAGATCAAAGAAGTGCACTCTTAGGGCAGCGCTAGATTCATAACCTCCGCGTATCCAAACCCTACGTGGATCGATCACTGTGTTCTACAGTTTATATACCGCGATTATAACGTGCGAAGGTAACAACGCATACTGCAAAAACATTCACAACTCTCATGGTTGGTGCAAAGATCTGTGACTACTGACTAGTATAGGTATAGCCTACTAGTCTCAGGAAAAGATCACTGCCGTTAATGCAAGTGTTAAATTTACGTTTTTGTCAACACATACTGCAGTGTATGTTATAGGTATAGGGCATTGCCTAGTTAACGTCACTGTGTGAAAAATAACCGACCAATATGTTTTGTACTCTCTGAACATACTGCAGTTACTGTCCGTTTTCCTATACACAATACACAGTGCTCTTTCCCATTGACGCGTGACCTCTACAAATAGCCCTACGTTAAAAGTATGGGGATATGACTAGTTAACGTCGCTGTGTGAAAAATAACCGGCCAATATTAAAAGTACTCTTCTAAAGTTCTAGAAAATATAGTTTTTTAACGTGTCCTAAATTTTTAGCTAATTTAGATGTTTGGAAATATTCGTACTTTGGTGTTTTAGTTAATGTTATAGGTAATAGTACATTGCCTAGTTAACGTCGCTGTGTGAAAAATAACCGGCCAATATTAAAAGTACTCTTCTAAAATTCTAGACAATATAGTTTTGTAACATGTCCTAAATTTTTAGCTAATTTAGGTGTTTGGAGAGGGTCGTACTTTTGTGTTTTAGGAAGGATATGTAAACGACAGATAACACCAAAAATATGAAGAAATTATTTCCAAACCGTGTTAAGTGAACAATCATTATGTTGCTCATTTTCAAGAATGCTGGTTTACAAAAAGCACGCCATTGTCTCATTTCGTGAACAAAAGCACACATACCATTGTTTCCTTTCGTTTCCTTTATAATCGGTTACCCAACTGAAGCTATAATACAAACTTTATTGCGATATCGCACATGAAATCAGTCACATGTGCACAGCCAGAGAAGATCCGATTTAATCAGTTGAGCTGTTTCAATGAGTGTTATCTTGGTTTAATAGCTTTTAATGGGGTTAAGTCCTGCAAAGGTCGAGATGAATTCTACTGTAGACATGACTGCATCATGAATTCTAGAAAATATAGTTTTGTAACATGCCCTAAATTTTTAGCTAATTTAGATGTTTGGAAATATTCGCACATAGCCTGCAAAATTCCCTGTGTAAATCGAGTGCAACTTTTAGTGACTATCACTCACTTGTGGACCGCTCTCTTCCGAAGGGCATTAAAGCTAAACCAATTGACGGATATTTTTTGTACCTGATGTCAATAAAGAATAATGTATATATTATGTTACGAGTCGTACTTGACTCAAGGCCAAAATCACCTTCTACCCGAACTCACACGAATGCACAACACAAATACACTGTTTGATTAAGCTAACAAAATCTAAGTCTTTAATTGAAAGCAAGTTATGATTGGTACAATTTATGACAACAAATGCACATACACAATAATCAAATATAATTACTCTTTAAATATTTAGTACTTAGCCAGCATTCTTCTTCTGGGTGATCATAAAGTTCTTGCAATGTTCTGGACGACTGATGTAATATATCCTTATTCACTTGTCCTGCGAAAATCAGCGAAGTCCAGTGAACACTTGCGTTTATAAATATCCTTGCCTATGAAATCCTCACACAAATATGGCGTTGCTTTCTCCAAAGTAACTCCTAGCGCTGCTATGGTGCTATTTCCACCTTTCACACAATATCTTCAGGAAGCAGGACTGCGATGCAGTTGTCCCCACTTATATTGACAGTTGCGTTGAATCAAAACACCCGACTTCAGCAAGTCGACAGAAGAATATATATTCCTTCAAGAAGTACGTTCTTTGACGTATTCTAGATCTTCTCCGACAACACTGGCAGACAGTAGTGCATTGACTACATAAAATAATGGTGGTTTCAATTTCCTTTCTTTGAAGGAATTGACTGTAAGCATATTAGCTAGCTAGCCCAGATCAACACTATAACCTGTGAAGAATTATGTTTACCTTTTCTTATAATATATACCAAGCAGTGGGAAATCCCCAAATAATAGCCAAATGTGATCTTGGAAATTCCCAAGCCTTAATTATAACATCAACCTTTCACATGACATCATTTCCTGAGGGGAATCCCGTGATGTCATCTTCACTTTACAACCTCAGGGGGGTTTCCAAATATTCCAAATTAGATACGATTCAACTTGTTTTGCTCAATTTGAGAGGGGAATTCCCCCAAAATGTCATCACTCATGTAACTTTGTAAACAAAGATAAATTATCAAATTAAATTACTCAGGGCACATCACAATTACATGTAGGCTAAAAACTGAGTAGGTGAGGCATCTGCAAATGTTCGTACCTCCCTGATATGTAATTGACAAATAACAGCAAAAACAACTCACATATCTATCCATAGTAAATAATACTAACTTGAAACCTATTCATTTATTTCAATATCATCTATAATACTTTTAATCAGTTTTAATCAACTTTTCAACATCAAAACATTGCTGGAAAATAACGAAACAAACTTTCTTATGATCTTATGAAAAACCTGTACAAAATCCCCATAGGAAAAGTGGCGGCGCTGTGCTTAATTATCTAATTATGACGTCAGTCCTTGACGACCACCATAACAACAGATGGCGCCCGGGGCATTTGAACTCTTTTTTAAAACATGTGATGCATAACAAATGATCAAGGTTATGAATTGTGATATTAGAGGAATAATGGTATCCCCCGATTACAACGGATTAGTAATTGTTATGCGATTATGTTATTTGCCACGATCCAAAAGAGATATCTTCCATTCAGTTTTAACTGCTAGATCAGAGATAGGAGGCTGCATGATATTAAAATATCATGCAGCCTCCTATCTAGCAGCGCATTATAGTTTAATTTCGACTTCCAAAATTGTTCAATTTTAACATCAGATCAGGCTCAAAATGCCAAAATTACCGATCACCAGAAGGGAATGATAGAAGCATATCATAGTGAAGGAAAATCTAACCGTGCAATTACAAGATTATTGAATATTGACGAGGCACACCGACATCGCCTGGCTAATAATTATTTGGTGCAGCAGAGATACTAAAATAAATACACGGGATCGATACACGTGAATTGCTATGCACGATTTTGATATCAGACGAAAATCTTCAGATACCGGGGCACAGTGTCTTCGACCCTATATCTTCATGGCAGGAATCGCCGTGGTAGGTTAAATCCACAGCCACGATTAGCCATTTGGTTCAAACCTTTAAAGCTCTTTTAAACTAATAATTAGTCGAGGGACATAACTAAGGCTACTCACAATAGCCGGGTAATCGATCTTGGTTGTGCGTGATTAAGCTTGTATACCCCATTGAGGTCAATGGTCATCGACTTTTATACTGCCTACAGTGAGTGCAGCTGTACTACACGCTGCACGCTGTAATCCATAACAGGACCAACGCAATATAAAATGGTCAAATTTTGAGTTCAAAGCGCACGGCCAATTTTCAAAGCGCATTCTAGCGACTATCATATCTGTTCAACACGTATTTCCAAGTTTATGAGACCAAATCTGGTTTCTTGAGAAAAAAATCATGACGGGAGATATTCATCATTTTCTAACCCGGTATCAGAAGATTTTCGTCTGATATCAAAATCGTGCATAGCAATTCACGTGTATCGATCCCGTGTATTCATTTTAGTGTCCCTTCTGCACCAAATAATTATTAGCCAGGCGGTGTCGGTGTGCGGGGTGGAAAATGATGAATATCTCACGTAAATGATTTCGTCTCAAGAAACCAGATCTGGTCTCATACACTTGAAAATACGTGTTGAACAGATATGATAGTCGTTAGTTTGCGCTTTGAGAAAAGGCCGTGAGTCTTGAACTCAAAATCTGACCAAAATTCTAATTTTATATTGCGTTGGTCCTGTATGGACTACAGCGCGCAGGCATATAGCTGCACTCACTACTCCAGTGGAGGCAGTATGACCATTGACCGCAATGTCGTATACAAGCTTACTCACACATCGAGAAATCAATTACCCCGGCTATTGTCAGTAGCCTTAGTCAGGTCACTTGGCTACTGCGTCTCATATTACAGATGGAATAAAATGGCCGTGCGTGGCTGTGGATTCAACCTACCATGGCGATTTCTACCATGAAGATATCGGAGCGATGACACTGTGCGAGGGATCTGTTCGATATAATTTGAGAAAAAGGAGATTCATGGCTCAATGGACAATCGCCCGAAATCTGAACGGCCGAAAAAAACCCACACCGAGATAATAATAACAACCGAACCCAAATAGCGTTTGTATCAAACACTGTTGATGATGACCAGCAGTGCAGTCGTGGTAACTGCAAGTCCACACCACTCTTCGCCATACATATATTCTCCCAGCCACATTTCCCTAACATAATATGAAATTAAAAAAAAAAAAAGGAAATTTAGTTCGGCAGAGGCGCCGGCGGGGCTCGAACCCACGCTGCACTCTCTCTCTCTCTCTCTCTCTGTGTCAGGTGGCACTGTGTAGCGCTGCTGTGGTCTTCACAAGAGTACGCCATCTCCCTCGATCTGATGCCAAGTGCGTAGAACCTTGCATTCCTTGGTTAGAAACCAGCTTGACGTCATTAGTCCAAGATGTTGGTGGACGTCCTCTTCCTCGTTTGCCTTCCATAGCCCCTTGCAAAATCTCTTTTTCTAAACCTCCATGTTTCCTGACAATATGGCCAAAGTACTTCAGCTTTCTCTCCATTATGCCACTTCTGATGGTTAGACTTGTATCAATCTTGTCGAGGATCCAGGAATTTGTTCTCCTGTCTTTCCATGTCACTCGTAGAAGCCTCCTGTAACACCACATCTCAAAAGCATCTACTCTTTTCCTATCATTCTTGGTCATAGCCCAAGACTCGCATCCATAAGTGACAATGGAAAACCATGGGAAAACACAGTTGCACGAAGTAGGCGTACCTTGAGGTCAATGGATAGGCCTCTGCTTTTCCATATGCTTGACATGCCCTGCACAGTTGTCCTTGCAATAGCCAGTCTTCTCTTAATTTCAGTTGTGCTGTCACCACTGTTGTTAATCATTGAACCCAGATATTCAAATTGCTTCACCTCCTCAATCTGCTGTCCATCGCATCCATAAGTGACAATGGAAAACACAGTTGCACGAAGTAGGCGTACCTTGAGGTCAATGGATAGGCCTCTGCTTTTCCATATGCTTGACATGCCCTGCACAGTTGTCCTTGCAATAGCCAGTCTTCTCTTAATTTCAGTTGTGCTGTCACCACTGTTGTTAATCATTGAACCCAGATATTCAAATTGCTTCACCTCCTCAATCTGCTGTCCATCTATCACAAACTCATCACTTTTCCGCTCTCTGTCTACAACCATTATTTTTGTCTTCTTTGTGTTCAGGAGAAGATGTTTTTCTTCGCCGCTGCACTGCGCCGCTATAATGTAGGCATACAGTATCGAAATATCACAGCGCCGTAGACCGCTAGGCCACAAGGATTTGTTGTTGTCATCGTGAAAAGTTAAACATATAATCGCAACTTCAGTACTTCAACATACCACGTGACAAGCAAAGACAGAAAACGTACCATATTTTGAAATTGTATTTGTTTAAAAACATTAATGTGTATTAATAGCGCTCAATTGTGATAACTGCGTGTTTTACATACATAAATTCGACAATAAAATGGGCAGCTATACATGCACAATACATTATCGATTTGAACTCGCTAGGCTGTTCCGGCTGCACGTGCTATACTCCTATATTATACCGGGTATAATATGTGGTTCAGCCATTTTTCGTGTATACACGGTCTGGATTTTTGCAATTAATAGGATAATTCCACGCAGGTCCCCAAAGGTTTCTTCCAGATATTGGAGATTAGATTCCCATAAAGACGAAACAGTAATCTTTAATCGGGACCTACGTAAAATTTACATAAAATTTTTGCCATCAATTGAGTGTTAATTTTGACTAAATTCAGAAAATATTTTGGCGTATATCAAATGGAAATAAAATTCTCTGCCTCCTAAACCACATATAAATTAGCACGATTGGTTATTACGAATCGTTATATATGATGTGCAGTTAATATTCATATATTCATTTATACATAGGATGCTTCAGTTTTAACACAAAAAAATATTTCATTGAAAACCCTCCCACTCGGCGATTTCAAAAAGGTAACCACGCTTCCCTAGAATGTGCAATAAATCAGCATTCTAGAAACTCTGGCGTACGGTGAGTACTGCTGTACTGCAATTAAGTCGATCATGACAACTTTTTCCACCATGGTGGGATAATTCTGAATTGACACTTAATTTGGGTGTACTTTGTCTTGGGTCTAATCTCTATCATGGAAAGTTTGCTATAGCTTTCTAAATATATGATTGTTTGTTCTAGATTTGGGTTTTAGCGTTTCATATTTGAAAGAACTAATGTTTAATTGCAACATTTCGAAACCGCAAACCAAAACTGGGTGCTATGATGTACAAGATTGGGCTACGTGCATTTTACCAAGTTAGCAATAGGTAATTGCTTCATTTTGCATATGCATGACTTTCTTTATTATACTCAAAATAGGATTTTATTATACATGTTATAAGGAAGTTGTTTACGTGCATTAGGCTCCTTCACAGCCGGTTTCTGTCGTGTATGTTTGCGAGTGAGTCACAAGCAGACTGGGTTGCCAGGGACTACAGGACAAAATACCTGTTTCTGACTATAACTATTAGCAATGTCTGGGTTTGGCACCATACTGATAATGGTTAATTGGAAATCTGAAAAAAAAACTTATTTTGTAAACAGATGATACTCTGTGATTATTTATGGATGGAAATTTTGTTTTGTTAACGATAAAAATCCATCCACAAATAAGGTTTTTAGGAACCATTTGACATTAAATATTTTGAACAATTGCTCTATGAAAAATGATATAAATGCACCCCTGCTGATCCATGCTACTGATAAGCTGTCAACAGGTGACCACTAATTCAACAATTATAATGAGCAATTATCTGACCAGACAGGAATCAAGCTGGGTATAAGGTGCCCAGGCACCTGCACTGTTAACTAGGGTTAGTTTATACCATCACTAATTGATGTTGGGAGTGACACTAGTGGGGGGTAAAATACCAGTAATTGGGGTAGATAGTTGCTTTGGTTTTATACATTTTGGTAAAGCAACTGGGCAGTTAGTAGTAACAATTATAATCACCACATTCAGAAAATAAAGATTGAATTAAGCCAGGGAACCCCCGGGATGGAGTAAACAGTCTTTTTGATTATAATTGTTAAAGGTCATCTGAGCCTGAGGTGGAATAAGTATATATTGTTGGATTGTCAGAATGTTCAAAGTCATGTCATAAAACGTAATCACAAAGTCGTCTGAATATAGATTGTTGGATTGATGCGAAACTCGGTGGATGTGATTTCCATTGATCCCTTTGTTTGTACAAGTATAAATTAAGTATAAATTAAATGTAGACCTATTTAACACACATTTTTCAATTTAGCTTATAGTATGTCATTGGTGGTATTCGTGGTAACAACATTTCCAACCCGGTTAGTTGTGCATGTGCTACACACAAAATATTACTAGCATTCCAAGTACTTGTCAATGTAAAATTATGAAACATGAATTTCATCCATGGTGTTGTCTTTTTAAAGACATTTCTTGTTGATAGCAAGAGGGTATTGACGTCATAATGAGCCTCATTAAACAGCGCCGCCACTTTTCAATGAAATTTTATGTAATTTACCGTAAACTAAGGATATTTTTTGCTTTCTTTATTTTTCAATTTTTTGTAATAAATGAGGGTTCCAGGTTCCCGCAATTATGACTATTATTGATTAAAGGGTTTATATTTTAGTGACAGTTAGGTTTGATACGTTTTCCATTTGTAGTATTCGGCTTCCTTCATATATAGATCTTCACAATGCTCCTCTTCATATCCGATCTGGCTCTTGTTCGTCCAACCTTGAATATGCCTCAATCGCATACCACCCTTTAAACCAGACCCTCACAAAGCGGTTAGAATCCACTCAGCGCTTTGCCTCCCGCGTGATCTTGCAGGAATGGAAACTTTCCCATGACGATCTACTTTCCAGTTGACCTATAGTGGCTATACCTTCTCAAAACTAAACCAACTTCTTGAATTTTACTCAGATATTTATTACTAAACTTCATAGACATGAAGACATACAATATTTTACGTACAATAAAAAGTCTGTATACTGCTTTAGATTCGGTCAAAACCATACGAACGTATTCTTCAGGTCATAATGATATAGGAAGTGTATAGTTTGACCTATCTATGATGTACTGTTTTTGAGTAAGCAAAAAGGTCACACATAAACTTATGACATCCCCAGGTGTATATTTGGTATTTAATTAAAAGTTGCACTGATTTTAATCAAAATGGTCTCAAATTGTTATTCATATATACTAATATGGCAAATAGGTCAAAATCTATTTTCTCTGGCCTACTCTTTCAACTGTAACCTTTTGGGAAACAAACATCATATCTATCTTTATTCGATGTTAAGAGGAACAGTTTTAGACTATTTTCATAAAAATTTATTAATTTGTCAAATTTGACCTGTTGTGTTAAATCTTTAACTTTGCCTCTTTATGCGAATTACTCAACGTTTGACAATTACGCCAATGTAACCTTTAACCCCTGTTCTCATGGCATTTCTATAGGTTCTTAGTTTTGAGGTCAATTGACCTTTTCGGTAAATCCCATAAGCCATTGACAGTACACCTGAGATGTCGTCATTTGACGTCACGCCGATCTGCGATGATGCGCACATCGTTTATCGAACATCGTTAACGTGCATTGCAAGTCGGCGTGACGTCAAATGACGACATCTCAGGTGTACTCGCAAAGGCTTATGGGATTTACCGAAAAGGTCAATTCGGACATTAATCACAGTAAACAAAACCCAAAATATTCTACATAGTCATACCCAATCTTCTGATTTTGTTATCCTGCCTCACTAGAAAGTATTTATACTGCTACTACTACTGCTGCTACTACTACTACTACTACTACTACTACTACTACTACTACTACTACTACTACTACTACTACTACTACTACTACTACTACTACTACTACTACTACTACAACAACAACAACAACAACAACAACAACAACAACAACAACAACAACAACAACAACAACAACAACAACAACAACAACAACAACAACAACAACAACAACAACACTACTACTACTACTACTACTACTACTACTACTACTACTACTACTACTACTACCGAGGGGGTGACACTAAATTCACGGTTGTTCTATTAGCAACGCAAAATCTATGAAAAATTCAGCTGGTTTACTAGCTAGAAAGTGAGGCCAGTTATCGATCCGTTATAGCTCGTTATGAATAATTCATGTTCGACCCTTGGATCATGTTAATTGAGTTTGGCAAATAACAACGTTGTTAGTTTTGCGAACTTTGCCTGTTCAATGAGAGTATAGCGCGCCCCAATACATCTGGGCACAAACCAGGCGAAAACGATCCAGTTTAATGAAATGGCGGACGGGTATTCCCATCAGGCACCAGTGATATGTTTTTCAAAGAAAGTCTACTAATTTGATATGAAATGACATTTTGCAATAGCAAAGTCAAAATTAGGACTTGCTGTCAATAATATGAAGGAAATATGTGACAGAGGCAAGGTGGGAAATACAAGTAGTATTTAAGTTATAATAACCTTTGATACCCGACCTGACCTTCCATCATGGCGCCATGATTCGTCTTATGTATTTCTATTATGCTCTCAAGTAAAATAAAATACCAATTTGCACTGAGCAGACAATGTTACTTGGTTCCCAGCATGAATTATTGATTTTATACGGAGGTAAAGAAATGCACAGTGTATATAAATGATGTACAAGCATACTCCAAATACGGTAAATCTGAATAGTGGTCACATGTTGACATATCATGTGTTCGGGAAATCACGTGGCAACATTTTAAGATTTCAGGCTTGTTTACTAGTTAATTGCCATTTGTACTCTTTATTATTTATCTTTGTTAATTAACATATATTTTAAATGCTGATAAATCGTGGTTGGCTGACCATGATATCTGTTAAATTCAATGTTTTATGAATATAATTCTACCACGCAGAGGGGTCACGCAGCAGAATTTCACATCACCTGACTTAGCTAGATTTCGAGCTCTGCTCTTCAAATTCATGTAACTTTCAAAGTTTATACATTTAATATATTTAATATGATACTAATTTTTTGTTATAACCAACTGGTACACGAAATATACTAGCTTATTACCTATACAGAAAGGTGATTATCAGCCTTCACTCAGCAAATTGACATGCCCGGCATATGCAGCCATTCTCCGTCTGGATTACATGACTGTCGCCCTCAATACGTCTGGGCACAAATTTAAATAACAATACGCTATTTACATATCAATGCGGCCTCATGCTAATTAAAGCTGCCCCATCCAGGAGTTCATCTATGCTACTACTACTAATGATGACAATAAAGAATTTATAAAGAAGCACTCAAGTAGCTAAAATGAAGCCTCAAGGCGCTACAAGTAAAGATACAATGATAAAAACACTTTAAAAATGTTAAACACAAAAACAAAAGACAAATGTTCACAATCAGAATGGCACCAATTTAAAAATAACAATACACTGCTTTAGATAACCTTAAACCAATAATTACAATGATCAAAGACGTGCATATAATAATAGTTAGCCTATAATGATAGACATACCTATTAAATTAAATATCAATAATATTGTCCAGTGATATTGTCCAGTAAAGAGATGATGTCGCTACGTACTTAAAGCCATATTATAACATTTACTGAGGAGGACGCCCTCAATATTTTTCAAAATTATGTTGTTTACACGATTGTTATGTACTTTAGTAAACTAACATACCCTGCAAAAATCAAGACTCTAGGTGTTGAGATTTTGAATAAAACGCAGGAACCGTCGTTTTATTATTACGATGGAAATATACTGCGCCAATAAAGTATCCTTACACTTGAAAAAATAATCACAATTTCCAAACTGAACAATATTGGGGTAAATTTGTTTCTAATTCCGCACATTATGACACCACATTGAATCCAATGTGACTTCAAGAAGCAAAGTTACAAGCATTTGATTAGACGAAGGTCCAGTTTAAAAGTGACACACTGGCCTATTCAATACTCTACGGACTAGACATCTGGTGTGAGAGTGGTGAATGGCTAATTTATGTGTTTGGCTTAATTTAAAACAAAAGGAACAAAAGAAAACTGAAACAAAAGAACTGACAAATAAAATGTTATGAAAAGTACAGAGAAGTAAAAACTGAAATAAAAACTGGTTTAAATAACGCTTCATTGAAGAAACTGTGTTGTCTCGTTGTTGCGCTTGTTGGAATCTTTTTGCGCCTTGTATAGGCCAGTTTGTCAGTTTTAAAACGGGACCATCGTCTATTCAATTGCTTATAACTTTACTTCTTGAGGTCACATTGGATTCAATGTGGTATCATAATGTGCAGGAGTAGATAGTGCATTTATTAAAAAAACAAACATACCCCATTATTGTTCAGTTTTGAAATTATGATTATTTTTCCAACTGTAAGGATACTTTATTGGCGCAGTATATGTGATGCGATCAAGCAAAATCAGTCGGAACTCGGAAATATTGATTTTGAGATATAGCCAAACAAATGAAATGTTTCCTTTTGTTTGCTCATATCTTTGGAACTGGTTGTTCAATTTCAATGGGGTTTTCTGCAAAATCCAGCTTTGTAAATGCTTTTTACTATCCTATAGGAAACTGAAAATTTATTATAGCCGAGTTCCGACTGATTTTGCTTGATCGCATCACATATTAGTCGAACACGTACATGATGTGCATAACACAGTACGTACATGGTGTGCGGGCAGTCGTGACATATCAAAAGATCCGTTCGAATGAGTGGCTCCCTTTGGAAATACAATTATATTTCTTACGGAACGTTATAATATGGCTTTAATTCTAAAATGCAATATTTAAAAAAAATGCTCATACAACTATGCTAGTGTCTACTAATATACAACAATTCTAATTTACAAATTTATAAGCATTCTCCTGAAATTATGTTCTCAAAACAATGATAAAACAAATATTTACAATCAGCATGGCACCAATTTAAAGGTAAAAATACAGATAAGTTTAAACCAATCATTACAATGATCAAAAATGCGCACACAATAGTTAGCCTATAATAATAGATATACCCTAATTAAATATCAATAATTTTGGTCACAGAAATTCATAATCTCAATTGAGGTCAGTGGCGTAGCTAGGGGTTGTGGCGCCCATGGCCAAGGATACATAATGGCGCCTACCCCCAATTCTTGAAACAATTGCGCACGGAGCGCGAGAAAATGTGCACAAATACCACTAATTAATTTTGGTTATAATGAAGTTGAATTTCGGTGTTAAATTGATCTTTCAAATGACTATTTGTGCTGAAATCTTGTGTAAAAAGTGCTTGGTGCGTCCGACTTCAGTCCTGGTCCTATTTAAATTCATAGAATGGTTCTCCCGGGGGAGGCACTTGAATATGAAAGTGGCGTACCTGTGCCCACCAGCGTACGAAACTAGGGGTCTATCAGGCAGTGTAGAAATGTTCAGAATAAAAGGGGTCATTCGGTGTTGGCAATGTCATATAATTATTAATTTTGTTTTTTTAATAGATGCACTATCTAATTCCGCACATTATGACACCACATTGAATCCAATGTGACTTCAAGAAGCAACGTTACAAGCATTTGATTAGACGAAGGTCCAGTTTAAAAGTGACACACTGACCTATTCAATACTCTACGGACTAGACATCTGGTTTGAGAGTGGTGAATGGCTAATTTATGTGTTTGGCTTAATTTAAAACAAAAGGAACAAAAGAAAACTGAAACAAAAGAACTGACAAATAAAATGTTATGAAAAGTACAGAGAAGTAAAAACTGAAATAAAAACTGGTTTAAATAACGCTTCATTGAAGAAACTGTGTTGTCTCGTTGTTGCGCTTGTTGGAATCTTTTTGCGCCTTGTATAGGCCAGTTTGTCAGTTTTAAAACGGGACCATCGTCTATTCAATTGCTTATAACTTTACTTCTTGAGGTCACATTGGATTTAATGTGGTATCATAATGTGCAGGAGTAGATAGTGCATTTATTAAAAAAACAAATATACCCCATTATTGTTCAGTTTTGAAATTATGATTATTTTTCCAACTGTAAGGATACTTTATTGGCGCAGTATATGTGATGCGATCAAGCAAAATCAGTCGGAACTCGGAAATATTGATTTTGAGATATAGCCAAACAAATGAAATGTTTCCTTTTGTTTCCTTTTGTTTTGCAAACTCTTTAATTGCTCATATCTTTGGAACTGGTTGTTCAATTTCAATGAGGTTTTCTGCAAAATCCAGCTTTGTAAATGCTTTTTACTATCCTATAGGAAACTGAAAATTTATTATAGCCGAGTTCCGACTGATTTTGCTTGATCACATCACATATTAGTCGAACACGTACACGATGTGCATAACACAGTACGTACATGGTGTGCGGGCAGTCGTGACATATCAAAAGATCCGTTCGAATGAGTGGCTCCCTTTGGAAATACAATTATATTTCTTACGGAATGTTATAATATGGCTTTAATTCTAAAATGCAATATTTAAAAAAAATGCTCATACAACTATGCTAGTGTCTACTTATATACAACAATTCTAATTTACAAATTTACAAGCATTCTCCTGAAATTATGTTCTCAAAACAATGATAAAACAAATATTTACAATCAGCATGGCACCAATAAAAATACAGATAAGTTTAAACCAATCATTACAATGATCAAAAATGCGCACACAATAGTTAGCCTATAATATTAGACATACCCTAATTAAATATCAATAATTTTGGTCACAGAAATTCATAATCTCAATTGAGGTCAGTGGCGTAGCTAGGGGTTGTGGCGCCCATGGCCAAGGATTCATAATGGCGCCTACCCCAATTCTTGAAACAATTGCGCACGGAGCGCGAGAAAATGTGCACAAATACCACTAATTAATGTTGGTTATAATGAAGTTGAATTTCGGTGTTAAATTGATCTTTCAAATGACTATTTGTGCTGAAATCTTGTGTAAAAGTGCTTGGTGCGTCCGACTTCAGTCCTGGTCCTATTTCAATGCATAGAATGGTTCTCCCGGGGGAGGCACTTGAATATGAAAGTGGCGTACCTGTGCCCACCAGCGTACGAAACTAGGGGTCTATCAGGCAGTGTAGAAATTTTCAGAAAAAAAGGGGTCATTCGGTGTTGGCAATGTCAAAAATGGGGTGATTATGTATGGGAGAGCCCAAAATTTCACATCATTTTAATGATGTGTTAAAACAATCAAAAATAGCTTTACAGTACAAAATAGACAAAACTCATTTATTTTTTTCAAAATGCGCGTGAAGAAATGTTGATGACTAATTGTTCAAAAAAGGGGTCATTCAGTGTAGGCTACTGAAAAAACGGGGTCATCGGGTGTAGGATTTGCCAAAAATACCGGGGTCTTTTCATGGGCACATGACGTATGTCAATATATGGGAGTGCCCCCCGGGCTGGTTCTATTTGGTAAATATGTGCTTATTTAAGCATCTAGCGGCAAGTTTGCGTAAAAGATGGAAACTAACTTATTTTGGTTAATTCGGGTATGCTGAATCCAAAATTTTGTCTGCCAAAAGGCTCTAAAAAAGACTCTCAAACCCCCATACTCAAATAAGGGGCAAAAATTAAACATGCTCCAATTTCACTAAAAAACATGTCAGATTATTCGTCTCGGTCTAAGGATCACAAAAATGTAAATTTAATACTTGCATGTAGGACATATATATATATAGTTACCAAGTTATGAGGCTCAACATTCAAGGTCAATTTTCATGCTATAGACGAATCCAACGAGCCAAGTCATGGTCAGGATTTGGTCGGCCATCTTTGGGTAGCCGCTAGCACCAACCTGGTGTTTTGAGCGCCCCATTGTGCAAATAAAAGCCGCCTAACACCTAGAGAAGATGCGCAAGGACGAGGAGGGTTAATAGAATAATATATACAATAGAGATAATTCCGCAGGTAATCCCGTCGCATCTATTCATACATAGTCCTTTTGTTCGCAAGTACATCCAATTGTAGCGTTTGAATGGTGCAGTTAATCCGATTATTATGTCACTTCAACAGCGAATAGACCATGTAGAAGCTGTGTGTTTTGCCGAAGGGAACTATAGGGCCTACTGTGTTGTAAACTTTAATCATTCTTTTGTCTACCTGTGTTTTCGCGGAAGGTGTAAAACGGGTGATGGAATGCAGTTTAAAATTTCCGCCAAGGCCGAATCATTTCACATTTTGGGTGCATTGCATCCGACGGCTACCCAACTAAAGGCTGCTAGTCAGGTGTAGGAATGCGTGGATTTGGATTCGTCTATACAGGGATGAAAATTAAAGTTGCTCCGATTTTCGTAAAAATGGATGCAAACTCTTCCTCAAGTTCAAGGGATTCAGGAAAAGAATAGTTTTTAATATCTGTGATGTCAAGTTCAGAAAATATATGAAAAAATAAATACAAATTCGATTGAATCCTATGGAATCGTACATATCTTTTGACTCTTTGCTGTGTAACATGCTAACTAGACATTGCAGATAGTGCAAACTATTCTTTTTCTGAAACCTCTAAGCTAAGCGAACAATTTGCGTCAACATTGACGAAAAAGTGGAGCAACCTATACTTTTGACCTACACACAACAAGCAAATCGACCTGTGACCCCGTAACGATAGGTTGTACACGCTCAAACATTACATTTCTGGGATCCGTGGGACCAGACGCATAATTTGACATGTTACTACAAGTACAATTTGAATAAAATTAATTTTTGCCCCCTATACGATCCTATGGGTCATTTGTGGGTCTTTTTGAGGGTCACGGTCTCAAAATATTGCTTGGCAGACAACAAATTCGAGTTCAGCATACCCAAATTAACCAAAATAAGCTGGTTGCCAACTTTTACGCAAACTTGCCGCTAGGAACACAATTTTTCCAATAGAACCAGGCGTTCCTTTAAAGGTTCAAATCACTCGGATTTGAAGAGGGTGCAGTGATGACTGCCTCCAGGTGGATTGATGAAGTCTCCCATTCCTTAGCCCAGCACTCTGTTATCCAGGTGGAGTAAATGGAAGGAGGAAACTCCAGTGGTAGATCTGCGGCTTGCGTTGCGTTGCAAAGTATCTTTTAGGAAGACGCTGGTTTACAAGGACGATGGTTTAGGGCACATCTCTCTGCATATCTCTTTGCTGGAGGGATGCCAGACAGAGCTTAGAGGTTGTTGACAGTAGTGGCAGTAAGTGCATCAAAGATGAGTCTCATGACATCTTTGAGGACAACATTAACCGTGTCAGTGTGGGCGCTGTAGCTCCATGCAGGTGCAGCATAGCATTCGAGTACGCAAGTATACGAGGGTTGATGTAAAGCGGTAAAGGATGCTCCCCAACCATTGTCAGTGAGTTTCTTGAAAAGATTTACTCGGCCTTGGGTCTTGTTGGCAGCAACGTTCTTCGCATTCTGAGAGAAGGCGAGGCTACAGTTAAGCGGGACACCAAGGTACTTCAGCGTTGGGTCAAATTGTAGTTTAGTACCGATGAATGAGATGTTGAGTTTTCGGTTGGCACATCTGTTTGCAAGATAGAAAACTGAGCAGACGGTCTTCGGCAGGCTGAACTTGAATTGCCATCGGCGGACATAGCTGGCCAGCATGCTGAGATCCTTCTCAAGAACAGCATGGCTCAATAGCTTCAAAAGTGTGATAGGCTACTCCGAGTGCTGAGTCGTCGGCGTACCGCGTAAGAGTACTGCTGACATTCTACTTTGGGCGTATCGGAGACATACACATGTTAAAAGGTATAGGTGCAAGTATGGAGCCTTGTGGCACGTCATTTCGGAGCATCCTCTTTCTGCTGCTTTCGCCGTTGGACGTTTCAAGAATGAATGGGAGGTCTTGCGACATGATGAACATGACAATCTTGACATCTGGTATGGTCTTGAGGAGCTTGAGGAACAAGCTCTGAGACTTCTTCTTCCCATCTCCAAGTAGCTCCAACAGGTTGTTGCCAGGTAATTCTCCCTCGTCATAGACACAATGGTCTGGTAGAACACATTGCAGTCCTTGTCCCGGTATGGTATGTGCGGGTTTCTCCTGCCATCGGATGCTTTGCCGCCTGGTGTAACATCAAGCAGATAGCAAAACAAGAATCATTTACATTACTGGTAGCAAGGTCTGGCACATGCGATGTTAGTTAGTTGTAAGTTCATTGAACTTCGGCGAGTCCGCTTTTCGGAAGTTCCACCTCTTCTTAGAGAGACTTGATATTACCAGCTTAACATCACTGGACACAATGATAGAACAGTGGCCAGACCTTGGGACCTTTGGAAGAACCATTCTCCTGTTGGTGTGCCTGATGTTCGATGAGACTAAAGACAAATCAGGACAGGTCCATCACTGGTGGATGCTAAAGTAGAATGTAAGGGGAGGGGGTCTCTGCTGTCATATAGAACTAGCTAGCCCCTGCACATTAAGCATTTTAAATGTGCTTTTCCCATCCTGGTTGATGTTGGAGTGTCCCCTTGCGGTGTTTCTGCTGTTGAAGTCTCCGCATTCAAAAGAGTTGGGCAGATATTGTTGTTGGGGGGGGGGGTAGATATGGGAGGAGCTTATATCAGGTTCAACTGGAGGTGGCTTGTATACACGCTGGGTCCCCATAGCCTCGTGGGTTATCCACTGTGTGTCCGACCTCACAGGAGATTGTTTAATGGCTGCATATACCAGTACCACAACGTTGGTATAGTTATTCTCCGATGTTGGCTGGAATGCAAGATCAAAATCGCCTGGAACCGTGTGGATTTATTAGCATCCCAAAACTATTTGCCCTCTTCATGATTTGAGATATGTTGTAAATGTGCTCATCATTCACATGATCAGGGTAATGTTGGGATGATGGTCGATTGCTTGGCTCTCTATCTTTGATAATTTCATGTAAATCTTTCATAATCATTTCAAGTGTAACATCAGGAGGCGTAGTTCATTAGTAGAACACCAGCGCTGTCACCTTCGGAGTCTATTTTTATCCTTTTAAGATAAGCAGTCCCGGTACATCCCTTTGTGAAGGTGACTTAGTAGGGAGAAACATTCACCTTACGCACGCAGATTATCTCTAAGGTTACTGGACTTGAGACCAGATTTTGGTCAGTTAATCTTCATTAAGTTTTCTAGGTGATCCTTTCGTAGGTATTAGACAATCGAAGACTGAATTAAGACCAGCCACTCTTCATTTACGTACAAAAATCAGAGCTTATACTTCAGCCTATGAATGACGAGGCTTAAGCTACACTAGCAAGTGCCACAGTCGTTGCAACGGTCGACCCGTGGTGATAGGGCAACAGGCTGGACTAGTGTAAAGCTACGAAGAGTGTCATCAAGGAATATTTTATTGATAGAGCACCAGCGCTGTCAACCTCGGAGCCCAATGTTATCCGTTTACAGATAGCCATAGAGTGCATCACCCTATATTAGTGTGATCTTAGGTCACTGGACTTGGGTTCAGACTTTGGTGGGTTAAACCTGGTTTTCTGAGCGCTCATCTCACCACTCTTAGGGTATACTGCAGGTGTTGTTTGTAGCTAGTTCCATCTGTCTAAATTCCTGTGAGCTTAGTCATAGGCAGTCAATTTTACACAATCACAAGTTCAGCGTCACAATCTTGACATTGCTCTATTCTATTGTTCACAATCGATGACAAAATCCGCGCAGGTGCCACTTCGATGAAGCTCTGTACTCCATCCTTGTAAGCTGTAAGTATTGACCTCTTCCATTGGACAGGTTTCACGAGTTGCTCGCGGAGAAGCGTTTTGATTTGTTGTGGATCTTGAATAATTGTCCCGTTTGCGTTCATTATCACTGGTAGACTTGGTCTTTTAAATTCAATACCATTGATTATTGGATCTATTCCTTCAGCTGCGTCTGACATATACTTAGAATGAAACGCGCCTGCCACACGCAGCTGGCGTACATCGACTTCTTCATTGAACTCTTTCCGCAGAGATGCAGTCAATGCCACACTCGTGATTCTTCCCGGCTATCGTGTGCTGATTATCTGCGAGATATGTCGATATTTGCATTTCTGGAAAGTTCGATTCCAAATAGTTTTGAAGAACTTCACAACCGACACCAAACACGCTTACCATTCCAGTTGGCGATCTTTGGACTTGCAATTCCATTGCTTTACCACGTTCTTGAACTAGATACAATGCATCTTCGAATTTGATAACACCGGCAAAAACTAACGCAGCAAATTCCCCACGCTAAGTCCAGCCACGTGCGTCACTTTCGCTATCAGGTCTGGTCTGTCCTTCTTCAGTTGCTCAATTTTGGCAATGCAGCTGACAAGCAATGATACCTGAACAAATTCTGTTGATTTCAGCTTTTGCGCTAGGGTGTCATTGTTACTTAATAAGATGTCAAGTAGGTCATAGCCAAGTACTTCTTTGGCTCTTTCGAAAATCGCTTTCGCCTCTGCACTGCCCTTCATTGACATACACATGCCTCCCTTTTCAACACCTTGGCCTGGAAACATCAGCAAAGTTCCGAAGGCTTTTCCCATCTCCATTCTGGTCTTCAAGTCATCCGGAATGCTGACAGCATTATTGTGTGCATCAATTTCGTCCCTTACTGGCTTCACTGTTTGTGAGCATTTGCTTGAAAGAACATCCATCTCTGAATCACCTTGTACTTGATCTGCAATATACATGGCCAGAGCATTCAGAGTCGGATAATCAATAGTATCAGCTATTTCAATTTGGAAGCCGATGCGCTTACGTACAAGATTCAGCATCTGTATTGCCAGAAGGACTCCCCGCCAAGAGTGTCGAAATCGTCGTCAAGATTGATATTATCAATTCCAAGCAATTCGCGCCAGATATTTCTAAGTTCTTCAAGTATTTTTCTTTCGTTGACTATTGATATCGAAGGAACATCTTTGTCTGAGTCATTCTCCTCCAGCTCATCGAACTTTCTGATCGGATCAAATCGGTTGGCATCTGTTTCCCACCAGCCTAGTTGGTTTTTGTACTCATGAGGTTCTGAAGACTTTTGGCTGCAGAGGAAAAGAAATTTCTCCACATGCTGTCGTTCGACATCATCCTGAGGACAGGAATATACAGACGGAAAACCTGTCCTGCTCAAAACCTGTTCCCATTTGGCAGGTTCTAGCTTTGGATCAGTTGATCGAAGTTGATAATCTTCAAAAACCCACCATTCATCGAGAACGCCCCAAATCAGATGTGCCCACATGTCGTTTCTTGCAGACTCTATGATGAACAATACACCGTCCTCCCCCAAACATGTTTTGAGATTGTGAACAGTTTTCTCGATACTCTGAGTGGCATGTATGACATCATATGCTATTATAATGTCAAAAGACCCGAAAACGCCTTGCTTTGGAGCATTCTGTGTGATATCGAAAGAGCTGAATTGCATCATGTGCAAATATTTGGAAAATATTTTCCTTGCGTGTTCTACGAATGCTTTTCCTAGGTCTGTAAACCAGTACTCTACGTTCGCCGTTTCTTTCAATTTGGGAAGGAGCTGCCTAGTAACAATTCCAACACCAGCGCCAACTTCAAGGATTCGAACTTGTTCTCCACGTCTTGCTAGGTTCTGAGCATATTTTGCTATCAATTGCATGTACATATTGTAATACACGTCACCAAGTAAATCACCCAGTTTGTCGAACTGATACATGAAGTTGAGATCTCCTTGTGGGTATATGACGGATAGTGGACTCATATTACCCCACAGAACTTGCCGAAGGTATTTGGAGCAATACAAAGGTAATCTAAAGCAGTCAGCCCATGCTGGATACTGTTTGATGGCAGTAATAGCGATAAGCTCTGCATCAATGTTCAATGCTTCCTTACACTTGAACCTGATGACATCAAGGCAGCTGACAGAGTCATCACAGCCTAACGGTTCTAACAAATCATTCTTCGCTAGCTCTCTGATCATGACAAAAAACAGCTTCTTATATTTCTTGAGCATGCCAGTTAAGTTGAACGCTTCGTCGAAGGACGTCTTCCCGTTGGTTTGTAGCAGTTGTGCAATTCCGGTCGTCGCTAACAAGTTGATTATGATAGCGGTACAGAATTGACCTTGTATATCTTCCAGACCTATCGTTGGAGAAAGAGGCAACGTCCTCACCATTTCCCTCGTGCTGTTCAGCTTTTCTTGAAACAGGTCGAAAAGATCCGTGTCTCGTGCAACTTCTAATCCCGTTGACATCTGTTCTTCTAGCCAATGACGTGATTCTTGGAAAATTGCCACAGTAACTCCGAGTGCTGGTTTAATACGATCTTGACGTCCGTAAAAGAGGCATTCAATGTCAATGGTACCGTCTTGTAAGAATTGATGTATATTGTCAGCAACTTCTGGGTTCAACTCATCTACTGAACTACTGAAATGGATATCAGATCGCATTTTTGCCAACTGAATGACAAATTCCGGATCTACATTGGCTGTGATCATTTGTAGGAGTTTCAGCACCTGCTCAACAGTTCTGGCATTTATCACCATGCGAAAGCATCTTCTATGTCCTCGTACTGTTTGGTATTCTTGAAGTTGTGTCGCGACTGCTAAACACAAACCGGAAAGTACTGTGCCGCTCAAGTGAGAATGGTTCTCTTCAATGTGTATTCTATACAAGGCAGCCTGTTGCAATATTTGCTTGACTGTTTCTCCGATAAAAATCAACGGATAAATACTTGTGTCACATGAAGTTTCACATTGAGCCAGTGGAGATGTATAGTCGGTTAGAATAGCATGGCAATTTGTTCCAGTCAAACCATAAGAGCTCACGCCAGCTACCCTCTGGCCACGGTCATTCGTCTTCCATATGGTAGGTGTGGATGGTACATAGACATTTCCCTCTAACAGCTCAGGATGTGGTGACTCGAAGTTTGCCGTAGGTGATATAGTTTCAAATGCCATGCATGCTAGTACCTTGAATACTCCTAACAAACCAGCTGCTGATTGGAGATGTCCAAATATACTTTTCACAGCGCCGACTGGTAACGGACCATTGCCTCTACCGTTGGCAAACACACTTGAGAGCGCGGATAGTTCAATTCTGTCGCCAAGCTTGGTTCCTGTGCCATGTCCTTCAACAAATGTAACATCTGATGGATTTAGATGTGCTGTGGCTAGTGCATCTTTAATGACATTAACCTGTGATCTGGAACTTGGAGCAGTTATTCCATTTCCATGACCTACACTGTTTGATGCTATACCTTTTACAACACCATAGACCTGTTTTCCCTCATGCAATGCCTGTCGCAATGGCTCTATGTACAAGCACATCACTCCTTCACCTATAGCAGTTCCTGTTGCATTCTCGTCAAAAGCCTTGCAGTGAAAGTCTGGTGACAAAATGCTAGTTTGGCCAAATACGCCAGTTTTTGAGGGGGATAATACAATGTTTACTCCTCCAACAAGCGCTCCGATGCACTCTTTCTTCTTGATTGATTCGCATGCTTGTTTCAGGGCGATCAGTGACGATGAACAAGCTGTATCAATTAGCATTGTTGGACCTTTCAAATCCCATTGGTATGCTACGCGTGTAGCAATCATCCCGGGCATTAAACCAGACACACAAATAGCAGTATCGGGGTGTCTTAATTTGGCATATCCAACTTCACACCAACCAACAAAGACACCTACGTCAGCTCCTCTTATTGCTGAGAGGGAAGCACCCTGCGCCAATGCTTCTGTAGCTACTTGAAGGAACAGGCGTTGTTCAGGAGACATGAACTTTGCTTCCCCTGGTGCTATTTTGAAGAAATCGTGATCAAACTGGTCGATGTTGGATAAAAATGCTCCTTGAAAGGTTTCATCATGGCTGGATAAACCTATGCAGTTTGTGACATCTTGTCTTCGTTGTTGCGGAAATTCGTTGATCATGTCTGATCCATTCTTTAATATTCTCCAGAATTCAGCAAGCGATGTGATTCCTCCAGGAAGTCTCATACCTATTCCAGTAATCGCTATATCTGCATCATCGTTGTCTGTTATTTCATAGGGGATTGAAGATCGTGGATACTCATTTATCCCCAAAGCTCCTCTCTCGTTACTCTCAAGATATGCCGCCAAAGAGCAAATGGTTGGATACGAAAATAGATCTGTGACTTTTACTGTGATAGATCGTTTCGCCAAGAGAGACCAAAACCGTACCAGTATCAAAGAGTGGGCACCTTGCTCCATGAAAGTCGTGTCAGCTTGAACGCTATGTTGGTGCTGCAATCCTAGAGCTTCAGCTAGGCATTCTCTGAGGATGGTAACAATTGCCGAATCGGATTTCGAGACACTTTGTTGGCTTTGGTCTCTTAATACCGCCGAACTTCTAAGAACCTTTGATAGAGCTTTTTTGTTTACCTTTCCATGCGGTGTCAGAGGAACTTCTGGTATGATTTGGATTTGGTCTGGTATCATATAGTATGGAATTGCGCTTCTGAGTTTGTTACAGACCTGATGATATGTGATTGAATCTGATTGTTGAGAATCATCGTCCAGAACCAAGTACGCACAAAGGAATTCTGTTCCATCCGTATCCCTGTTTGGCATTTTGACAACTCGGGCTTCTTTTACTCCTGCAATCAATGTCAGTATCTTGTTTTCTATTTCTGTTGTACTTATTCTGAAGCCTCGGGTTTGACCACATCGTTTAGTCTACCCATGAGCTCGATATCTCCAGTTGGTAGCCAACATACTGAATCTCCGGTCTTTAGCGCCTTGACCGAATTGACTTGAACAACATCAACATCTCCGGTAGCAATTACATTGCCGCTGATGTACAATTCGCCTACTGTTCCAATAGGGCATGGCTGGAGCGTCGTTGAGTCAAGGATTTGCATTGTCACCCCTGGTAGAGGTTTTCCAATTGGAATAGTTCCACCTCTTGTTTTCGGCACTTCGTCATATTCGTTGGGTTCAAAATATGAAGAATAAACGGTAGCTTCGGTCATTCCATAAACATTGAATAATCTTTGATCCAACTTGAGCCGATGCTTAATCTGACTGTATAAATGCTCATGGAATACATCTGCTGCAAGAGTCAAGAACTTGATGGACTGAATGTCACCTTCATGCGCATGTTCCACAATTTGAGAACCGAATTGTGGTGTTGTGTCAATCAATGTCACTTGCTGGTCTCGAATGAGGCTCAAAACATATGGGATTTCTAGTCTGAGACTGTCTGGACAAATCACCAACTTTCCTTGAGCACACACAAGAGCTCTGACAACATCACTAATAAATACATCAAATGACAAAGGTGCCCATTGGAGAACACATACCTCATAATTTTGCATGGAGTACATGACTTTCCAAGCTTCAGCAAGAATTCGTAGACTTTCGTGCGAAATGCGGCATTGCTTTGGTTTTCCAGTAGACCCCGATGTTCTGATGATATATGCTGTGTCCTCACCTGCCACCACAGTATCGATGTTCTCCTCCTCTATCAGACATTCCTTCTCACACGATTCTAACATATCTTGAAATTTCCACATTGGAGTCACTGGAGGAAGGGCTTGTACTGCTGCCGAGTGGAAATCATATATTAAGGCTACAGGTGTGTCTCGTTCAAATATATCATTTAAACAGGCTTCGTTACTCGGTGGTACCGGCAAGAAATGTCCTCCTGCTTTCCAGATGCCAAGACTGCAAGCAATAGCATACTGGTTCTTCTTCAGAGCCATGACAACTGATCTTCGCCTCAAATCCTCCGTCGACAAATTACGGCGCAAGAAAGTTGCAATCTTCGTGGAAATTGTATGTAGTTTTCCGTACGATGTGTAGTTTTCTTCGCAAAAGATTGCTGTTGCAGTTGGATCTTGTAAGGCGTGGTTCTCAAATTCTCTGTGCACCGGTACGAACTGATGACAAGTTGCTGCATTGTCATTGCTCGTTGAAAAAGATTGAAGTAACCGGAGTTCTGTTGGTGAAAGAATTTCCACTTTGGATATCACTTCATTGATCTTGAACCCTTCGCAACATAGTCGTAAAACTGCATCGGACAGTCTTTCCACTATTCCGCCATCTACCAAATTCTCTGCGTATTCGGATATCAGGTGGTACGTGCTGGCTTCTTCGTTGAAGACTATGCTGAGAGGCATTTTGGCATGTTTTGATCCGATTCGTAACGCATTGTGTGGAAGAGATTGGGCCTTGCAATTAAACGATACAGAACACAGTGAACGCATACTGCGACCATGTGCCTTCCACAGCAATCCAGTTACTTGGTCTAATGGATATCTCGAATGGCTCTGCGTCTTCAACCACTCATTTCTGATGTATCTTACGTAGTCCTTCATCGTTTGATTTTTCTGGACTCTTACCCTAAACATCACAGTGTTGGTGAACATACCATCAGCGTCTGCAAACAAGTATGTTCTGGATGTCACAGGAACAGCAATGAAAAAATCATCAACGCCAAGGTATCGTTGCAGTACCAAAGATGTACAAGCAAGAAAATAGTGGAACTCTGTTGCTTCTATACTGTTGCAGTATCTTCTGATTTCACCCACTGATTCTGGACATATCTCCCTTCTATTCTCTTTTGCTCCATACACCACAACGTTGGTATGGTTATTCTCCGATGGTGGCTGGATTGCAAGATTGCAATCGCCTGGTAATGTGGATAAATTAGCATCCCAAAACTCTTTGTCGTCCTCATGATTTGCGGATGTGTTGTAAATGTGCTCATCATTCACATAATCAGAGTAATGTTGGGATGGTGATCGGTTGCTTGACTCTCTACCTCTGATAATTTCATGAAGATCCTTTAGAATCATTTGAAGAGTAATATCATCTACAATCACACTATGCACGTGGAGCACAAAGAGATGATCGTCTTTTGTAATAGCGATGTGACGAAACTGGTACAATGGACATGATATAACGCCTATGACGGGTATTGACTGCGTTACGTATTCTTCAAGGTTAGGAGATCCTTCCAGTGTTTCTGATTCAATCCTCGATGGTGCTTTTATTGTCGTAGTCATAAAGTACATCTCCTCATCATTGGACATCTGAATTACGGATGTAAGTATCGGGTGTTTTTTAATTAATCCTTCCAAAATCGTAGTTGGTTCAAAATGTCCAGAAGCATGACAAGCTAATGTCTCAACATAGGCTGTAGACTCTGACGATGTTTGTTGTAATAATACCATACGCTTCTGAGCTGACGATAATGGGTATGATGATGGGAAAGAACTCTGCGACAATGTACCATACGGAGAAGCTTTTTCATCGCTGTTGTGAGTGTCCATGTTGTCCCCGTGGTTTTGCAAACTGTCAAGAAGCCGCTTTGGCAATGCTACGGTGTCATTTTCGACCACTAGTCCTTCAAGAACAGCTTCCTGAGAATCTCTACTGTTTCCAAACGTCACCTCAGACATTGATAAATTATCGATGGCTGCAGTCGGTTGGAAGTCAATCTACCCGAAAAAATGGCAGAGAAGAAATGATGGTGTAATCAAAAGCACAATGGCTTACAAAACAATAATTCACTTGTGGGGAGGGGAAGGTTTATACAGGGTCAAACTTTTAAATATTTCCGATTGTGTTAAAACATACACCAATATATACACTTAAATTATGTCGTAAGGATTAAGTAAAGTATAGTTTACCCGATCTACGTCGTATAGTTTCAATCATACAAGCTTATAATGGTTCAAGGTCATCTTGGATTTAAAGTTGTAGAATGCTCCGATTTTTTCTTATTCCAAATTCCTCGTTTGGTCATACCAAAAGACAGAATGTTATTGCCTTATTTGCCTAACTATGACACACAGTGACATCGCCCCGATATCTTCATGGTAGAAATCGCCATGGTAGGTTGAATCCACAGCCACCCATGGCCATTTTATTCGGACCTTATGGTTAAATACCACTAATTATGTATTACACGTGTTTCAATGGGAAAATGCCTAATTTCGGGTGGAATTTTCTCATATTCAGAACTCTCACAGTTCAATGCTACCAATATCAGGTGAAACTATATGATTTAGATGCCAAATGATCAAAAATTCAACATAGGTTAACCGGAGACTTTTCTTGTTTTAACGCACTGAACCGTAAACACCTTAAAATGACAGTGCGCCCTCGAAGCTGAAAGTTACAATTATGATAAGGCGACTATTTACTAAAACCGAAGCCGTGCGTATGAATTTTGGTACTATTACATCAAAAATGTCATATAATGAGAGAAAATGTACCATTTTGAAGCATCAAACTCTAAAAAGTACTTTTTTGTTTTTATATCTTGATCAATTTCAGCGATTTTAATGCAGTCTTTTCGAATGCCATGAAAACAAATAGTTCCTCATCGTATTTCAATGTATCGCCCAGGCCTATTAGTGGTATTTAACCTTATGAGATGCTTAATTAGCGAAGTGACCTGACTAAGGCTACTGACAATAGACGGGGTAATTGATTTCTCGCTGTGTGAGTAAGCTTGTATACGACATTGCGGTCAATGGTTATACTGTCTCCACTTGAGTGAGTGCCGCTATAGCCTGCTGCGCGCTGTAGTCCATACAGGACCAACGCAATATACAATTAGAGTTTTGGTCAAATTTTGAGTTCAAAGCGCACGGCCAATTTTCAAAGCGCACGCTAACGTTCATATCTGTTCAACACGTATTTTCAAGTGTATGAGACCACATCTGGTTTCTTGAGAAAAAATCATTTACGGGAGATATTCATCATTTTCTAACCCAGTATCCGAAGATTTTCGTTTGATATCAAAATCGTGCATAGCAATTCACGTGTATCGATCCCGTGTACGTATTCATTTTAATGTCTCTGCTGCACCAAATAATTATTAGCCAGGCGATGTCGGTGTGTGTAGCAATAGACGAATCCAATTTCACGCATTCCTACACCTCAATGGCTGCCAAAGTTGGGTCCCCGTCGGCTCCATCTCACCTAAAATGTGAAATGATGCGGCCTTGGAGGGTATTTTAAACTGAATTCTATCACCTGTGTTACACGTAGACAAAAGAATAATGACAGTGTACAACACAAAAGAATCTAACATCGAATTTTAAGCGGCTTTAATCCACCCAATTGGGCAGTCACTACACCAGTTTGATGCATGCGGGGACCCGTCATGGCCGACCAAATCCCGACCATGACTTGGCTCGTTGGATTCGTCTATATACAATTTTAAATATATCGCCCTGCACTACAAGCAGGTTACACTCATCAGTTGTGTCTGTCTACAATCATAGATTGAATACAAAGCCACTCTTTTCAAAGATACTTATCTTACAGGTGCGAGGGATCATTATGATATGATCTTCTATAGAATTACAATCCAGGTCTTAATCTCTTTTCTTTGACATCTATGGTTCAATGCATAGGTTCCGTGTGAAAGTTGTAGTGCAGGGTGATATATTCAAAATTGTATTCATTTATAGAGGTTATCCACTTTACTCATGCGTGACTTCTAACAAAAGGCGCTGGTTCCCGTAGTATTCCTCATTCAAACTAATTCAATGCACGACCTCGGAGTTACCTGCATGACTTTGTCGGGCTATTTTGAAAAAGTCATGGTTGCACATGCAGGTACTTCTTTTGAAAGTCATAAACAAGGTATATGAGTCGCTGGTAGGATATGCAGCTTATAGAACACGGATAACCTCTTGATATGGTAGTTAATCCGATTAATTACGTCACTTCTACCGCAAATACATAAACTGCTCAAATACAGATCCGCGTGGCCCATTTTAAATCTCTGTGAATTTATAGTTTTTGGTAACAAATATGGTATCAAATTGGAGCTAACAAGATTCAGCACACGACCTTATCAATCAAATTGTCATAATAAGATCAGGATTTGATCAACATCATGCAACTATAGAAGTGCTGTGATACTGATTTCTATTTGGCAACATTTTTCTTCACTCGTGACATGTTCCTTGTTGAAAGTATACATTTTTTGCGCTTTTCATCAGAATTGCTTTTGGTGATGTTTGTTTCTGCATAAAAGCAACACCTAGAGTACTAATACGTAATTTAAAAAAATAGAAAATATTTTAAGGATATACCTTTGGATTCCTGAATTGTTTTCTATCTTGCAAGCTGTGATTTGCTATTATCAAGCAAACATACCAGTTATATATTCACGCTATATTCACGATTATGATTATACCTATCAAATTTGGGCATATGGTTCTCAAAAATTATTATTTTAATTTTACTAAAACAATGAAATAGAAGAACAATATTGTACCAGTCTTTTAGTAAAATCCCATTAATAGTTGTAAACAAATATGCCTCATTTAGGCTTGATCACATCTTGTATTGGCTTTGCTGATAAATTACTAACGATGGCAAATACGAGAAACACCCACCATACCCAATTTTGTCCGCAAATGGCAAATGTACTCAAAGCTATGTGATTGTCGGCAAACAGCAAGAGATGTATAAAAGATAAAAGATACGTAATAGGGCTGTTGTTATGTAATAGATCTATTGTGAATGTTATAATGTTCTAGTAGTTACTAATTAAAAAAAAAAAATTCTGGAGCGCCGTACTGGCTAAAAAAAGTTGGGTCTACAATTTACAAAATATTTCCGTCGGCAAAACATGCAGTACACCCCCCCCCAATCATATTGGTCTAGCGACCCTGCTTCTAACATAACCAACATGTCTGCCATTTCAATTGTTATACCGTTCCGGTTGAGTTTATTCGATATGGTCTATAGCACAAATATTATTATAACATTTACAGGGGCCAATGGTAAAATATATATAACACAATGGCAGGCCATGCCGTTTGAGGCGAGCGATCGCTCTCGCTCGCCACCGCCGCCCAAACCCGATTTCTATTGAGTGATTTTCAATAGCCATAAACACTAAACATCGCTAGCTGCGAATCACCAAAAATTGATTTAATTTACATTCAAGTTCCAGCATAATATTCGATTTAGCCTTAAGCCTTAATCAAACAGAGGGGCAATTTTAGGAGAAAAAAGTCACTGCACGTTGGCGATGTAAACTCTCCAAGATCAACCAGCGGCGACGAGCTCGTGGGGAGGGGGGTGTTGGAGGGAGAGGCGTAGGTAGGCTTACTTTGCGAGCGTAGCGAGTGAAAAATTAGTTTCTTTATGCTTTCTTGGTAAAAAAAAAAGTTCAACATTTTAGGAAAAGGTCCAAAAAAGGTCCTCTTTTTTAAGAATCAGTTCCGCAAATAAATCCTGGCTACACCCCTGGTTGTAGGGGAGTTTCCCCCTCTAATTTTAGAGATTTTTAGAAATCAAGCATTTTAGTGACACATTGGTGACCGTATTAGTTAACTGAATGCACTTGAATTATAAAACAATACCGGTACTTAGCCTAATCTGCAGAAATGAGTACAAACAATTTTCCACTTTCACTAAAAATGCCTCTAACTTAACGAACACATTTTCAAAGGGGTAAACATTATACGAAGCTGTCCTGCTGACCTGCGCGAAGCGCGAAAAAAAAAAGGGTTAATTCCGGTCAACAAACCAAAATTAATGCTAATTGCAAATGTTTGTAAATTTTGTCTCGCTATTTCGAGCAGGGGCGTTGAAGAATGGTGCGGTGCGTGTTGCCAATCTTGCATAGGCACTTTTTGGCGACATAATCAAAGAAAAATTTTGCCATTGAAGCTAAAATGGTCAAATAGGCCTATGATGCAAAAGTGTAACAAATACGGGAGAAGAGCACAAAACTTGACACTTTTTACGATAAAATTGCCAAATATGATGTAAATTTTGTCAGAAACCCACATACAGGCGCAGTAGCGTACCGTGGCCGCCCCTTCCCCGGGGGGCTGAAGAAAATCCAATTTTGCCGCCCCTTCCTCAACGGCCCGAAAAGGTTGCCCCAATTTTTTTTACGGTCGTTTGAAAAAGTGAAGAGCAAAAAAAAAAGAATTTATAGGCGCTACCGCCCCAAAAGCAACACATTTTGATGTATAGTACAATTTTTTCACATTTTCCGCCCTTTTTCCTTCACTAATTATTTTTGCCGCCCCTTCTTCTTCCGCCGCCCCTTTTTTTGCCGCCCTTCTTCTTTCCGCCGCCCCTTCGATTTGGCCGCCCCCTGCTTTGACCCCGGGGGGCTGGCGCCCCCCAAAGGCCCCCCCAAATACGCGCATGAGGCGTCAACATGGGGGTATGATTGCATGGACCATCCTCCATATAAACATTTTGGTAGATCACCCCCCCTCCGATCTACGCCTGTGTCTTTTTGTTGGGATCGCTAAGCGTTGCCGCACCCCACCCCATATAGCACACACGTTGGCAAATGAAAGCTGCAAGACTTTGTTTAGGTTGTAAACACTGTCGTGAGCAAAGCGTGGGGGTTGGAGCTGACGATGAGTTTTCGAGAAACACGAGGAAATGGGGGTAATTACATGTTAAGTGCGCGCAGCGCGAATATTTTGAAATGTTACCTGAAAGTGACCATACGGTGGGTGCTATTTAAAGCACCCCTATTGAATTTGTCGAACTGCATAGACATATTTCATGCACGGCTTCTTAATTCTCACTGCACGGAATTTTAATCTCACTGCACGAACGTACCCCTGTTACAAGAGATTGTGGGTCCGTCTCTCTTGGAGGGCGCCCTGGCTACTTTACCAACAGGGTCTGTCTCTCGGGCCTGTTTACTTATAGGTGGTCCAAGCCCCAGCGCACCCATATGTCAAGCCCGGTATGTCAAGCCAATTATGGGGCGTATCATAATTAGTACTTATAATTAAAAGCAGTCTGCGCCGGCATACACTAAAATATTGGACCTGTCTGTCGTCTATCACATGGTAGAGGATAGTGAAAACAAAAATTCAAAGTGGTAGACCTATTCTAAAAATTGGTCAAAAATGTTTGTTTTCAAAAGGGATTAAAAAACGCTTGTATCCGAAAATAAAGAAATACATAGAAAATACCGTGCTGTATACGAGCAGCCGCCATGTTTTTCCGTCATTTTGCGAGTGTCAGGCCGATGGACTCAGGCTAGGGGGCAGAGTACACACCGAACCCAGCAAACACAAAACGTTTTCGTTATCATTCGCAAAAGGTTATAAAAGGTTGTCAGAAAACGTTTAAATGTCGGGTTATATAAAGGGTATATTAAGAGTATATAACGTTTTCATAACCTAAAAAAAATTTTTTGATTATCTACTGCTCAGCAAACAAAAATGTTTTACAGAAAACGTTTAAATGTCGGGTTATATAAAGGGTATAAAACGTTTTAATAACATTCCAAAAACATTCTTGAAAACTTGATACAAAACATTCTAAACAAAATGTTATTTTGTGGTTCAAAAAATATTTTGCGAAAAATGTTTGCCCAAAATATTTTCAATAACGTTTTAAACACGTTTTCATGACCTTTATATAACCTGACATTTAAATGTTATTAAAAGGTTTTGAAAAAAACATTTTAATAACATTTCTGTGTTTACTGATTTCAAATATTTCAATATAATGTTATTTAAATATTGACACAATATTTGGCAAAATGTTTGCAAAAATAGTTTACAATAACATTTTTGAAAACATATAAAATATTGCTCTCGTGTGTTTTCATACAAAACGTTTTAAAACGTTATCATGACCTTTATATAACCCGACATTTTAATGTTATTAAAACATTTTTACCTAAACCAAAAGCCAAAATATAACTTATTTAAAACGTTTTTAAAACGTTTTGTGTTTGCTGGGAAGCTCCGGATCAAAGAGGTCACTGAGATTTTTTTTCAATAGAACTGTTAACATAATATGAGGGATTGTGGTTGTGGTCTGATTTCAAATTGAATTGCGCAACATGTGACGTGTTGAAATAAAAAGAGAGAAAATAGTCTGTGATAAAAACTTACTCAGTGTGTCTCCCTAACTGGCGCGGTAGAAATTACAACAAATCTATAAACATAATATGGTTGATGCCGTTCGTCTAAGATTCCACCATCTTGAACGTAAAATATCTTGCACCTGTAAATATGGAACAAGTGTCAAGTGGTATTAATTAACAACAACAACAACAACAACAACAACAACAACAACAACAACAACAACATCAACCACGTTCATATCGCGGCTTATTTATTTATGACGTTTTTAATAACTTTTGTGTGGCGTTTTAAAAAGATTAGGCCCATATATAGGGCCTATAATATATTAGTCGTAGTATAATATTTTTTTTAAAACCTCATAATTGATATACATACCAAGATTCGCTTCTTTTCATCCCGGGTCCATTGTGAACTTTTACCAGTTACCAATGTAGTCCAGTTGATACAGATTATTTTCGCGTTCCCAATTCGGAACCTGATGAAAATAGTCAGGGGTTGAGAAGACAATTCACCCAATGATGATAATGCTATACTGCCATTGGTTTCTATACTACATCAACATATGGGCGGTTAAGGTCCATGCGGCAAATCAGTAATAGGACGCTATTAGTTGGGGGACCAACATGTCATGTCAAAGTCCCGTGTGCATTTTTTTGGTGCCGAAAATAAATATGTCTTTATACTTTTAATATAGGGGTCTTAAAGAACAAGAAAATACAATGTTGCCATAAATTATGAGCATAGGGCAGCAGTATTTGGATTTGCCACGGGACTAGATTTTTGGCAACATGAAATGCTCACGGGACTTCATCTCGCCCCTCACTATAAATCGCTTCACGTGTGGCACTGCTACGCTAAGTGAACGACGGATCACCGCACATCGACGTTATTGGTCAATTGTGAACGATGTTACACATAGACTGTTGACGTCAGCCAACTTAACTAGCCAATCACAATCAAGTAGATTCCTTAAGCGTTCAGAGTGTTGCGTTCGCGATTGAGCCACATGCAAAACAGGCTGGTAACGAGACCATTTTCGAAAATGAAGTAGCTTGACTACATTGGAATTGTATTGTGGTATACCACATCTGTTGTTGCTCTCCCACTCACGGGTAAGTAAACACTCGATTCATAACCTCCTTGTATCCAAACCCTACGTGGATCGATCACTGTGTTCTACAGTTTATAGACCGCGATCATTATAACGTCAGAAGGCAACAACGCTGGGGCCTTGTTAAAAAAATCATACTGGATCATGCATGATGCAGTCATGTCTACAGTAGAATTCATCTCGACCTTTGCAGGACTTAAACCCCATTAAAAGCTATTAAACCAAGATAACACTCATTGAAACAGCTCAACTGATTAAATCGGATCTTCTCTGGTTGCGCACATGTGTCTGTTTTATATGTGCGGTATCGCTATGAGGTGCTATAATACAGCTTCAGTTGGGTAACTGATTATAAAGGAAACGCAAGGAAACAATGGTATGTGGACCTTTGTTCACGAAATGAGACAATGGCCTGCTTTTTGTTAACCAGCATTCTTGAATATGAGCAACATAATGATTGTTGACTTTAAACACGGTTTGGAAATAATTTCTTCATATTTTTGGTGTTATCTGTCGTTTACATATCCTTCCTAAAACACAAAAGTGCGAGTATTTCCAAACACCTAAATTAGCTAAAAATTTAGGACATGTTACAAAACTATATTTTCTAGAATTTCATAGAATAGTTTAAATGTAGCTTGTACCGTTTTTTTGTGGCATCCTTCAGAACGGAGCGGTCCGTTACCAATATAGCTCAATATTTTTCTCCATAAATCTCCATTCAATTAACACGGGGAGTTGGCTAGCTATGAGCTAGCTATGCTTTGCCCTCACTCATATTCTACGAAAGTGCGACTATTTCTGAACATCTAACCTTGCTGTAATTTTAGGTCATGTTAGAGAAATATATTTGCTAGAAGTTTGGAGAATAGTTTAAATATTGGCCGGTTATTTTTCACACAGTGATGTTAACTAGGCAAATGCAATATACTTCTAACATACACTATTTGTAAAGGTCGCGCGTCAATGGTGAGAGCACTGTGTATTGTGTATAGGAAAACGGACAGTAACTGCAGTATGGCTGGAAAAACGTTCACAAATTGGTGTCAATGTATGAACAGATCTGTGACTAGTATATAGACGAATCCAACGAGCCAAGTCATGGTCAGGATTTGGTCGGCCATATTTGGGTACCCGCATGCACCAAACAGGTGTTGTGAGTACCCAATTGGGTGGATTAAACCCGCTTAAAATTCGATGTTAGATTCTTTTGTGTTGTAAACTGTCATCATTCTTTTGTCTACGTGTTACACGGGTGATAGAATGCAGTTTATAATACCCTTCAAGACCGCATCATCCCACATTTTAGGTGGGATAGTTGGGTACCCGTCGCGGCTAATGGCTGCCATTGAGGAGCAGGAATGCGTGAAATTGGATTCGTCTATAGGTATAGCCTACTAGTCTCAGGAAAAGAGCACCACCGTTAATGTAAATGTTAAAATTAGAAAAAAAAGAAGAAAAAACACATGTCTGGACGAAAATAAGAACTACAGTATATTGGACAGCTTTTTACACTCTTTTACAGTTAAAATTCCTTCACTTTATGTGTGATTCATTGTCAATGTTTCTACACGAGTATTACTGACGTAGGTGTCAATATCTTCGTCTTTAATTTTCTTAGACTTTTACAAATTACTGTAATATTCTACTGTCTCATTGAAAATATCATCTACATTCGTAATACTTTTACCATATTTTGACTTGAGCTCCGTAATTGAGTTCTTATTTGTTTTATGATTTTCAAGGCTCATAAAGTATTTTGAATTGGATTCACCCTCTTCAAGCCATTTTACTCTAGCTCTAATAATTGCCCTTTTGTAATTTCTTTATATCTTTTATCAAGTTTTGCTTTGGCTTCAATATATTTATTTTTATATAATTTTGCATCTTGGTCCAATTTCTTTTCTAATAGTTTAACATCCTTTTCTACCTTTTCATCCTTTTTACATTGGGACATTTTCTTACAATAATCAATAGTAAAATCTCTCATTTTCCTTTCACACAACTCCCATATTAGTTGTTTGGACCATTGTTGTCGTTCACCGCCCTTTGGCATTTACTAATTACCTGTCTTCTCATATGTGTTATGTACCATGTTTAGATCTCATGACTAGATATTGAGAAATCATGGAATCTTCTAAGGACAGAGGATGGAGTTGGGTCGTCTTGTTTGGGGTATTTGTAACAATTACATTAAGTCTCGGGTTCTTACAATGTACTGCCGTTTTCTACGTATATTGGGAGGAAGATTTCGAAACCAGTGCTCAGGCAGTTCACTGGAGTAATGCTGTTGCCATCGGTGGATTTGGTATTTCGGGTAAGGAAAAACAAAACAACAAAGCAACAACAACAACAACAACACGAATGGCTAAATAATAATATTGGTTGTTTACAAATAAAGGCCAGAGTAATGGGAGCGAGATAACACCAAAGTTCCCATCTAGCCTATAACCTAACCTTTAATTAACGCCTGGTTCAATGCCACTAATTCTCTATCACAGTTTCTATGGAAAAATATTTAATTTCAAGCACGATTTTCTCATACATAGACCGCTCACAGTGAAAAGACATTATTAACAAATAAGAGTAGAAGGGTGAATCCCCAAATGACCAACATTTCAACATAATATGATGACCTAAGACTTTTTTCACGGCAGTGAAATGATGCCACTTGCACCCACATCTCATATGCACAGTTTATCCCTTACATATCCTGTGTCTTGAATGTGGTTAACCAGTGTGGTTAAGAGGCTAGGAAATAATTCCTAATATCTCATACCCTAGTTTGTATGCCTTTGTCTAATCTTGCCACATATGACAACTTAATATTTAGCCTTACACCCGGGAAAGAGTCTGTTAAGTGGAGGAATCTTTTAGCCTTTTTTATAAACATGTTTGTAATTGGCTTATAGCCATCACATGCTGACAATACGCATAGCTGATTGGTTAATCAAAACTACCATTTCATGGTCAGGCCTAATCACAAATTAACATATCATCTGTAATTAGAAAACTATGCAGCAGGCGATTTACTTCAGAAAAAGTTTAATATAATTACATTGCACAAAACTAAGTCCATTATCTATAGTTAATTGAATGTTTATTGACTCTTGTAATAACCCAGTTAATTGAATGTTTATTGACTCTTGTAATAACCCATGTGTATAAACCTGTATTGGTGTTCATATAAAAGCTGGACCATGACCCTGACATAAAAATTCCTTTAAAAAAGGAACGGGGCGCTCAATGTTCGTGATGTGGTGAATTTCATGGTGTTTAGATTTGGCATTAATTATCTCTTGCAAACCCGGTGACACCTCATTATAGAAATCAGACCTGTTGATAGGTTGTAAGAGGGGATAGCCTTTTCCAGGCATAAATTGGGCCATATATAAAGAAAGTTTTGCTACTTTGCAACGCAATAAAAAACTAAATGCAAAATGGTTAAATGAGGTTTTTAAAAAATATTGTTTTTCAGAGTCAAGACGCAGGTATCATTATTAAGTCTCATATCACTTATTTATTGTCGAATAAGTGCAGAGTAGGTTAGATATGAATATTAAATGTTAGACCAAAGTAGCTCAAAGTACATGTACTATACACCTGATCCGTGAACTTGTCTTTTTAAAGACAAATTCTTGTTTGTTTTAAAGTAACTGAAGTGTAGTCTGGTAAAGATCACAATTGTACAGTGCGTCCTCCTTTTTTTGGAGCAGATAGGAGCACATCGACTGGATGGGATCGATAGCGCATGAATTTGGTGGAACTTTTCATCGAAACTGTAAAATAGTGGTAGAAAATATGTAATTTCTAAGCACCTTTTACAGATGCCAAGCAAGAAAACAGTCCCTCTCCTTTTTCAAGCACTGCCCAGCTCTGATTAGTGGTATGCCATATTATTTGCTGAGGAGGACTCCTCATTATTTTTCAAAATTCTTTTTTACACCATTATATTGTACTTTATTAAACCAACATACCCTGCAAAATTCAAGACTCTAGGTGCTGTAGTTTTGTCAAAATCCGAGATTTTGAATAAAACGCAGGAACCGTCGTTTACGATGGAAATATTAGTCGAACACATACGCGATGTTCATAACACAGTACGTACATGGTGTGTGGGACGTTGATCTATACAACAAAGGATCGTGCTGTAGCACGACCGAAGGAGTTATACGTATTGCCGACATCGGAGCTGGTGGTAAATTCCAATTTACTTTGCTTTGCCTTTGCTTTGCCTTTGCCTCAAAATTATAAGGGGATATAACTGACAGTAAAAGCTTACATTTCATGACAAAGAAATACTTATCTACTTTGTTTGAAAATGTTATAATATGGCTTTAACCTATAAACCGATTGACAATAAATTAGAATTACACTGTTTATGTCTTGAACACTTTTAAATTAAATTGGGTAAAATGTGCCCTTTTCAAATTTCACCGCTGTACTTGAATCAACTGTTAGTTAAAATATCTGAAAAGCAAATTAAGGGATCTAAAATGAGCGTTAATTGCGTTTCGACAGTATTTTTTGTGGGACATGAGAGCACCTCAGACCTATCGAATTGCATTCTGAAAACGAAGCATGTCTTTCTGATATCAAATAATTTACATTTTTGAAAATCACAATATAATACAAATTTTATGACAAATTATAAAAATTTGATATTTTTCAAATTTTTGATATATAACAGTCCTCGAAGTAATTATATAAATCTAATGATATATTCTTAAAGTATATGTAGCAGGGAGGAAAAGCCGACGGTCAATTGAAAATTTTGACCTTTCATATTGAAGATATGGATTTTTTCCCAAAAGACCTAATTTTTTTGGTGTTTTGGGAAAAAACCCATATCTTCAATACGAAAGGTCAAAATTTTCAATTGATCGTCGGCTTTTCATCCCACCTACATACACTTTAAGTATAAATCATCAGATTTATAAAGTTTACTTCAAGTACTGTTAAATATCAAAAATATCAATTTTAATGATTTGCCATAAAATGTGTATTAAATTGCGAATTTCAAAAATCAAAATTATTTGATATCAGAATGACATTCTTCGTATTCAGAATGCAAATGTTGTTAGTATAATATAGTATATACATTGTTAATTTTAGATACCCGGGTGCCAGGTTCAACCTTTTATCTCCTTGGCCTATTCGAGGCAAGGATTAAATTATGAATAATTTGCAATAATTGTTCAAGTAGACGCTTTTCATTCTGCAGCGTATTAAATTATTTATTTACAGGTCTGATATCCAGTGTAATGAGCTCGTACGTAAGCTGTCGATGGCAAGCTTTTTTCGGTGGATTATTTGCGTCTATTTCATTCACTTGTTCCATTTGGATCACACATTATTCATCTTTATATCATCATGGCAGTTATGGGTGAGTATTAATATACTAATGTCATATTTATTTTGGGCTTTTTATATAGGGATAAAATCCTACAATAATAAAGGGCTGTATCATCAGCATAGCGGAAGGTAGGTTTTAGCGGGTTCGTCGTCGGACAAGTTTAAAATTGCCAAGCTTTCGTCAGGAGTAGCTCTGACTTCTTCAGGACAAAGTACCTGAGAATGAGACATGTAGGACCTCCTTATTCATTCATTCATTCATTCATTTATTATTTTCACTCATCAAATAGCAAAAAGCTAGAATACATACAAAATCATAATACAAGTGAAAGTGAAGGAATCACAGGAAAGGCCTGAAAGTCCGAGATCCCTTGATTGGTTAATTCATCATTTGACATGGCAGCAGATTGTTACTTCAATGAAGTAACAGTAAGCTGTCATATCTTGATATGAATTAACCTAAATACATGAAAAATAACAGTTAACAATAGTAAATAAGAAAATGCACAACACAAATAACTTAGTAGCTGCATATTTAATAGATTTTTCACAGAAAGCTCTTTTGATAAATGGAAGCCTCAGACGATCTTTATTTCTGTCATGGATCTTAGATTGTTTTACAAACAAATCATCAAAAAACTTGGTCAAAGTCCATTATCATGTTTCTACATAAATAAACCAAGTTCAAATGTATACATATACCTGACACGTAAAGTATTATACCTGATTATACCTACTGGTGGCTCAGAAAAGAACCGTTCACGTCATAAATGTCTGTAAATGTAAAAGAGTAGGCACTCTGATTTGGAAGTCAGTAAATTTCCTTTGTAGTCGCTGCTAGCACTTGAGATATTCCAAGTGCAAGATTACCTTGCTTACTTACTTGCTTATGTCGACTCTTGTAGTCGGACTCCCATAATGGCTCTCCAAACTGCTCTGTCAAGCATACAATTCTTGATGTCTGGGCCTGTTAATCCTGTATCATCTGCCAACATCTTGATATAATCCTTCTTGGGTGCACCTCTTGTTCGCTTTCCAAAAGATTACCTTAGACGGAGTAATCAATAGTCAATAATCAACTGACAATAGCTGACATATCCAGGGATCCAAAGTTGTGCCTTAAGAAAAGAACAGCCTTCTCACCCACATCACTAAACCGTAACAATTGCTGTTCAAAACGTTAACGTTAGATAACGTTTGCTTATACATTTATGTTCTCACTTCAGGGTTCGGCATTGGTTTAGCATTCATCAACAGTATTGTAGTACTAGGCTACTACTTCGACGAAAAACTCGCTCTAGCAAATGGTTTAGGATCCTCAGGTTCCTACGTAGGATTGTTGATCTTGGCTCCCTTGATACGGTACTTAAATGATGAATATTCATGGCAAGGCGCCATGTTGATTTGTGGTGGCATGCTGGGAAATATCTGTGTGTCTTCCGCTCTGTATCGAATCAGTCACGCTGAAGTGAATATTATGGCGGGAATACGGTCAGATGTTGAACTCACTCCCTTGGTAAAAACAAGAAAGAAAAATTATGAAAATGAACAAAATATCCATGCTACTTTGCCTCGAAAGAATATAAAACGGCGACCATCTGTATTCCAAATTATGAGGAAACATTCAAAAGCATTTTTACAACCCTACACAAACGTTCTATCTATTCGTTTTGTAATGATCTGTACGATGTCTCCTATTTTGTCCGGTTTTGGTTACTACACAGCACTAATGCACTTTGTTTCAAACGCTGTTAGTCTAGGTATACCAAAACCAGACGCCGCTTTCCTTCTTTCTATCTTTGGCATATGTGGAATAACAGGAAGTCTCGGTTATATCCCAATAATTGACAGAAAGATCATGTCACCATTTTACTTAGGAAGTTTACTCCTAGGCATAGCAGGCTCTTCATGTTGTTTAGGATCTCTCGCCAAGTCCTACGTGACATTAGTTATTTTTTCTATAGTGCTGGGAATTTCAGCACCCACCTATAATATACTGTACCCGCTGCTATTTAGAGAAGTGGTTGGAGACAACAACTTTAAGAAGATGTATGGAATTGAAAATGTATTGTGGGATACCACATCTGTTCTTGCTCTTCCTCTCACGGGTAAGTAAACTGTTTCCTTGTACATTCTGTGCCGCATTGGTCTGTTTATAGTGCCGATCCAGGCCTGTGCCGATCCATATTAAACTCAATTTAAATTATGGGGTGTGTGTTGTGAACTAAGAACTGGTTTTCGGGCAAAAATGGGTACATGATGAACTAAAAATTCAACAGTTAATGTGGGTGTGGGTGTGGGGTGTGGGTGGGGGGGGCTATGAACTAAAATTGGGCCAAATTATAAGAGGTTGATTCAGCTATCCTCAAACGAAACTTATATGTGACACCGCTGAAAGTAAATCACCCTATTTTACACTTAACAATAGAATACCACAATGGGGTATGAATTCAGGATATGTGGCATACATAAGAGGGGGTGAGAGGGAGAAAGTAAGTGTTAGAAAAAAAAGCAGAGGAAGGAAAATATAGGAATAATACTTATTTTAGAGATTAAACACATGACAGCACAAGCCAGCTATATGATGAAGCCAAAGCCTTTATGTTGTTTTTTTATTTACGTAATTAAAACCCCAGTCAGGTACAATTCACAAGTCACCCAATTTCTAAAATGACGTTGATAGTACAATCTTATGAATATTGATTAGCAACATTTCCAACAATGTCAGCGCTCAAAATGGAACATTAGCTGAATCAGTAAAGCTGCTTCAGTCCATTAATCATGACCATGTATCGTTTTTGTTTGTTCATATCAACCACGGAAACACATCTGAAGCCAGGGGTAATGTGAAAAAAATGTGACGTTTCTTCAAATGCCAAAATCTCAATGTGGACGGAGGCCCGGTGGTCACCTCATTTTGAATGTGGCTGAATTATCATTATATTTTTTGTGTACTTTGTTATTCTATATTCACGTCAAATTGTGCAGTCAATATTATATTTCTTCCTTTTTTTGTTGTGTTTTTAGGTTATATGTATGACGTAGCCGGTAACTACCGTAGTTCCTTTTACGCTGCTGGTAGTGCAATGTTATTAAACAGTATTGTCATCGGGATGGATAAAATATGGATGGATCTTGATAGACGAAGACAAAGTCGAGGACAAGATGTCGAACACTCGGATTTGAAAGATCAAAGAAGTGCACTCTTGGGGCAGCGCTAGATTCATAACCTCCGCGTATCCAAACCCTACGTGGATCGATCACTGTGTTCTACAGTTTATATACCGCGATTATAACGTGCGAAGGTAACAACGCATACTGCAAAAACATTCACAACTCTCATGGTTGGTGCAAAGATCTGTGACTACTGACTAGTATAGGTATAGCCTACTAGTCTCAGGAAAAGATCACTGCCGTTAATGCAAGTGTTAAATTTACGTTTTTGTCAACACATACTGCAGTGTATGTTATAGGTATAGGGCATTGCCTAGTTAACGTCACTGTGTGAAAAATAACCGACCAATATGTTTTGTACTCTCTGAAATTCTAGAAAATATAGTTTTGTAACATGCCCTAAATTTTTAGCTAATTTAGATGTTTGGAAATATTCGCACATGGCCTGCAAAATTCCCTGTGTAAATCGAGTGCAACTTTTAGTGACTATCACTCACTTGTGGACCGCTCTCTTCCGAAGGGCATTAAAGCTAAACCAATTGACGGATATTTTTTGTACCTGATATCAATAAAGAATAATGTATATATTATGTTATGAGTCGTACTTGACTCAAGGCCAAAATCACCTTCTACCCGAACTCACACGAATGCACAACACAAATACACTGTTTGATTAAGCTAACAAAATCTAAGTCTTTAATTGAAAGCAAGTTATGATTGGTACAATTTATGACAACAAATGCACATACGCAATAATCAAATATAATTACTCTTTAAATATTTATTACTTAGCCAGCATTCTTCTTCTGGGTGATCATAAAGTTCTTGCAATGTTCTGGACGACTGATGTAATATATCCTTATTCACTTGTCCTGCGAAAATCAGCGAAGTCCAGTGAACACTTGCGTTTATAAATATCCTTGCCTATGAAATCCTCACACAAATATGGCGTTGCTTTCTCCAAGCCGTTATCTCCTTGCGCTGCTTTTTCCAAAGTAACTCCTAGCGCTGCTATGGTGCTATTTCCACCTTTCACACAATATCTTCAGGAAGCAGGACTGCGATGCAGTTGTCCCCACTTATATTGACAGTTGCGTTGAATCAAAAACCCAGACTTCGGCAAGGCGACAGAAGAATATATATTCCTTCAAGAAGTACGTTCTTTGACGTATTCTAGATCTTCTCCGACAACACTGGCAGACAGTAGTGCATTGACTACATAAAATAATTGTGGTTTCAATTTCCTTTCTTTGAAGGAATTGACTGTAAGCATATTAGCTAGCTAGCTAGCCCAGATCAACACTATAACCTGTGAAGAATTATGTTTACCTTTTCTTATATATACCAAGCAGTGGGAAATCCCCAAATAATAGCCAAATGTGATCTTGGAAATTCCCAAGCCTTAATTATAACATCAACCTTTCACATGACATCATTTCCTGAGGGGAATCCCGTGATGTCATCTTCACTTTACAACCTCAGGGGGTTTCCAAATATTCCAAATTAGATACGATTCAACTTGTTTTGCTCAATTTGAGAGGGGAATTCCCCCAAAATGTCATCACTCATGTAACTTTGTAAACAAAGATAAATTATCAAATTAAATTACTCAGGGCACATCACAATTACACGTAGGCTAAAAACTGAGTAGGTGAGGCATCTGCAAATGTTCGTACCTCCCTGATATGTAATTGACAAATAACAGCAAAAACAACTCCCATATCTATCCATAGTAAATAATACTAACTTGAAACCTGTTCATTTATTTCAATATCATCTATAGTACTTTTAATCAGTTTTAATCAACTTTTCAACATCAAAACATTGCTGGAAAATAACGAAACAAACTTTCTTATAGTTAGGTGAAAAAGTTCACTTTGGTGACCACTCTCTGGCTAGTAAGGTTTGACGATTGATTCGTCTTCTATGGACCATTTAGAAAAAATTAGCCACCATGTCCCTCGCGAAAATCCCGGCATTTTTCGCTAGAGGCCAAAATCCAAAATGGCCGCCGCCACCATTTTGAAAATTTAAGTTTTGAACCAGAGCACCTATAATCATGCACAAAGACACTTTTTCGGATATGTCGAGTACAAGGATTCCGATTCTGACATTAGTTTGACATTACGGCATCATTTTCACCCAGAAATCCAAGATGGTGGCCGGCACCATCTTGAAAAATTTAGTTTTGAACAAAAGGACCTAAAATCGTGTACAAAGACACTTTTTTGGATAAGTCGACCACAAGGATTTCAAATTTGACATTACTTTGACATTACGAACTCATATTTACCCAGAAATCCAAGATGGTGGCCGCCGGCGCATGATCTTGAAAAAATAAGTTTTGAACCAGAGAATTAAAATCGTGTACAAAGACACTTTTTCCGGTAAGTCGACCCCAAGAAATCCGAATCTGACATTAATTTGACGTAATAACTTAATTTTTGCCCAGAAATCCAAGATGGCCTCCATTTGGTAGAGCGTAAATGTGATTTTTGAATGAGAGCAGAAGCACAAGTGTGTCATTTCCGCCTTATCTGGGGTTCATGTCTCTTATATGGGGTTTAAACTGCCTTATCTTGGGTTTACATCCTTATCTAGGGATAAGGCGCCTTATCTGTGGTTTAGACGGCCTTATCCTGGGTTTACGTTCCTTACCTGTGGCTAAGATGCCTTAACCTTAGCATATCGCAGTCTAAACCCAGATAAGGCATCTAAACCCAAGATAATGCGCCGTAACCCCAGATAAGGGACGTAGACCGCCGATAAAGCAGTCTAAACCCCAAATAAGGTGCCTTAACCCTTAATAAGGAACATAAACCTAAGATAAGGCATCTAAACCCCACATAAGGTGCCTTAACTCTAGATAAGGGTCGTTAACCCCAGATAAGGGTCGTAAACCTCAGATAAGACATCTAAACCCAAGATAAGGCGCCTTAACCCCAGATAAGAGACGTATAACTCAGATATGGCAGTCTAAACCCCCGATAAGGCGCCATAACCCCAGATAAGGGACGTACACCTCAGATAAACCAGTCCCAACCCCAAATAAGGCGCCATAATCCTAAATAAGGAACATAAACCTAAGATAAGAGAAGTAAACCCTTGACGGCGCCTTATCTGGGGTTTAGACTGCCATATCTGAGTTTACGTCTCTTATCTGGGATTAAGGCGCCTTATCTTAGGTTTAGATGCCTTATCTGAGGTTTACGACCCTTATTTGGTGTTAACAACCCTTATCTAGAGTTAAGGCACCTTATGTGGGGTTTGGATGTCTTTTCTGTGGTTTATGTTCCTTATTAAGGGTTAAGGCACCTTATTTGGGGTTTAGACTGCTTTATCTGGGGTCTACGTCGCTTATCTGGGGTTACGGAGCATTATCTGAGGTTTATATGCATTATCTGGGTTTAGACTACGATATGCTAAGGTTAAGGCATCTTTAGCCACAGGTAAGGAACGTAAACCCAAGATAAGGCCGTCTAAACCACAGATAAGGCGCCTTATCCCTAGATAAGGGATGTAAACCCAAGATAAGGCAGTTTAAACCCCATATAAAAGACATGAACCCCAGATAAGGCGGAAATGACACACTTGTGTTTCTGCTCTCATTCAAAAATCACATTTACGCTCTACCAAATGGGGGCCATCTTGGATTTCTGGGCAAAAATTATGTTGTAACGTCAAATTAATGTCAGACTCGGATTTCTTGGGATTGACTTACCGGAAAAAGTGTCTTTGTACACGATTTTAGGTAATCTGGTTCAAAACTTATTTTTTTCAAGATGGCGCCGGCGGCCACCATCTTGGATTTCTGGGTAAATATGAGTTCGTAATGTCAAAGTAATGTCAAATTTGAAATCCTTGTGGTCGACTTGTCCAAAAAAGTGTCTTTGTACACGATTTTAGGTCCTCTTGTTCAAAACTAAATTTTTCAAGATGGTGCCGGCCACCGTCTTGGATTTCTGGGTGAAAATGATGCCGTAATGTCAAACTAATGTCAGAATCGGAATCCTTGTACTCGACATATCCGAAAAAGTGTCTTTGTGCATGATTATAGGTGCTCTGGTTCAAAACTTAAATTTTCAAAATGGTGGCGGCGGCCATTTTGGATTTTGGCCTCTAGCAAAAAATGCCGGGATTTTCGCGAGGGACATGGTGGCTAATTTTTTTCTAAATGGTCCATAGAAGACGAATCAATCGTCAAACCTTACTAGCCAGAGAGTGGTCACCAAAGTGAAATTTTTCCCCTAACTATTATGATCTTATGAAAAACCTGTACAAAATCCCCATAGGAAAAGTGGCGGCGCTGTGCTTAATTATCTAATTATGACGTCAGTCCTTGACGACCACCATAACAACAGATGGCGCCCGGGGCATTTGAACTCTTTTTTAAAACATGTGATGCATAACAAATGATCAAGGTTATGAATTGTGATATTAGAGGAATAATGGTATCCCCCGATTACAACGGATTAGTAATTGTTATGCGATTATGTTATTTGCCACGATCCAAAAGAGATATCTTCCGTTCAGTTTTAACTGCTAGATAGGAGGCTGCATGATATTAAAATATCATGCAGCCTCCTATCTAGCAGCGCATTATAGTTTAATTTCGACTTCCAAAATTGTTCAATTTTAACATCAGATCAGGCTCAAAATGCCAAAAATTACCGATCACCAGAAGGGAATGATAGAAGCATATCATAGTGAAGGAAAATCTAACCGTGCAATTACAAGATTATTGAATATTGACGAGGCACACCGACATCGCCTGGCTAATAATTATTTGGTGCAGCAGAGATACTAAAATAAATACACGGGATCGATACACGTGAATTGCTATGCACGGTTTTGATATCAGACGAAAATCTTCAGATACCGGGGTGGAAAATGATGAATATCTCACGTAAATGATTTCGTCTCAAGAAACCAGATCTGGTCTCATACACTTGAAAATACGTGTTGAACAGATATGATAGTCGTTAGTTTGCGCTTTGAGAAAAGGCCGTGAGTCTTGAACTCAAAATCTGACCAAAATTCTAATTTTATATTGCGTTGGTCCTGTATGGACTACAGCGCGCAGGCATATAGCTGCACTCACTACTCCAGTGGAGGCAGTATGACCATTGACCGCAATGTCGTATACAAGCTTACTCACACATCGAGAAATCAATTACCCTGGCTATTGTCAGTAGCCTTAGTCAGGTCACTTGGCTACTGCGTCTCATATTACAGATGGAATAAAATGGCCGTGCGTGGCTGTGGATTCAACCTACCATGGCGATTTCTACCATGAAGATATCGGGGCGATGACACTGTGCGAGGGATCTGTTCGATATAATTTGAGAAAAAAGGAGATTCATGGCTCAATGGACAATCGCCCGAAATCTGAACGGCCGAAAAAAACCCACACCGAGATAATAATAACAACCGAACCCAAATAGCGTTTGTATCAAACATTGTTGATGATGACCAGCAGTGCAGTCGGGGTAACTGCAAGTCCACACCACTCTTCGCCATACATATATTCTCCCAGCCACATTTCCCTAACATAATATGAAATTTAAAAAAAAAAAAGGAAATTTAGTTCGGCAGAGGCGCCGGCGGGGCTCGAACCCACGCTGCACTCTCTCTCTCTCTCTGTCAGGTGGCGCTGTGTAGCGCTGCTGTGGTCTTCACAAGAGTACGCCATCTCCCTCGATCTGATGCCAAGTGCGTAGAACCTTGCATTCCTTGGTTAGAAACCAGCTTGACGTCATTAGTCCAAGATGTTGGTGGACGTCCTCTTCCTCGTTTGCCTTCCATAGCCCCTTGCAAAATCTCTTTTTCTACACCTCCATGGTTCCTGACAATATGGCCAAAGCACTTCAGCTTTCTCTCCATTATGCCACTTCTGATGGTTAGACTTGTATCAATCTTGTCGAGGATCCAGGAATTTGTTCTCCTGTCTTTCCATGTCACTCGTAGAAGCCTCCTGTAACACCACATCTCAAAAGCATCTACTCTTTTCCTATCATTCTTGGTCATAGCCCAAGACTCGCATCCATAAGTGACAATGGAAAACCATGGGAAAACACAGTTGCACGAAGTAGGCGTACCTTGAGGTCAATGGATAGGCCTCTGCTTTTCCATATGCTTGACATGCCCTGCACAGTTGTCCTTGCAATAGCCAGTCTTCTCTTAATTTCAGTTGTGCTGTCACCACTGTTGTTAATCATTGAACCCAGATATTCAAATTGCTTCATCTCCTCAATCTGCTGTCCATCGCATCCATAAGTGACAATGCCTCATTTCAAATATATAGTTTTAGTTTTGGTTTTGGTTTTGGTCACGTGGTTTCCTATTGTCCTGCCTAACCACTTGAATCACAAGATATCGATCTCTTTGTTTCTACCTTTTGTTTAAAACTAAACATTTGTGACAGGTAGTTTCGGTTTTGGTTTCAGTTTCTTATAAGTGGTGTGACGAATAAAATTACAGGATTTTCGAGTTACCTGATCTAAGTATACAAAAGAAATGTTTAAATTTCGCAGTGCAATATTCACGAGCAGAGAAGTCGAACAAAACAGTCTACATTTGAAAGCATTGATTTAGTTTGAAAGCATTGGCTTGAGACTACGAAATAGCCTAAGCTGATTTCACTGTGAAAATATATAGACCATCGAAATATTTGCATTCGACATTACAAAAGGGCCACTACTGTAATTGTATAGGTGCTATAAACAAAATCGATTCATGTCCTTAATCCCATGTACCAGAATCGATGGAAGGCCATTATATGACCTCTAATAACCTAATGACTTTTACTGAAGCAATTTTTACTGCAAAAAGTAGAAGATAGAGGGGGAAGAGAATTGTGGGTGTGTGGGTGTGTGTGTGTGTGTGGGGGGGGGTTGAAGGGCAAGGGGATATGGGCCGGGAGAGAGAAACATATGAGAGAGAGCATTGGAAGTGAAAGAGAAGGGGAGGAGAGCTCGAGATGAAGATATCGAATGTAGGGGAGGAGGAGGGGAAAGGGGTAATTTAGAAAAGAGGTGGTTATATAGGGAGGGGAGCCCCTCTTAAAGAGGTATGGGTTGTGCTTCCTGGGGATAATAAACTAATTCATAATCAAATCATCTCCATGCATCGTTTATGTTTCATACAAACAAACAAATTCCCCACCCCACCCCATCCTTCAGTATACGCGCATGTATATGATTTCTAGGCCTAGAACTCGTGAGTGTAATATGCCACCTACCTTCGACAGAGAGCATCAACTGTCGTCCGCGGGATAGATTTCCGATATCAATCATGATAATAATTATGTTAGCACAATAGGCTATTGTATACTTCTGGTTATATACCCTATACTGTGTCCTCCCAGCATAATAGTGTTATGATTGCAGATCAGATCAGCTCTACTTTTTAATCCCTTGATTTTTGGTTTCTGAACAAAAGAGAAACCAAAACTATATATTTGAAATGAGGGAATGGAAAACACAGTTGCACGAAGTAGGCGTACCTTGAGGTCAATGGATAGGCCTCTGCTTTTCCATATGCTTGACATGCCCTGCACAGTTGTCCTTGCAATAGCCAGTCTTCTCTTAATTTCAGTTGTGCTGTCACCACTGTTGTTAATCATTGAACCCAGATATTCAAATTGCTTCACCTCCTCAATCTGCTGTCCATCTATCACAAACTCATCACTTTTCCGCTCTCTGTCTACAACCATTATTTTTGTCTTCTTTGTGTTCAGGAGAAGATGTTTTTCTTCGCCGCTGCACTGCGCCGCTATAATGTAGGCATACAGTATCGACATATCACAGCGCCGTAGACCGCTAGGCCACAAGGATTTGTTGTTGTCATCGTGAAAAGTTAAACATATAATCGCAACTTCAGTACTTCAACATACCACGTGACAAGCAAAGACAGAAAACGTACCATATTTTGAAATTGTATTTGTTTAAAAACATTAATGTGTATTAATAGCGCTCAATTGTGATAACTGCGTGTTTTACATACATAAATTCGACAATAAAATGGGCAGCTATACATGCACAATACATTATCGATTTGAACTCGCTAGGCTGTTCCGGCTGCACGTGCTATACTCCTATATTATACCGGGTATAATATGTGGTTCAGCCATTTTTCGTGTATACACGGTCTGGATTTTTGCAATTAATAGGATAATTCCACGCAGGTCCCCAAAGGTTTCTTCCAGATATTGGAGATTAGATTCCCATAAAGACGAAACAGTAATCTTCAATCGGGACCTACGTAAAATTTACATAAAATTTTTGCCATCAATTGAGTGTTAATTTTGACTAAATTCAGAAAATATTTTGGCGTATATCAAATGGAAATAAAATTCTCTGCCTCCTAAACCACATATAAATTAGCACGATTGGTTATTACGAATCGTTATATATGATGTGCAGTTAATATTCATATATTCATTTATACATAGGATGCTTCAGTTTTAACACAAAAAAATATTTCATTGAAAACCCTCCCACTCGGCGATTTCAAAAAGGTAACCACGCTTCCCTAGAATGTGCAATAAATCAGCATTCTAGAAACTCTGGCGTACGGTGAGTACTGCTGTACTGCAATTAAGTCGATCATGACAACTTTTTCCACCATGGTGGGATAATTCTGAATTGACACTTAATTTGGGTGTACTTTGTCTTGGGTCTAATCTCTATCATGGAAAGTTTGCTATAGCTTTCTAAATATATGATTGTTTGTTCTAGATTTGGGTTTTAGCGTTTCATATTTGAAAGAACTAATGTTTAATTGCAACATTTCGCAACCGCAAACCAAAACTGGGTGCTATGATGTACAAGATTGGGCTACGAGTATGCATTTTACCAAGTTAGCAATAGGTAATTGCTTCATTTTGCATATGCATGACTTTCTTTATTATACTCAAAATCGGATTTTATTATACATGTTATAAGGAAGTTGTTTACGTGCATTAGGCTCCTTCACAGCCGGTTTCTGTCGTTTATGTTTGCGAGTGAGTCACAAGCAGACTGGGTTGCCAGGGACTACAGGACAAAATACCTGTTTCTGACTATAACTATTAGCAAGGTCTGGGTTTGGCACCATACTGATAATGGTTAATTGGAAATCTGAAAAAAAACCACTTATTTTGTAAACAGATGATACTCTGTGATTATTTATGGATGGAAATTTTGTTTTGTTAACGATAAAAATCCATTCACAAATAAGGTTTTTAGGAACCATTTGACATTAAATATTTTGAACAATTGCTCTATGAAAAATGATATAAATGCACCCCTGCTGATCCATGCTACTGATAAGCTGTCAACAGGTGACCACTAATTCAACAATTATAATGAGCAATTATCTGACCAGACAGGAACCAAGCTGGGTATAAGGTGCCCAGGCACCTGCACTGTTAACTAGGGTTAGTTTATACCATCACTAATTGATGTTGGGAGTGACACTAGTGGTGGGTAAAATACCAGTAATTGGGGTAGATAGTTGCTTTGGTTTTATACATTTTGGTAAAGCAACTGGGCAGTTAGTAGTAACAATTATAATCACCACATTCAGAAAATAAAGATTGAATTGAGCCAGGGAACCCCTGGGATGGAGTAAACAGTCTTTTTGATTATAATTGTTAAAGGTCATCTGAGCCTGAGGTGGAATAAGTATATATTGTTGGATTGTCAGAATGTTCAAAGTCATGTCATAAAACGTAATCACAAAGTCGTCTGAATATAGATTGTTGGATTGATGCGAAACTCGGTGGATGTGATTTCCATTGATCCCTTTGTTTGTACAAGTATAAATTAAGCATATCAAAACCTTTCTATGTGAAAAGTAACATGTTTTTACCCAAAATAATATTCACTGCGCAATGAAAAACGAAAGTGACCTTCATGAACGCGAGCTATGTGGAGTCATGCTAAAATAGATCGTATAGTCTACGCAAAGTCTACGCTTGGTCGCATTTCACTGTAATGCGAATTATGCTGTGCCATATAGACTGTGAATACGACTAGCAGACCCAGCGAGTTATCGAAGGGACTAGAACTGACTTCTGATTAGGGGTACCCATAGTTTTTTGTATGCGGCGAGACTAAATTCAGGTCTATCATAACCATTTTTAGATGACCATTAGGGAAAATGTCTATACAGTCGATTAACCCGAGGACATTTTTAATAGCGTAGCGCTATTTCGTAGAGTGACTGTTGGAACAGGGCAGGTTTGACAGGAAAACCCAGAAAATCTTGATTCCACGCAGGGAAAGGAACACAATTTAGTGAAAACATGGAATAAATAAAAATTCAGACGGGTTCATGGAAGCACCTACAGCTTCAAAAAAAAATTATTTTAGGCTTAAGGAATATCTCGAGGTAATATAAACGTGGGAATATAATTCTGAGTTCACTAGTTCGAAATTGACGGCGATTTAAAGAAAAATTTGGCCATTTTTAGCCAGTTTTCTGTTGCGTTTTGAATGGCCAAGTCTGTCGTGGATTCACTGATTCTGAAATGTTACTAAAGGTTTTGATATGTATAAATTAAATGTAGACCTATTTAACACACATTTTTCAATTTAGCTTATAGTATGTCATTGGTGGTATTCGTGGTAACAACATTTCCAACCCGGTTAGTTGTGCATGTGCTACACACAAAATATTACTAGCATTCCAAGTACTTGTCAATGTAAAATTATGAAACATGAATTTCATCCATGGTGTTGTCTTTTTAAAGACATTTCTTGTTGATAGCAAGAGGGTATTGACGTCATAATGAGCCTCATTAAACAGCGCCGCCACTTTTCAATGAAATTTTATGTAATTTACCGTAAACTAAGGATATTTTTTGCTTTCTTTATTTTTCAATTTTTTGTAATAAATGAGGGTTCCAGGTTCCCGCAATTATGACTATTATTGATTAAAGGGTTTATATTTTAGTGACAGTTAGGTTTGATACGTTTTCCATTTGTAGTATTCGGCTTCCTTCATAGATCTTCACAATGCTCCTCTTCATATCCGATCTGGCTCTTGTTCGTCCAACCTTGAATATGCCTCAATCGCATACCACCCTTTAAACCAGACCCTCACAAAGCGGTTAGAATTCACTCAGCGCTTTGCCTCCCGCGTGATCTTGCAGGAATGGAAACTATACCTTCTCAAAACTAAACCAACTTCTTGAATTTTACTCAGATATTTATTACTTAACTTCATAGACATGAAGACATACAATATTTTACGTACAATAAAAAGTCTGTATACTGCTTTAGATTCGGTCAAAACCATACGAACGTATTCTTCAGGTCATAATGATACAGGAAGTGTATAGTTTGACCTATCTATGATGTACTGTTTTTGAGTAAGCAAAAAGGTCACATTTAAACTTATGACATCCCCAGGTGTATATTTGGTATTTAATTAAAAGTTGCACTGATTTTAATCAAAATGGTCTCAAATTGTTATTCATATATACTAATATGGCAAATAGGTCAAAATCAATTTTCTCTGGCCTACTCTTTCAACTGTAACCTTTTGGGAAACAAACATCATATCTATCTTTATTCGATGTTAAGAGGAACAGTTTTAGACTATTTTCATAAAAATTTATTAATTTGTCCAATTTGACCTGTTGTGTTAAATCTTTACCTTTGCCTCTTTATGCGAATTACTCAACGTTTGACAATTACGCCAATGTAACCTTTAACCCCTGTTCTCATGGCATTTCTATAGGTTCTTAGTTTTGAGGTCAATTGACCTTTTCGGTAAATCCCATAAGCCATTGCCAGTACACCCGAGATGTCGTCATTTGACGTCACGCCGATCTGCGATGATGCGCACATCGTTTATCGAACATCGTTAACGTGCATTGCAAGTCGGCGTGACGTCAAATGACGACATCTCAGGTGTACTCGCAAATGCTTATGGGATTTACCGAAAAGGTCAATTCGGACATTAATCACAGTAAACCCAAAATATTCTACATAGTCATACCCAATCTTCTGATTTTGTTATCCTGCCTCACTAGAAAGTATTTATACTGCTACTACCACTGCACTACTACTACTACTACTACTACTACTACTACTACTACTACTACTACTACTACTACTACTACTACTACTACTACTACTACTACTACTACTACTACACTACAACAACAACAACAACAACTACTACTACTACTACTACTACTACTACTACTACTACTACTACTACTACTACTACTACCCAAGGGGGGTGACACTAAATTCACGGTTGTTCTATTAGCAACGCAAAATCTATGAAAAATTCAGCTGGTTTACTAGCTAGGCCAGTTATCGATCCGTTATAGCTCGTTATGAATAATTCATGTTCGACCCCTTGGATCATGTTAATTGAGTTTGGCAAATAACAACATTGTTAGTTTTGCGAACTTTGCCTGTTCAATGAGAGTATAGCGCGCCCCAATACATCTGGGCACAAACCAGGCGAAAACGATCCAGTTTAATGAAATGGCGGACGGGTATTCCCATCAGGCACCAGTGATATGTTTTTTCAAAGAAAGTCTACTAATTTGATATGAAATGATATTTTGCAATAGCAAAGTTAAAATTAGGACTTGCTGTCAATAATATGAAGGAAATATGTGACAGAGGCAAGGTGGGAAATACAAGTAGTATTTAAGTTATAATAACCTTTGATACCCGACCTGACCTTCCATCATGGCGCCATGATTCGTCTTATGTATTTCTATTATGCTCTCAAGTAAAATAAAATACCAATTTGCACTGAGCAGACAATGTTACCTGGTTCCCAGCATGAATTATTGATTTTATACGGAGGTAAAGAAATGCACAGTGTATATGCATGATGTACAAGCATACTCCAAATACGGTAAATCTGAATAGTGGTCACATGTTGACATATCATGTGTTCGGGAAATCACGTGGCAACATTTTAAGATTTCAGGCTTGTTTACTAGTTAATTGCCATTTGTACTCTTTATTATTTATCTTTGTTAATTAACATATATTTTGAATGCTGATAAATCGTGGTTGGCTGACCATGATATCTGTTAAATTCAATGTTTTATGAATATAATTCTACCACGCAGAGGGGGTCACGCAGCAGAATTTCACATCACCTGACTTAGCTAGATTTCGAAGCTCTGCTCTTCAAATTCATGTAACTTTCAAAGTTTATACATTTAATATATTTAATATGATACTAATTTTTTGTTATAACCAACTGGTACACGAAATATACTAGCTTATTACCTATACAGAAAGGTGATTATCAGCCTTCACTCAGCAAATTGACATGCCCGGCATATGCAGCCATTCTCCGTCTGGATTACATGACTGTCGCCCTCAATACGTCTGGGCACAATTTAAAGGTAAAAATACAGATAAGCTTAAACCAATCATTACAATGATCAAAAATGCGCACACAATAGTTAGCCTATAATAATAGATATACCCTAATTAAATATCAATAATTTTGGTCACAGAAATTCATAATCTCAATTGAGGTCAGTGGCGTAGCTAGGGGTTGTGGCGCCCATGGCCAAGGATACATAATGGCGCCTACCCCCAATTCTTGAAACAATTGCGCACGGAGCGCGAGAAAATGTACACAAATACCACTAATTAATTTTGGTTATAATGAAGTTGAATTTCGGTGTTAAATTGATCTTTCAAATGACTATTTGTGCTGAAATCTTGTGTAAAAAGTGCTTGGTGCGTCCGACTTCAGTCCTGGTCCTATTTCAATTCATAGAATGATTCTCCCGGGGGAGGCACTTGAATATGAAAGTGGCGTACCTGTGCCCACCAGCGTACGAAACTAGGGGTCTATCAGGCAGTTTAGAAATGTTCAGAAAAAAAGGGGTCATTCGGTGTTGGCAATGTCATATAATTATTAATTTTGTTTTTTTAATAGATGCACTATCTAATTCCGCACATTATGACACCACATTGAATCTAATGTGACTTCAAGAAGCAAAGTTACAAGCATTTGATTAGACGAAGGTCCAGTTTAAAAGTGACACACTGATCTATTCAATACTCTACGGACTAGACATCTGGTTTGAGAGTGGTGAATGGCTAATTTATGTGTTTGGCTTAATTTAAAACAAAAGGAACAAAAGAAAACTGAAACAAAAGAACTGACAAATAAAATGTTATGAAAAGTACAGAGAAGTAAAAACTGAAATAAAAACTGGTTTAAATAACGCTTCATTGAAGAAACTGTGTTGTCTCGTTGTTGCGCTTGTTGGAATCTTTTTGCGCCTTGTATAGGCCAGTTTGTCAGTTTTAAAACGGGACCATCGTCTATTCAATTGCTTATAACTTTACTTCTTGAGGTCACATTGGATTCAATGTGGTATCATAATATGCAGGAGTAGATAGTGCATTTATTAAAAAAACAAATATACCCCATTATTGTTCAGTTTTGAAATTATGATTATTTTTCCAACTGTAAGGATACTTTATTGGCGTAGTATATGTGATGCGATCAAGCAAAATCAGTCGGAACTCGGAAATATTGATTTTGAGATATAGCCAAACAAATGAAATGTTTCCTTTTGTTTCCTTTTGTTTTGCAAACTCTTTAATTGCTCATATCTTTGGAACTGGTTGTTCAATTTCAATGGGGTTTTCTGCAAAATCCAGCTTTGTAAATGCTTTTTACTATCCTATAGGAAACTGAAAATTTATTATAGCCGAGTTCCGACTGATTTTGCTTGATCGCATCACATATTAGTCGAACACGTATACGATGTGCATAACACAGTACGTACATGGTGTGGGGGCAGTCGTGACATATCAAAAGATCCGTTCGAATGAGTGGCTCCCTTTGGAAATACAATTATATTTCTTACGGAATGTTATAATATGGCTTTAATTCTAAAATGCAATATTTAAAAAAAATGCTCATACAACTATGCTAGTGTCTACTAATATACAACAATTCTAATTTACAAATTTACAAGCATTCTCCTGAAATTATGTTCTCAAAACAATGATAAAACAAATATTTACAATCAGCATGGCACCAATTTAAAGGTAAAAATACAGATAAGTTTAAACCAATCATTACAATGATCAAAAATGCGCACACAATAGTTAGCCTATAATAATAGATATACCCTAATTAAATATCAATAATTTTGGTCACAGAAATGCATAATCTCAATTGAGGTCAGTGGCGTAGCTAGGGGTTGTGGCGCCCATGGCCAAGGATACATAATGGCGCCTACCCCCAATTCTTGAAACAATTGCGCACGGAGCGCGAGAAAATGTGCACAAATACCACTAATTAATTTTGGTTATAATGAAGTTGAATTTCGGTGTTAAATTGATCTTTCAAATGACTATTTGTGCTGAAATCTTGTGTAAAAAGTGCTTGGTGCGTCCGACTTCAGTCCTGGTCCTATTTCAATTCATAGAATGGTTCTCCCGGGGGAGGCACTTGAATATGAAAGTGGCGTACCTGTGCCCACCAGCGTACGAAACTAGGGGTCTATCAGGCAGTGTAGAAATGTTCAGAAAAAAAGGGGTCATTCGGTGTTGGCAATGTCATATAATTATTAATTTTGTTTTTTTAATAGATGCACTATCTAATTCCGCACATTATGACACCACATTGAATCCAATGTGACTTCAAGAAGCAAAGTTACAAGCATTTGATTAGACGAAGGTCCAGTTTAAAAGTGACACACTGACCTATTCAATACTCTACGGACTAGACATCTGGTTTGAGAGTGGTGAATGGCTAATTTATGTGTTTGGCTTAATTTAAAACAAAAGGAACAAAAGAAAACTGAAACAAAAGAACTGACAAATAAAATGTTATGAAAAGTACAGAGAAGTAAAAACTGAAATAAAAACTGGTTTAAATAACGCTTCATTGAAGAAACTGTGTTGTCTCGTCGTTGCGCTTGTTGGAATCTTTTTGCGCCTTGTATAGGCCAGTTTGTCAGTTTTAAAACGGGACCATCGTCTATTCAATTGCTTATAACTTTACTTCTTGAGGTCACATTGGATTCAATGTGGTATCATAATGTGCAGGAGTAGATAGTGCATTTATTAAAAAAACAAATATACCCCATTATTGTTCAGTTTTGAAATTATGATTATTTTTCCAACTGTAAGGATACTTTATTGGCACAGTATATGTGATGCGATCAAGCAAAATCAGTCGGAACTCGGAAATATTGATTTTGAGATATAGCCAAACAAATGAAATGTTTCCTTTTGTTTCCTTTTGTTTTGCAAACTCTTTAATTGCTCATATCTTTGGAACTGGTTGTTCAATTTCAATGGGGTTTTCTGCAAAATCCAGCTTTGTAAATGCTTTTTACTATCCTATAGGAAACTGAAAATTTATTATAGCCGAGTTCCGACTGATTTTGCTTGATCGCATCACATATTAGTCGAACACGTACACGATGTGCATAACACAGTACGTACATGGTGTGCGGGCAATCGTGACATATCAAAAGATCCGTTCGAATGAGTGGCTCCCTTTGGAAATACAATTATATTTCTTACGGAATGTTATAATATGGCTTTAATTCTAAAATGCAATATTTAAAAAAAATGCTCATACAACTATGCTAGTGTCTACTAATATACAACAATTCTAATTTACAAATTTACAAGCATTCTCCTGAAATTATGTTCTCAAAACAATGATAAAAGAAATATTTACAATCAGCATGGCACCAATTTAAAGGTAAAAATACAGATAAGTTTAAACCAATCATTACAATGATCAAAAATGCGCACACAATAGTTAGCCTATAATAATAGACATACCCTAATTAAATATCAATAATTTTGGTCACAGAAATTCATAATCTCAATTGAGGTCAGTGGTGTAGCTAGGGGTTGTGGCGCCCATGGCCAAGGATTCATAATGGCGCCTACTCCCAATTCTTGAAACAATTGCGCACGGAGCGCGAGAAAATGTGCACAAATACCACTAATTAATTTTGGTTATAATGAAGTTGAATTTCGGTGTTAAATTGATCTTTCAAATGACTATTTGTGCTGAAATCTTGTGTAAAAAGTGCTTGGTGCGTCCGACTTCAGTCCTGGTCCTATTTCAATTCATAGAATGGTTCTCCCGGGGGAGGCACTTGAATATGAAAGTGGCGTACCTGTTCCCACCAGCGTATGAAACTAGGGGTCTATCAGGCAGTGTAGAAATGTTCAGAAAAAAAGGGGTCATTCGGTGTTGGCAATGTCATATAATTATTAATTTTGTTTTTTTAATAGATGCACTATCTAATTCCGCACATTATGACACCACATTGAATCCAATGTGACTTCAAGAAGCAAAGTTACAAGCATTTGATTAGACGAAGGTCCAGTTTAAAAGTGACACACTGACCTATTCAATACTCTACGGACTAGACATCTGGTTTGAGAGTGGTGAATGGCTAATTTATGTGTTTGGCTTAATTTAAAACAAAAGGAACAAAAGAAAACTGAAACAAAAGAACTGACAAATAAAATGTTATGAAAAGTACAGAGAAGTAAAAACTGAAATAAAAACTGGTTTAAATAACGCTTCATTGAAGAAACTGTGTTGTCTCGTCGTTGCGCTTGTTGGAATCTTTTTGCGCCTTGTATAGGCCAGTTTGTCAGTTTTAAAACGGGACCATCGTCTATTCAATTGCTTATAACTTTACTTCTTGAGGTAACATTGGATTCAATGTGGTATCATAATGTGCAGGAGTAGATAGTGCATTTATTAAAAAAACAAATATACCCCATTATTGTTCAGTTTTGAAATTATGATTATTTTTCCAACTGTAAGGATACTTTATTGGCACAGTATATGTGATGCGATCAAGCAAAATCAGTCGGAACTCGGAAATATTGATTTTGAGATATAGCCAAACAAATGAAATGTTTCCTTTTGTTTCCTTTTGTTTTGCAAACTCTTTAATTGCTCATATCTTTGGAACTGGTTGTTCAATTTCAATGGGGTTTTCTGCAAAATCCAGCTTTGTAAATGCTTTTTACTATCCTATAGGAAACTGAAAATTTATTATAGCCGAGTTCCGACTGATTTTGCTTGATCGCATCACATATTAGTCGAACACGTACACGATGTGCATAACACAGTACGTACATGGTGTGCGGGCAATCGTGACATATCAAAAGATCCGTTCGAATGAGTGGCTCCCTTTGGAAATACAATTATATTTCTTACGGAATGTTATAATATGGCTTTAATTCTAAAATGCAATATTTAAAAAAAATGCTCATACAACTATGCTAGTGTCTACTAATATACAACAATTCTAATTTACAAATTTACAAGCATTCTCCTGAAATTATGTTCTCAAAACAATGATAAAACAAATATTTACAATCAGCATGGCACCAATTTAAAGGTAAAAATACAGATAAGTTTAAACCAATCATTACAATGATCAAAAATGCGCACACAATAGTTAGCCTATAATAATAGACATACCCTAATTAAATATCAATAATTTTGGTCACAGAAATTCATAATCTCAATTGAGGTCAGTGGCGTAGCTAGGGGTTGTGGCGCCCATGGCCAAGGATTCATAATGGCGCCTACCCCCAATTCTTGAAACAATTGCGCACGGAGCGCGAGAAAATGTGCACAAATACCACTAATTAATTTTGGTTATAATGAAGTTGAATTTCGGTGTTAAATTGATCTTTCAAATGACTATTTGTGCTGAAATCTTGTGTAAAAAGTGCTTGGTGCGTCCGACTTCAGTCCTGGTCCTATTTCAATTCATAGAATGGTTCTCCCGGGGGAGGCACTTGAATATGAAAGTGGCGTACCTGTGCCCACCAGCGTACGAAACTAGGGGTCTATCAGGCAGTGTAGAAATTTTCAGAAAAAAAGGGGTCATTCGGTGTTGGCAATGTCAAAAATGGGGTGATTATGTATGGGAGAGCCCAAAATTTCACATCATTTTAATGATGTGTTAAAACAATCAAAAATAGCTTTACAGTACAAAATAGACAAAACTCATTTATTTTTTTCAAAATGCGCGTGAAGAAATGTTGATGACTAATTGTTCAAAAAAGGGGTCATTCAGTGTAGGCTACTGAAAAAACGGGGTCATCGGGTGTAGGATTTGCCAAAAATACCGGGGTCTTTTCATGGGCACATGACGTATGTCAATATATGGGAGTGCCCCCCGGGCTGGTTCTATTTGGGAAATATGTGCTTATTTAAGCATCTAGCGGCAAGTTTGCGTAAAAGATGGTAACCAACTTATTTTGGTTAATTCGGGTATGCTGAATCCAAAATTTTGTCTGCCAAAAGGCTCTAAAAAGACTCTCAAACCCCATACTCAAATAAGGGCAAAAATTAAACATGCTCCAATTTCACTAAAAACATGTCAGATTATTCGTCTCGGTCTAAGGATCACAAAAATGTAAATTTAATACTTGCATGTAGGACATATATAGACGAATCCAACGAGCCAAGTCATGGTCAGGATTTGGTCGGCCATCTTTGGGTAGCCGCTAGCACCAACCTGGTGTTTTGAGCGCCCCATTGTGCAAATAAAAGCCGCCTAACACCTAGAGAAGATGCGCAAGGACGAGGAGGGTTAATAGAATAATATATACAATAGAGATAATTCCGCAGGTAATCCCGTCGCATCTATTCATACATAGTAGTCCTTTTGTTCGCAAGTACATCCAATTGTAGCGTTTGAATGGTGCAGTTAATCCGATTATTATGTCACTTCAACAGCGAATAGACCATGTAGAAGCTGTGTGTTTTGCCGAAGGGAACTATAGGGCCTACTGTGTTGTAAACTTTAATCATTCTTTTGTCTACCTGTGTTTTCGCGGAAGGTGTAAAACGGGTGATGGAATGCAGTTTAAAATTTCCGCCAAGGCCGAATCATTTCACATTTTGGGTGCATTGCATCCGACGGCTACCCAACTAAAGGCTGCTAGTCAGGTGTAGGAATGCGTGGATTTGGATTCGTCTATACAGGGATGAAAATTAAAGTTGCTCCGATTTTCGTAAAAATGGATGCAAACTCTTCCTCAAGTTCAAGGGATTCAGGAAAAGAATAGTTTTAATATCTGTGATGTCAAGTTCAGAAAATATAGGAAAAAATAAATACAAATTCGATTGAATCCTATGGAATCGTACATATCTTTTGACTCTTTGCTGTGTAACATGCTAACTAGACATTGCAGATAGTGCAAACTATTCTTTTTCTGAAACCTCTAAGCTAAGCGAACAATTTGCGTCAACATTGACGAAAAAGTGGAGCAACCTATACTTTTGACCTACACACAACAAGCAAATCGACCTGTGACCCCGTAACGATAGGTTGTACACGCTCAAACATTACATTTCTGGGATCCGTGGGACCAGACGCATAATTTGACATGTTACTACAAGTACAATTTGAATAAAATTAATTTTTGCCCCCTATACGATCCTATGGGTCATTTGTGGGTCTTTTTGAGGTCACGGTCTCAAAATATTGCTTGGCAGACAACAAATTCGAGTTCAGCATACCCAAATTAACCAAAATAAGCTGGTTGCCAACTTTTACGCAAACTTGCCGCTAGGAACACAATTTTTCCAATAGAACCAGGCGTTCCTTTAAAGGTTCAAATCACTCGGATTTGAAGAGGGTTCAGTGATGAATGCCTCCAGGTTGATTGATGAAGTCTCCCATTCCTTAGCCCAGCACTCTGTTATCCAGGTGGAGTAAATGGAAGGAGGAAACTCCAGTGGTAGATCTGCGGCTTGCGTTGCGTTGCAAAGTATCTTTTAGGAAGACGCTGGTTTACAAGGACGATGGTTTAGGGCACATCTCTCTGCATATCTCTTTGCTGGAGGGATGCCAGACAGAGCTTAGAGGTTGTTGACAGTAGTGGCAGTAAGTGCATCAAAGATGAGTCTCATGACATCTTTGAGGACAACATTAACCGTGTCAGTGTGGGCGCTGTAGCTCCATGCAGGTGCAGCATAGCATTCGAGTACGCAAGTATACGAGGGTTGATGTAAAGCGGTAAAGGATGCTCCCCAACCATTGTCAGTGAGTTTCTTGAAAAGATTTACTCGGCCTTGGGTCTTGTTGGCAGCAACGTTCTTCGCATTCTGAGAGAAGGCGAGGCTACAGTTAAGCGGACACCAAGGTACTTCAGCGTTGGGTCAAATTGTAGTTTAGTACCGATGAATGAGATGTTGAGTTTTCGGTTGGCACATCTGTTTGCAAGATAGAAAACTGAGCAGACGGTCTTCGGCAGGCTGAACTTGAATTGCCATCGGCGGACATAGCTGGCCAGCATGCTGAGATCCTTCTCAAGAACAGCATGGCTCAATAGCTTCAAAAGTGTGATAGGCTACTCCGAGTGCTGAGTCGTCGGCGTACCGCGTAAGAGTACTGCTGACATTCTACTTTGGGCGTATCGGAGACATACACATGTTAAAAGGTATAGGTGCAAGTATGGAGCCTTGTGGCACGTCATTTCGGAGCATCCTCTTTCTGCTGCTTTCGCCGTTGGACGTTTCAAGAATGAATGGGAGGTCTTGCGACATGATGAACATGACAATCTTGACATCTGGTATGGTCTTGAGGAGCTTGAGGAACAAGCTCTGAGACTTCTTCTTCCCATCTCCAAGTAGCTCCAACAGGTTGTTGCCAGGTAATTCTCCTCGTCATAGACACAATGGTCTGGTAGAACACATTGCAGTCCTTGTCCCGGTATGGTATGTGCGGGTTTCTCCTGCCATCGGATGCTTTGCCGCCTGGTGTAACATCAAGCAGATAGCAAAACAAGAATCATTTACATTACTGGTAGCAAGGTCTGGCACATGCGATGTTAGTTAGTTGTAAGTTCATTGAACTTCGGCGAGTCCGCTTTTCGGAAGTTCCACCTCTTCTTAGAGAGACTTGATATTACCAGCTTAACATCACTGGACACAATGATAGAACAGTGGCCAGACCTTGGGACCTTTGGAAGAACCATTCTCCTGTTGGTGTGCCTGATGTTCGATGAGACTAAAGACAAATCAGGACAGGTCCATCACTGGTGGATGCTAAAGTAGAATGTAAGGGGAGGGGGTCTCTGCTGTCATATAGAACTAGCTAGCCCCTGCACATTAAGCATTTTAAATGTGCTTTTCCCATCCTGGTTGATGTTGGAGTGTCCCCTTGCGGTGTTTCTGCTGTTGAAGTCTCCGCATTCAAAAGAGTTGGGCAGATATTGTTGTTGGGGGGGGGTAGATATGGGAGGAGCTTATATCAGGTTCAACTGGAGGTGGCTTGTATACACGCTGGGTCCCCATAGCCTCGTGGGTTATCCACTGTGTGTCCGACCTCACAGGAGATTGTTTAATGGCTGCATATACCAGTACCACAACGTTGGTATAGTTATTCTCCGATGTTGGCTGGAATGCAAGATCAAAATCGCCTGGAACCGTGTGGATTTATTAGCATCCCAAAACTATTTGCCCTCTTCATGATTTGAGATATGTTGTAAATGTGCTCATCATTCACATGATCAGGGTAATGTTGGGATGATGGTCGATTGCTTGGCTCTCTATCTTTGATAATTTCATGTAAATCTTTCATAATCATTTCAAGTGTAACATCAGGAGGCGTAGTTCATTAGTAGAACACCAGCGCTGTCACCTTCGGAGTCTATTTTTATCCTTTTAAGATAAGCAGTCCCGGTACATCCCTTTGTGAAGGTGACTTAGTAGGGAGAAACATTCACCTTACGCACGCAGATTATCTCTAAGGTTACTGGACTTGAGACCAGATTTTGGTCAGTTAATCTTCATTAAGTTTTCTAGGTGATCCTTTCGTAGGTATTAGACAATCGAAGACTGAATTAAGACCAGCCACTCTTCATTTACGTAAAAAAATCAGAGCTTATACTTCAGCCTATGAATGACGAGGCTTAAGCTACACTAGCAAGTGCCACAGTCGTTGCAACGGTCGACCCGTGGTGATAGGGCAACAGGCTGGACTAGTGTAAAGCTACGAAGAGTGTCATCAAGGAATATTTTATTGATAGAGCACCAGCGCTGTCAACCTCGGAGCCCAATGTTATCCGTTTACAGATAGCCATAGAGTGCATCACCCTATATTAGTGTGATCTTAGGTCACTGGACTTGGGTTCAGACTTTGGTGGGTTAAACCTGGTTTTCTGAGCGCTCATCTCACCACTCTTAGGGTATACTGCAGGTGTTGTTTGTAGCTAGTTCCATCTGTCTAAATTCCTGTGAGCTTAGTCATAGGCAGTCAATTTTACACAATCACAAGTTCAGCGTCACAATCTTGACATTGCTCTATTCTATTGTTCACAATCGATGACAAAATCCGCGCAGGTGCCACTTCGATGAAGCTCTGTACTCCATCCTTGTAAGCTGTAAGTATTGACCTCTTCCATTGGACAGGTTTCACGAGTTGCTCGCGGAGAAGCGTTTTGATTTGTTGTGGATCTTGAATAATTGTCCCGTTTGCGTTCATTATCACTGGTAGACTTGGTCTTTTAAATTCAATACCATTGATTATTGGATCTATTCCTTCAGCTGCGTCTGACATATACTTAGAATGAAACGCGCCTGCCACACGCAGCTGGCGTACATCGACTTCTTCATTGAACTCTTTCCGCAGAGATGCAGTCAATGCTTCACACTCGTGATTCTTCCCGGCTATCGTGTGCTGATTATCTGCGAGATATGTCGATATTTGCATTTCTGGAAAGTTCGATTCCAAATAGTTTTGAAGAACTTCACAACCGACACCAAACACGCTTACCATTCCAGTTGGCGATCTTTGGACTTGCAATTCCATTGCTTTACCACGTTCTTGAACTAGATACAATGCATCTTCGAATTTGATAACACCGGCAAAAACTAACGCAGCAAATTCCCCCACGCTAAGTCCAGCCACGTGCGTCACTTTCGCTATCAGGTCTGGTCTGTCCTTCTTCAGTTGCTCAATTTTGGCAATGCAGCTGACAAGCAATGATACCTGAACAAATTGTGTTGATTTCAGCTTTTGCGCTAGGGTGTCATTGTTACTTAATAAGATGTCAAGTAGGTCATAGCCAAGTACTTCTTTGGCCCTTTCGAAAATCGCTTTCGCCTCTGCACTGCCCTTCATTGACATACACATGCCTCGTTTTTCAGCACCTTGGCCTGGAAACATCAGCAAAGTTCCGACGGCTTTTCCCATCTCGAAAGGTACCATTCTGGTCTTCAAGTCATCTGGAATGCTGACAGAATTATTATTGTGTGCATCATTTTCGTCTCTTACTGGCTTCACTGTTTGTGAGCTTTTACTTGAAAGAAGGTCACTCTCTGAATCGCCGTGTACTTGATCTGCAATGTGCTTGGCAAGAGCATTCAGAGTCGGATAACCAGAAGTATCAGCTATTTCAAGTTTGAAGCCGATGCGCTTACGTACAAGGTACATCATCTGTATTGCCAGAAGGGACTCCCCGCCGAGAGCATTGAAATTGTCGTCAGGATTGATATCATCAATTCCAAGTAAGTCGCGCCAGATATATCTAAGCTCCTCAAGTATTTTTCTTTCGTTGACTATTGATATCGAATGAACATCTTTGTCTTCGTCATTCTCCTCTAACTCATCGAGCTTTCTGATTGGATCAAATCGGTTGGCATTTGTTTCCCACCAGCTCAGTTGGTTTTTGTCCTTATGAGGTTCTGAAGACCTTTGGCTGCAGAGGAAAAGAAATTTCTCCACATGCTGTCGTTCGACATCATCCTGAGGACAGGAATATATAGACGGAAAACCTGCCCTGTTCATAACCAGTTCCCATTGAGCAGGTTCTAGCTTTGGTTCAGTTGATCGAAATTGATAATCTTCAAAAAACCACCATCCATCGATAATGCCCCAAACCAGATGTGCCCACATGTCATTTCTTGCAGTCTCTATGACGAACAATACACCGTCCTCCCCCAAACATGTTTTGATATTGTGAACAGTCTTCTCGATACTCTGAGTGGCATGTATGACATTATATGCTATTATAATGTCAAAAGAACCGAAAACACCTTGCTTTGGAGCATTCTGTGTGATATCGAAAGTACTGAATTGCATCATGTGCAAATATTCGGAAAACATTGTCCTTGCGTGTTCTACGAATGCCTTTCCTAGATCTGTAAACCAGTACTCTACGTTTGCCGTGTCTTTCAATTTGGGAAGAAGCTGTCTTGTAACATATCCAACACCAGCTCCAACTTCAAGGATTCGAACTTGTTCACCACGTCTTGCTAGAGTCTGAGCATATTCTGCTATCAATTGCATGTACATATTGTAATACACGTCACCAAGTAAATCACCCAGTTTGTCGAACTGATACATGAAGTTGAGATCTCCTTGTGGGTATATGACGGATAGTGGACTCATATTACCCCACAGAACTTGCCGAAGGTATTTGGAGCAATGCAAGGGTAATCTAAAGCAGTCAGCCCATGCTGGATACTGTTTGATGGCAGTAGTAGCGATAAGCTCTGCATCAATGTTCAATGCATCCTTACACTTGAATTTGATGACATCAAGACAGCTGACAGAATCATCACAGCCTAACGGTTCTAACAAATCATTCTTCGCTAGCTACCTGATCATGACAAAAAACAGCTTCTTATATTTCTTGAGCATGCCAGTTAAGTTAAACGCTTCGTCGAAGGACGTCTTCCCGTTGGTTTGTAGCAGTTGTGCAATTCCGGTCGTCGCTAACAAGTTGATTATGATAGCGGTACAGAATTGTCCTTGTATATCTTTCAGACCTATCGTTGGAGAAAGAGACAACGTCCTCACCATTTCCCTCGTGCTGTTCAGCTTTTCTTGAAACAGGTCGAAAAGATCCGTGTCTCGTGCAACTTCTAATCCCGTTGACATCTGTTCTTCTAGCCAATGACGTGATTCTTGGAAAATTGCCACAGTAACTCCGAGTGCTGGTTTAATACGATCTTGACGTCCGTAAAAGAGGCATTCAATGTCAATGGTACCGTCTTGTAAGAATTGATGTATATTGTCAGCAACTTCTGGGTGCAACTCATCTACTGAACTATTGAAATGGATATCAGATCGCATTTTTGCCAACTGAATGACAAATTCCGGATCGACATTGGCTGTGATCATTTGTATGAGTTTCAGCACCTGCTCAACAGTTCTGGCATTTATCACCATGCGGAAGCATCTTCTATTTCCTCGTACTGTTTGGTATTCTTGAAGTTGTGTCGCGACTGCTAAACACAAACCGGAAAGTACTGTGCCGCTCAAGTGAGAATGGTTCTCTTCAATGTGTATTCTGTACAAGGCAGCCTGTTGCAATATTTGCTTGACTGTTTCTCCGATGAAAATCAACGGATAGATACTTGTGTCACATGAAGTCTCACATTGAGCCAGTGAAGATGTATAGTCGGTTAGAATAGCATGGCAATTTGTTCCAGTCAAACCATAAGAGCTCACACCAGCTACCTTCAGACCACGGGCATTCGCCTCCCATACGGTAGGTGTGGATGGTACATAGATATTTCCCTCTAACAGCTCAGGATGTGGTGACTCGAAGTTTGCCGTAGGTGATATAGTTTCAAATGCCATGCATGCTAGTACCTTGAATACGCCTAACAAACCAGCTGCTGAATCGAGATGTCCAAATGTGACCATCCACATCGAAACGCTCGTAAAGTCGGCCCCTGGTCAATTTTGTTTTCTTGCGTATTTAGAAAATATATATCATAAGCATTACAATGATATATCATTTGACTTCAAACAATATCCAGAAGCGGGGTTATGGCTTGTTAAACTTTGCTACTTCAGTAAAAAGTTACATTATTTTGGTGCTACAATATATCTCTTTTTCTACATTGCTGGTATTAAATATCAAATGGTCATAATTGGCGGTCACTTCAAATCATCCCCAAGTCAACGAGGTTCAGGAATGTCCTCTCATTGTTAATTGTTGGTTAACTCACCACTTCAACAGGATTTAGCGAAAGCAAACAAAGACTAAAGCTATTTACTATAAGTATAAGCTTATTATCCTCTTCAACAATAGGATTAAAGATTGGTATTTTGACTGGACTGAAATGAGACACTTGTAGGACAATTATTAGGTACATTATGAATACACGCTTTGTACACATTTTGGACTGTAACTCGAAATACAATTTGCCGACTTTACGAGCGGTTTGAGATGGATAGTCACAAATATACTTTTGACAGAACCCACTGGTAACGGACCATTGCCTCTACCGTTGGGAAACACATTTGAGAGCGCGGATAGTTCAATTCTGTCGCCAAGCTTGGTTCCTGTGCCATGTCCTTCAACAAATGTAACATCTGATGGATTTAGATGTGCTGTGGCTAGTGCGTCTCTAATGACATTAGCCTGTGATCTGGAACTTGGAGCAGTTATTCCATTTCCATGACCGACACTGTTTGATGCTATACCTTTAACAACACCATAGACTGCCTTTCCCTCATGTAATGCCTTTCGCAATGGCTCTATGTACAAGCACATGACTCCTTCGCCTACAGCAGTTCCTGTTGCATTCTCGTCAAAAGCCTTGCAGTGAAAGTCTGGTGATAAAATGCTAGTTTGTCCAAATACGCCAGTTCTTGAGGGGGATAATACGATGTTTACTCCACCAACAAGCGCTCCGGTGCACTCTTTCTTCTTGATTGATTCGCATGCTTGTTTCAGAGCGATTAGTGAAGATGAACAGGCTGTATCAATTAGCATTGTAGGACCTTTCAAGTCCCATTGGTATGCTACGCGTGTAGCAATCATTCCGGGCAGTAAACCAGACACACAAATCGCAGTATCGGGGTGTTTTAATTTGGCATATCCAACTTCACACCAACCTACAAAGACACCCACGTCAGCTCCTCTTATTGCTGATAGGGAAGCACCCTGCGCCAATGCTTCTGTAGCCACTTGAAGGAACAGGCGTTGTTCAGGAGACATGAACTTTGCTTCCCCTGGTGCTATTTTGAAGAAATCGTGATCAAACTTGTCGATGTTGGATAAAAATGCTCCTTGAAAGGTTTCATCTTGGCTAGATAGACCTATGACATCTTGTCTTCGTTGTTGCGGAAATTCGTTGATCATGTCTGATCCATTCTTTAATACTTTCCAGAATTCAGCAAGCGATGTGATTCCTCCAGGAAGTCTCATGCCTATTCCAGTAATCGCTATGTCTGCATCATCGTTGTCTGTTATTTCATAGGGAATTGAAGTTCGTGGATACTCATCTATCCCCAAAGCTCCTCTCTCGTTACCCTCAAGATATGCCGCCAAAGAGCAAATGGTTGGATACGAAAATAGATCCGTGACATTTACTGTGATAGATCTTTTCGCCAAGAGAGACCAAAACCGTACCAATATCAGAGAGTGGGCACCTTGCTCCATGAAAGTTGTGTTAGCTAGTACGCTATTTTTGTTCTGCAATCCCAAAGCTTCAGCTAGGCATTCTTTGAGGATGGTGACAACTGCCGAACCGGATATGGATGCACTTTGTTGGCTCTGGTCTGTTAATACCGCCGGACTTCTGAGAACCTTTGACAGGACTTTTTTGTTTACCTTTCCATGTGGTGTCAGAGGAACTTCTGGTATGATTTGGATTTGGTCTGGTATCATATAGTATGGAATTGCGCTTCTGAGTTTGTTACAGACCTGATGATATGTGATTGAATTTGATTGTTGAGAATCATCGTCCAGAACCAAGTACGCACAAAGGAATTCTGTTCCATCCGTATTTCTGTCTCGCATTTTGACAACTCGGGCTTCTTTTACTCCTGCAATCAATGTCAGTATCTTGTTTTCTATTTCTGTTGTACTTATTCTGAAGCCTCGGAGTTTGACCATATCGTTTAGTCTACCCATGAGCTCTATATCTCCAGTTGGTAGCCAACATACTGAATCTCCGGTCTTTAGAGCCTTGACCGAATTTACTTGAACAACATCAACATCTCCGGTAGCAATCACATTGCCGCTGATGTACAATTCGCCTACTGTTCCAATAGGGCATGGCTGGAGCGTCGTTGAGTCAAGGATTTGCATTGTCACCCCTGGTAGAGGTTTTCCAATTGGAATAGTTCCACCTCTTGTTTTCGGCACTTCGTCATATTCGTTGGGTTCAAAATATGAAGAATAAACGGTAGCTTCGGTCATTCCATAAACATTGAATAATCTTTGATCCAACTTGAGCCGATGCTTAATCTGACTGTATAAATGCTCATGGAATACATCTGCTGCAAGAGTCAAGAACTTGATGGACTGAATGTCACCTTCATGCGCATGTTCCACAATTTGAGAACCGAATTGTGGTGTTGTGTCAATCAATGTCACTTGCTGGTCTCGAATGAGGCTCAAAACATATGGGATTTCTAGTCTGAGACTGTCTGGACAAATCACCAACTTTCCTTGAGCACACACAAGAGCTCTGACAACATCACTAATAAATACATCAAATGACAAAGGTGCCCATTGGAGAACACATACCTCATAATTTTGCATGGAGTACATGACTTTCCAAGCTTCAGCAAGAATTCGTAGACTTTCGTGCGAAATGCGGCATTGCTTTGGTTTTCCAGTAGACCCCGATGTTCTGATGATATATGCTGTGTCCTCACCTGCCACCATAGTATCGATGTTCTCCTCTTCAATCGGACATTCCTTCTCACACGATTCTAACATATCGTCGGCCGTATCACATACTGACGTATTCGACATTTTTAACATTTTTGAGAAAATTGGTATATTAGTTTGTTATGTTCTACTCTATATATTCACCAAAAACCATGCCTCAAAGTGGCTTAATTAGTAAGATATTAATTAATTTAATTTTGACGTATTTACAAAACCTTGAAATGTCTGTATCACATAACGACGTATTTGCCGATCACCTATACTGCGCAAGCCCAGTATGTCGTATCTGCAATTTGAAGGATTGGCCGTTTCACATACTGACGTATTTGCGCGACGTATTTGCGCGACTTTGTCATTACACGATAAAATCGCTGTTTTGTCCTTTTCACATACTGACGTATTTGCGCAACTGTTTCACATACTGACGTATTTGCGCGACGTATTTGTCATTTGAACAGCGAAATTGTCATTAGTCCTTTTCACATAGTGACGTATTTTATTTAATATTGTTTTTTTGCAGAATAAGTTATGCTCTGATAGTAATAAGTGAATTATTATGAAAATATAGTATATTCGCGTTACTGCTAACCTGGTTTTAATCGACAATAATGTTTTAATCAAGATTATGAAGCAAATGAAAATCTCTAAATTTTCAACTTCGTTTTTCTCGAAATGCGTATTTTGCAAATACGTCAGTATGTGATGCGGCCGACGATATCTTGAAATTTCCACATTGGAGTAACTGGAGGAAGGGCTTGTACTGCTGCTGAGTGGAAATCATATATTAAGGCTGCAGGTGTTTCTCGTTCAAATATATCATTTAAACAGGCTTGGTTACTCGGTGGTACCGGCAAGAAATGTCCTCCAGCTTTCCAGATGCCAAGACTGCAAGCAATAGCATACTGATTCTTTTTCAGAGCCATGACAACTGAACTTCGCCTCAAATCCTCCGTCAACAAATTACGGCGCAAGAAAGTTGCAATCTTCGTGGAAATTGTATGTAGTTCTCCGTACGATGTGTAGGTTTCCTCGCAAAATATTGCTGTTGCAGTTGGATCTTGTAAGGCGTGGTTCTCAAATTCTCTGTGCACCGGCACGAACTGATGACAAGTTGCTGCATTGTCATTGCTCGTTGAAAAAGATTGAAGTAATTGGAGCTCTGTTGGTGAAAGAATTTCCAATTTGGATATCACTTCATTGATCTTGAAGCCTTCGCAACATAGTCGTAAAACTGCATCGGACAGTCTTTCCACTATTCCATCATCTACCAGGTTCTCTGCGTATTCGGAAATCAGGTGGTACGTGTTTGCTTCTTCGTTGAAGACTATTTCTATACTGAGAGGCATTTTGGCATGTTTTGATCCGATTCGTAGCGCATTGTATGCAAGAGATTGGGCCTTATTATTAAACAACACAGAACACAGTGAATGCATACTGCGACCATGTGCCTTCCACAGCAATCCAGTTACTTGGTCTAATGGATATCTCGAATGGCTCTGTGTCTTCAACCACTCATTTCTGATGTATCTTACGTAGTCATTCATCGTTTGATTTTTCTGGACTCTTACCCTGAACATCACAGTGTTGGTGAACATACCATCAGCGTCTGCAAACAAGTATGTTCTGGTTGTCACAGGAACAGCAATGAAAAAATCATCGACGCCAAGGTATCGTTGCAGTACCAAAGATGTACAAGCAAGAAAATAGTGGAACTCTGTTGCTTCTATACTGTTGCAGTATCTTCTGATTTCGCCCACTGAATCTGGACATATCTCCCTTCTATTCTCTTTTGCTCCATACACCACAACGTTGGGATGGTTATTCTCAGATGGTGGCTGGATTGCAAGATTGGAATCGCCTGGTAGTATGGATAAATTAGCATCCCAAAACTCTTTGTCATCCTCATGATTTGCAGATGTGTTGTAAATATGCTCATCATTCACATAATCAGAGTAATGTTGGGATGATGGTCGATTGCTTGACGCCCTACCTCTGATAATGTCATGAAGATCCTTCAGAATTATTTGAAGAGTAACATCATCTACAATCACACTATGCACGTGGAGCACAAAGAGATGATCGTCTTTTGTAATAGCGATGTGACGAAACTGGTACAATGGACATGATACAACGCCGATGACGGGTATTGACTGCGTTACGTTTACTTCAAGGTTGGGAGATCCTTCCAGTGTTTCTGATTCAATCCGTGATGGTGCTTTCCTTGTCGTAGTCATAATGTACATCTCCTCATCGTTGGACATCTGAATTACGGATGTTAGTATTGGGTGTTTTTTAATCAATCCTTCCAAAATCATAGTTGGTTCAAAATGTCCAGAAGCATGACAAGCTAATGTCTCCACATAGGCTGTTGACTCTGGCGAAGTTTGTTGTAATAATACCATACGCTTCTGAGCTGATGATAATGGGTATGATGCTGGGAAAGAACTCTGCGACAATGTACCATAAGATGAAGCTTTCTCATCGCTGTTGTAAGTTTCCATGTTGTCCCCGTGGTTTTGCAAACTGTCAAAAAGTCGCTTTGGTAGTGCTACGGTGTTATTGTCGACCACTAGTTCTTCAAGAATCTCTACTGTCTCCAAACGTCACTCCAGACATTGATAGTTTATCGATGGTTGCAATTGGTTGGATGAACACAATCTTTATAGACTAGTCGCTATTGAAATAAAGGAAGTCAATCTACGGGGGAAAATGGCAGAGAAGAAATGCTGGTGTAATCAAAAGCACAATGGCTCACAAAACAACATTCTCTTGTGGAGGGAAGGTTTATACAGGGGCAAACTTTTAAATTGTTCCGATATGTGTTAAAACATACACCAATATACACTATATATCGTAAGGATCAAAGTAAAGTACAGTTTTCTCTATCTATGTTGTACAGTTTCAATCATATAAACGTATAATGGTTCAAGGTCATTCTAGGATTAAAGTTTTAGAAATGCTCCGATTTTCTTATTTTTCTCATTGGTCATACGAAAAGGCACAATGCTATTTGCCTACCTATGACACTGTGGTATGTTTTTTTTACAAATTGGTGCTCTATGTGGGTCAAAATACGAAAATGCTCACTTTGACAAAAGAGGTGTGAAAATGTTCGATTGGATACAACAATTCAAATACAGAATATATTGCACAATCTAGGGATGTTTCAAGGTGAATTGGTCTCAATGGGAGTTGACCTATTTTGCTACGTTACCTAGATAACGAAACATCCTGGATAGCGCCAACTATTGTTTTTTAAATGTTATATCAAAACAAACATTTTGACACGACACCTCTTTGTCAAAATTAAAGCATTGTCATGTTTTGACCCCTATAGAGCCAACCTTATGCAAATTATACATTTTCTGAATCCTGGTGGAATAAATTAATACGTTTAACCCATTTTGAGCAAGTTTGAAATTTTGGCCCTGTGTAAAATTCGATGACCTTTTCCAGGCTGAATGTTCAGGACACGTCTGTTTGAAGACAATATGTCTATTCATATAAAACTTTTGACCTCTGTGACCCAGCCTTGGGCGTACATACTGCTTCCGGCCGTGCGTGTATAGACGAACCTCACGAGCCAAGTCATGGTCAGGATTTGGTCGGCCATTACTGGGTCCCCGCTACACCAAACTGTTGTTTTGACCGCCCAATTGTGTGAATAAAAGCCGTCTAACGCCTAGAGAAGATGCAAGGACGAGGAGGGTTAATTGAATATTATATGCAATAGAGATAATTCCACAGTTAATCCCGTCGCATCTATTCATACAGAATTCTTTTGTTCGCAAGTACTAGACGTCCATTTGAAGTAGCGTTTGATATGGTGTATGACTTTATTTTCTTTGTACCGCACGTAAAAGGCAATAGACCATGTAAAAGCTGCGTGTTTTGCCGAAGGGAATTCTATTGTGTTGTAAACTTTCATCATTCTTTTGTCTACGTGTTTTCTCCGCAGGTATAAAACGGGTTATATATATTTTTTGAATTTTGACATACTTCACCAAAAATATTTGAAATTTGGGCGAAAACCTGGTTTTTTTTATGATTTATTTTTTAAATTAAGCATTTTTTGACCATTTTTGGTGCAAATTTCTCCATTCCTTTCTACATCGGATGCTGCAGTTTATACCAAAAATAGTTATACGGGAAAATATACTACTCGGCTCTTTCCAGAAAAGTTGTTGGGCCTTTATGCATTAAATTAATGTTATTTCTTATTCCAGCAACAGTTTTGGAAACAAAATAGAAATTCGTTTGCATGGCGTATTGGTGACGGGTATTAGTAGGCCGATTACGCTACAACGTGGATCTACTCCCCATTCCAAAAAATGTGTACAGCACTAAATATTTGGGATAAAAAATTATTATCAAGTTCTGCCATATGAAACATAGCTCAATCCTAATCATTTATTTAGTCCTAACTGGCAATAAAAGAAAATGTTCACCATTTTACTAATTCTTGAAAAAAGAGCCAAAAACATGCATTAACGGCATGTTTTCTGACAATCGAGTCACAAAAATCACAGACTTGGAACAAGTCTAAGCATTCAAACTCTTGATTATATGCAGACATTTAGCTCTAATTTTCACCTTTTTTTGTGTTACTTTAATTAAATGGTTGGTTATACGAATGAAACATGTCTTTTCCAAAAAGTAGAATGCATAAACTGAAATAAGTCTTAGTTCAAGTTTTTTGGCTTGATTGTCACAGCATACGAAAAACACCCTAAAACGTATGTTTTTGGCCCTTATTTCCAAAAATTGGCCAAATATTGAAATTTGACTTTTATTGCTAGTTAGGACTAACTAAAGGATTAGGATTTAGCTATGTTTCATTTGGCAAAACAGGATAATATCTTTTTAATCCCCAAAAATTAGTTCTGTATTTTTCTGGAATAGGGAGTACTTCGCGTAGCTTGCTTTTGCTCCGCGGAGTCAAATTGACCAATCATGTTATGGTTTTTCATTACAATTCTACAGTTTGGATTTTCTCTACGTAACATATTTCTCTTACTACATTTTAAAAGGATACATAGTAGCGGATAGCTCTGTGACGCATGCTCAGCAAATAGGATAGTGTCGGATATAAGATGTCAGCAATTGACAGAGCCCCCTTGTTATCTTGGCCTTCGGCGCCCCAACCATATAATGAATGAAACAATTAAGACTTTTGATGCAGTGATATCCGTGGAACGGGACACTTTGAGTCCCCAGGGGTCCATTTCTAAAACTTACGAATATCCTTTTACTGGACGTAACTTTACGAAGGATCCTCGTAGTAAATCCCTATTACTTACGAAGGGTACCAGCAGGGGCTATTTTAACTGGCACGTTCGTGCAGTGAGATTTAAAATCCGTGCACGGCGTACAATGATAATTGAAAATCTGTGCTTAAAATAGTTATATACTATTCAAGGTTCAATCTGACAAATGACCGGGAAATTAAAGAAGTTCCTTTGCAAAAATCTAATCTGACCCATTCCATGTCAACTCCAGGGATGTGCACCGCAGCACCTCTTCAATTCTGTGTGGTGGTAGATATTGATGAGAAAGTAAAATCCCGAAAATTTGAGCTTCATACTCCATTTCGTTTTCCCGTGGCATCAATTTGAAATTTAGAGGGGTCAGCGTAAAAAATGTGTCGCAACACGAAAGACGATGTTTGGAGGTCCATGAATGTATAAACATGATAAAGGGAACCATTTACAACTTTGAAAAGTATGTATCCTGGGGTACTTAATTATACATTTATGGACCTCCAAACGTTGTCTTTCGCGTTGCGACACATTTTTTACGCTGACCCCCCTAAATTTCAAATTGATGCCACGGGAAAACGAAATGGAGTATGAAGCTCAAATTTTCGGAATTTTACTTTCTCATCAATATCTACCACCACACAGAAAAAGAAAAAAATTGAAGAGGTGCTGCGGTGCACATCCCTGGAGTTGACATGGAATGGGTCATCTGAAAATCCTATGCAAAAAGGGTATAGTTTGGGGGTAATCAGCCAAACATTTCGCGCATTCAAGCCAAAATTTGCCTAACAACGCCCCTGACAACGCAACGCCGATTACTACGTCACTTCGTAGATGTGACGTAATAAGAGGATTAACTACTATAGCAATAAATTAATACAAATTTTGAATATACATTTTTTAGAGAATACAAGATTGGAATCTCACTATCTCCTACCATGTGATAGACGACAGACAGGTCCACTACAACGTTCACGCGGTACCTATGCATTGAACCATAAATGTCAAAGAACAGGGATAAAAATCTGGATCGAAATTCTATAGAATACTAGTATTCATATCATGCTGATCACTCGCACCTGTAAGATTAGTACCTTTGAAAAGAGCGGTATTGTATTCAACCTATGATTGCAGACATGTGTGATGCGATCAAGCAAAATCGGTCGGAACAGGGGCGCTAAGGTAAATAACACGCATTGGCGTAGCATGAGTAATTCGATTGGGATGGGTAATTTGCATTGGGAATTCAAAATGTTTACTTCGATTGGGAATAATCTTTGACGCGAAGCCCCTGGACCTCTTACTGGCCTCAAAAATCCTAGAAGTAAATCAAAAAGTAAACTTAATCAATAGAAATGCAACATCCTTAAAAACCATTGGGTTTGATTCCTTTTGGAAACAATATCTTATACTGGCCCCCAGTGACGTAGCTGCCGGGGGGCTGGGGGGGGGGCAATTGCCCCTGGCAAAAATTGCCTATTTGGGCCCCCGCCCCCTCAGACCCTGCGCCCCCTAGCGCTATTTGGGCCCCCGCCCCCTAGCGAAGGAAAAAAAAGGGGAAAAGGAGAGAGAGAGGAAAAAAGAGAGGGAGAGAAGGGGAAAAGAGAGGGGGAGATAGGGAGAGGAGGGGAAAAGAGATGGGGAATCCATACGATATGCAATACCATACGATTATTGTCAATAAGCCTGGCAAAAATTGTCTATTTGGGCCCCCCGCCCCCTAGTGCGGGGAAAAAGAGAAAGGGTGGAAAGAGAGGAAAAAGATGGGGAAGAGAAGGGAAAGAGAAAGAAGGAATCCATAGGCCTACGATATGTAGGGCCATACGATTTTTATCAATATACTCGACAATATACTTGTAATGACTTCTTGAAGACAAAGAAATATAAATCTTTTGAAATGCTAATTGCACAAAAGCACCTATAGGAACAGTAGGCCTATATTGACTAAAACAATAAAATGGTCAACCCAAAAAGAAAAGTCGAAAAAGGTGGTCAAGAAGGCTGTGTCCGACATGTTTCTTGTAGCATGCCCCAACCGAAAATTTTCAGTATCGACACAAAATTGGCCGATTAAGTCATTTACCATTGAGCTATTACAAACTTGGGGCCGGATTTACGATTAGACCAGATGGGTACCGGGTCCAGGCCCCTAAAATAGCCTAAGGTATGTTCCCCAAAACACCATGTTTTGGACCGAAATATGGTAACATTGCTAAATTTTGCGCGCTTCGCGCGCACTGGCCTTTACGTAAAATTTACCTTCATTTTGGGCTAAAATTGTCTGAAATGGGAAATTTTAGCGCGCTTCGCTCGCACTTTAACAAGGATATTATCAAGAATTATGGCCAAAATTCATTTTCTATTAAGACCAAATTAGTAATAAAAAAGCAATTTTTTCTCAGTAATAACCCGGTTTACCATTTTCTCTGTTGGGCCACTGTATTGCCAAATTTAAACGTATTTACCTTTGTTTTTTATTCTTCTTTGATATATTTGAAAGTATACTTTTCTTTGAAAGTACACTTTCTTTTCGATGGGGGTGCGTCGCACCACTCGCACCTACCCCCGTTTGGTGGATTTGGGCCCCCGCCCCATACAGGCTTGCCTCCCCCCCTGGAAAAATCCCAGCTACGCCACTGCTGGCCCCACGTAATGAAAAACTCTAATATGATCGGTCGATTTGACCCCGCGTAGCGAAACGTATGCATGCGTAAAAGTTCCACGTTGTGGCGGTATTGGCTTACCATAAACGTGGGAGGGGATGGACAGAGTACACGCCGCAGCCCCTGGTCGAGATTTTTTTATTTCAATAGAACTGTTGTCTTCTAACATATGAGGGACTGTGGTTGTGGTCTGATATCAAATTGAATTATGCAAAATGTGACAAAAAATTGAACTTTAAACGGATTGACTGAATCAAAAGAGAGAAAATAGTCTGTGATAAAAACTTACTTAGTGTGTCTCCCTAACTGGCGCGGTAGAAATTACAATAAATCTAACATGTATGCTTGATGCCGTTCGTCTAAGATTCCACCATCCTGAACGTAACATATCTTGCACCTGTACAAAAATATGGAACAAGTGTCAAGTGGTAAACAACAACAAAAACAACAACAACAACAAAAACAACAACAACAACAACAACAAAACAAGAACAACACACTAACCGCGTTTATATCGCGGCTCACTTATTTAAGACGTTTAAAAAAAAATTTATTGTGACGTTTGAAATTAGGCGGCACATTATTGTCGTATTTAAGAAACAACTCATAATTGATATACATACCAAGATTCGCTTTTTTTCATCCCGGGTCCATTGTGAACTTTTTCCAGTTACCAATGCAGCCCGGGAAATGTAGTCTAGTTGATACAGATTATTTTCTCTTTCCTAATTCTGAATCTGATGAAAGAGAAGACAATTCACCCCAATGATGAGAATTCTGAATAATTATATACATTATAATTATATTAATGAGCGGTTTAAGGTCCATACGGCAAATCAGTAATAGGACGCTATTAGTTGGGGAGCAACATGTCAGGAAGTAAAGTCCCGTGTGCGTTTTTGTTGTTGTTGTTATTGTTTTTGGTGGCGAAAATAAATCTGTCTAGATACTTTTAATATAGAAGGTCATAAAGAACAAGAAAATACATGTTGCCATAAATTTTTAGCATAGGGCAGCAGTATTTGGATTTGCCACAGGACTAGATTTTTGGTAACATGATTTTCTTGTTGTTTGAGACCACTAAAGATTTTAAGATAGGTAGTTTGCTTTCACAACGAAATCGAAATGCTCACGGGACTTCATCTTGCCCCCTCACTATAAATGGCATCTCGTGTGGCACTGCTACGCTTCTGATAAACAAACTTCAATCGTGAACGACTGATCACCGCACCTCGACGTTATTGGTCAATCGTGAACGACTGATCACCGCACCTCGACGTTATTGGTCAATCGTGAACGACTGATCACCACACACCGACGTTATTGGTCAATCGTGAATGATATCACACATAGACTTGACGTCAGCCAAAATAACTGACCAATCACAATCAAGTATATTCCCTAAGCGCACAGAGTGTTACGTTCGCGATGATTGAGCCACATGCAAAACAGACTGGTTCCGAGACCATTTTATGATTTTTATCCTACCGATTGCAACAATTTTGCCGCAGCGATATTATATTATCATGCCAACAACAGAATCGGAGATGAAGTAGCTCATGGTGAAGTCATGTCTACAGTAGAATTCACCACGACCTTTGCAGGACTTGAACCCCATAAAAGCTATTAAATCAAGATAACACTCATTGAAAACAGCTCAACTGATTAAATCAGATCTTCTCTGGTTGTGCACATGTGTCTGTTTTTATCTGTGCGGTATCGCAATGAGCTGGTATTATAGCTTCAGTTCGATTATAAAGGAAACGCAAGGTAACAATGGTATGTGGCCTTTGTTCACGAAATGAGACAATGGTCTGCTTATTGTTAACCAGCATTCTTGAAAATGAGCAACATAATGATTGTTGACATAACACGGTTTGGAAATAATTTCTTCATATTTTTTGGTGTTATCTGTCGTTTACATATCCTTCTTAAAACACAAAAGTGCCAATACGTCCAAACACCTAAATTTGCTAAAAATTTAGGACATATTACAAAAGTATATTTTCTAGAATTTCATAGAATACTCTAAATGCAGCTTGTACCGTTTTTTTGTGGCATCCTTCAGAAGTGAGCGGTCCGTTACCAATATTTTCGGTCAAATCTTCATTCAATTAACACGGGGAGTTGGCTAGCTACGGAGCTAGCTATGCCTTGCCCTCACTTATATTTTATCAAAGTGCGACTATTTCTGAACATCTAACCTAGCTGTAATTTTAGGTCATGTTAGAGAAATATATTTGCTAGAAGTTTGGAGAATACTTTAAATATTGGCCGCTTATTTTTCACACAGTGATGTTAACTAGGCAAATGCCTATACTTCTAGCATACACTATTTGTAAAGGTCGCGCGTCAATGGTGAGAGCACTGTGTACAGTGTGGGCCAAAAACAACTTTACCCAGTTTCAGAGGGTGGTTGCTCGAATTGTAGAAGAGCTATTCATGATATTGTTACATACTAGTATTCTAAATGTATATCTTTCTAAAAGTATGTGATGAAGAAATGAAAGCAAAAGGAGCTAAATTAACAAAATGGTGATAGTTTTACATCCGAGGGTCAAAAATCACTTTGTCCACACGTAATTCAATGGGATTTGTCCGATTGCCAAGAGTAAGGCATACATATGCATAATAAATGAAAAGATTTCATACTTCCAGTCCAATAAATATATATATATACATATGCGTTAGGCATACATGTAATTAGTAAACATGTTTGGCTTGTCTTTGAAAAGTGATGATTGTTTTACATGCATGAAAGAAATACAATCGATTTTAATCCCCATCTACTTGTCATGTACTCGAACTTCACTCCTGTCATTGACCAACAATTAGCATAATAATTATACAATTACAAAGGTTTTATCTGGCGGAATTTTTAAATTTTAAGTAGGTCTTCGTGCATTTTGTGACTGCGTGGCTTATTTCTAAATAGGTTTGCAAGGTGTATAGATAAGGCAATTCACAACATAAGAGAGGACTTTTATGGTAGAGGCGCTTCTTGGTTTTGGTCAATGTCCGGTTATATAAAGGTCATGAAAATATTCTTAAAACGTTTCATAATGAAAAAAACACTAAAACAACCTTTATAAAAGGCTAAAACGTTACAATAACATATTTTTGGCCAACCTTTTAACAAAATATTTTTGAACACTTAGGCTATTAATGTTATGATTAATGTTTTGCATCAAATTAAAAAAACATTCTAGCTCATTCTGAACGTTATTAAAACGTTTTATACCCTTTATATAACCCAACATTTAAACGTTTCCTATAAAACATTTTGTGTTTGCTTGGGAAACCGTAAAATTATGAGCAAAATTCTGGTTTTGTGCGAAAGAGATTTATAATCAATCTGTAGCGTATGTACAAAAATAATGTGGTGCAGAATCAAGTTTGTAATTTTTAAGCTTAGCTAATCTTTTCATCTTTTCAGAAAATAACATTTTGAGGTTGCTGGTTTTGTCAGTGGCGTAGCCAGTTGGAGGGGCGGTGCCCCCCCTCGTCGTGGCCGTCGGTTTCGTTGGTGAAAAAAAAATTGGGTTAACAATAGGCTATTAATAGTATTATTCACCCTTGGTGACAGAAAAAAGGGGAGAATTATCAAACAAATGATGAAAAATTGTGAATGAGATTGAATTTTACATAAAAATTTTGTGTTTTTATGTTGGTATTGCCTATTATCCTTTTTTTTTAATTCTTCAGTTTTTCAAACCATGCAAAAAAAAATTTGCGTCAACAAATCACAACTTCCGTCGGCAAAAAATATTTCCGTCGGTTCCAAAATCCTGGCTACGCTACTGGCTTTTGTGGGTAACTAACTGCTCACGTCTTAAAATGAGCTTTTCTGCTTTTTTAGGTATCGTTACTGACAAACTTCGTCTTACCTTTTCCTGCATACAACTGCTATTATGATAATAACAATGATGACAACCACTCCAGCTACGGCATTGGCGTACGCAGGGGGTGTTACGTGTGTGAAACACCCCCCTTGGATCTGTCAAAAAAATGAGGGTAAAGAAAAGGCAAAGAAAGAGAGAGGGGTAAGAGAGAGAGAGAGAGAGAGAGAAAGAGAGGGAGAGGGAGGGAGGGAGATAGGGGGAGGAGATGTGGGAGATGAGCAAGGCATGCATAGGGGACATATTATCACAACAATATCATAGGCCTATATAGCCTTAACAACCCCCACACAAATTATCTCACCCCATAACCGGTATTGACCGGTAACATATAAATGTGAATGTGTTAATTGTTGAATGTCAACCTCCCGTCATCATCACACCCCTGGCAACGTACGTACGTTAAGGTTTTAATTGTTAATTGACATAATGTTTACACCAACACCCCAGCAACGTACTGAAAAGTTTTAATAGTCAACCCCATCACCGGGCCCCATCATCACGCTTTTGCATCTCTTGCACCGCATTGCGCCATGTTGGTTATCAGCTAAAAACCGTTTGTAAGCTATATATGATTTTTACTTTGTAATCTAAATCTAATCGCTTTTCAAAAGAATATGTTAAAATAAAGCATATTTAGACAGTATTTTGCATTGAAATAGTGGAAAAATTATGCACCGAATGGCTTCAAGTGGACCTTCATTTTGCAACATTTCTGAGGAGGGAAAACTTGTGCACGAAAGGCTTTTGTGGGTAACTAACTGCTCACGTCTTAAAATGAGCTTTTCTGCTTTTTTAGGTATCGTTACTGACAAACTTCGTCTTACCTTTTCCTGCATACAACTGCTATTATGATAATAACAATGATGACAACCACTCCAGCTACGGCATTGGCGTACGCAGGGGGGGTGTTACGTGTGAAACACCCCCCTTGGATCTGTCAAAAAAATAAAAAATGGGGGAAAGAAAAGGCAAAGAAAGAGAGAGGGGGAGAGAGAGAGAGAGAGAAAGAGAGGGAGAGGGAGGGAGGGAGATAGGGGGAGGAGATGTGGGAGATGAGCAAGGCATGCATAGGGGACATATTATCACAACAATATCATAGGCCTATATAGCCTTAACAACCCCCACACAAATTATCTCACCCCATAACCGGTATTGACCGGTAACATATAAATGTGAATGTGTTAATTGTTGAATGTCAACCTCCCGTCATCATCACACCCCTGGCAACGTACGTACGTTAAGGTTTTAATTGTTAATTGACATAATGTTTACACCAACACCCCAGCAACGTACTGAAAAGTTTTAATAGTCAACCCCATCACCGGGCCCCATCATCACGCTTTTGCATCTCTTGCACCGCATTGCGCCATATTGGTTAACAACAAAAAACCGTTTGTAAGCTATATATGATTTTTACTTTGTAATCTAAATCTAATCGCTTTTCAAAAGAATATGTTAAAATAAAGCATATTTAGACAGTATTTTGCATTGAAATAGTGGAAAAATTATGCACCGAATGGCTTCAAGTGGACCTTCATTTTGCAACATTTCTGAGGAGGGAAAACTTGTGCACGAAAGGCTTCATAGACCGTCATTTAAGGGATCTGGAATGAGCGTTTATGGCGTTTCGACAGTATTTTTTGTGGGACATGAGAGCACATCAGACCTATCGAATTGCATTATGAATACGAAGAATGTCTTTCTGAAATCAAATAATTTTCATTTTCGGAAATTCACGATATAATACAAATTTTATGACAAATTATTAAAATTTGATATTTTTCACATTTTTGACATATAACAGTCCTCGAAGTAAATTTCATAAATTTAATGATATAGGCCTAGTCTTAAAATGTATGTAGCTTGGGAAAAGCCGACGATCAATTGAAAATTTTGACCTTTTATATTGAAGATATGGATTTTTTCCTAAAACACCTAATTTTTTTGGGTGTTTTGGCTTTTCATCCCACTTACATCCCACCTACATACACTTCAAATATAAATCATCAGATTTATAAAGTTTACTTCGAGTACTGTTAAATATCAAAAATATCAATTGTTAATGATTTGCCATAAAATATGTATTACATTGCGAATTAAAAAAAAATCTAAATTATTTGATATCAGAAGGACATTCTTCGTATTCAGAATGCAATTCGATATGTCTGATGTGCTCTAATGCCCCACAATAAATACTGTCCAAACGTTCATACCCCTTCCCTTAACAAGTTTTCGGCTTTTTGAAACTAATATTGTACACACTAATAGTGCCAAAATGGTCCACCAAATCGCTTCAATTAGGTCTTCATTTTGCACAAGTTTCTTACTTCTCAGGGTGGCACATCCCCCCTTAGACACCCCCTGCATAGTGGATAAACAAATGGCCATCTTCACTTTCGACATTTACCAATTTGTGTTTAACATAAATTATTGGCCTACAATTAAAGGGAAAACTTCTTCACAAAAGGCTTCGTGGACCGTCATTTCACAATTTTCACATTTCACAAAAATGTGCCATGGGCCATTTTTATACTGGGCCACTCAAATATGTCTACCTGGTTGGATCCTCAACTCTTTATACAAGAATGGTACAGGTGCAAAAGGCCGGTTCCTTGGCAAATATGAAACATGTTAAAGTTTGACCGTTGTTTCATCATATGGGTTATTTCGTCAACTGAGTGAAAGAAGGTCGATCATAAGTGCTTTGTTATTACTATGCACTTAAGACCTTCATGCACTCAGATGACGAGTTATGTGGTTCAAATACAGCTCAGCGGATAACATACTCGAATTCATTATCTCAAATTAATTTTCATCATCTGGAGAAAACCTTCATGAGTGAGTGTGGGCTGGCTGCTGCACATAAAAGCGTATTGAGAACATTGTGACTAAAACCCAGGACCTCTGGTGCAAAGTGAGAAAACGACCAACCACACTAACCCGTTCCCTTTTTTTGGGTTCATTCAAAAACACATGCAATTTTTATACCTTTTTCTTTGCAGCTAGGTAACGGGTTAGACCAGGACAAGTCTGTTGTGCAGTACGTTGTATGTTCACCATCTAAAACATATCCAGAGCGACAGGAAAACTCGACTTTCACTCCTGGAATCAATCTCTCCACTGACTCTGGTTTATTGATGAAACCATTCTCTAATGTTCCCAGATCTGCACAAACTTTTAGCAAAACAATAAATGTTTTGTTTAAAAATGAGTATTAAAAAATGTTAATGTTTGTTTTAATTTTGGTAAATATCTATTTATACATTCTTTAAGCAGGGTAATCCCATCAATGAAAACACTGATCTTCCTGGGGGCAATACTGGTAGTATTTATGGTAATTTTGATTTTTAAATTAAGACATGTTAATTATTAGTTTTTATTAGACAAAATGAAAACAAAAACACAATCTTCATTGCAATTTTAACGGGTTGGGCAATTTTAAATCGCAGATTAACAAATAACGGTTCAAATGAAAGCCATTATTGGGGGCTAATTGCTGTATCACTATACGAAAGGCCTGACACCAATATAAACATTTGTTTCGGTGACCCAAGTTCATGGTCATTTCTGCTCACGCACTTTTTTACAGACGGCCTGGAATTTCATATTTCGGTTTCAACGATTGCCCGAAAAAAGGTGGAATGTAGATATTGTTGCTATTACTCTTCGCGATTTTAATTTATGCACTCTTTAGCCGACAATTTGCAATGCATTTTACACAGTAGAAATGTCGCTTGTATAAATTCCGATATTTTTAACAGTATCGTTTTTATTAACCAAAATACCATCCACATTAGTTCCCAAGACTTTGATGAAACCATAGATACCAAATCGGACTGCATGTGATGAACAGATTTTAAACTAGAATCAAAAGAACCAGTGTAGGCCCTCTCAAAATGTTCTTTTTTAATATATCGCGTTGTGATAAAAATTACTGCTTTTTCCTTGCTTGTTGTCATTGTCTCATTGTCCGTTGTTGGTTGACATTATTCCGATTAAGCGGTTTTCATGATTTAGGCCTACTTAGCCTACATTTGACCAAATATTTGCCCACGCAATGTTCCAATATATTCAAAAAATGGCGCTGCATTCGGTGTCACATTCACGACAAGGTTATACTAATGTGTGAAACTTTCTGACACTATATTCACGGTTTTTCTACTAGCTATTCAACCTATGACAAATTTGGCTGGTTTGCGATGTTCAATACCATTTTCACCCTGATGTGGCAGTGACGTCACGTCAGTAGGCCTACTGTACGAATTTTATTAGGCGCAGCCTCACTCGCTAGAGTTCGATCAAAGCGCTGGTGTACATAGGCGCCGCATAGATGCGCGAGCGACACAATAATATCAAAGTTAATACTTGTCGTCCATAACAAGAAGGAATGCATCACGATTGTATAATATCCAGCTGTAGTATTTTATTTGATTACACTAAATATCTTTATTAGCATCATGCACTGAACATTTGCAGACCTGGCCTTCTACATATAGTGAGCACCACATTAGATTGTGTTTATAAGAAATATTTATAAAACAAATAAATATCATTAAATCCATATTGGATTTATATAGCGCACCAGAGGATTCAAAGCGCTGTAATTTCACTGCCACTGGTGAATTATCAGAATCAGATATCATCAACTTAGCCGGTTGTAGCCGAATCCGGCGCAAACATATCCCCACTTGGATTTTAACATGCACTAATTATCTCAGCAGTTCCCCAAAGTCCATTGGATGAAGAAAGTTTTTGATAACTTATTGCCGACTTTGATAGCAGGAGGAAACCGGAGATCCCGGATTATGATACAATTTCAAATTTAACCAAACCATACAAATGCAATATTATAAGTACAGTATGATAACAGAAAGTACACCAACATGGTAAAATGTGAGTTATGTGACCGCGAACTACACCGGCAAATATAACGTGCAATAACCAGGAGAGGATAATACCAGCCCTTGTTCTCAGCATTCAACAAGATAAACCGTACAACAGCATTAATGAAAATGTGAGCGTTATGAATTAATAAGTGTCGCCTAGCCTCCTAGAAATATCTTATATCACCAGCTTTGATGATAAAATATTATCTAAAACCACACACCTGTTTTTCAAGGCCTCTCTTTCATCTATTGACCTCAAAGAAAGGATTAGAATTAGTTTTTCAAGGCCTCTCTTTCATCTATTGACCTTAAAGAAAGGATTAGAATTATTGAATAGAGTCCATGACCTGATGCAACGCATTATTAACCCTAACGTTCCTGAATACTACAAAATACTACTTGATATATGCGCTGCTCGTGCATGCATCCCACGTGGTGTGATGACGCAATCGCCCTAAGTGATATATAGGCACGGTTTCGCTGGCCAGCGAAGCCCAAGACCAGCGTGGCAAAGTGTCGCCGACCGAGTGCACGGCATGCGAGGGGTATCGGGTTCGAATCCCACCCAGAGCAAACAACTTCTTTCCTTCTTTTCTCTCTTTATTCTTTCCTTCTTTCCCTTCCCGTCGCCAAAAAGCCCCTAGGCGGTTAGGGTTAGGTTACCACTATCGAAACTCAGTATAGGCTTCCTTAACCCTAACGCTCCTGAATACTACAAAATACTACTTGATATATGCGCTGCTCGTGCATGCATCCCACGTGGTGTGAAGACGCAATCGCCCTAAGTGATATATAGGCACGGTTTCGCTGGCCAGCGAAGCCCAAGACCCGTGGCAAAGTGTCGTCGACCGAGTGCACGGCATGCGAGGGGTCTCGGGTTCGAATCCCACCCAGAGCAAACAACTTCTTTCCTTCTTTTCTCTCTTTATTCTTTCCTTCTTTCCCTTCCCGTCGCCAAAAAGCCCCTAGGCGGTTAGGGTTAATGAGTCGCTATTAGGGCCGGTCATACTATTATGGTTGAGCGAGCAACGTATGACCACTACACAGGTCAATGGTCTTATTGTGGCCTGGCGGGTTTTTTAAAAGCACCTTCCCTGAACACAACATGATCCGTGGGCATTATGATCGGGCAAGGAACAATAGAGACAAATTGCCTGGCAATTGACGTCACATGTCAACCCAGTCTATAGTGTGATCAGAACATTATAGTCTGGTGATCATTATAGTACGATCAGTACGAAAAATCCAGACCGATTTTTAATGTATTTTCAAAAATTAAAAGAACCACTTTTTAGCGGGAATTTTCGTAAGTTACACAGCTGAAGTTATGAAAGGGTTGAAAGGCTACAATATTATGGCATAAACAAGAATATGTTCGATTGGTCTTTATTCCCTATAGCCTGCACCCTTAAGGAATTAATATTAATCAAGATAAGAAACGTGATTCTTAAAACGGAGTAATTCTTACCTGCCCCAACTCGAGAACTCGAAACTGGAATGATAAAAACAAAAGGTTATATCAATTTATTACAAGCTTGTTGTGAAAACGGCACGAGCGTTGAGTCAATGCCACACCAATAAGTTCGTATATTATGGCTTTAATTAAGGTGGTAATGCTGGCAAACAGAGTGGTCTTGTGTTGAAAGACATTTTAACACTCGGACAAGTTAATATGGGGAGGGCTTTGTTTGGCAACACCCGGTACCCCCATAGTTAAGACAAAATGTAACCCATATTCCGCCCAGGTAGAAGTTGCACACAGTAAATCTACATCCTTGGAAGAATCATTGAGGCTTTCCAGAGCTATCAACTTCCACTCACCATCACAGTCAACGACTTCAGTTTTAAAAGAACTGAAGAAGGCTTTTGAAAAAACCCTACTGAACAGATAACAGCAATTCCAGATTGATATATTTTGGCGAAATGTTAGAAAAAATTTAAACAAAAATATGTCTACCTGCGCTGGATGCTCAATTCTAAATATAAAATGAATATTAGAACATAAAATTAGATGACAAAATTAATGGCAGCATACCTGAAGATACAATAAATGAATCTGGCTGGACTACAAATCTTCCAAGATTTCCACTCGTAATAGCTTCCATGACACCGGCCTGTACATTCATCTGGACCTCTTGCTCTACCATTGATTGGTCCGTGGGATCCTCAACTGTCACATATGTGTCAAAGTCGACTATGACGCTGCCGCTTCTAAAATTATTAAAGCCGATATCAGTGAAATTATAGTTATTATTTTAAGTTAAAGCCATATGTGACGTGTCATGTCAAAAGGAGACACTTTTGGGCAGGATTGTAAATGGAGAAATAGCCAAAAATCTGCCCGGGTGAGATTTTTTCACAATTTGGGTTTGTTGCAAATTTGTGATGTTAATAATGTTTTAATTTTGTCTGATAGTTTCAGACCAGAATATAACTGGCATCTTGTATTTTTTGAGACATTTTTCTAGGTAATTCCTACTCTCACCATTGTCAATAATATTTTTAAAGGTCGATATCTCAATTTCCAATTTTATAAATACCATAACTTACGAACTCAGTATCTTCGGTTAGGAATGTCCGATTTCATTGGGAAAACAGCATTGTGGAGCAAAATATCTCTATATTTAAGATATGTAAAAACCTCAAAATTGATAACCTGCCCAAAAGTGTCTCCTTTTGACATGACACATCACATATTATACCATTTCTTTAAAAATAGATTTGTATTTATTTTTCATAAAATGTTAGCTTTTACTGTCAGATATATCCTCTTTAAATTTTGAGCCGAACAAGTGAGGTAAAGCAAAGAAAATTGGAATTTACTACTAGCGCTATTATATGTTACTCCGGCGGTTGTAATACGGTACGCCCGGACGGTACGATCCTCTTGCGTGTGTGTCCCTCGTGTCCCTCACGCCGTGTACGTAGTATGTGTTATGAACATCGCATACGCGTTCGACAAATATTTCTATTGTAATAATTAAACGCCGGTTCCGGCAGTTTATTCAAAATCTCGGATTGAGACAAAATTACGGTACCCAAAGTCTTGATTTTTACAAAGAATCTTTGTTTACTAAAGAACATTACAATCTTGTAAAAACCTGAATTAAGTTTTTTTTTTAGGGCGTTCTCCTCAGCAAATGTTATAATAATTATGGCTTTAACATAAAATTATAAAGTATTATCATTATTATGCATCGTCCATTGACTAAATGGTTTGTTTCCTGGGCATATAGGTCACAGTCATTTGGTTTTGTAACAAAATATGATAATGTTCATTGTAGAAGATAACAGTAGTGAATAGATGAAGTTCAATAGAAAGGGTTTACAAGTTCCCCCTTAGACTTTTTTAAATAACTCGAATTATTTTTAAAGAATTGAAAAATATACTGGTAGTCTATTTTGTTGTACACACCTGGTCCAAATTACAATGTCAAACATTGTGTTTGGTCACAATAGCTCATTACGCAAGAAAATAATAATATAATAAAATAAATAAATTTTGGATTTATAAAGCGCCTTTCTCCGGATCTGAGAGGACTCAAATCGCTGCAATGCTGAATCATCACAATCAGATCGCATCAACTAGGTTGCTGCCGAACGGCGCACACCTATCCGCATTTAGATTGTAACATCCACTAATTATCTGTGCAGCTCCCCAAATTCCATTGGGTGAAGGAAGGTTTTGATAACCAAACAACTAATCACCGATTTTTGCGATACAGGAGAAAACCGGAGATCCCGGAGAAAACCTGCGAGAGCGAGCAGGGGATAAACCAAGTGCACATGAGTCCCGCGCCGGGGCTTGAACCCGGGACCTCAGTGGTGCAAAGCGAAGGAACTACCGCTGCGCTAACTCGCCCCCCCCCCCCAGATGCAAAGGGTGCAAAGATGCAAAGGGTACAAAAATTTAGGCTAAAATGACTATAATTTGGAGTTAATTTTGTCAGAAACACAAGCGTCAACATTGGGGAGGGTATGATTGTATGGGTCATCCTCCCCTTTAATATCAAAATATCGGGATGGATTCATTACCCATCTGGTCATCTCCCGGGATCTATACCTATGGTGTCAAACAAAATTTAGTTATTTTGTAGCTAACTTTTCGAGTTATGTTAAAAAATCTTTGGGAATTTAGAACTTATAAACCCTTTATTAAATACCTGAAGCCAGTAACTTCAACTTTATCGAAGCCATCCCCCAAATGCGTCAGTAGTGGCTCATATATCTAGAAAGCCAATGAACAAAAGTGAAGTCATCTTGTATTCATCTACCACTTGAGACATTTTCAAATACAATGTCGGTGTTTGCTATTATTCTAAACTTCTCTGATACGTTGGTGTCATCAGAGACAACAAATAAAAAACAATTGTTTTTGATGTCACATTTAACTATAGTTATCGTTTACTTAATTAGAAGATATCCAATTTCAATGACAAAATCGCCAGAATCAATGCCAAAATCATCAATATAAATGCCAATGTGACCTTTATCAATGCCAAATTGACCAAGTAACAAAACTCAATTCCAAAGTTACCAAAATCAATGTAAAAATGGCCAGTATCAATGCCAAAATTATTACTAGTAGTAGTAGTAATGTTTATTTTATTTCATATCGTAGCCCTAAGGCTGAATTACATGGAAACTTACAATTTTAAAACACATCAAAAATATATGATATTATATACAACAATCCAATTACTATATTGCACTTGACACATTTCAAAACACAATTTATCACACAGCAATGAATAAGTCATGCAAATAAAAATTACAAAAGGGGTAAAATTTCATAAAAGTCAACACAATGGCATATAAAAAAAAACAATGATGGGGACTGAGTGAATTAAGTTAGCAGGACTGTCCTGGGCAGGTAATATGAAAAACCACTAATTATTATTCAATAAACTAATAAAAAATGGGATGGGGCTACCCTGGAAGCGCGAAGTTCTGGCAAAAAGCTGGGACAATTTGTCAGCATTGCGTAGGTTGCGACCATGGACCCTGCCCCTGACAGGGGGTAGTAAATCATTTGTTCTGGTATTATTGGAGAGCCCTTCGGCAAACCTCAGACAGTGATCCAGATCACAATCACTCAGTGCTTCAGAATAAGATGTGAAATTCCTGCCCAGGACTATCCTGCAAGCTCTTCTCTGCAGCTGTTCAAGTGATTTAGATTGGCCAGCAGTTAAAGATGAGTGCCATGCTATGTCACAATACTCTAAGAGAGGTCTGATGTACCCTCTGTATACAGTGATAAGCTCCTGATGGTTAAAACCAAATTTTTTTAACATGCGCAGCATGTAAAGCCTGCGATTGGCTTTTTTTAGTAATTTCAAGGGTGTTCTTGTCCCATTTAAGATTGTTCTGAATCCATATGCCAAGGATTTTGGCATCATTAACATAATCAAGAGGGGTGTTATTTATCTCCAAGGCAGTTGGGCACATCTCTTTTAAAACACACCTGGAGGGCCTGACACTTGCTGGGATTGAAACACAGTTTATTGTCCCTGGTCCATTGGGAAAAATCATCTAAAACCTCTTGGAGCTTGCCAGACGTGGAATGAGTGCGATTCTCAGCAAGTGTCAGGTCATCGACATATTTCCAACACTTAGAATCTGGGGCAAGATCAGTGGCAGCATCATTAATTATGGCTTGAAATCCCAGAGGACCAACTTTTGTTCCCTGTGGAAGCCCCCCTTTCAGTACTTTAAAATCTGAGAATGACTGATTATATTTGACACATTGCACACGCTCGTTGATGAAATCACACAACCATGGTACGATGGCCCCCCTGACTCCCAAATGAATAAACTTCTCTATCATGAGAGTGTGGTCAACCATGTCGAACGCTTTTGAGAAATCAGCACCAGTATGAAGAAAATGTAAAAGACAAACTAGGTAGTGGGAAGTAGACACCCCCTTTACATTACCAAATTGTTGAGTGTCTATTTTCTCTGAAACATCCTCCAGCACCCAGTTGGTAATGAAACTCTCACTGACTTTGGCAAAACAATCAGTCAGGGAGACAGGACGTAATTTGTCTTCCCTGGGTGGGTGTGTCTTAGGGATAGGAACAACCACAGCTCTTTTCCACTGTTTCGGGACCACACCTTCAGTAAACGAGCAATTGAGCAAGTCAGTAAGAGGGGTACTTAATAATTCATAAGAGAATTCTTTGACTAATTTAGGAGATATTCCATCAGGTCCACATGCCTTTGATGGCTTTATTTTTTGAAGTTCAGCATAAACATCCCACGTGTGTAAAGTGGGTGGCGGTGTAGAAGCAGGAAGATAGGCCTCGAGCTTGGTGATATCGAGAGGGCACAAATGATCTGAAACAGAAACAAATCTGTCATTGATAGCATTGGCAATGCCTACATGGTCACCGTCTTCCACACCAGGGATGGGTATGTTGACTTCAGATATATTATTATTAGTCATGAGTTTGACCTGCTGGTGCCATTTGCGAGGGTCAGTCTTTTGCAAATGACGCACACGGTTTGCATAATAATTAGTCTTTGCTTTGTAGATCTCTTTGCGGTGTGAAGGCTTTTTGTCGTAGCTCAATTAATTTTGTTATTTTAGAGTTAACCCATGGTTTGTTATTGTTATGTATTTTAACAGTCTTCTTTCTTTGGAAAGAATGACTCGACAGCATCGTCTAGATAGCCATACAGTGCATCAGCCTTGTCTTGTGTGCCTTGGGCTGTGACATATAAAGTGGAAAATTATTGATAATTTGCAATATTCCTATAAAATATCGGAGAAAATAACTAAAAGACAAACATTATTACTTGTTATATTAGATCCAGAAGTTCTTTAAAAACGTGAGAGTTTGTCATCACTCACATTTCTATAGATGAGAGGATGTTGATCCAAAGAGCTTATGGGTGGATGCATCTATCACAATGAATAGTAACAATACCTATTCACTAAAAGATGTTCACCTATTGTGTTAGAAAGGGTACAAAGTTCTAGCACACATTCCTAAATGTTTTGATACATTATATGATATTTTTGCATGTTTAATTTCATATGTTTTAATTAACTTACTAATTTCATATTTGGTGAATATGATACATTTATATTATTCTTATATTATCCCGAGTTAGAAGCAGATTGCTTATTAAACAAAATTGTTATGAAGATTTTCTAACTCTACACATATTTTCCAAAATATGACTTTGGAGATTCTTGGATATATATGTGTCTATTGAAATGAAGAATTATGACCAATAATTAGAAATATGATTTTATATTCCCAGTTGATTTAATTAGAGATTAATTATCTTAATTAATGAACACAAGAGGGATACATGGCATTTTAACAGTACAGAATGTTAAGCATGAAGTTACTAATTATCTCTTCATGGAGTTATTAACCTCCTCAAGGCTTTGTGATAACAAAAGAGATGCAAACGTCATGTCCTTCCCAAATTTCCTAGTAATGGAAAGATGCCAAAAGATGAAGAAAGACAATAGATGGTAGTGGACCACAATTTTTCTTCCTCGCCCACTTGACCATCTTGAAAATTCAATTTGATGAATATTAATTACAACTATGATTGGTTAGGGGAATACATTATCTTACTTTTAGAATTGCCTATTGGTTAAAAACTTATTTTACAAGATTTTACGATGATCTTTTATTAATGTTAACGGTACATAGTTATGGACATTTTCCTAAGCCAAATCAGTCCGGTACAAGACCAGTCCAGTGTTAGAACAAGTTGAAGAAGTTGAATCTATACTTGTGATATTCAAGTCTTCTAAGAAATAAAACTATGTTTATATATATTTAACACAACTTAACTGTGTGATGGAATCTTGATAAACTCTGTCCCAATCATCATAAATTATATACCAGTTATAAGTGTGAACATTTATTGCCTCTACCGCTTGGGCAAGTTATTAATCGATGAGAAACTACCTTCTGATCGTCACATGGGCATTGATGACATTATCCCAGGTTTGACTCTGAAGCCAACTACCAAACTCCCTAATTTGAGAGTCTTTCATGGGACGAACTTTCTTAGTTTTATCTTGGCGATACTTCTTATTAGGCTTCCAGACAATGCATGTGTGGTCACTCTTACCAATGGGACTCACATCAAGTGGGTTTTCAAAATAAGAACTCATGTTGGTCATAATTAAATCTAAAATTGCATCACCATGGGTGGGAAAAGTAATCAATTGCTTTAAGTCATGTGCATACAAAACATTGTTGACATTCATTCTATTGAAATCCCCAAGCACGACAAATCCTATGTCTGGATACTTTGTCTTTAGGTAGTCCATCGATTCATTCAGATGGCATTGAAGTAGATCTTGGTAGGGTGAATCGGTAAGAATGTAAACACAGCAAACTGCAATTAGAGACACAGATCTAGGAGTACATTTAGGTATCAACATAATCCAAAGACATTCAAGCTCGTCAAGGATTTGGATGTCATTAATCACCTGAGCAGAAATTTCAGATCGAACATAAATTCCGACACCACCCCCTTTAGTGTGCTCGCGACAGTTTGAAAACAGTTGGTAACCATCAATCTTAGTCTTACTGTCTGGCATGTCAGGGGGGAACCAGGTTTCACTGATCGCTGCAATGTCAATCGAAATGTCAAGCTGCAATGTCAATCGAAAATTACCAGTATCAATGCCAAAGTAACCAAAATTAATGCCAAAATTACCCAAATTAATGACAAAATGGCCAGTATCAATGCCCAAATGACCACTATCAATGCCAAAATGACCAGCAGCAATGCCAAAATGACCAGTGTCAATGCAAAAATGACCACTATCAATACCAATATGACCAGTACAAAATGACCAGCATCAAACCTAAAATGACCAGTATCAATGCCAACTTGGCCAGTATCAATACCAAAATGACCAGCATCAATACCAAAATAATCAGCATCAATGCCAAAATGAACAGTATCAAAACCAAAATGACCAGTATCAATGCCAAAATGACCAGTATCAATAGCAAAATGACCAGCTTCAATATCAAAATGGCCAGTATCAATGCCAAAATGACCAGCAGCAATGCCAAAATGAACAGTATCAATGGCAATATGATCAGCATCATCAATACCAAAATGACCATTCTTAAACACTTGAGAACGTTCCTGCAATCTCATTGGTTCTTACCCGTGTGATATGACACGATATCACACGGGTCAGCGCGTGTGCATCAACGCGATACTCGTGCTCGCTATTTGAACCAATCGGAAGGCGCATAGCAACAACGGGACTGATCGATTTTTCTATTTGAATTGAAGTGTTTAAGAATGAGAATAAAGGTATTGTTTTTAGCCGCTGTCGTGCATCTATCGTCTCATATAAAACGGGTGACATCATTATTTTTGGCGTAAAACAACTCTGCTTCGCCTCGTTGTTTTACTTAAAATAATGATGTCGCCCGTGTTATATGAGACGATAGATACACTCTAGTGGCTAAAACCAATACCTTTATTCTTTAAGTATCAATACCAAAATGACCAGCGTCAATGACAAAATGGCCAGTATCAATGTCAAAATGACCAGCAGCAATGCCAAAATGAACAGTATCAATGGCAATATGATCAGTATCAAAACCAAAATGACCAGTATCAATGCCAAAATGACCAGTATCAATGCCAAAATGACCAGCATCAATGCCAAATTGTATCGCCCAAAATATAGTGAATAATAATAATTGCTTCTGCTAGAAAATATTTGACAATGAAGTTGCATATTTAAAAAATACACTTACCAATGTTCCGATTTCGGAAGCAAGACTCTGATATTCTGTAGATGTTTCATCTTGTAAAGCCAGCTCAAAGTCTACTTCCAGAGTTAGACTCGATGAAACAACTACCGTGGTGGTAACTACTGTAAGTATAAAGACAAGAATAAATTAATGAGAACAGTATTGATACTCCGGTTGATTAGCCTTTTTCTGTCCAAACCGAGAACAACATTATTGTGGGACCGATCTTGACATCTCCTCTTTCATGCCCAATACTTTAATTGATAATATTGCGATAAATTGTGTTCAACACATAGATTTGTACAGCTGGGGCAGTACGTAACTCAGGCGCTGTGCAATACTTATGAGCCCCAGGGAGGTAAAATGTCCAAACGTTTGCATATTTGAACGTTTCTATAGTCTTTTTCTAAACCTTTGTAGAATATTTTATTGAAAAGGTGCCCCGTCAATGTATCCAAAAATCGCTTTCCCCCTTCTTGACCTGCCAAAAACTGCTTGCTCACCCACCTTCTGATTTGCCAAATAATTCTTTTCAGACCCTAAAGGACGGTATCCTTAATTATTATTGTTGTTTATTCCGTATACCATTGTATACATAAAGAATCACCCATTATGCCATTGCTGTGAGCTTTATTTATTTATTTTATTTTATTCATTTGGCAACAAATATCAAAAGCAGAGAAAAAAACATAAAGGAGGCCTCCTGAGCTACCAGGGAGCACTGAAAAGCACAGGAAAGCACCGTCGCCAAAAGGCGCAGTGCCCCCTACCATGCCTACTCAGCAAACCTCAAAATGGCTACCAGTGAAAAAATTTTATAAGAGAAGTTGACCGTTATTTTTGCATGGATTGCTGGAACATTCATTGATGTCTGTTCAAGGCAGAAAATATAACATTGTTAGTAATTGTTAAGCTACAGTAGGAGATTCACCACAAGTCACGGTATACGTTTATCCGGATACAAGGTGTGTTCACAGATAAATGGATGAAATGTTTCCTATCAAAATATTGATATTTGGAATTAACTGCAACTTTTGGCAGGGTATTCAAATTATAGCGAATTATACTGGTTTAATACTTTCCTGCCGCTTTAAAGATGATTTTGCTTTACTGCGCAGTCGCACCAGAAACGCCAGCGGTGACCAGCGGCAAGCCTATTTATCGGGCACTTCACCGCTTTGCCCAAGCGAAGTCCACATTTTGCTTTGAAAAGAAACTTTGCTTTGGATGTTTAAGAACTGGGCATGGTAAAGCATCTTGTGATAAGAAGGAGGTGTGCAAGAAATGCAGTAAAACCCACCCAACTGTGTTGCACTTTGATAGAGAAAGAAGTAAAACAAACTGTAAGTCAACAAGGTAAATCACAGGAAGACAAGAAATCACAAGAACCCAGTAATCATGTGAATTGTGGACTGACAAGTGAGAATTTCAGCTCATCAAATCCATCCATCATACGGGTGGTGGTAAGATCACCAGAAAATAACGCCTCAACATGCACTTATGCATACCTGGACAATGGAAGCAATGCAGTGTTCTGCACTGAAAGGCTGAGGAACCTTTTGTGCCTCAGGGTAAAAAGAACCCATGTGCAGATACAAACAATCACAGGAGAGGAAAACACAGAGACTCACCTGATCAAGAATTTAGAGGTTTTAGATCTTGATGAAGAGAATGTTATTAATATTCAAGAAATGTTTACCCAAGACGAGATCCCTGCTAATGCAAAGACATCATTACAGAGGAAGATCTTGAAGATTGGCCATACCTGGAAGATGTTAATCTGCCAGAATTAGAAGAGAGACACATAGACATTCTGATTGGTAACAATATCCATAAAGCCATGGAACCTTTTGAGGTCATCAATAGTCAGGGTGACGGACCCTATGCGGTGAAGTCCTTGTTAGGATGGTCAGTGTATGGAGTGAAAGGGAAGTTGCAAGCCCCCAGAATGTCTGTAAATAGAATCCAGGCTACGGAATCTGTAGAAGAGCAGATAAGGAAAATGTACAATCATGATTTCAATGAAATCTTATCTGACGATCGCATGGGGAGATCAAAGGAAGATGAAAGATTCCTTTGTATGGCAGATGACAGTGTACAATTCAACAATGGACACTATGAAATGAAGCTACCCTTCAAGAATGAAGACGTCAAATTACCAAACAATAGACAATTAGTTCAGCAAAGGGCTGATAACTTGAGGAGGAGATTTAAGGACACATCACTTCATGAAGCATACACGAATGCGATGGAAAGGGTAGTGAAGGCTGGATATGCCGAGAAGATACCAAAGGGTGAGATAGCAAGAGAAGATGGAAAGGTCTGGTATATTCCACACCACCCGGTATACCATCCACAGAAAGCCAAATTGCGTATAGTTTACGACTGTGCGGCTACATATGGAGGTACAGGTCTCAACCAAGAACTGATATCGGGACACGACCTCACAAGTAGCCTGGTGGGTGTATTGTTGCGGTTCAGACAAGAAAAGGTAGCCTTGGCTTCAGACATAGAGAGTATGTTTTACCAGGTTGGAGTTAGGAAGGAAGATCGGGATCTATTGAGGTTCCTGTGGTGGCCAGGTGGCGACATATCAAGACAATTAGAAGACTATAGAATGAACGTGCATATTTTTGGTGCCTCATCCTCACCGGCATGCGCCAATTATACACGCAGAAAGACCGCCCATGACAACAAAGACCAGTTTGATGTGGAAGTTATTGATACTCTTCTGAGCAATTTTTATGTAGACGACCGTCTGACCAAATGGGTTAGCAACAGCAAGTCTGTGCTGGAGTCAATTCCACCCAGTGAAAGATCAGCAGAAACCAAGGTGTTGGATTTTGATGAATCTCTCCCAAGTCAGAAGGCCTTAGGAATGCTGTGGCTCATGGAGCCTGACATGTTTGGATACAAACTAGACATCAAAGACAGACCAGCCACAAGAAGAGGAATGCTCTCTGTTACTTCCTCTGTGTATGACCCCTTGGGATTTGTGAGTCCTGCCATCTTGCCTGCCAAACAGATGCTGCAAAACTATGTAAGAAGAAAATAGGATGGAATGATAAAATTCCAGAGGAGATTAGAAGCCAGTGGATCAAGTGGCAGTCAAGTCTACCAGAGTTAGAAGAGTTCCGTATCCCGCGGTGTTGGAAGCCTGTGGGATTTGAAGAGCCATCATCAGTTCAACTTCATCATTTTAGTGACGCCAGTGAGTCTGGCTATGGCGTAGCAAGTTATTTGAGACTAACCAATCATGATGAAGAAGTGGTGTGTAATTTGGTGATGAGCAAGGCACGAGTTGTGCCGATCAAGCAGATATCCATACCAAGGATAGAGTTGACCGCAGCTACCGTGGCTGTGAAGGTAGACAATATGCTTAAGAGAGAACTCGAGGTACATGTACCAGTAAGCAGTACTGTGTTTTGGACAGACAGCCAAACTGTATTGAAGTATATAGTGAACGACCGTGCACGGTACCCAGTATTTGTAGCCAACAGGGTGAGCGTCATTAGAGATGGTTCGGATCCAACGCAGTGGCGATATGTGCCCACAGAACTGAATCCAGCGGACCACGCCTCTAGAGGGCTCTCTGTACAGCAGCTCTTAAGTAAACATGAATGGCTACAGGGGCCGGACTTCCTGTATCAATCAGAAAGGGACTGGCCAGTAATAGTTACAAGTGAAGAGACTGCAGAAGAAGAATCTGCACCAGATTCAACAGTGGTCGTCAACATCCTGAAGTTAACACCAACAGAAAAAGTGACGGTCTTTTAACTGATAGAACACTACTCAGATTGGACAGGTCTGAAGAGAGGAGTGGCATGGTGGCTCCGTTTGAAGAAAATTCTGCTGCAAGGAGTTAGAGGCCCTTCTAACCAGCAAGCTGAAGAATCAAGAAGTTTAACAGCAGCTGACCTACAAGAAGCAGAAGTAGCTATTTTGAGCTTCGTGCAACGGCAAGAGTATGAAAGTGAATAGTCGGCTCTTCAGGGACCAGCGACTACAGAGAAGAATAACAAGAAAGCTGTAGGTGAACAGGAGCACCTGAGAAATGACAAGAGGAAGAAACAAGTTCCTAGTAACAGTAATTTACTGAATCTAGATCCAGAATTAGACAATCAAGGTCTCTTGACAGTTGGTGGAAGACTTCGCAATGCAAGGATCCCAACTGAAGCTAAGCATCAAGTGATCTTACCAATGCATCATCATGTGTCAACCTTGCTGATAATGTACACTCACAAGAAGCTAAATAACCAGGGTAGAAACCACACAATTGCTGAGCTTAGAAGACGGTATTGGATTGTGAAAGTAGGAGTGAAAGTGAAATGCTTACTGAAGAAGTGCGTAACCTGCAAGAAGGTTCAAGCTAAGGTTGGCAACCAGAAGATGGCAGACTTGCCAGCAGACCGTGTTCAAGCTGACGATCCTCCTTTTACAAGGACAGGAGTTGATTACTTTGGACCCTTTGAAATTAAGGTTGGCAGAACTACACGTAAACGATACGGCGCAATATTCACCTGTTTCGCCAGTCGTGCTGTCCATATTGAAATCGCTGCATCTCTGGATACAGCTTCATGTATCAACGCGATAAGACGCTTCATTAGTTGACGAGGACAGGTGAAAGTTATATACTCAGACAATGGTACAAATTTTGTGGGTGCGAATAAGGAACTCAAGCAGGCCATGGAAGAGTGGAAGACTGAAGAAATTGAAGCATTTACTGCAAACCAGGGTATACACTGGAAGTTTAATCCCCCAGGAGCTTCACACTTTGGTGGCCTGTGGGAAAGACAGATACGATCCATTAGAAAGATTCTACAAAGCATCCTCACAGAACAACATCTCAAAACTTGCCAGAGTGAAGAGCAACTTCACACTCTTATGTGTGAGGTTGAAGCGACTATCATCAGTCGACCGCTGATCAAGACTTCAGATGACCCCAAGGACTTAAGCGTTATCACTCCTAATGATTTGCTGCTGTTGCAACCAACTGCCTCTATGCCGCCAGGAGTATTTAATCAGAAGGATCTCTACGCTAGAAGACGTTGGAGACAAGTTCAATACTTGGCCAGTATCTTTTGGAAGCGCTGGATCTTGGAGTATCTACCCACCCTTCAGATGAGACAAAAGTGGTTAAAACCACAAAGAAACCTGCATGTTGGAGACATAGTCCTAATAGTAGACAGTTCTTCCCCAAGGAACCTTTGCTTAATGGGCAAGGTTGAGGAGGTCCACACAGGAGATCAGGGGCTTGTACGCAGTGCAAAGATCCGGACTAAAACATCTCTGCTGACAAGACCAGTGACCAAATTATGTCTACTCTTGGAATCATGAAGATCAATCAAGTTGAATGCATGTAACATGAAACTCTATATAATATACATGTATTATAAGACTGGCAAAGACCAGTAACAATTGAAACTACACAATGAAAACCAACAAACTGAAATAGCACTGGGGTATAATCAAGGATCGGTCAGGCGAATCTACGGATTTGGGCTGCTGGTTGTTGCGACGATAACTTGGACCTATTTCAGTCTGCCACAGTTCAACTCAAGACAAGTCAACTGGAAAACTCAAGACAAGTCAACTCAAGACAAGTTAAATCAAGACTGAAGGCAAATAAACGGAATTTACACTAGACAATTGCACAGCTGATGAGAAAGTCAAGTAGAAGACTGCAGACAGCTGGTGTAGTAACTCTGGTGTCAAGAAGATGACAATAATTCCAGTTGAGGTGACTCTTGGAGCAACCAATTCCAGTTGATGTGACTCTTGAAGCAAGGAACTGATGTCGCACAGCCAAGACTTTCATTATTTGTATTATCAAAAACATGGTGTAAATTCTCCATGTATCACCTTAATTTGGGTGTGTTTTTTTTGTAATTTTGATAAAGACCTAATGCTATGATTAGCATTATTTATGGAGTCAAATGATTCAAATGAAAGGATCTTAGATCCATAGGTGGCACAAAACTGTCATCTTGTTTATTTTCAAACAACATTTTCTATGTAAATTTCATGACCAACAAATCTGGTCAAGATTTGAAAATTGCCTTTTAAATTTATATGGGCACATTTATGATTTGTTTGAATTTCTAACTGATTATTAGTGGGTTTTTAGCGGGTTCGCCGTCGGACAAGTTTAGAACTGTCAAGCTTTCGTCAGGAGTAGCTCTGACTTCTTCAGGACAAAGTACCTAAGATTGAGACATGTAGATCGCCCCTTGTCTACTGATGACTCTGAAAAGAGTCGTTCACTGAAGACTGCCCCTTGTCAACAGAGAACAAGCAGATCTCGTCTATCTGCTAATATAAAGGTTTTGGTGGCTCTGAAAAGAGCCGTTTGCTGAAGACTGCCCCTTGTCTACAGAAACAAGCAGATCTCGCCTATCTGCTGATTTTTAAGTAAGTTGATTTTGTAAGTTTTGGTGGCTCTGAAAAGAGCCGTTCACTGAAGACTGCCGCTTGTCTACAGAAAACAAGCAGACCTCGCCTATCTGCTGAATTAAAGGTTTGTTAGCTCTGAGAAAGAGCTGTTCAATGAAGACTGCCCCTTGTCAACAGAGAACTAGTAGACTGCATATACTGTAATAGAAGTATACGGCTTACCAGGAACCGTTTGGCCACTCATGGACCGTCTATATTAGCGAAAATCGCATGCTTCCACTGCTAGTACGATTCCAATACTTACCAATTTCATACTCAATCTGGAAGCCAGTGCTCACGGTAACCTCATCCGACCTAAACTGTAAATAGAGATAGTTCCCTGAAGAAGTATATGGGTCAATATCCTGAGCACCGCAATACCCTTCATCTGAACCGCTTGCTTTCGACTCGAGAATCTGAAAGAACGAACGAACGAACATTGAGTAATATCAAGTATTGATCAATCTATGAACAAAAACACCATCGCCTGAAACTGCAAACTGAATCACCATCAACAACAACAACAACAACAACAACAACAACAACAACAACAACAACAACAACAACAACATTTTCCTTCTTGGGGTGGCTGATGAGGTTACTCAGAGATAGATGCGGGCTCAGATTAGTTACGTACCGATGGGGGAGGGGCAGAGGGACAGTTGTTTGCCAATATTTGTGATGCTCATCTCACTTTTAACCTGTTTTTGAACCATATCATTCTAATTTTGGCCTAATTTAGCATTAAAATTGCAACTTTTCGCGTTCTTAAATTTGCGCGCATTTTTCGGTTAAATAGTTTGATAAAATTTGATGTAAATCGTACATCATAGTTTTTAGACAAGCACATTTGCACCCGTATCCACGCCATAGGCCTATTCATGCCTTTTCTGCACGTTAATAATAAAAAGACTTAATGGTTAGATATCTTCATACCTCCAGCGAGTCGTAACAGAATTCCGGTCGGCGAAATTGTGGTTCTTCCAGAGAAAATCTGGTGAATCGAAGCACTATATGCGTCCCTTCAGCGCCTCGGATTATCCACGTACATTTTGCATTATTCGGGTACTGATACGGATAATTTGGAGTAGTTATCCTACCAGAAGTTGCTGTTAGTGTGCCACCACACGATGGAATTGGGCCTGAGATATATGGATAGGCAATTTAAATAAAATAACATCACGTTAAGACTCCCCCAGTTAATGTTTTAAAAACAGTTCAGGAAAATTAGAATCAAATTAATATACCAGTCACGTTTCCAGTAGTGACGGGGCACGTTGACTCTGGTGTGATGACTAAATTTTTGTGCGATCCGTGCATGGTCCCGGTAAAGTCAATGTCGGAGACGACCAGCGAAACAAATGTGCAATTTTACCTCCCTGGAAATTTTCGGCCATTACGCCACTGCTAATGTTTCCGTAAATTTTCAATTATAGTAGGGATGACCATCATAATTTCATGTTGCCCCTTTTGCTACAAAAGATTGTTTTCTGGAAAGAACTCATCAACAGAAGTATTTTGGTGGTTAAATGGTCAAAATCGGTCAAAAACTTTTCGAATTATGAATTTTCAAAGTTTCCCATTCTGACCGGTCATTGGAACGAAATAAATTGACAAAGTCTAAATATAGCAATGTGAGCAAAATTGGTATAAGCATATATTTACCTTTTTATATTTCTTTATTTTTATATACATTCAAACATGAAACAAGCATATTGTGAAAGTATTAAAGGGGTTTCTTATGAAATGGCACTTTACTAGTCAATAGCATGAAGTATTTCTTCAAACCGAGGCACTGAAATCATGCTTTTAGAAAACATTTGCCAAAAATCATCCATAATGGCCAAAGTGGCACAAACTCAAAAGTCCAGGTGAACTTTTTTTCCACAACAATATACACTACACATAAGAAAAATACTAATGTACTACAAGGGATTTTCAACATAGGAATCCAAACAATCAAGTACCAACATGCACAGCTTTGTCCTGATATCACTTCTGGGGTTTTAACAAAATGTTTAACCTCTATTGTGATTGGCAGCAGCATAAGGTATCTCTTTGATAGCTGATAATGCCCAGCCATTCAGCAAGTGGCTAATAACTGACCTTGATAGGCTTGAATGAATACTGTCATGTGCTACAAAACCATCACACTCCAGGGCCTGGTCAGTCCATATGCTACAGGGAGCACAGTACTTTAACAATGGAGTGAAAGACTCATTATTGATTAGGCGCGTATTTTAAAAGTACAGCTCCTGTGCGTGTATAGCAGCAAGTCAGTGCAGATGGTATAAATATAAGAAAATGTTTAGGGTTGAGATCAGGTGAATAATACAACAAATGAGCATGAAACTTCACATATATGTTCAGAAAGGTGTCTATTTAACATGATTCGAAAGGTGTTTGGAAATTCCAAAGGGAAGCTGGTGATTTAATTTTTAACTCGAGATCTACTTGTCCGTTTTTTTTTCCTTTTTACAGAGGGTATGATAGAGGTAATAACAACAACTCTGCCAAATTACAGCTCAGTAGGTCAAGGTGTTCACCTGATCTTATTCATCTGAATATTTTGTGCCATTCTGAGCAGTGCTGCACTGGGCCACTGGCAATTAAGCGCACTGTGGGGATGGACCAATTTTGACCCACACTTACAGAAAAACCAAATAAGTTATGATGCTGTAATTTGCAGGATAGTTACAAAACATAATTGGCATTAACATCTCCAATTTTTACGGAAAAATTATGAAAAATAAAAGAATGAACTCAATTTAGAAATGTCTGTGCAAGCAGTGCACAGTTGAGCTCCCTGCATGTCTATGGGAGTGTTCTAATCAAGTTGATGGTTCATTGGTCATCCCTAATTATAGTAGGGATGACCAATGAACCATCAACTTGATTAGAACACTCCCATAGACTTGGACATGCAGGGAGCTCAACCATGAAGCAATTCCTGGAGAGGGCAATCCCTCATTTGCATGTGCCGCATTCTTATTTAAATTAGCCACTATGTTATGGGGAGCACTTTACCCCACCAGGTTGGGCAAGTCATGAATAATTTAGCGTTGTGAAGCCAAATAAACTTATTATTTCCCAGGCTTGAAAAAAAAAAATTGTAGGCAGAGGTGGGAATCGATCTCGGTACCTCCCGGTTAAAAAGCACAGTGCTAGACTACTAAGCCAGCTAAATATCTGTTGTGAGACGTGTAACATTAAATCAGTAATAAAAGAAGTAGATTCTTATTTTGGGCTCAAATTGTAGAAAAGAGGAAATATTTTTCCCTGCTCTAAAGAAAATAAAAATTGAGATCTTTAAACAAAATGTTACGGCTCTATTTAAAAAAAATAAAGATTGATATCAAAATAACTTGTCTATTTTATATTTATTTATTTCACGAGGCGGCATTATCACAGAAGAACACTGTATAGGCTAAAAACTAGATCATAACCACTAGCTGCCGTCGTAGGTCAGTGGTAGAGCATCAGACTGATGATGCCAAGATTGTTGGTTCGAGTCCTCCTGTCAGCAATGTTTATTTTTGTGAATGCAATGCTACGATACCATTTGTTCAAATTTTTCTTATTTATTTATTTATTTATTTATTTATTTGTTTGTTTATTTGTTTATTTTTTTAATGTAAATAATTATGTATTTATTTTGTTTAATCACTCACTCACACTCTTTACAAAAAAAGACTCTTGGTCGATCAGTTCATTTATTCATTGTTTGATGGTTTGATACGTCTGTTGATCGAAATTGAATATCATATAATTTATTCATATTCATTGTTTGTGAATTGATTGATTGATTGATTAATTAACTGATTGATTGATTTGTTGAGCCGGTGCAAGTGAGTGCGTGAAATGTTAGAGGCGAGTTACCTGAACAAGCCTTAATAATTATAATAAATAAATAAATAAATAAATAAATAAATAAATAAATAAATAAATAAATAAATAAATAGCTTCCCCTCTCAGCCTGCCAAAATATTGTGACCACCCCTGTTGGACATTCAAATTATTGGGATTCCAAATAATGATTAAATACATCAGATTTGTAGATGTAGGCCTACAGTAAGAAAACTTAAAAAAAAAAACTAAACCGATATTTTACTCATTATTGACCATGGTAGGCGAAACCGTCAATAGTGATTAAAGAATTTTGTTCAAAATAAAATTTCCATATCATAAGCGTTTCCGGACGTTTACTGTTACGTATCCTCCCCGGGGTACTCACGTACAAGGTTACAAACGAAAATCCTTAGACATGGGTCTACTGAAGAAAAAATCCTTAGACATGGGTATCCCTTTTAGATTTTCCGTGCTATGTGTGAAAAGGAAAAACATGCGGGAAAACATGTTGCTTTTACTATTTTCAAGCTCAAATCCTTAGATATGGGTCCTTACTTTCCTGACAATCCTTAGATATGGGTACATATTTTCGGTAAAATCGTGACCCTTAGAAATGGTTATGGGTACGGAAGCTCGGGCCGCACATCCCCGTCGAAAAATAATCCAAGTACCCCCGGTTATCCTAAGCCTTTTATGAAATCGCACCCTCCATCCCCCCATTTTACCCTCCCCAGGACTCAAAACTATTGCACAGCCCCTGATAATCTCCAAAATTATTCAATTGTTTTTTTCGATGGGCCTAAACTCTTATAATAGGCCTACACATATTAAATACAGCAAGCTGCATTCAAATTATACATGTACGATACAAGTGGTATTCCAGAAACTCTGCACATCAGTGACATCACTTAATTAATATTACTTCCGGTAGTGAACAGCAAGCTTCAAAGCTTGAAGTGCGCCCGCTTTACTACCTGAGAGCAATCCGGCGGTGGCGTTTCAATTTATTACGTGTTTAGAAATCCACAAGATCAAATAGAACGGTGAGTAATGATTATTTACTTGTTTTTAAAAATAAACTTCTTAGGCCAGTAATAAACTACGTTTACGGCCGCCAACTATAGTTTGAATGATATTTATTATCACACGAGGAAATAAAAACAAACGAATATGGCGCTTCACGTGACGGTAGGTCAGGTCAGTGGTCAACGGTTTTTTATCACTAAATCGCTGGCTGGATATCGTATCAAATTCAAGTGATACACTACCGTCGTATTATTGACACCAATTCCTAATTTCGACATTACTATTGCGAAAGGTTATTCCAATATCAAATTAGTAGACTTTCTGTAAAAAACAAATCACTGGTGCCTGATGGGAAATACTAGTACGCCATCACCGGATTGCTCCCTGCTCTGCTAGCTGGCGCTCTTTCAAGCTTGCTACTCGCATTCAACAGGCAGAGTTCGCAAAACTAACGGCGTCGTTATTTGCCAACCCTAATTAACATGATCAAGGGATCGAAATTAATTATTCATAACCGATCGATAACTGGCCTCATTTTCTAAGTAGCAAGCCAGCGGGATATGTCATAGGTTTGCGTTGATAATAGAACAACCGTGAATATAGTGTCACCCCCTTGGCTCAACTGTGCACTGCTTGCACAGACATTTCTAAATTGAGCTCATTCTTTTATTTTTCATAATTTTTTCTGTAAAAATTGGAGATGTTAATGCCAATTATAATTTGTAACTAAATTTTAGTAGTACATTAGTATGTTTCTTATGTGTAGTGTATATTGTTGTGGAAAAAAAGTTCACCTGGACTTTTGATTTTGTGCCACTTCGGCCATTATGGATGATTTTTGGCAAATGTTTTCTAAAAGCATGATTTCAGTGCCTCGGTTTGAAGAAATACTTAATGCTATTGATTAGTAAAGTGCCATTTCATAAAAAACCCCTTTGATACTTTCACAATATGCTTGTTTCATGTTTGCATATATATTAAAATAAAGAAATATAAAAAGGTAAATATATGCTTATACCAATTTTGCTCACATTGGTATTTTTAGACTTTGTCAATTTATTTCGTTCCAATGACCGGTCAGAATGGGAAACTTTGAAAAGTCATAATTCGAAAAGTTTTTGACCGATTTTGACCATTTAACCACCAAAATACTGTAACGGGACCGAGCTTGCCCCTAATACTTTTGTAAACGACTGATGGAGAAGACTAGCCTTCTAAACATACAAGTGGTAGCGTGTGCGTAAGACTAGAATTCTCCCCAAGATATGTGGAATCAGTGATGCATGAAAGGAGAAGTAACAGGTAAAAATGACACTTGACAATTCTGTTTAATATTTGCTTCTTTTGTTATATCATGTATTGTTATTTTGCTTTCATATTTGTCTTATCACATCACAATTCATAAATACAAGTAAACACTGGTAAATACACAATCTCTGTTGATGTCGATGATCATGACGATATTTCCTTATTTCTCTCTTTTAAATCCAAATAAATTACCAATAAATGCTGCCGAAAAGTACATATACTATCTGCTTGAATAATCGAGAAGCATAAAAATACAATTTAATCAACAGAATCTCTCATCACATGACATAGTCGTAGGCTAGGCCAAGGCCTAGTAGGCCTATACTGCAGAGTATCCATGCCTGTACACCAAAATAATACGAACTTGCTATGCAACAATGAATGCACACAAAATACAGTGCATAATTTCCATTGGACTTGTGCATGTGTGTGGCAAGTCACTTGCCCCAAATTAGGCACAGGCGCTAGGCCAAATCACCGGAGTGCATAACCACCCTGGTGTTGCCAGTGCCACTATTGTGGTAGCCAAGCTGCCCCTAGCTCAATCTGAGCTCCAGAGTAGGGCGTATTTGCTTTGGTTGGCAGTGCTTACCTTCAAACTGAGTGAAGGTTTGGGTGGACTATTGTCCACCAAGCAATCTGATTAATTTGCGTCGTGCACGGCCTTTATATACTTTCCTGAACGCGTTCATGGAACCTTTTGGCGGCTGCGTTCAAAGCGTAAGCTCCGTTACTATGGATATCGCGCAGTCACTCCGCGTCAGGCGCTCACTTTCGAAAAGATTTGAACATGACGAAATCAACAATTTAATAACTAGAACAATTGCTAAAGTGTTTTTAAATCAGGAATCAAACTGATGACCCCATTTTTGACCATGTAAAACATAAAAATACTCCAAAATATCTTAAAATTCTACATCCTTAAACAATTACATCTTAAATAATCCAAAGTTTGATCAACAAAAGTCGTTTTTAAGGAAATTTACAATTTTAGGAAAAACTTGTTTACGTTCAGACGATTGCTGGCCGGGGAATTTCAAAATGACAAATCTAAAATTCTTTGCAACAACACATGAAAAACCTGAATTTTGTCCTCAATATTTACTCGTAGACGGTATGTAATACCTTATTTTGTTCCTGACAAAATTATTTACACAATATTATAAGATCTCTGTACAACTTCTAGCAGAATAGTGAAATTTTGAAGCCAAATTCGCACGCACTTCGTGACAATTTTCCTGTGCCGTATTTTCAACCCACGGCAAAAACTGACGATCGGCAGGTAAACAAATCCAAATATTTACAAAAATATACCTTGTGCAGAGCCATGCAATCATTTTTAAATGCATAATAACGATCAAAAACTACCACGAACACGTGAGCATCGTGACTTTTCTCTAAATATGAATTTGACAAGAGCTAAATTCGGCCATTGACAACACACGCTAACACACGGGAGGTAAGCTTAAAAACCGGCCAAAAATCTGAAATCGCATTTTGGCTCTCCGTTTCACTACCCCCTCTTCGAGACTATTTCGTCCCGAAATGTAACAGGTATAATTATTTAACTTAATTACAATTAAAAAAAAATTAGAGCATTTCCTTGACAAAACTTTAACAGTAACAAGAACGGTAAATTCACTCAACCATTGTTTGGTGACAGGCTGACAATAACATTGTCGTGACCTCGTGACCTCAAAAAGTTTTTCAAAATTAATTGGCTATTTGGCCGATTTACGACTATACATACATTATAAAAACAATTTGATTTTATATACAACTCTATTTCACATGCAAATTATATTATTATGTTTACAAGTTTTATACAAATCTTTCACAGTATCTCTAGCATATCATTTAAGCATCTGGTTTTTATGCATTATTCTTCTTCACCATTTAATTCACCTTGGTGCACATTTCCATCAATTTCATTTTCAAATGAACAATGCCAGTTTTAATCTTGACTTTCGAGCTAATGAACAGAAGTCTGTCTCTGCATCAAGTTACACAAAACATCAGTTTAACATTTTGCCATCAATTAATGATCAATATTTAAGTTCAGATATTATAAAAGTTCTATATTCCTCAGCGTCCTTTCTTCTGATGGACCTTGTCTTCAGTTTGATATCTTCAACATCTGAGAATCTACATTATTATACCTCTTTCGCAACTCTCATGAGAAACTGCCAGATTGGTTCACCGTCGATCATGAGAGGAAATGTTGACTGCGCCGCCCTTACATCAATTATGCAAGGTGTAAAGAAACCATACATCATCCAATAAAACATTTGACCTGGTAAAGAATAACCATTGACTAGTCAAATATCACTTTTGCCATTCATTCTTGCACCTGAGTTCTAAAAAGTCCTTGTAGACTTTCTCAGTTGGTAATCCACCCAAGAGCGAAACTTGATTTCATGTTGCCGATGGGCCTACATAGTCTGACATTGCTCTGAAAACATCATGACTGCAATCAGTGAGTCACCGTCGCACCAACCAGAGTTCCAAAATCATAAGATCGGCATAACCGGCCCGTGGTGATGCCTCAACAGTATCAGTAAGAAAACAGATGATGAGATCTAGTTGATTTTCATTCGTTAATCTACTTAAGAGCACATGCCGTACGACAAAACTTTAATTGCTATCTTCAGTAGATAGCACGTACAGACCTATAATGGTGATTCAATGAAGCAACCATTATTGTAGGCTTAAAGTCGATGTCTGTTATTTAACTGTAGCTAGGCTCCATTTTGTTTTTCTTCATCTATCTTCGTAATCTTCAATATCTGACATTCGATTCAGAATTATGGCATGAAATCTCATGTAAAACAACATGAGTGCCCGACAATCAACACTGTCCATTTTTTTTTTGGTGATGTCCCCATATCCATCATTCCAAATGATTGTAAAATGTGTCGAAATAAAGTGAGGTGTCTTCACCTTAAGAAGTCCAGCATATTGCTCTTTTTTAAAAGAACAAGAATTTCCCAGAGACAAAACTTGATCAAAAGATTGTCATGTCAATACCGCTGCAGTCAGTAAAGTCATATCAAACTTCTAATCACGTTTTGGCTGAAAAAAAATTTCATTCATGAAGTTCTTTTTATTGGAGGCTATTCCTCTGAGTCGAGTTATTATGATTACATAATAACAATTTCAAATGAAAACAATTTTTATATACAGGGTCTACATGTAGAGTAGACAATCCGCTATAAAACACGTTTATATGATGATGATGTCGGCAAGGCCTATACCTGACTTCATCTTCATAAAACAGTAATTTCATATTTTAGCGGCAAGGAGCTGTGAGCAGGCAGTGCAAGACGTCGGTGAGCCCTTTTCCGGACTTCATACACCACAAGGATCAATGACTATTAATACGGCAAGGGCTTTTCCGCATCTCATTATCCCATAAACACGATAACTTTCGTCTCCTTGAATCTTCCTCGTAAAGCTATTTACAAATTATATTTACAATCAGACATTATCACTCTCCTTATGTCATGATCCTGCATGATCTTTGAGCCATGATAACATGCCATTCTTCCTGCAGACTATCCTTCTGCTATGGCAAGTCTCCTGCTGGTGCTAATGAGTTGGTGTATAGGCCTGATCGTGTGCCTATACCATTATGACCGTCATCAAGTAGCATAGCTGACCTCTTCCAAAGACTCATCTGAGATGACAACTTTCTCAGAGTGTCGGCGTATTGCAAATGGCCAGATGAATTCCATTCACCTACGCCTATACGGTCAACTAACACCGTCTGATCACTTGGGGTACATGTACCTGCTGGTTGGCAGTCTTCCCCATCTATCAAGGGAGTGTCCTGACCACCAGTTAACTGTCTCCTTACAGCTAATCGTCTCCTGGCTCGCCTTCTAGATGATGGAGACTTCCGTGTCCTCCTCCCTTTCTTCTTTGAACTGCTTGAGCATGCCATTTGGCAGGGTAGCTCATCACAGCCTTTCCCAATTACGGGAGCATGCGGCCTGGTTAACTCTTTCTTCAAGAAAGCTAACCTTCTCCTGGCTCGCATTTGTGATGAGGGAGACTTCCGGTTCTTTCTGGATGATCTCCCAGTCTTCTCTTTCACATCTACAAATTCAGCAATTCCATCTGCACTATCTCCAGATGTATCATATTGATGCCTGTACTTCTCAGCTTTGTAAAAAGCTTCAGTTTCCACTGCAAACTTTATTGCATCATCAAAAGTAACAGGTTTTGCATGCAGGATGTTTAACCGTAACTCGCTTTCTCTGATAGCACTTATGAAGTATTTCTTTGCTATCTCCTGTGAGAAAGGACTTGGTATGGTTGGTAAAGCTAGCTTGACTAACTTCCTGATGTTGTGAGCTAGGTCAGGCAATGACTCTTTTGGGTGCCTTACTCTGTTATTAAGTTTCACCCAGAATAGCTCTTCCTGATTTTCGGTTCCAAACCTCAGGTTCAAACAGGCCACAAGTGAGTGGTAATCATGTCGTTCAGTCGAATCCAAATATCCCAGTACACTCTGAGCAACACCTCTCAGACTAGTTGCTAAACAAATGGCTTTGGTATAATCATTCCATTTATTCCATTCAGCAACAAGTTCGAATTGTATCAAATAGTCTGACCAGGAAGTGGATCCATCGTAAGTTTGAGGCTTTATTTTTACTCCAGACTGAGTGTCATTGCTAGAAAGTTTAGGCCTACTTCTCACTGACTCATCACTTTCATGAACATTAAATTCATCACCAGCTAATATTTCTGAGCTGGTATGGGTTGGAGAAGTATCAACACTCTCTTCAGTCGCTGCCATAATAAATCGTGAGCCGAAATCTGTTAAAATTTTGATTTATCCTACCGCCAGACACCAGTTGTAACGGGACCGAGCTTGCCCCTAATACTTTTGTAAACGACTGATGGAGAAGACTAGCCTTCTAAACATACAAGTGGTAGCGTGTGCGTAAGACTAGAATTCTCCCCAAGATATGTGGAATCAGTGATGCATGAAAGGAGAAGTAACAGGTAAAAATGACACTTGACAATTCTGTTTAATATTTGCTTCTTTTGTTATATCATGTATTGTTATTTTGCTTTCATATTTGTCTTATCACATCACAATTCATAAATACAAGTAAACACTGGTAAATACACAATCTCTGTTGATGTCGATGATCATGACGATATTTCCTTATTTCTCTCTTTTAAATCCAAATAAATTACCAATAAATGCTGCCGAAAAGTACATATACTATCTGCTTGAATAATCGAGAAGCATAAAATACAATTTAATCAACAGAATCTCTCATCACATGACATAGTCGTAGGCTAGGCCAAGGCCTAGTAGGCCTATACTGCAGAGTATCCATGCCTGTACACCAAAATAATACGAACTTGCTATGCAACAATGAATGCACACAAAATACAGTGCATAATTTCCATTGGACTTGTGCATGTGTGTGGCAAGTCACTTGCCCCAAATTAGGCACAGGCGCTAGGCCAAATCACCGGAGTGCATAACCACCCTGGTGTTGCCAGTGCCACTATTGTGGTAGCCAAGCTGCCCCTAGCTCAATCTGAGCTCCAGAGTAGGGCGTATTTGCTTTGGTTGGCAGTGCTTACCTTCAAACTGAGTGAAGGTTTGGGTGGACTATTGTCCACCAAGCAATCTGATTAATTTGCGTCGTGCACGGCCTTTATATACTTTCCTGAACGCGTTCATGGAACCTTTTGGCGGCTGCGTTCAAAGCGTAAGCTCCGTTACTATGGATATCGCGCAGTCACTCCGCGTCAGGCGCTCACTTTCGAAAAGATTTGAACATGACGAAATCAACAATTTAATAACTAGAACAATTGCTAAAGTGTTTTTAAATCAGGAATCAAACTGATGACCCCATTTTTGACCATGTAAAACATAAAAATACTCCAAAATATCTTAAAATTCTACATCCTTAAACAATTACATCTTAAATAATCCAAAGTTTGATCAACAAAAGTCGTTTTTAAGGAAATTTACAATTTTTAGGAAAAACTTGTTTACGTTCAGACGATTGCTGGCCGGGGAATTTCAAAATGACAAATCTAAAATTCTTTGCAACAACACATGAAAAACCTGAATTTTGTCCTCAATATTTACTCGTAGACGGTATGTAATACCTTATTTTGTTCCTGACAAAATTATTTACACAATATTATAAGATCTCTGTACAACTTCTAGCAGAATAGTGAAATTTTGAAGCCAAATTCGCACGCACTTCGTGACAATTTTCCTGTGCCGTATTTTCAACCCACGGCAAAAACTGACGATCGGCAGGTAAACAAATCCAAATATTTACAAAAATATACCTTGTGCAGAGCCATGCAATCATTTTTAAATGCATAATAACGATCAAAAACTACCACGAATACGTGAGCATCGTGACTTTTCTCTAAATATGAATTTGACAAGAGCTAAATTCGGCCATTGACAACACACGCTAACACACGGGAGGTAAGCTTAAAAACCGGCCAAAAATCTGAAATCGCATTTTGGCTCTCCGTTTCAATACTTCTGTTGATGAGTTCTTTTCAGAAAACAATCTTTTGTAGCAATAGCGGCAACATGAAATTATGATGGTCATCCCTAATTATAGTAGAAAAGATCACGAATTTTAAATGCTTAAGGGCTGGGGTATGAACGTTTGGACAGTATTTATTGTGGGACATTAGAGCACATCAGACATATCGAATTGCATTCTGAATACGAAGAATGTCATTCTGATATCAAATAATTTTGATTTTTGAAATTCGCAATTTAATACACATTTTATGGCAAATCATTTAAAATTGATATTTTTGATATTTAACAGTACTTGAAGTAAACTTTACAAATCTGATGATTTATACTTAAAGTGTATATATGTAGGTGGGATGAAAAGTTGACGATCAATTGAAAATTTTGACCTTTCGTATTGAAGATATGGATTTTTTTCCAAAACACCAAAAAAAGTAGGTATTTTTGGGAAAAAAATCCATATCTTCAATATGAAAGGTCAACATTTTCAATTGACCGTCGGCTTTTCCTCCCTGCTACATACACTTTAAGAATATGTCATTAGATTTATATAATTTACTTCGAGGACTGTTATATATCAAAAATTTGAAAAATATCAAATTTTTATAATTTGTCATAAAATTTGTATTATATTGTGATTTTCAAAAATGAAAAATATTTGATATCAGAAAGACATGCTTCGTATTCAGAATGCAATTCGATAGGTCTGAGGTGCTCTCATGCCCCACAAAAAATACTGTCGAAACGCAATAAACGCTCATTTTAGATCCCTTAAGAATATGATCGCCGAAAGATTCTGATTAAAATAAAACATTGTCAATTATCTACTAGAGACCATTCCTTCCTTTCTTCCTTCCTTCTTTCCTTTCTCCCTCCCTCCCTACCTTCCTTCATTCCTTCCTTCCTAAGTTCCAATAAAGTACAAACTTCACTATTCGGGGGCGAGTTGGGACAGTTATTCCACAGGCCTTCAATGGTTATACCATTATGCCAATGTTTGGTTCCCGGTCATGGGATCGTCGGCCTGGTCTGTTAGAGTTTCCACTTGTCTCTCCGTGCCCTGTGCATTCACTAGGGTCCTGGAGGGCAGTCTGGAGTCTATTTGGAGGTTTGCCCGTCGGTTCGTGTTGCAGTCTTAGAACATGGGTCGTGGCAGCCTCCTTTCCTAGACTGGACTTCCCTCTCCTTGGGTCAGTCGTAGCTCCTTCGCCATGCGCCATGTTTTCGGAATTCTTGCCGGCCTGCTTCTAATGTGTTCACCAACTTGAGATGTGGCCATTCCCGTGTTCTAATCACCTTTCAGCCGCCTCACACTATGTCGGAAGAAGTTTCTTCCACCTAGGACCCAAGTTGGTTACTTGTTTACCTGAAAATGTTGTCTCTTATTCCAGACTTGTCTGCCTTCATGGCTGTAGTTAAAGCAAAGAGCCACAATAATTTGCTTTTGCTTCTGCTTCCATTGCCTTGATATTTGTCTTGTTTTCCCTTTTTAGTTTATTATTATTTTTAATTGCTTTGTATGAAGAGGTTCCCTTTCATTTAGTATCTTAGCAGTAGCCAACTATAATAAATATAAAAAACTATTTTTCTGAAATATCCAACTCACAAAATAGTTCATCCGAGCCATCTTGACAGTCTCTCTCGGTGTCACATTGAAACCCATCATATATACACTGGCCGTTGTTACATAAGAAGTCATAACTTCCACTGCAGGTTGGAATATCTGCAAACAATGAAATTTGCTTTGCTTTATCGATACGTCTATGGAAGTATAATTTTATGATTAATAAATTTATTATCTTTATTTCAAGATACCTTAAGGACATAATCCTAGGATGAAGTAACCCAATAAGTGATCTTTAAAACAATAGGAATTTACCTTCAATTCAAACATGTCAAAACAAGGCTAATATTCAAATTCAAAATAAGTCTATCAAATTTCTAACATAACGGTAGGAAGTACGTTAGGGAACAATCCAAAAGTTCGATGAAGCCCTATAAACGAAAGTCCTCCCCTCTAACGAAAGTGTCAAATATCGAAAATTCCAACCCGTATTCATTTGGCACAAGGCCGTCGCTATGGTCGATGGGGTTGTGGAGGGGTGCGACATTGTTTAATAGGATATTTATCACGTTTTAGAAACAATAATTCTATTTTATTTTGAATTATTTTTCTTCATAAAAAATTAGGACTTGCTGGATTTTCAAATAAAAAAGAATCAAAGTGCGGTACAGCTGCTTTAAAAAATGAACTTACAAGTTGCAGGTTGCGAATACTGCACTTTATATTTATTTGAAATCATTCTGAAGCAACCACTGTAAAATGTCAATATCGTACTAGAAAATACTATTTGCAATTATATATTAAATCCTTTAAAAAAAACAACTTTGACCGATGCTTTAACTACTTCTTTACAAACGTAATCTAACTTTTTGACCCCCTCCCTCCCTAACGAAAGGACTTTCGTTTATAGGGCTTCATCGAACTTTTGGGTTGTTCCCTTAATATTAACGACAATGTTGTTATGCGCGGTTCTGTTGCAAAATTATACCAATATTAATTATGTGTGCCATACCAGTGGGACAAGATTGTTCATCCGAGTAGTCTACTCTACACATGCAGAGGTGTGTTTATTAATGAATTTAAACTAAATAAGTAAAATAGATATTAATTTTATTATGTATTCCATAATATGGGAGGATAATAACATTCGTTCTCATTATACAAATAAAAACAAAATACGAGATATCCTATTTCATGACTGGTGATCAAATTCTGGCTCCTTTTACCATAGAATATACATTTAAGTAATTAAAGACAATGTTGTTGTGCGCGTTTCTTTTGCAAAATTATTACAATTAATTAAATTTATATAAGCTTATATAATCTTACCCGTGGGACATAGATATGTCTGCGGTACACACACTCCATTGGAACAAACGAACTCATCACATGGCGCATCTGTGGGACCAAAGGAGAATCGACACCTCATATAATGTATGTTTAAATTTTCAAACATTAACCATAAATCTGCGAAATCTAGCCCGAAAAAACTATCTGAAATTACAGGTTTACATTTACAATTTGACGGGCGGACTGAGTATTAAAATTTAGTGGAGGGGGGTTGTCTTGGGTCAGAGAATCAGCATATTTTATCCCTGTTTAACTTAGACTTTTTTCGAAAACTTCAAGCCATTTAAGCCCCAAATGAGGTGTGTTTTGCTATTTTGTGGGCCAGTGCGCGCAAAATGTTGAACTTTTACCCCATGAGCCCAAACCAAGGTGGTTTTCGTACTAGTAAACAGACAAATGTACAGGGCCATTATTGCTTTATTTTTTTTTCTTTATGATTTTAGGGGGATCCCCTTCAATATCTTCAAATTTCAAGATCGCATTTATAAGTCAGGTGGCGTACTGGTCTAGCACGCTACAATATACGGTACAATATACTGACATTAACAGCGGTAAACTATTTTTAAAAAAAATTTTATATTAGGAAAATGGGGCTATGCGAATTTATGTATGTCGTAGGGTGGTGAGCCAACGCATTGCAAGGTTTAATGTTCTATTGTGCTTGTTCTATTCTATTGTTTCTGAGCATTGTGAGAGGTTGGGCAAATCAGTCTATGAGACGAGTTACGTAAAACGAACGTCACATCATGAGTGTATGCGATATATCACTCACCTTACCACACAAAACGCATGCCTACCCATAGCTGCTGAGCTGCCTGTGAGCGAATTTTCAATTCAAAGCGTGTTCATTCATTTTATTCAAATTTCAAACCACTTTGGACGCCGCCTATAGAAGGTTTGTGTGCTTGCGCCCAAATTGGGATACGTCAGCACACCCTTTGGGTTGCGTGAGAACAATGGTACAACTTTCTCAAGTGGTGCACTGACATAAAACTTTCTATTCATCACTTATTGACAGTCACCTGCCAGGAAAAGCGTTAAAATGCTGTTGGGTCAGTGATCAATAAAGCGCGCTTCAGACTCCGTATTGTACGTACAATATTGTATGTACAATATTTTTCGTGACGTCAGAAAGTATTGCACGTACAATAAAAAGTATGTACCGGGAAAATACATATTTTGCCACAATCATTGGTTGCTTAATTGATACGGAGTTGCCAAATTTCTAAGAGTGGTAAATTTAGTGCAGTGTTCGTGCACGGAATGATGAACATATTTTTATGTCTTCTTGTATTCAACTGTACTTGAATTATTATATAATCAATGGGCACCTTTAAAGTTAATAATATTAATACAGATATTAATATAAAAAATATTAAAATTGTAATAATAATATAAATGTCATGAGATGGCCGACTGTGTAGGACGTGGCGGAATTTTCTCCTCGTCCACATATGAGAAAACATGGATTCATCGGTTTTCTCAGGACGGGGCAAAGAATGCCAGATTAATCTTGGACAAAAAGCTCATAATCTGTTTATCAGCTAAATTTTATACACATAAAAATATGAAAAATATTAAATCCTTTAAAAAACAACTTTGACCGATGCTTTAACTACTTCTTTACAAACGTAACTTTTGACCCCCTCCCTCCCTAACGAAAGGACTTTCGTTTATAGGGCTTCATCGAACTTTTGGGTTGTTCCCTTAATATTAACGACAATGTTGTTATGCGCGGTTCTGTTGCAAAATGATACCAATATTAATTATGTGTGCCATACCAGTGGGACAAGATTGTTCATCCGAGTAGTCGCCACAATCATTATCTCCATCACATTCCCATGCTCCCGGTATACAGATGCCATTGTCACAAAGAAATCCACTGCATGGCTCATCTGTTGGATAAAACTATATACTATTAAGCCCTTTAATCTGTTTCCAGCTCAAAGTACTATGTCACCTCATTTATATTTCCATTTAAGTTCTTGGACATTTGGATGCATAGTGCCTAATAGAATTTTACTTCTACAAAACTGTAACAAGGTTTGTCATCAAAAATGGATTGAATTCCCATCAAACAGGTATAAAGATAGTTAATGTGCTGGAAGCATGTGGAGAGGTTCAGAGAGGGAGGAGAAGAAAGGACTATTATTGAACACAAAAAGACCAAGATCATGGCAGTTGATGACAACAGGAATAACAAGTAGGAGAGCTTCACAATTGAAGAAAGTACAATCCAGAGATTTCTCGGGAAATAAAATCAGCGAATTGAATACTCAGAGATCCTACCGAGCAGTAATTTAAAGACAAAAACTCTATCAAATTGAAAGTAGAGACATATTGTGAGCGTCGCGTTAAACTTACATTTCCTATATAACCGTGTGGGGGAATTAAGGTCTGGATCCAAACATTAATTATACAATTTTATAGGAAAGACGCTGATTTAAACTATTTCAGATACGGATTTATATAGACAAACATTACGTATATATATGTAAAAACGGGACTTTTGTCCCTTGAAGAATCCATCACTCCGTTCTCTCTACACATGCAGAGGTGTGTTTATTAATGAATTTAAACTAAATAAGTAAAATAGATATTAATTTTATTATGTATTCCATAATATGGGAGGATAATAACATTCGTTCTCATTATACAAATAAAAACAAAATACGAGATATCCTATTTCATGACTGGTGATCAAATTCTGGCTCCTTTTACCATAGAATATACATTTAAGTAATTAAAGACAATGTTGTTGTGCGCGTTTCTTTTGCAAAATTATTAAAATTAATTAAATTTATATAAGCTTATATAATCTTACCCGGGGGACAAGATTGCTCATCCGTGTTGTCTCCACAATCATTGTCTCCATCACATAGATATGTCTGCGGTACACACACTCCATTGGAACAAACGAACTCATCACATGGCGCATCTGTGGGACCAAAGGAGAATCGACACCTCATACAATGTATGTTTAAATTTTCAAACATTAACCATAAATCTGCGAAATCTAGCCCGAACAAACTATCTGAAATTACAGGTTTACATTTACAATTTGACGGGCGGACTGAGTATAAAAATTTAGGGGGGGTCTTGGGTCGGAGAATCAGCATATTTTATCCCTGTTTAACTTAGACTTTTTTCGAAAATTTCAAACCATTTAAGCCCCAAATGAGGTGTGTTTTGCTATTTTGTGGGCCAGTGCGCGCAAAATGTTGAACTTTTACCCCATGAGCCCAAACCAAGGTGGTTTTCGTACTAGTAAACAGACAAATGTACAGGGCCATTATTGCTTTATTTTTTTTTCCTTTTAGGGGATCCTCTTCAATATCTTCAAATTTCAAGATCGCATTTATAAGTCAGGTGGCGTACTGGTCTAGCACGCTGGTACAATATACTGACATTAACAGCGGTAAACTATTTTTTTCACATTTTATATTAGGAAAATGGGGCTAGGCGAATTTATGTATGTCGTAGGGTGGTGAGCCATCGCACTGCAAGGTTTAATGTTCTATTGTGCTTGTTCTATTCTATTGTTACGAGTTACGTAAAACGAACGTCACATCATGAGTGTATGCGATATATCACTCACCTTACCACACAAAACGCATGCCTACCCATAGCTGCTGAGCTGCCTGTGCGCGAATTGTCAATTCAAAGCGTGTTCATTCATTTTATTCAAATTTCAAACCACTTTGGACGCCGCCTATAGAAGGTTTGTGTGCTTGCGCCCAAATTGGGATACGTCAGCACACCCTTGGGTTGCGTGAGAACAATGGTACAACTTTCTCAAGTGGTGCACTGACATAAAACTTTCTATTCATCACTTATTGACAGTGACCTGCCAGGAAAAGCGTTAAAATGCTGTTGGGTCAGTGATGGCGGAACTTATTTGTTCGAACAAGGGTACCACTTTTATGAATAGCCTGTCAGGCAAATCAAATCGGCATCAAAGTAACAATGTTTTACGTAATCTATTGCTTCTCCTTCCTTAAAGCTCCTTGCTTAATACCACTCAAAAAGCCACGACCCCAATTAACTACCCATCAGCCCTTGATATCTAATGATGTGGTTTTTAATTTCCAAAAGTCTGAAATATCATGCTCCCACCCCTTCAAATGGTGAAGATGGATGAAAAACACGATCCCTCAATGTGGTCGTGAATATCAGAAATATTAGTCGTCGGGCATTTTTGAGTAAGTTTACAAGGGTGTATTTTCAATATAAAGTGTTTCTTGATACTCAGTCTTTATAATTATACAATTTTATAGGAAAGACGCTGATTTAAACTATTTCAGATACGGATTTATATAGACAAACATTACGTATATATATGTAAAAACGGGACTTTTGTCCCTTGAAGAATCCATCACTCCGTTCTCTCTACACATGCAGAGGTGTGTTTATTAATGAATTTAAACTAAATAAGTAAAATAGATATTAATTTTATTATGTATTCCATAATATGGGAGGATAATAACATTCGTTCTCATTATACAAATAAAAACAAAATACGAGATATCCTATTTCATGACTGGTGATCAAATTCTGGCTCCTTTTACCATAGAATATACATTTAAGTAATTAAAGACAATGTTGTTGTGCGCGTTTCTTTTGCAAAATTATTAAAATTAATTAAATTTATATAAGCTTATATAATCTTACCCGGGGACAAGATTGCTCATCCGTGTTGTCTCCACAATCATTGTCTCCATCACATAGATATGTCTGCGGTACACACACTCCATTGGAACAAACGAACTCATCACATGGCGCATCTGTGGGACCAAAGGAGAATCGACACCTCATACAATGTATGTTTAAATTTTCAAACATTAACCATAAATCTGCGAAATCTAGCCCGAACAAACTATCTGAAATTACAGGTTTACATTTACAATTTGACGGGCGGACTGAGTATAAAAATTTAGGGGGGGGGGGGGGCTTGGGTCGGAGAATCAGCATATTTTATCCCTGTTTAACTTAGACTTTTTCGAAAATTTCAAACCATTTAAGCCCCAAATGAGGTGTGTTTTTCTATTTTGTGGGCCAGTGCGCGCAAAATGTTGAACTTTTACCCCATGAGCCCAAACCAAGGTGGTTTTCGTACTAGTAAACAGACAAATGTACAGGGCCATTATTGCTTTATTTTTTTTCCTTTTAGGGGGATCCTCTTCAATATCTTCAAATTTCAAGATCGCATTTATAAGTCAGGTGGCGTACTGGTCTAGCACGCTGGTACAATATACTGACATTAACAGCGGTAAACTATTTTTTCACATTTTATATTAGGAAAATGGGGCTAGGCGAATTTATGTATGTCGTAGGGTGGTGAGCCAACGCACTGCAAGGTTTAATGTTCTATTGTGCTTGTTCTATTCTATTGTTACGAGTTACGTAAAACGAACGTCACATCATGAGTGTATGCGATATATCACTCACCTTACCACACAAAACGCATGCCTACCCATAGCTGCTGAGCTGCCTGTGAGCGAATTGTCAATTCAAAGCGTGTTCATTCATTTTATTCAAATTTCAAACCACTTTGGACGCCGCCTATAGAAGGTTTGTGTGCTTGCGCCCAAATTGGGATACGTCAGCACACCCTTGGGTTGCGTGAGAACAATGGTACAACTTTCTCAAGTGGTGCACTGACATAAAACTTTCTATTCATCACTTATTGACAGTGACCTGCCAGGAAAAGCGTTAAAATGCTGTTGGGTCAGTGATGGCGGAACTTATTTGTTCGAACAAGGGTACCACTTTTATGAATAGCCTGTCAGGCAAATCAAATCGGCATCAAAGTAACAATGTTTTACGTAATCTATTGCTTCTCCTTCCTTAAAGCTCCTTGCTTAATACCACTCAAAAAGCCACGACCCCAATTAACTACCCATCAGCCCTTGATATCTAATGATGTGGTTTTTAATTTCCAAAAGTCTGAAATATCATGCTCCCACCCCTTCAAATGGTGAAGATGGATGAAAAACACGATCCCTCAATGTGGTCGTGAATATCAGAAATATTAGTCGTCGGGCATTTTTGAGTAAGTTTACAAGGGTGTATTTTCAATATAAAGTGTTTCTTGATACTCAGTCTTTATAATTGCATCAACAATAACTAAATTATATAGTTTAACATACAAATAGCAAAAGATGTCTTGTATTTACTTCCATTGTTAATATAAACCAGACCAAAAATGGCATTTCGTGCCATGCGCACTGCTAAATACATCATGTACTGCTCGTCAGCCTTTTTGAGCATTTTTGAGGGCCAGGAGTTTTAAAAAAGAGAATATCATGATGCTCAAAACTGTGTAATTGCATTAACATTAACTACTTAAACAAAAAAAATATCTTGAATTGTCATTCATTATTGTTTTAAACTCAACCAAATATGGTACTTTGTGACATGAATACACCGAAAATACTGTGTATTGGCCATTACGAGCAATTTTTCAAGGTCTATTTTCAAAAATACAGTGTCTCTTGGTGCTGAATCTTTGTAATTGCATTAACAATAAGTAGTTCAACACAAATATAGCACCAGATGTCTTATTATTACTTCCATTATTGTTTTAAAATCAACCAAATATGGTACTTTGTGCCATTTGACCCCGAAATACTGCTTGTCAGTTTACCATTTCGGGCAATTTTACAAGGGTCTGTTTTCAAAACACATACTAAATCGTTGTATTTGCATTTACAGTAACTAGTTGAACATATATAGTACTAGATGTCTTGTATTTACTTCCCGTTATTGTTTTAAGATCAACCAAATATGGCATTGTGCCATTTGGCCCTAAAAACTGTGTGTAAGTTGGCCATTTTGAGCATTTTGGTGTTCTGCGTTACAAAATCCTCCAGTCGGCAATCTGGAGCTAGCCTTGTGGCAAGTTTGTTGCGCTTTAAGGGGGGTAAGCCATATATTCCAGAAATGGTGTCTTTTGGCACTTACATTGAGGTGAAAAAGCTATTTTTTGCTCTCTTATTTTGTTCCACTCAAATCGGGCATTGGGTTCCAAAGTTATCGTCAATTTTAGTTCGCCAATTTACGCAAATGCAAGTCTAAAAACAATAAAAAACATAGAAAATAAGATCTTGTAATTTCTTTTCTTTTTTATTGTTTTTCAGCCGGCTATATTTAACATTTTCTCCTTTAAAATTCAATAACTCTTCAAAGGAACACATTACAGGCCTAGAAACAGTGTCAACATTTAAATAAATTCAAGTACCTTAGGAATCAGTATGCAAAATTGTATTGATGCATGAAATAATTTGCATAATGTGCAAATTAGGTGTTTCTAGGTTTTAAAGGCGTTTTTCTCAAATGGTTGTTTGACGACAAATCCCAGGGTTTTTCTCGTTAACGAAAAGTAGTAGGAGGCTGTAATCCGGACATGTTCTTCTGGTAACCATACTGCAGTGCGTAACAGAGCCCTTTTTTGCAATTTATACTCCATTTTTTGTGGCGGTACGATAAGTTTTTATTTTTATTTTCGCACCTCAAAATGACACTTGAAGTGTTAAAATCTCAAAAAAGGGCTCTGTTACGCACTGTAAAGCGCCTATGCGAACGAGAGGTACCTTTTGTACTAGTCCATCCCAAGGGTGTGCGTGAGTTGTCGCATGCACACAAAACAGAGGTTCACCTACAATACAAACCTATTGCAGCGCAGCGCCCAAATTGGTTTGGGCGCTCATTTGATTATACTCAGTGAACACGCTTTGCTCTACCATTTCGCTACGGACAGTTCAGCAGCATAGGCAAAGTGTGCGCTCTGTGTGGCGGATATAATAATCTACACAAGTAGGTCTACAATCTATAAGTAATTATGATATCACTCCTACTGTAGTATTTTTAAGGACATTAGCCGCGGTCCACATCGTGTTTTATTATGTATAGGCCTACCATAGTATTTTACATGAGCATCGCGTATATGTGGCTGGACGCGGCGAATGAGCCGTAAACTCGGCAAACTTCATTTCGAGCTACAGGTGAAAATACATGCAAATCTCGTATTTTGGCGAAGTTGAGATTTTTGCAGATTTTAAATGTTTAAGCTTTCTTCTAAACACATACAAAGTTTTATTTTAAAGAAATAAGTGGAAATATGAAATAATCTACATTTTCTGAGGCCCGTCTGATGAATGGTCATTATGCTTCCCTAACTTTGAACACGTTTTGCTCAGTTTCGCGTTTTGATTCATGACAACCTATAACAAGCCACAACTTTGCTTCTGATTGTCATATGAAGTTCATTGAGGTGTCATTTTAATCCCTGAAACATGCTCTTTGCAAATATGCAAAAATGTAAAAATGACCAGAGGGGACTTTACGGCTTATTCGAGGTGTCCAGGCACATATAGGAGTCTACCCTGGACCTCAAAGTCAATTAATGTGATATATTTGCTGATAACTCGAGAAGCATATAGCCATAGATGAACTCCTGGATGGGGCAGCTTTAATTAGCATGAGGCCGCATTGATATGTAAATAGCGTATTGTTATTTAAATTTGCGCCCAGACGTATTGAGGGCGACAGTCATGTTATCCAGACGGAGAATGGCTGCATATGCCGGGCATGTCAATTTGCTGAGTGAAGGCTGATAATCACCTTTCTGTATAGGTAATAAGCTAGTATATTTCGTGTACCAGTTGGTTATAACAAAAAATTAGTATCATATTAAATATATTAAATGTATAAACTTTGAAATTTACATGAATTTGAAGAGCAGAGCTTCGAAATGCTAGCTAAGTCAGGTGATGTGAAATTCTGCTGCGTGACCCCCTCTGCGTGGTAGAATTATATTCATAAAACATTGAATTTAACAGATATCATGGGTAGCCAACCACGATTTATCAGCATTTAAAATATATGTTAATTAACAAAGATAAATAATAAAGAGTACAAATGTCAATTAACTAGTAAACAAGCCTGAAATCTTAAAATGTTGCCACGTGATTTCCCGAACACATGATATGTTAACATGTGACCACTATTCAGATTTACCGTAAATATTTGGAGTATCATGCACATCATGCACATACACTGTGCATTTCTTTACTTCCGTATAAAATCAATAATTCATGCTGGGAGCCAAGTAACATTGTCTGCTCAGAGCAGATTGGTATTTTATTTTACTTGAGAGCATAATAGAAATACATAAAGACGAATAAGGCGCCATGATGGAAGGTCAGGTCGGGTATCAAAGGTTATTATAACTTAAATACTACTTGTATTTCCCACCTTGCCTCTGTCACATATTTCCTTCATATTATTGACAGCAAGTCCTAATTTTGACTTTGCTATTGCAAAATGTCATTTCATATCAAATTAGTAGACTTTCTTTGAAAAAACATATCACTGGTGCCTGATGGGAATACCCGTCCGCCATTTCATTAAACTGGATCGTTTTCGCCTGTTTTGTGCCCAGATGTATTGGGGGCGCGCTATACTCTCATTGAACAGGCAAAGTTCGCAAAACTAACAACGTTGTTATTTGCCAAACTCAATTAACATGATCCAAGGGGTCGAACATGAATTATTCATAACGAGCTATAACGGATCGATAACTGGCCTCACTTTCTAGCTAGTAAACCAGCTGAATTTTTCATAGATTTTGCGTTGCTAATAGAACAATCGTGAATTTAGTGTCACCCCCTTGATATAGCTATACTATTTCTGAATCAATTAATAAAGCAAAACAAATCATACTCGTAGCCCGGGACTCGTAGGCCTATAATACTATACTAGCGGGTACCCGCGCGAGTAAACGGGAGCGGTTAGTATAAACGATGGAAATGGTAATCATGGCAATTTGGTATCGCTTTTAACAGCTCAATTATTACGCGGTTAGTGATGTGGTAGGCCTCTATTTGTTGCCTCTACTTTGCAAACGACTTTCTTGGCATAAATTCTTTTGCGTAATTTTTGTACCAAACGCCCTTTTTACTTATTTTTTCTTTGTCTTTCCCTTTTTTCTTTCAGTTTCTCTCTCTATCTTTCCTGCTTTCCATTTCTCTCTTTATTTTTTTTCTATGCTTGTTCACTTTCTTTCTTCTCTCTCTCTTCTTTTCTTTCTCTCTTTCTTTCTTTCTTTCTTTCTTTCTTTCTTTCTTTCTTTCTTTTCTTTCTTTCTGTCTTTCTTTCTTTCTTTCTTTCTTTCTTTCTTTCTTTCTTTCTTTCTTTCTTTCTTTCTTTCTTTCTTTCTGTCTATTTTTTCTTTGTCTTTCCCTTTCTTTCTTTGCGTTTCTCTCTCCCTTTCTCTTTCTAGCTTTCCCGTTGTTTCTCTTTCTTTCTTTCTTTCTTTCTTTCTTTCTTTCTTTCTTTCTTTCTTTCTTTCTTTTTTTTCTGTCTATTTTTTGTACCAAACGCCCTTTTTACTTATTTTTTCTTTGTCTTTCCCTTTTTTCTTTCAGTTTTTTCTCTCTCTCTTTCCTGCGTTCCATTTTCTTTCTTTAGTTTTCTTCTTTCTTTCTTTTTTTCTTTCTTTCTTTCTTTTTTCCCTCTTTCTTTTCCTCTTTCTTCCCCTCTTTCCTTCCCTCTTTCCTTCCCTCCTTCCTTTCTTTTTTCTTTCCTTCCTTCCTTCTCCTTTCTTTACATAGGCATAAATCCCAAGGTGAGTAATAAATTCCTCAATATTTTGATAAGGGGCATGGTCTACTGAATCACCTCCATGTTGACGCATGTATGTGAGTTTCTTTCTTTCTTTCTTTTCCCCCTCTTTCTTTCCCTCTTTCTTTCACTCCTTCGTTTCCTTCCCTCCTTCCTTCCTTTTTTCCTTCCTTCCTTCCTTCCTTCTTCTTTCTTTACATAGGCATAGGTGAATAATGAATTCCTCAATATTTTGATAAGGGGCATGGTCTACTGAATCACCTCCATGTTTCCTCCCTCCTTCCTTCCTTTTTTCCTTCCTTCCTTCCTTCTTCTTTCTTTACATAGGCATAGATGTATAATAAATTCCTCAATATTTTGATAAGGGGCATGGTGTACTGAATCACCTCCATGTTGACGCATGTGGGTTTCTTTCGTTCGTTCTTTCTGTTATATTTGTTTCTGTTTCATCAAGTATAGGCCTATAGCAACATTGAGTTTCAAGAAGGTTGAGTTTATTAGGCCTACATAGGCGATGGGGGTGGGGGATAACCCCCCAATATTTTGATAAGGTCAATGCATGTTCCATACAATCACCCCCAAGTTGACACATGTAATGTATAATGGATGTAGGTGTCTGACAAAATTAACCTCATTTCTGGCCAAACTAAAAAGTGCCAATTTTTGAGGTCTTCGTGCGAATTTGTTCCACTTTTGCACAATATAATTCACCAGTAGGCCTAATTAGCTTGCCATAAATTATTCTGTTGGCAACTTTCAAAATCCGACTTGAAGCCACTCAAGCGCCCATAACTCGACCAAATGATATCGTAGAGCAACAAAAGAGGTATCAAAATGCGCAGGAGAAAGCTGCGCTTTATATACATTAAATAGGATACGATATATCTGACCATCTATAATCGTTTCGATACTTAAGGATACGATACATGATTTACCGACAAGTGACTCATTTCGGAATGCGATCATGCTTTTTGAAGAAAAAAAAAAGGTTTCCACAGGCTTCGTTGGGACTCGAACCAGCGATTCTAAACTTCCTTCGATTACGCGTCTAGCGCTTTACCACTCGGCCACCGTGGCAGTTGCGCGGATGAGTGTAATGATAAAAGATAAATCTCATAATAGCTCATAATGCCATCTTTAGCCTTTTGTTTACTAAAAAAGACGCGTTTTGTAAAGATAGATTAGCCGTTTTATGCATAAATAGTACGAACGTTTGGGAAAGGTTTCAAACAAATAATAAAGAAACACTTTTGAAAAACGTTTATCAGAAGTTCGTTAGTTTCCACAGGAAAGAAATGTAGCTGAATACTTTAACATTTTATAATTATAATGCATACAAATTACATATTTACCTGTTTGACCTTGAACAATCTGGTATTGAATAGTAGACACCAGGAAGACAAATATTACTGGCAGTTGCAACATCGTGCTGTGGATTAGATAAAAATTCCTAATTCAATTGTTTCATCGTCACTTGCGCCCACGCATTCTGCATGCCCTTAGTTTAGTCTGGGCGTTTCCTAAAGAAAGAATATGCTAAGGTAAAGAATGATATAAACCTTTCAAATTATAAACTTTTAAAATACTTTGAAAGATCCTGAAGAAACCATAGATTTCTCTGTCTTCACCCATGCAGAAGAACTAACCATCAATATGGAGCCACCAGTTAGAAGGCCAGAAATCCGACAATCCCATCCATAGATATTAACCGTGTTAAAGGTGGGTAACCTGATTGACAACCTCATCCCCCACTTAACCCCATCAAAATGCAGATTTAGATATCAGGTGAAAGCTCGTATTTTTCTCATTAGCATATTAAAATTAGGCGTTCCAAATCGATATATTTTCAGAGAAATCATCAAAAAACTGTTGAATTAGTCTCGACTGTGGTATGCCACGTTTGAGACTAATTCAACAGTTTTTTGATGATATCTTTGGAAATACACCGATTTGGATTTCAATATGTTAATGAGAAAAATAGGATCTCTCATTTGATATCAATTTATTACATGATCATGATGATTATCATTAATAAAACACCATAGACTACCAGGATCACGCTGCATAAATGTCAGTAATTCCATAAGGAATTAGTCACATTTACAAGGAACATTTACGTGTTCTTTTTCCATGAATGTTTGTAAGGGACGCCATTTTATATTAGGCATAAGTTTTAAAGAATTCGATTTTCCAAATATATCAGGTCACCTTCCTTTAAGCAAGTTAACCAGTAAGTAGTCCACTTGGGAAGCTAACAAACAGAGGGAGTACGGTACAAAGTCATCAGAATTAAGAATGTGGGAAATTCAAAAAGGACCGATTTGAGAGAATCGCAGCAAATGGATGTTTTATTCAAAATGTTCGAACAATTATAATCTTTACAATTAAATAATTTTTTAACCATAATTATATTTACTAGCAGTCACCCGTCTTTCGCGGTCTCCGTCTTTTGCGGTATTGATATTTTATATAATTTTTCTAATGTTCTATTTAATGTGATTAGTGTCTAGTGAGGTGAGAGGATATTGTCATTTAGAATTACAATTGAGAAAGTCAGGTGCAATTTCAATGTTTGAGATAATATTTTTACCCGTGGGGTTCACTCCATTTTGAAAGTTGAGGTGCAATTTCACCTGATGCAGCACAATTTGAAGTGCAGTCTCAGAACAATCAAAATAAATTTACAATTTTGTAGGACACTTACATTCAACATGGGCCTAAATATTATGCACAGATTACGTGTCAGCTACTCTTGTCTGAGTGACCCAATATCAGACAAACCCTCTAGTTCTGAGCAGGGTTTATAATGAATTATTGCACAGTCCCTTAGTTGAATAAATGTAGGCCTTCAAGACATCCAAATGCTTAGCCTTACCAGACTTGCACCTGCATTGCTGAAAGGTCAGGAAATTGCTGAAAGTCTCAGGGAAAATCTTCAAAATTCACCCATTTGGGCTACCAAACCACGGGTTTGGCAACCCTGATTAATTTGTCCTTCAGCAAAAGCATCAAACACTTGAACTAATTCAATAAACAAACACTCTACTGTTGACAATAGGTTACACTGAATACATACTAATGTTGACAAATTAGTTGAATAAACAATACATGTTAATGAGTTTCTATTGTGTGATGTAATAGTTGATGCAGTGACTGCCGCTGACCGGAGCATGAGACAAAAAAGAGTATACGAGTGAAAAGTATGGCATTGTTATTTTAGGCTGAAAGGCCTTTTCAGTGCTTTTGGAACTAATTTAACTTAATTTAACCGCCTTAACGTAAACAAAAACAAAATTCGACGTTTTATTGAAGTGCGCACGACCTTGTTCTTCGCATCGCAAAAGTCGGTTTTCGAAATAATATAAACCGCAAAAATTTTTAGCCTCACCAATTCGTCAGTTTCAGTAATTTATTATAGATATTAAAAGAAATCCGATGTTTCTCTTTGTAATTCACCCTTTGCCGGTACATCCCTTTTTAAGGGGATTTTATTGTTACTACTGTGATGTACCCTGTATAATTGTATTTTATGAAATTAGGGGAATTTACCTTTATAATCATGCAATAGTTTGTTTACCAAGACTTTTCTGGAAAACCCCTATGATGGAAATAACAACATCATTTGTGAAGACTATTTATTTATGTCAAGGGGAAATCCCTGAGACTGTATAAAGAAAGAATGACATCACGGGAAAAACCCACAGGAAGTGATGTAAGATGAAATGTTAATGTCTATGATTAGAACATTGGGAAAATCCCAGATGGGGGATAAAACACAATGTTAATAATAATTCTAGGCAGACCTGTATCGATTTGATTGTAATGTGAATGGATGTAGCTACAGCTCTCAAAAAGAGAGTATTTAATGTTAACCAGTTAAAATCAGGATACTCAAGAAGTATTACTGAATGTGGCCCTGGAGATCATGAGTTTCCTACAGTGCTATTTAAAACAGCCTCTGAGCGATGGAGACGGATGGATATTTTCACCGACAAGCTGGAAATATGGTTATTTCAAAGCTACGAAAATGGCCCAAAGTAAGACATCAGGGTCTACTGCGGATTGTGGAGGCGACTTTATGAAATTTTGTTACAATTTAATATTATCATCTGGATACAGATCTGACAGGCTGCAATAGCCTTTATTATTGTCACAGTTAATAGTGTTGATCTGGGCTAGCTAGCTAAAATGCTTACAGTCCAATTCCTTCAAAGAAAGGAAATTGCAAACCAGAAATATTTTATGTAGTCAAAGTACTATTATTTACCAGTGTTGTCGGAGAAGATCTAGAATACGTCAAAGAACGTACTTCTTCCAAGAAAGGAATATATATTCTTCTGCCGATTTGCTGAAGTCTGGTTAAAGGAGCAACACAACTGTCAAAATAAGTGGGGACAACTGCATCGCAGTCCTGCTTCCTGAAGATATTGTGTGAAAGGTGGAAATAGCACCAAGTTTGGAGAAAACGGCGCAAGGAGTAAAGAGATTTGGAGAACTGCACAAGGAGTTTAGCATAGGAGAACGGCACAAGGAGTATGTGGATTTTATACGCAAGGATTTATAAACACAAGTGAACAAAGGACTTTGCTGATTTTCGCAGGACAAGTGAATAAGGATATATTACAGCAGTCGTCCAGAACATTGCAGGAACTTTATGATCGCCAAGAAGAAGAATGCTGGCTAAGTAGAAAATAGATAAAGAGTGATTATTTTTGATTATTGTGTATGTGCATTTGTTATCATATATTGTATCAATAATAACGTGCTTTCAATTAAAGACTTAGATTTTGTTAGCATAATCAAACAGTGTATTTGTGTTGTGCATTCGTGTGAGTTCGGGTAAAAGGTGATTTTGGCCTTGAGTAAAGTACGAATCGTAACACTACCTTTTATCACCTTCACTGAGAAATACAGCAATTATGATATTTGTGGCCAACAAAAGTTGCAGTATCTACACCAAAGGTTTCACACATGTCAAACATGTTTTATGGCTCAGTGAGAAATCATATAGCCATTTATAAATTTTCATGCATAAACAAATGTTGCACTTTTCTATTGCTTTTTGTATGCATTAACATTAAAATTTAACACAATTTTCATTCTAACGTAATTTATGAGACGGAACAACCCTAAATCTTGTGTTCATTATTTATTAATCAATGGACCAAAAGTTCCTCTTTTTTGGTTAAAGCTCATATGCTGGAACCCAATACCCATATTTCATTGGTCATTCCTTTGATGGTTCAAATCTTTACACCACCTTAACGGGACTTTGCAACAAATCCTGCAACATACTTTGGATTATGTATTTTGTCCCGATTTGTTTTCTTCATTATGTATAAACATGATGAGTGGGCACTTTATATATGCCAGCGTTTGGGCTTCATTCACTCATCCTGATTTACTTGCTTTTGTAATTTTAATATTAGAAGTGTAAACATTTGTTCTGTTATTTGTTGTTATTTCTGTATTTTGCAATAATTCAAATAAATATTATTAGAGAGAAAAATTTTAGAACTAAAAATAAAAAAATCTGTAAAATGTGCAGATTCTTTATTGTTATTTTAGCAAAATTTACGTGAAATTTACCGTAATTTTAAACGGAATTAATCAAAAATTAGTAGATTTTGGGGTCCTTTTTTTGTCACATTTGGTATATTGCTATATTTTACTGGTATATTTTGAGGTATGTTTTTGGAATCCAACTGATATTGAGAGCGCAATAAAGGCAGAATGTGACTCCCACAAGGAAATCACGAGATAAAAAGTTAACAAAGTACAAACTATACTAGACAATAAACATACCCCGAGGGCAATCATTCATATCAAAGTATAGATTTGAATTGAAAATATTTTGTATTTGTACAGGTTTTTCTGTTATTCTCCAGGAATTCGAAACTATTATTGGACCAGCATTTCTTTTTTTATGCACGATCAGAAAATGTATATTTATTAGTAGTCTCTTTTCTTGTACTATGCTTCTGAATTTGAGCTTATTTAATAAATAAATAATAAAGGTTAAGGGCGTACTACACCCATATATTGGTTTGATTGGTCTAAATAAATATTTTTTCATTTATAGCTAGGCGATATATGCACGGATCATGTGAAATAAACAAAAATGTGAAAAAAAGAAGAAAAAAGGTGCTTTTAAACAATTGTAGTAAGTCATTTTAGCCCTATATATATTTTGTTTACTGTATCCTAGTTACTCAGATGCGTGTTTCATAACAAACCATGATTTATTCTATTCAGCATGTTCAAGTAGGGTACATGAATAGAATACATTAAATCCTTTGTTATACTCTCTATAGAAAATCTACTGGTGCATGCAAAATATATAAACACTTACACAATGGATGTATAGTCATTAGTCAATAATATTATAATGTGTTGTCAGGAGAAGAAAAGGCTATTAGGTCACCGTATGTCAGGTTATAGGTCAATTGGTTCAGGTCAAATTTAAGCATCAATTTTGAATACACATGTGAGAGTTTGTGATATCATAATGAGGAATAATTTTGATATTCTGTCTTTAACTGGATATATATCGAGAAGTGCAAGGTGGATATACTAATATACCTTGGGATGTAAATGGTGAGTACAATATAGAATGCCTAGTTGAGATGGATTTCACAAATAAACATAAAATAGTTACCAAAATCAGAAACGTTAAGCTTACGGAAAACTACCCAATATGGTGGTATAGGTGACAAGAAATACAATTTTTTTCAACATTGCTGTAGTATGGTTGTGGTAACCTGTTACCTGTGGCTTAATTAAGTTTCAGTGAAATAATGTCGCAAGTTAAAAATACAAAATATAGCTCAACATTGAAAATAGAAGCATTTTAACCAGTTCCTTTTTGATAGTTGTGGAGCACCAAGTTCATGAAGTCATAAAAGAAATCAGGAACCACTTATTCCCATTTTACATATCAACTTTATTTCCCTAACGTGTTAGCAACACATATCCAAAATTTTAACGAAATCCATTGATAGTAAGCTTTCCAAAATGAAGTGAATTTAAATCATCAGTGATGTACCACCTTTTGGCTTATACTTTTAAAAGCATGTAAGCTACGTTGATACCGATGCCACCAATAAAACGAGAAGATTTGCCCTTCATTTTACATACCACTTTGTCCAATTTTTTTTGTAATTTCTTCACAAAATGCAAAAAAATGCAAAAAAAATCAATGGGTGTAGTCCCCCCTTAAGTTTAAACTTGAATCTAACACATTAAATGTTAATTAGATTTGTGACATTTTCAAATCTTGATAACTTTTACATGATTTATCCCATACCGTAGTTTATGTAGGGTAATAGGCATGCCGCATACTAAGGTACAATATAAAGAGTGAATTTCTTGATTTACTGGTTGGTATAGTATTTAAGCTTGAAGAAGTTTTTAATATTTCCCCACAGCGGTCCTCGCACATTAATGCTGATTAAAAAGAACACTAAACAGTACATCTGACCGGATTCGAACCAGCAACCTTCATGTTCATATGACTAGCACGACGCTCTAAGCAATTCAGCCAAAGGGGCACGCTGGAAAAAAAAACGACCACTATTCGAACTTGGATTCCGCTCTTGCAACGTGCCTCTGTGACTGAACTTGTTAGGGCGTCGTGCTAGTCACGAAGATTGTCAATTAAAAATGTCTTCATCCTATCTGCCCAGAGCCCAAGTATAAAACTGAACTGTAATTATACTGAACTGAAGTGTAATTATCTAGTATTCAGTATAGCTTATTGAGCATACAAGCATTTCGAGAAATAGTTTTTGATATTGCATTAATGTGATTTGTCCAATGTAAGAGTTTCATCAATGATGACCCCTAAAATTTAGTGGCATCAAGTCTTGTTAGTATAATCATCAACTACAACATTTATTACTGTCTTAGTAACATAACAGTATTTTCAGGATCATCATTTTATTATAATAATTAGTAGGGTCATATTTAGGGTTTTCGTGACCGTGAGAGCAGAGAAAGGATTGAGAGTATCGATTCTTTGAGATAAATAGAATAAAATGAGCTCCAATGTTCCTTACAAAAGTATGGGATAACTCCAGGAAGGGAGTAAATCCATAATGCAGGGGTCAAAATAATTAAACATTCTTAGATTACCGTAAAATGCACGTCAAACTATATCCGTGTTGTAACAAGGATAACAAAAATGTATATTTTCTACTATCTACGGCGATATTTAGAAATTGTGTATGACTATCACAATATCATAACAATTAGTTTTGATCGCTTTTACCGACGCTTTATTTGTCTCTTAAAGTTAATTGATTGTCGCATAAATTATCGTAGCAATATCTGACATCAGGTTGAGAATACAGTATGAGTATTGCGTCGACGATGTTATAGATTATGACTTACAATAATGGCCATAAGATGTAGAGCCTTGAGGTACACCACAAGTTTATAAAAGAAAATTCATCATGTTTAGTACCAGAAAAATTCTACTATTTCTTCTTTCTAAAGTTTATTTTCGAAAATAGTTGGTCTAATAGTTCTTGAGAACCGACATTTGGTATTGACGATGTAATATACAATAGATTAAGACTAATATCATAATCTAGAGCCTTGAGATACACCACAAGTTATACAAAATTCATCACGCTTAGTATCAGAACAATTCTAAAGTTTGCTTATTCCATTTATACCCATTTTTGCTCAGTACAATAGTTCTTGGGAACCCACATTGTGGAACACCAAATACTATACTAACAGTATTTCAGACATTACAGAGTTTGCCCACTCATCTTGGTTTTGAATTATAAGTGAAGTCATTACACAATTGGTCGTTTAGAGTTGATACTTAAGGTTATAGGTCTGTCACACTACGACGGACTGGATCAATGTACATCACCGAATACAAAAATATTTTATTCGGTGGAAAAATCACCAGTCCGGCAGAAGATTCGGTGGGATTTTGGGTCCGATTCTCGTTCGTCTCTCTATGCGTTCTTACCGCTAATAATCCTGCAGCCGTCTTATATCCAATCGTTCAATATCCGACAAATGACCGGATTTGGGGGTCCGATTCCCGTTCGTTTCTATATGCGTTGTGGCCGCTAATAATCCTGCAGGCGTCTTATCTGTGGTCTTATATTCGATCGTTCAACGTCCGACAAATGACCGGATTTGGGGGTCCGACAAATTTTGGGGTCCGATTCTCGTTCGTCTCTCTATGCGTTGTGGCCGCTAATAATCCTGCAGGCGTTTTATATTCAATCGTTCAACGTCCGACAAATAACCGGCGAATCCGTTGCATGTGGCACCAACAGGGACGTCCACCTTATCAGAAAAGTGGGGGAGGAGAGGGTGTTTGAGAGGATATTTGACCCCTTAGAGGCAGTGACGTAGCAAGCACTTTTTCAGAGGGTGAACAAAGTGGGGAAAGACGACTTTTAAGGGGGGAAACTTTGACGAAAATGGTCAAATATTGGCTAATAAGTACAAAAGGGCTACAAATCTGATATATCAGGGCAACCAGCGTCCGGGGGCAATAGAGGTGAGAAACCTTTGGACAATGAAGGCCCAATTGAAGCCATTTGTCATTTTGGACCAATTTTAGCACTACTATTTTAGTTTGAAACAGCCGCAAATTGGTGAAACGAAAGCCTAATTGAAGCCATCATTTTTACACTATTATTGCCTTAAACAAAAAACAAAGAAGGCCCGAATTGAATTTACACTGATCCACTGACACTTAGATATAAGACTTCAGACTCGTAATTTCAGGTAAAGTATGCATGGATTGATATGTTGAAGTCAGTAATATACCTAAGTCCGTCTTAAATACTGCCTTTGGTGACAAAATGCCAGCAGTAATTTTCACAGGCTTTTGGGCCAAGGAACCACATTAAGCACTGCCTATAATAATCACAGGCCTATACGTAGGCTTACAACTATCCTGGGCCTACTCAATAACGTACAATTTAACCTTTTCCATATTTTCTCTTCTTGTCAATCACTAAAACTGGTAGGAATTTGATATTGCGTCCTCAACGTAACCATTAACCCTTCAGAAAGTGCCCCTCCCTTAATACTACTTACATGCATAGACCTACTAAATTACGTGCAATTTAACTTTTTCTCTTCTCTTCTCTCTTCAATTTTTCTCACTTTCTTTCCTTTTTTCTCTCCTTTCCCCTTTTTTTCTACTTGTCAGTCACTAAAGTACTGGGTCACTAAAGTACTGGGGGAAATACGATATTGCGTCACACACCCTTCAGAAAGTCCCCCCATGATCGATGCACATGTTCGCCATAGGCCTACATCCGGCACAAGCGCCTGCGAAACCTTGCAAACACCTGCGGTATATAAACGAAAGAATAACGAACAAACCCAGGATATATACAGAACAGTACGAACACACATCGGACAACTTCCGAACATGTGTATTCGGCACACTCCGTGCACAAAACTTGAAACGTATTGTCGACGGACTAAACAAACATCACCTAACACGAAACGCATTTGGCGGATAATAGCAGGACATATGAAGAGCATAAAACGAACATTGACGAACACTAACGGATTTGCTAAAATACCATCCGTTTCTTATACGGAAGACCGATCCGGTGTAGTGTGACACTAAGACGGTCTGGGTCAACAGTCAGAATTAATAGGTAAATTTTCACGGGAAAATTTTCTGGACACGTGACACCCATGGGCGCAGACATATTAGCATTATGGAATGTGACCCCGAGCACAGCGGGTGTTCTTCCAATGTATTTGAATAGGAAGAATTCTTCCTTTGAGGCAAAATAAGTTACTTGTCGCAAGTTAATAATGTTATGGTAAGAGTTTCCGTAGATAAATATTTTTTTCCGTAGATAGATATTTTTGAAATTACGTTTTGATGATATTGTGAAAAAATTAAGATAACATAATATTCAATAAATTTGCAATGCACAAATTTCTATCAAAATTGCGGTTAAAATACTATTCCAATTCAAAATTACTAAGACTTGAATAGCGAGGTCACCGCCGGGGGTCAGAGATCAGACTCGAGGTTACACTCACATTGATACGCATTGGTCACGTGTCCAGAAAATTTTCCCGTGAAAATTTACCTATTAATGTTGACTGGTCAACGTACATCACCGAATGCAAAAATATGCTATCCGGTGGTGAAGGCCTCACAGGAACGTATTTGCAACGAACACGGGCCGAGTGCAACGAACAAAGAACGAACATGAACGAAAGGAGAGCGAACCAACTCCGGCAATATGCAGCACCATACGAACACACATCGGATAAATACCGAACATGTGTATTCGGTACACTCCGTTTCAAGTTTTGTGCATGCACAAAACTTGCCGACGGACTTAACGAACATAAACACGAAACGCATTTTGCGGATGATAGCAGGACATAAAAAGAACATAAAACGATCATTGACGAACAACAACGGATTTACTAAAATACCATTCGTTTCTTGTACGGAAGACCTATTCGGTGTAGTGTGACAGGCGCATTATTCATTATTTTAAACTGTTGTGATTTGGTAGTTCACAGCATCTTACGAATGGTAGTGCGCTTTGGTAAAAACTGCATTTCTCAATTCATAGCGAGCGTATAGAAGACTTAAAATATCACAGATATACTTTTATAGGTGCTGCGATTCTTGAGTTACGTTGTAAAGAGGGCTGAAACAACAACACTTTTGTAAAACGTACATAACACATTAACAACAATAAATTACGCAAGTTTGCAAAATATACGATTTGTAGAATGAACTTTTGCAAAACATCAAGGTGCTCATTTTCAATAATATATTGATCTAGATAATGAAAATCGATTTTTTTTGGTTGCTTCGACCAACAATACCTTGTCTACCCTTAATGATACAATTATGTTTTGTCTTACCTTTGCCTTCAAAGCTGGTTCCGAGTATAGAAGGTTCCAATGGTATATTATTTTCTCCGCTATGTTCACAGAAGATCAACGTAGATTGTTATTCACCTTCAGCTTCAAATTTGAGAATATGAATGGCATCACAATTTGTTTTTACGATTCACAGTCTGATATCAATCCACCACTATTTGTTTTTACGATTCACCCACTTTTAAAGTTTAAATTTAATCTATTTTATGTTTCCAAAACTTGACAACAACATTAATTTAATCTACATAAATATATAGATCCACAAGTATTTCCATTTATAAACTTCTCAACTGTGTTTTTGATGATTCCAAAACGGACTATATTTTGAAACTTTTCACCCCCCATATTGGTTATCCAGGGTATTCTGTAAACCGCAAAAGAGACTGGTAAGATGATACGGTTCATTACACATCAATATCAAAATAATGGAATAATGGCATCAAATTAACTGTATGCTTCTTTTCCCAGTTTATTTGTAATTCTTCTTTTGGATAGCATTAAACACAGCTATATAAATAAAAATGGATTTTTTTTTTTTTTTTATTTGCATGCTATTAAAAGATAAATTAACTGCGCAAGTCCTGCAAAATAGACAAAACATAACTTTTTAAACAATAAGATATTTCGAATATATCTTAAATGACGTCTTTAATTTTAGGGTATTCCCCTTCAGCTTCCCTGTACTTGTAGTCGAAATAACAAACCATGTCAACCGTGACATCCCAAACAATTGGCTACATTTGACACTTGTGAAATTGTTTAAAATGGGTGAACAAACTATGAACCTGATACGCTGACCTCTTCCTTCTTCTTTTCTTCCAATTAAGCCGCTACAGACTTTTTGGTCGATGTAGAATATTCAATGCCACATGCCTTCGTTATTTAACACATTCCCATTCTTTTTCCAGTAATGTTTAACTAGCGTTCTCCGAAAAGTTTTTCGATAAATTCATTAATTTCTCAAAAAGTAAAAATCTCAGTTTAATAAATAACGGTTAAAATGAAAGCCATTATTGGGGGCCTAATTATCGTATCATTATAATAGGTCTGGCACCAATGCAAGCATTTGTTTCGGTGTCCTAAATTCATAGTAAAATATGCTGACGCTATTTTTTACTATTTTTCTGTAATTGCATCTTTAGGTTTCAGCGATTGCTGAAAAAAGTGGGGTATGCTTATGAAAAGCGTTTCCGCTTGGAATGTAGATAGTTATTGTTGCTATTACTGTTCGCGATTTTAATTTATGCACTCTTTAGCCGACAATTTTCAATGCATTTTACACACTCAAAATGTCGCTCGCGTAAATACTGATATTTTAAACAGTATCCGTTTTTAAACAAAACAACTGTCCACATTAGTTCCCAAGACTTTGATGATAACATAGATACCAAATCAGACTGCATGTGACGAACAGATTTTAAACTAGAATTGACAGAACCAGCGTAGGCCCTATGAAAATGCTGTTTCGTAATAAATCGCGTTGTGATAAAAAGAGGAAATTTTTGACATCCTTTTGGCTGTTTTTTATACCAAGGAAATGCGTGACCTACACCAAACTTCTCATGTAGCCTTGACTTAATGTCCGTGGCTGTTTGATATTATTGAATTTAGACGATTTTAACTATTGACTTACATTTAACCCGATGTTTGGCCAGAGAATGTTGTATTATATTCCAAAGATGGCGACAGCTACAGACTCACTTTAAACTAGTAAAAAGGACACGTTTCTGCTCAGATGTTTCAGAGTTTGAGACCCTATATTCACGGTTTTCCTACTAGCATTCAAACCTATGACAAATTTGGCTGGTTTGCGATATGCGATTTTTCATCCTGATGTGGTAGTGATGTCAGTACAGTGAGCATTTAATTGGGCACAGCCAAATAATTACTAGCGTTCGGTCAAAGCGCTGCAGCGCGCTGGTGTACACATGCACACGCTTACGACGCCACATAGATGCGCGAGCGAAACAGCTGCTTCAACGCGCTGACGTTGACTGCCATAAGGGTGAAAAATGGTAGGCCTACATGTATGACTATAAAACCTCAAACTCGCCCCTCTATAAAGGTTGGCAAATGAAGGAGGCGGCAGTTTAGTGAATATGCGAGTGCAAGCGCCGCCCTAACCGTGGAAGGTTTCCGCATACCGAATATAGGTTTATATCATGGCCTCTAGGCCTCATGGTTTATTTTTCGAAAAGAAAGCATAATCAATTGAGAAGGGAATGGATATTGCCATAATAATATCAAAGTTAATACTTGTCGTCCATAACAAGAAGGAATGCAGCACGATTGTATAATATCCAGCTTTGGTATTTCATTTTCACTAAACATGAAGCTTTATCTTTACTAGATTTATGAAATGAACGTTTGCAGACCAGGCCTTCTACATGTAGTGAGCATCACATTAGATTGTGTTTAAAAGAAATATTTATAAAATAAATAAATAACATTAATCCATATAAGATTTATATAGCGCACCAGAGGATACAAAGCGCTGTAATTTTGCTGCTACTATAGTGAATTATCAGAATCAGATATCATCAACTATGCCGATTGTAGCCGATTAGATTGTAACATCCACTTATTATCTCAGCAGTTCTCCAAAGTCCATTGGATGAAGAAAGATGTGAGCGTTATGAATAAATAAGTGTCGCCTCCTAGAAATATCCTAGATAACCAGCTTGGATGATAAAATATTATCTAGAACCATGCATCTGTTTTTCAAGGTCTCCCTTTCATCTTTCTGACCTCAAAGAAAGGATTAAAATTATTGAATAGAGTCCATGACCTGATGCAACGCATTATTAATGAGTAGCTATTAGGGACAGTCATGCTGTTATGGTTGAGCGAGCAACGTATGACCACTACACAGGTCAATGGCCTGATTGCGATCTGGCGGGTTTAAAAGCACGGTCCCTGAACTACGGTGTACCATGAGGGACATGCAAACTTAAAATAATTTTTCACAAACTCAAATATTTTTTTACAAACTGAAATGATTTTCTACAACTCAAATAGTTTTTTTACAAACTCTAATATTTTTTTTACAATCTCAAATAACTTTCTACAAACTCAAATAATCTTTTACAAACTTGAAATATTTTTTGCAAACTTTCGACTTTCACGAGAGAGCAAGACTCCCAGCGAGACTCAGGCTATCGAGATTGAGTATATACGCGATGCGATAATATGATTTTTTTTTTTTAAAAAGAAGGGTCTTAGACCGCTCGGCCACACGACTTGTTGGTATCCATCTTGAATTTTTTTGTACATATAATCGCAACCTCAACATATGCTTACCACGTGGCAAGCAAAGACAGAAAACGTACCATATTTTGGAATTTTATTTGCTTAAAAACATTAAGGGCTGGGGTATGAACGTTTGGACAGTATTTATTTTGGGACATTAGAGCACATCAGACATATCGAATTACATTCTGAATACGAAGAATGTCCTTCTGATATCAATAATTTTGATTTTTGAAATTCGCAATTTAATACACATTTTATGGCAAATCATTAAAATTGATATTTTTGATATTTAACAGTACTCGAAGTAAACTTTACAAATCTGATGATTTATACTTAAAGTGTATGTAGGTGGGATGAAAAGCCGATGATCAATTGAAAATTTTGACCTTTCGTATTGGAGATATGGATTTTTTTCCCAAAAAACCAAAAAAAAAAAATAGGTCTTTTTGGGAAAAAATCCATATCTTCAATATGAAAGGTCAAAATTTTCAATTGACTGTCGGCTTTTCCTCCCAGCTACATACACTTTAAGAATATATCATTAGATTTATATAATTTACTTCGAGGACTGTTATATATCAAAAATTTGAAAAATATTAAATTTTTATAATTTGTCATAAAATTTGTATTATATTGTGATTTTCAAAAAATGAAAATTATTTGATATCAGAAAGACATGCTTCGTATTCAGAATGCAATTCGATAGGTCTGAGGTGCTCTCATGTCCCTCAAAAAATACTGTCGAAACGCAATAAACGCTCATTCTAGATCCCTTAATGTGTATTAATAGCGCTCAATTGTTGTTACGAGCCGCACCATTTGATTTCCAGGGGGCATGGGATTTTTTTGAAAAAAAAACTTCGCCCACTAGTGAGACGAAAAAACAACTTCGCCCACTAGTGAGATGGAAAATAAATCCTCCCTTTGGAGGCGATAAAAAATACAAAATTCGCCGCCAAAAAAAAAAAAAAAAAATTCTGCCTGACCCAAACTCCCATGCACCCCTGAGAATCTAATGGTGCGTCCCCTGCGTGATCTAAATACAGAAATCCGACAATAAATGGGCCTCTACATGCACAATACATTATATTAAAAAAAAAAAAAAAAATAGTTTGTAATAATTATTTGAGTTTGTAAAAATCATTTGAGTTTGTAAAAATTATCAAAGTTTGCAAAAATTATTTTAAGTTAGCATGTTCCTCATGGTACACCGTACTGAACATAACATATCCGTGGGCATATGACCGAAATTGCCTGGCAATTGACGTCTCATGTCAACACAGTCTATAGTGTGATTAGAACATTATTGTCTGGTGATCATTATAGTATGATCAGTACGAAAAATCCAGATTTTCAAAAATTAAAAGAACCACTTTTTAGCGGGAATTTTCGTAAGTTACACAGCTGAAGTTATGAAAGGGTTGAAAGACTACAATATTATGGCATAAACAAGAATATGTTCGATTGGTCTTTATTCCTATAGTCTGTGCCCTTAATAGGGAGAACAAATTTTGATCTTTCCTAAGACGGCCAGTGTACATAGGCCTAAACGTTGAAAAAATAACCCCAGTGCATCTGGTCGGATTGAACCGGCGACGCGACCTTCGTACTAGCGATGTTGCGGCTCCCGTATGCATATGTACCGTAGATTTTGATGAATAGATTTATGGTTAAAAGTCAATCAGCTGTAAAATTTGAAGTAGCTTCACGTGCGTGATGCACCACGAATACAGGCTTATATCAATCAATAAATCCCACCGTTTAGTCTTTATAAATGTGACCCTGAAAGTTGTGCCTCATACATCAATACAAAGAGCTTTTAAATAGAAATAGAGTCGCAATAGATTATATAATCTTTTATTCGTTTGATGCCGATTAGAAGTTGCGACAGTCTATTCATAAAAGTGGTACCATTGTTTCGAATAAAGGGGTTCCGCCATTAAATTGGTCACTGATCCGGCATCATATTAACGCTCTACACAACAGGCGAGTATCAATAAGTGACCACACTACAGTCATGTGTAAGGGCAGTCATGTGTAAAGTGGTACCATTGTACTCATGTATCCCAAATGTGTGCTTGTGTGGGTCTGAAGACTATAAGGAGGCTTTAGCTGTCGATGCAATCATCTTTACCACCCACCTGACGATAGGCGTTTCATTTAAATAAATTGAATGCTCTTGGTGATCGACTACACATTAGAATGTATGAAGGCTGCCATGTCCAGTCCATATATCTATATTACACTATACGGTAATGGTAATCGCTATACGTATACATGTAAGTATAAGTATAGGCCTATAAAGGTTGTTTTTAAGAAATTTCCATTTAATTTTATTTTAAGAAGGAGATTGGTATAGAAATAGTGGCGTACCCAAAGAGGGGAGGGGTTGGGGAGGGGCAGATTCACCTCTGTGAGAAGTCTTGGGAGGGGAGGAGGGAGGAAGAGGGAAGGAGGGGATATGGAGAATGAGAGAATGCTGGAGGAAGGGAGAAATAAAAAGATATAATAAAGACAAGTAGATAAATAGAAATATAAGGGAAATGATGGGAATGAGAGAGGGAGGGTGAGAGGGGACAATGAGAGCGAGGGAGTGATAATGTGTAGGCCTAGGAAAGAGAAGTACAGAGAAGGGAAAAGAAAGGAATGATGAATACATTTAATAATAATTATTAGGCCTATATAATAACTTAACACATAACAGCACTGGGCAGCCATTCGACGGTGTCAATGCCTTTATTCGTTACGTAATTAAAGCGCCCAGTCAGATGTATTTCACACCTACCAAACACAACTCACCCAATTTCGCAAACTGGACGTTGAATGTACACTCTCATGAATATTGATTGGCAACATTTTCCAATATGTCAGCGCTCTAATCGGAAACAATAGAACAATAGACCCTGCAGAGCGTTGCATCAATAGATCTGGGTGGGTGCTGTCATGAAGCAATTCCTGGAGAGGGCAATCCCTCATTTGCATGTGCCGCATTCTTATTTAAATTAGCCACTGTGTTATTGCTTAATATTCATATGTTATGGAGAGCACTTTACACCACCAGATCGGGCAAGTCATGAATAATTTAGCGTTGTGAAGCCAAATAAACTTATTATTTCCCAGGCTTGAAAAAAAATTGTAGGCAGAGGTGGGAATCGATCTCGGTACCTCCCGGTTAAAAAGCACAGTGCAAGACCACTAAACCAGGTAAATATCTGTTGTGAGACGTGTAACATTAAATCAGTAATAAAAGAAGTAGATTCTTATTTTGGGCTCAAATTGTAGAAAAGGGGAAATGTTTTCCCTGCTCCAAAGAAAATAAAAATTGAGATCTTTAAACAAAATGTTACGGCTCTATTGAAAAAAAAAGATTGATATCAAAATAACTTGTCTATTTTATATTTATTTCACGAGGCGGCATTATCACAGACGAACACTGTATAGGCTAAAAACTAGATCCTCAACACTACCCGCCGTCGTAGGTCAGTGGTAGAGCATCAGACTGATGATGCCAAGATTGTTGGTTCGAGTCCTCCTGTCAGCAATGTTTATTTTTGTGAATGCAATGCTACGATACCATTTGTTCAAATTTTTTATTTCTTTATTTATTTGTTTATTTGTTTACTTTTTTTAATGTAAATAATTATGTATTTAATTTGTTTAATCACTCACTCACACTCAAAGAGGGCTCTTGGTCGATCAGTTCATTTATTCATTGTTTGATGGTTGTGATACGTCTGTTGATCGAAATTGAATATCATATAATTTATTTATATTCATTGTTTGTGAATTGATTGATTGACTGATTGATTTGTTGAGCCGGTGCAAGTGAGTGCGTAGAGGCGAGTTACTTGAACCATGGAAGAAAGAGATAATTATAATAAATAAATAAATAAATAAATAAATAAATAAATAAATAAATAAATAAATAAATAAATAAATAAAAATAAATAAATAAATAGCTTCCCCTCTCAGCCTGCCAAAAATATTGTGACCACCCCCCCTGTTGGACATTCAAATTATTGGGATTCCAAATAATGATAAAATACGTTACGTCAGATTTGTAGATGTAGGCCTACAATAAGAAAACTTTAAAAAAAAAAAACTAAACCGATATGTTACTCATTATTGACCATGGTAGGCGAAATCATCAATAGTGATTAAAGAATTTTTGTTCAAAATAAAATTTCCATATCATAAGCGTTTCCGGACATTATCTGTTATCCTCTCCCCCCCTAGAAAACTTAAGATAAACATAACAAAGTCTGGTCCCAAGTCCGATAACCTTAGAACCTAGACAGATATAATCTGCGTAAGGTGAATTCTTCCCTACTAAGTCACCTTCACAAAGGGATATACCGAGACTAATAATCTTAGAAAGGATAGAAATGGGATCCGAAGGTGACAGCGCTGGTGTCCTACTATTATAAATGAACTACGCATCCTGATGTTACACTTCAAATGATTCTGCAGGATTTACATGAAATTATCAAAGATAGAGAGTCAAGCAACCGATCATCATCCCAACATTAATACTCTGATCATGTGAATGATGGGCACATTTACAACATATCGCAAATCATGAAGATGGCAAATAGTTTTGGGATGCTAATAAATCCACACGGTTCCAGGCGATTTTGATCTTGATGGGGACCCAACGTGTATACAAGCCACCTCCAGTTGAACCTGATATAAGCTCCTCCCATATCTACCCCCACAACTCTTTTGAATGCGAAGACTTCAACAGCAGAAACACCGCAAGATAACACCCCAACATCAACCAGGATGGGAAAAGCACATTTAAAATGCTTTATGTGCAGAGGAGCTAGCTAGTTCTATATGACAGCAGAGACCCCCTTGCATTCTACTTTAGCATCCACCAGTGATGGACTTGTCCTGATTTGTTGTTAGTCTCATCGAACATCAGGCACACCAACTCAGGATGTGTCCAGTGATGTTAAGCTGGTAATATCAAGTCTCTCCAAGAAGAGGTGGAACTTCCGAAAAGCAGACTCGCCGAAGTTCAATGAACTTACAACTAAGCAAAGCATCCGATGGCAGAAGAAACCCACACATACCATAGTGACTATACCGGGACAAGGACTGCAATGTGTTCTACCAGACCTACATTGTTTCTATGACGAGGGAGAATTACCTGGCAACAAGCTGTTGGAGCTACTTGGAGATGGGAAGAAGAAGTCGAAGAACTTGTTCCGCAAGCTCCTCAAGACCATACCAGATGTCAAGATTGTCAAATTCATCATGTCGCTGGTTCAAGACCTCCCATTCATTCTTAAAACGTCCAACGGCGAAAGCAGCAGAAAGATGAGGCTCCGAAATGGCGTGCCACAAGGCACCATACTTGCACCTATACCTTTTAACATGTGTATGTCTCCGACATGCCCAAAAAGGAGAATGTCAGCAGCACTCTTACGCCGACGACTCAGCACTCGGAGTAGCCTATCACACTTTTGAAGCAATTGAGCCATGCTGTCCTTGAGAAGGATCTCAGCATGCTGGCCAGCTATTTCCGCCGATGGCACCTCAAGTTCAGCATGCCGAATACCGTCTGCTCAGTTTTCTATCTTGCAAACAGATGTGCCAACCGAAAACTCAACATCTCATTCATCGGTACTAAAGTACACTTTGACCCAACGCTGAAGTACCTTGGTGTCCCGCTTAACTGTAGCCTTGTCTTCTCTCAGAATGCGAAGAACATTGCTGCCAAGACCCAAGGCCGAGTAAATCTTCTTAAGAAACTCGCTGACAATGGTTGGGGAACATCCTTTACCACTTTACATCAACCCTCGTACTTGCGTACTCTAATACTATGCTGCACCTTCATGGAGCTACAGCGCCCACACTGACACGGTTGATGTTGTCCTCAAAGATGTCATGGGACTCATCTCTGGTGCACTTACTGCGACACCTGTCAACAACCTCTAAGCTCTGTCTGGCATCCCTCCAGCAAAGAGATCTGCAGAGAGATGTGCCCTAACCCACCGTCCTTGTAGACCAGCGTTTTCCTAGAAGATACTTTGCAATGCAAGCCGCCGATCCGCCACTGGAGTTATCTCCTTCCAGTCACTCCTCGTGGATAACAGAGTGCTGGGCTAAGGAATGGGAGACTTCATCAATCAACCTGAAGGCATCCATCATTGAGCCCTCTTCAAATCCGAGTGATTTGAACCTTTAAAGGAACGCCTGGTTCTATTGGAAAAATCGTGTTCCCAGCGGCAAGTTTGCGTAAAAGTTGGCAACCAGCTTATTTTGGTTAATTTGGGTATGCTGAACTCGAATCTGCTGTCTGGCAAGCAATATTCGTGACCCTCAAAAAGACCCACAAATGACCCATAGGATCGTATAGGGGCAAAAATAAATTTTATTCAAATTGTACTTTCAAACATGTCAAATTATGCGTCTGGCCTCAGAAATGTAATGTTTGTGCGTGTACAACCTATCGTTAAGGGGTCACAGGTCGATTTGCTTGTTGTGTGTGGGTCAAAAGTAAAGATTGCTCCACTTTTCGTCAATGTTGACGCAAATTATTCGCCTAGCTTAGAGGTTTCCGAAAAAGAATAGTTTGCACTATCTGCAATGTCTCGTTAGCATGCTACAAAGCAAAGAGTAAAAAGATATGTACGATTCCATAGGATTCAATCGAATTTGTATTTATTTTTTCATATATTTTCTGAACTTGACATCACAGATATTAAAAACTATTCTTTTCCTGAATCCCTTAAACTTGAGGAAGAGTTTGCATTCATTTTTACGAAAATCGGAGCAACTTTAATTTTTCATCCCTGTATAGCATGAAAATTGACCTTGAATGTTGAGCCTCATAACTTGGTAACTATATGTCCTACATGCAAGTAATTTACATTTTTGTGATCCTCAGACCGAGACGAATAATCTGACATGTTTAATTTTGCCCCTTATTTGAGTATGTTGAATTTTTGATTCAGCATACCCGAATTAACCAAAATAAGTTAGTTTCCATCTTCTACGCAAACTTGCCGCTAGATGCTTAAATAAGCACATATTTCCCATATAGAACCAGCCCGGGGGCACTCCCATATATTGACATACGTCATGTGCCCATGAAAAGACCCCGGTATTTTTGGCAAATCCTACACCCGATGACCCCGTTTTTTCAGTAGCCTACACTGAATGACCCTTTTTTGAACAATTAGTCCACAAAATTGAAATTTCGGCATGCTTTCCCGCGCATTTTGAAAAAAATTAAATGAGTTTTGTCTATTTTGTACTGTAAAGCTATTTTTGATTGTTAATGATGTGAAATTTTGGGCACTCCCATACAGAATCACTCCATTTTTGACATTGCCAACAACGAATGACCCCCTTTTTTCTGAAAATTTCTACACTGATAGACCCCTAGTTTCGTACGCTGGTGGGCACAGGTACGTCACTTTCATATTCGAATGCCTCCCCCGGGAGAACCATTCTATGAATTGAAATAGGACCAGGACTGAAGTCGGACGCCCCAAGCACTTTTTACACAAGATTTCAGCACAAATAGTCATTTGAAAGATCAATTTAACACCGAAATTCAACTTCATTATAACCAAAATTAATTGTTTCAAGAATTGGGGGTAGGCGCCATGATTATGTATCCTTGGCCATGGGCGCCACAACCCCTAGCTACGCCACTGACCTTAATTGAGATTATGAATTTCTGTGACCAAAATTATTGATATTTAATTAGGGTATGTCTATTATTATAGGCTAACTATTGTGTGCGCATTTTTGATCATTGTAATGATGGGTTTAAAGTTATGTATTTTTACCTTTAAATGGATCATGTGGATGACTTGTACAAAAACTAATTTCACTCTATGTATTCTGATTTTTGGTAAATATACTGCGCCCAACTCTTGTGATAACATACACTTAGTTACTCTTATTGAAATACAAATAAGAGCTTTCGGTCGTTTTTCTCAAACCTGATTGTAAATATAATTTTAACTTTTATTCCCAGTAAAGTCGAATTAAATTATAATTAGGACATTGGCATCAGAAATACCATTAATGAGGGCATACGATTTTAATTTTTTGTGTGATGATTGAAATAAACTTTTTCGAATAAAACTTGCCCTTTACTCACTTGCAGATATTGTGAGCACATTTTAAACGTTAGGTTTTCTTGACTATGAACTTAACTGCAAGAAGTTGGCTTAATTTTCAGAACATAATTTCACAAGTAAGCATTTTTTTAAATACTTTTAAACTTATTGTCATGTACGACATCATCTCAATAAATTAAGCTTATGAATTTCTGTAACCAACATTACTGATATTTAATTAGGGTGTGTCTATAGGCTAACTATAATTGTTTGTGTGATATTGATCATTGTAATTATTGGTTTAAGGGGGTACTACACCCCTGCCCAATTTTGTGCCCATTTTTGCATTTTTCTCCAAAATTATACCGCATTGAGGACAAGTAAGCTATATAGGGCAAGGACTACAACTACTGCACTGGAAATTTTATTTCAGCACAGACAACAGTTGTGGAGTTACAGTCAAAAATGAGGGAAAACCAATATTTGATCAATAAATCAATAACTACTTGCCTTGAGTTGCTGAATTGTCAGTGCAGTAGTTGTAGTCCTTGCCCCTTTAATATACATATCTTACTTGTCACCAATGCGCTATAATTTTTGAGAAAAACGCAAAAATAAGCAACAAATTGGCTAGGGGTGTAGTACCCCCTTAAGGTTATCTAAAGCAGTGTATTTTGTGTTTTTATCATTGTATTTATTTTGTCATTGTTTTGAGAACATTTCTGGAGAATATCAAAGGTATAGGGCCTATTTTAAAACTGGTCAACAACACACACTTTTTGAACCGAATATTTTAGAGAAACCTTTCTCCGTCATCAGAATGGTGCCATTCTGATTGTAAATATTTGTGTCTTGTTTTTGGTTTTAAAGATTTAAATTATCTTTATCATTGTATATATTTGTTTTCTCATTGTTTTGAGAACATAATTTCAGGAGAATACTTGTAACTTTGGAAATTAGAATTTTTGTTTATTAGTAGTAGACACTTGCATAAGCTATTTTTTTAAACCTATTGTCATGTAGAATTAAGTACATACCGACATCATCTCAATTGAGCTTATGAATTTCAAAATTATTGATATTTAATTAGAGTATATCTATTATTATAGGCTAACTATAATTGTATGTGTGTTTTTGATCACTGTAATTTTTGGTTTAAGGTTATCTAAAGCAGTGTATGTTTACTTTTAAATTGGTGCCATTGTGATTGTAAATAGTTTTCTCTTGTTTTTGGTTTTAAAGATTTAAAGTATCTTTATCATTGTATTTGTTTTTAAATTGGTGCCATTCTGATTGTAAATATTTGTTTTCTCATTGTTTTGAGATCACAATTTCAGGAGAATGCTTGTAAATTTGGAAATTAGAATTTTTGTATATTAGTAGACACTTGCATAGTTGCATGAGCTATTTTAAAAACCTATTGCATTGTAGAATTAAAGCCATATTATAACATTTCCATAAGAAATAAAATTGTATTTCCAAATGGAACCACTCATTCGAACGGATCTTTTGATATGTCACGACTGCCCGCACGCCATGTACGTACTGTGTTATGCACATCGTGTACGTGTTCGACTAATATTTCCATCGTAATAATAAAACGACGGTTCCTGCGTTTTACTCAAAATCTCTGATTTAAAAAAATACAACACCTAGAGTCTTGATTTTTGCAGGGTATGTTATATTACTAAAGTACATAACAATCGTGTAAACAACATAATTTTGAAAAATATTGAGGGCGTCCTCCTCAGTAAATGTTATAATATGGCTTTAAGTACGTAGCAACATCATCTCTTCACTGGACAATATCACTGGACAATATTATTGATATTTAATTTAATAGGTATGTCTATCATTATAGGCTAACTATAATTGTATGCATGTCTTTGATCATTGTAATTATTGGTTTAAGGTTATCTAAAGATGTGCATTGTTATTTTTAAATTGGTGCCATTATGGTTGTAAATATTTGTCTTTTGTTTTTGGTTTTAAAAAATTAATGTGTTTTTATCATTGTATCCTTTACTTGTAGCGCCTTGAAGCTTCATTTTAGCTACTTGAGTGGATTCAAGTCGGATTTTGATAGTTGCACTTAGCTCCTATTCAAGCCAAATTTATGCGTTCGTCGTGTACACACACCCCCACCCCCACACACAAAATCAAGACAAAGGACACCGATGTGCTCTGTTTACATCCATGAACTTTATTTTACTCCTTCAACTTCCAACTTTAATACTTGTGTGACGGGACCGAGCGGCTAGGTACTTAGCAAGTGGTTTTATAGGTGGGCTTGCCGGAGCTAGAATCCGGCTATGCACTGGAGGAGACTGTGATGGACCTCAAAGAAAACTGCAGTGATATCTCGTTTTACTTCAACAATGTATTATTGATTTATTCATGGCACTTGTCTCATCTATGTAACATACTACGGTTTCTCAAAATATACTTTATCTCCACAAAGTAGTACCATCTCACATATTAATCAACACTAGCTTTCAATCTGGCCAGCAGGCTGTTTCACACGTCACAGTAACCGGGCAGCAGGTAACAGTAAACACAAGTTGCCGTACCACCAATAACACGCTACACCACGGCAAAAGTCTGATTTGTAAGCCCGGGCCAAATTAACCTGCTAGAACGGTCCACACCAGAATCTAAAACGATCATCACCGGAGTCAATAAGAAAAATGTGTTAATATAATTATATAACATGTTAGGCCTACAAAAAAAATCTAAGTTATTTAGTACAAAATGAAAATTTGGGCATAGTAGCCCCGCGAAGCGCCATGCTAATATCGACGACACTTGCGTACGACATGCAAGCATGTAGTGGCAAAGTATCATCACAAAGTTTGACAAATATGATATAAAACACAACTACCTACTGGCATACGAAAATTTGGGCATGGCCCCACGCCAATAGGTATAATACATGCAAATGACATACTGGTATGCATTGGCACATATTAATATTTTGAAAAATACATAAATTTTTGAACGCAATTGAAAATTTGCACATAGAGGCCCCTCTCTAGGTGCAGACCAGATTTTCAACAATACATAAAAGATGACATACGTATGTATCTTTACGATACATGACGTATATATCTCTATGCATCATCACTCTTAAAATTACGACATGATAAACAATATAGATTTCAACAGACTATGTGTTATAAACAATAGCACTATACAAACCATTAGGCCCTACTATACCATTAGGCCTTGTCACTACCTCCATCACTCAGAATTTGGATTGGTCAACTACTTCCATCACTCAAAGCTCAGGCCCTCCATCACTCAAAACTCGGACCGACTAACTCCTCCATCACCCAAACTCGGACCAGTCAAACTCCTCCACCACCCAACTCGGACTGGCCCAACTCTCCTCCAAATACCCGCAGTACCAGGGCACCAGCCCACGTCGCACCAGGACACCAGTCCACGTAGAACCAGGACACCAGTCCACGTAGAACCAGGACACCAGTCCACGTAGAACCAGGACACCAGTCCACGCAGAACCAGGACACCAGTCCACGTAGAACCAGGACACCAGTCCACGTAGAACCAGGACACCAGTCCACGCAGAACCAGGACACCAGTCCACGTAGAACCAGGACACCAGTCCACGTAGAACCAGGACACCAGTCCACGTAGAACCAGGACACCAGTCCTACCCGACGTGTTCCTCCTCTCTACTACCCTTAACTCGCCAAATATTACTCTCCGCAGCAATTAGGCCCCAGACCTCCTCTCTCTCCACATTCCCCGATGATATGTCCTGGGCTGCGCCACGCTACTGCATGGGCCCTTGGACCTTCTCCTCTTTATGGATCCGTGCTAGTACCTTTTGATCCATTGCCTCTCTCCTTCCTTTCAGGTTCCTCAGCTGACTCAGTTGATATACCACTCAGAAATAACCCCGGGCGCCTCCGCAGCCTCGGCGTTATTTCCTACGGGGTGTCCTCACCCTTAGTCGATGCACTACCGCTCAGAAATAACCCCCGGGCGCCTCCGCAGCCTCGGCGTTATTTCCTCCAGGGTGTTATTTCCTCACCCAGTGCACTACTCCGTAGATCCGCACTCTCACACAGGCCTGTCTGAAGCACTGAAAAGTAAACATACACGTGCACGGAACCATAATATAACACAATCATGTCTGTTGAAATCACATATAATAATAATAAAAATATACCATATCATCTTACCAACTTTCCGTGAGCACTTAACATCCACATATTATAAAAAAAATAAAAATACATGAATATTTAAATATACTTCACACAATTTATAGGCCAAAATAAGATCATAGGCCCTGTACATGACATGTTTCATAATAAAGACCTAATTAATCTAAAATAGTATCTGGGTGTGACTTGCGTGAGTTTCACATAAATACTCTGATCCAAATGTTAAAGCCTCTATAATTTGACAAAATATAATTTCGTTATTAAACAAATGCTTTTAGCTGAGGCTACAATGTTTGCATATTAATAATAATCATGAATAATGTCAAAAGTCAGACAATATAAATAAACACATAATAAATTGTGGACAATGAGAAAGAGAGTGAGAGTATTATTTTCCAAACGAAAATAATACGACGCGAAAATATAATAATCCCTGCTAATATTATACGCAACTCGCCATCTCAAATAATTAATTAAATCCAAGATCCAAAATAATATTCGGGAAAAACCCGAGTAATTGACGCAATTAGTGCATGTACATGCATATGCGCTACTCAGTAATGCGCTGTGCGGTACGTATACCTTTGACCTCATTGATATGCACAATCTTGCACGTCAGCCATCTCTCAAATAATGGAACCCAAATAAATCTAATTACAAAAAATCTAAGATAGACGAACTAAATCAGTCATTTCTCTCTTTCCGCTTCACCTAGAAAATACTGTTATATACCAACATGAGCAGCAAAGAATACTATATTGTTTAAAACATATGATTTCGAAATACGAACACGATAAAGCATGATTTTGGGGGTGAATTTGTGGCCAAAAACGACAAGAAATGAGCAGAGATGCTATGCTTTCCGTATACACGCACACGGAAAATAAAACAACGAAGCATCACTCGAACTGCTCACAGAAAATCGCTTAAAATACATCCTAAAATTAATTTCACGACTCCCAAATCACCTCTACGTGTTCTATACATAATAATCTAAGTTGAGTTGGAATGATTTAACTCCCAGAACCATTTATAATAATAAAAATAATAAAAGAATAACGAAAGAACAAGAGAAATATAATTACCTAAAACGATCATCACCGGAGTGGGGAAATTTCCACTCCGGCGAGACCGCATGGTAAGCAGCCAATCAGCGAGGCTTATTACCAGTTAATTGATTGATTGATAATGACGTAATGCAAACCGAAAATTCGCCTTTAAAAAGGCGCACTACGTGATTTGGATAGCAAAATTAAAGGATACTACTTTATAATATTTAATATTTCGAATCCCGTCACACTTGCTACCCTTTACTTATCTCTGACCTATCTCATGAACTCTTTCTGCTGACATCGCAATACTTGGTGAGCCCACCATCACTGTCTATCACTGCCTGGATTTGTCGTCGTATGCACAGGATGCCTTATCTTTCCTTGGCTTGAATAGGAGCTAAGTGCAACTTTCAAAATCCGACTTGAAGCCACTCAAGCGCCCATAACTCGACCAAATGATATCGTAGAGCAAAGAAAGAGGTATCAAAATGCGCAGGAGAAAGCTGCGCTTTACATACATTAAAATAAGTTTTTGCTATATATTTCAGTTCCCGATATATCTGACCATATTTTCTGGGTTGCAGTTCCCAATATATCTGACCATCTATAATCGTTTCGATACTTTCTGGGTTGAGTTACTCAACCCAGAAAGTATCGAAACGTGTAGCGAATGAATTTGGGGGCAAAACTGTAAAATAATGGTAGAAAACACGTCATTTCTGCATGTTACTCTGAAATTTACAAATTTTGTGATTTTAAGCACCTTTTGCAGATGTCACAAAAACAGTGAAATAGTGCCTAATTTGTATAAATCCAAAATGGCCGCCTATGCAGGGGTGACATGGTAAAATCTTGCTAATAAACATACCATTCCTCTTGTCATAAGGATTCAGAAAAAGTATGGTTTGAGTTACAGGGGAAAAGGCCACAATAATGAGAAGATTCTTGTTGAAGACGCCGGTTGACCCGTGAAAGCGCTCCGGTGAGTGTACCAAATTTGAGTAGCGGAGACGTATAATTTTGCTTTCTATTTATGTTTACCGCTACGTATGAATATACATCATTATAACAAATAGCCTAACATGTATAGCAGCTAGAGTAAAAAATATGACGAGAGCTAATATGTGACCGTCCACGGCAAATGAGCCGTAATTCCTCCCCCGGTCAATTTTGTTTTATTTCGTGTTTAAAAAATAAACATCATAAACTTAAAAATGGTATATCATTTGACTTCAAACGATATCCAGAAGCGGAGTTATGGTTAGTTAAACATTGCTCCTTCAACAAAATTATAGCTTTTTTCATTTCTATGTGTGTCTCTTTTTCCACATTGCTGGCAATAAATATCAAACAGTCATAATTGGCGGTCATTTCAAATCATCCCCGAGTCAACGAGGTTTAAGAAGGTTCTCTCATTGTTAATTGTTGGTCATGCATACCTATACAAAATACAATGCCTGGTAACCCACCACTTGAAAAGGATTTAGCAAAAGCAAACAAAGACCAGAGCTATTAAAAGTTCTATAGCCATCTAAGGTAGAAGCTTATTATCCACTTCAATAATAGGATTATTGATTAGTGTTGTGACTATCAAAATAAGACAGATGTCGCCCCAGCTTAAGTGACCGATGAATACGACCTTCGTACACATTTTACACCATAACTCAGAATACAATTTAGGGAATTTACGGGTCGTTTGTGCTGCCGGGTCACATATTAGCTATGTCGTCAAGATGGATTTTAGTCATCTTAGTTACTTATGCAAATAATCTTGTGTACTCATCACGGCTCTTTGATGGCATGTAAAACGGAGCTATTTTAAAGAAAAGTTGAACAATGATGGCGCTATTTATCAAAAAAATCTTGTTTGCATCTTTACAAAGGGTAGACACTTGTAAAATGGTATAAAAACATTAGCAAACATACTAACAAATGACAAGGGAATTTTCAAAAAACTTTTAATCATGAAATGTAAGGTATATTATTTGGCTAATTTAAATTTAAAATATATGTAAATAGCGCCCTCAATTTGCACACAAATGTACAGATTATAGAATTAAAATTGCCACAAAAAAGCAGAAAAAGGTGAATAATTTGAAATAGAAACGAAAATCTATGTTAAAAGTTGCTACAAAATATATGTGTATAACACAGTTTATTAGTGTGACAGCTGTTGGTATTATTCAGGTCTAGAGTTGAACATTTATATGATAATGTTTTATTAGAAAAATTAATAAATGGTCACATCAAATAACCGTGCCATATTTACCAAACATTCTTGCTTTATATCTTTATATCTTGTTATGTTGAAGTCACTATTTGCTATATCGACGCTGGAAATCAATTGACCTTTTCGGTAAATCCCATAACCCTTTGCGAGTACACCTAAGAACTCGTCATTTTACGTCACGCCGAATTGCAATGCGCAGTAACGATGTTCGATAAACGATGTGCGCATCGGCGCAGAGCGACGTGACGCAAAATGACGAGTTCTTAGGTGTACTCGCAAAGGGTTATGGGATTTACCGAAAAGGTCAATTACAGGAAAGTAAATGTATCCAAAATTTTCGGAGCCTAATGAAAACGAACAAATACTGCTTCTATTTTAGAAATATGTGACGTGTCATGTCAAAACCAGACACTTTTGGGCAGGATCGTAAATTTGAGTAGCGGAGACGTATAATTTTGCTTTCTATTTATGTTTACCGCTACGTATGAATATACATCATTATAACAAATAGCCTAACATGTATAGCAGCTAGAGTAAAAAATATGACGAGAGCTAATATGTGACCGTCCACGGCGAATGAGCCGTAATTCCTCCCCGGTCAATTTTGTTTTATTTCGTGTTTAAAAATAAACATCATAAACTTAAAAATGGTATATCATTTGACTTCAAACGATATCCAGAAGCGGAGTTATGGTTAGTTAAACATTGCTCCTTCAACAAAATTATAGCTTTTTTCATTTCTATGTGTGTCTCTTTTTCCACATTGCTGGCAATAAATATCAAACAGTCATAATTGGCGGTCATTTCAAATCATCCCCGAGTCAACGAGGTTTAAGAAGGTTCTCTCATTGTTAATTGTTGGTCATGCATACCTATACAAAATACAATGCCTGGTAACCCACCACTTGAAAAGGATTTAGCAAAAGCAAACAAAGACCAGAGCTATTAAAAGTTCTATAGCCATCTAAGGTAGAAGCTTATTATCCACTTCAATAATAGGATTATTGATTAGTGTTGTGACTATCAAAATAAGACAGATGTCGCCCCAGCTTAAGTGACCGATGAATACGACCTTCGTACACATTTTACACCATAACTCAGAATACAATTTAGGGAATTTACGGGTCGTTTGTGCTGCCGGGTCACATATTAGCTATGTCGTCAAGATGGATTTTAGTCATCTTAGTTACTTATGCAAATAATCTTGTGTACTCATCACGGCTCTTTGATGGCATGTAAAACGGAGCTATTTTAAAGAAAAGTTGAACAATGATGGCGCTATTTATCAAAAAAATCTTGTTTGCATCTTTACAAAGGGTAGACACTTGTAAAATGGTATAAAAACATTAGCAAACATACTAACAAATGACAAGGGAATTTTCAAAAAACTTTTAATCATGAAATGTAAGGTATATTATTTGGCTAATTTAAATTTAAAATATATGTAAATAGCGCCCTCAATTTGCACACAAATGTACAGATTATAGAATTAAAATTGCCACAAAAAAGCAGAAAAAGGTGAATAATTTGAAATAGAAACGAAAATCTATGTTAAAAGTTGCTACAAAATATATGTGTATAACACAGTTTATTAGTGTGACAGCTGTTGGTATTATTCAGGTCTAGAGTTGAACATTTATATGATAATGTTTTATTAGAAAAATTAATAAATGGTCACATCAAATAACCGTGCCATATTTACCAAACATTCTTGCTTTATATCTTTATATCTTGTTATGTTGAAGTCACTATTTGCTATATCGACGCTGGAAATCAATTGACCTTTTCGGTAAATCCATAACCCTTTGCGAGTACACCTAAGAACTCGTCATTTTGCGTCACGTCACGCCGACGTCATTGCAATGCGCAGTAACGATGTTCGATAAACGATGTGCGCATCGGCGCAGAGCGACGTGACGCAAAATGACGAGTTCTTAGGTGTACTCGCAAAGGCTTATGGGATTTACCGAAAAGGTCAATTACAGGAAAGTAAATGTATCCAAAATTTTCGGAGCCTAATGAAAACGAACAAATACTGCTTCTATTTTAGAAATATGTGACGTGTCATGTCAAAACCAGACACTTTTGGGCAGGATCGTAAATGGAGAAATAGCCAAAAATCTGCCGGTGAATAGTTTTTTCACAATTTGGGTTTGTTGAGAATTTTTGATGTTATCAATGTTAAAAATATTGTCTGATAGTTTCAGACCGGAATATAACTGGCATCTTGTATTTTTTGAGACATTTTTCAAGTTAATTCCTACTCTCAACATTGTCAATAATATTTTTAAAGGCCGATATCTCAATTTCCAATTTTATAATACCATAACTTCCGAACACAATATCTTCGCTTAGGAATGTCCGATTTCATTGGGGAAAACGTCGTTGTGGAGAACAATATCTCTATATTTAAGATATGTAAAAACCTCAAAATTCATAACCTGCCCAAAAGTGTCTGCTTTTGATATGTGTGAAATGTTTTAATACTAGATCCAGTTACCGACAAGCTACATTGACTGTTCTCTGTTCAAGTGTTGTTAATATTTAGAAGTTTATTAAAGATTTAGTGCCAGATATATATCATCATACATCACTCTCCTGCAGGTTGTATTTGTTGCTGTAAACTCATTATATGTTCAAGCAGGATTTCTATTATCTTGCAAAGGTCCACTTATGTTACTAATGCCAGTCTGGATGCCACGGCTACTGCTAGAAGATAAGCAACGACAGCAAAGTTTTTTCAAAGCATCGCGCATTCCATGACGAAATTTTTGACAGCAACAGACATACAGGATTGGGTTGATACAAGAGTTCAGCATAAGAAAAGTAAACCCTATGCTGAAAAGTGTTTTGCTTTGTTTTTCATTTAAAAAGTCAATGTTAGTCACATCTTCAAGTATTTCATCCAGGAATCGAAATCGATGTGGCAATTGACAAACGAAAAAGAGTATGTTGTTGAGAACCAATGTACGAGTAACTTGATTCTGAGCTAACTGCATTTGTTCACTATTGTTGGTAAGATTTCGGTTCATTAAAACTGAAATAATTTTAACTGAAATACAGCTGGTAATCAGATTGAAACAACTAAAAAATACACACGTTGAGATTACTTGTGGATACAGAATATATTCATGGCAAAATTCAACATTAATAGGGAGATGTGAGAATGCTTCGTCAGGAGGCCAAATGAAACAGGTTGGATGAACTTTATACCCCGACGTTTGTACTGCACCAAGTGCTGAACCAATCAACCATGCTGCAATTACCATCTTCAATGTACGCTTTCCTCCCTTCATCAGGCGATGTTTAATTGGTGCGCAAATTGCCAGGTATCTTTCCACAGAAATTAATGTGACAAATGCCAATGACACATAGTACGGGATATCGACAGATATAATAAAAACATAACAATCTAAATTTGAACTATGCAGATAATCTTGGCTAACATCCGAGGTCCAATAATCCAAACTTCCCCACAAAAATACAAATGCTAGAAATAAAATATCTGCGATGGCCAAGTTGCTCATAAAGGCAGTCAAGCTACTCTTCATTTCTGGAATTGTCAAGACTGATATCAAGAAGGTAACATTTCCAAATATACCAAAAGCACAAATGATAGGGATTATAAACATGTAGTTAAGTTCTTCTGTAACAGTGAAAATCCATTCCACGGCTAAGGCTGGATCAGTTACATTGATGATGATATCATCTGCTCCCAAACAAGCGTTGTTCTTTTGAACGTCACCCATGATGAAATTTCTTAATGTCATTAACAATTTCTTTCAAAATCAAGAAAGAAAGTTGTGGTATGTTGGTATTGCAATCATTGTTTTAACATAAGTTGTCACTTCACAGGCTTCCTACCTTCCTACAGTCCTTTCAATACAGTTCTACAGTTAAACATGCGACTGTGATTGAAATGGTTTGTTGATAGCGGCTTCGTTCAGCTTCTGTACCAAATATGGAACAACTAGAAGAGAATATCCCCAAATCAAATCTGAAGATTACTAGGCATTGAGTCACTGATCGTACCAACCAATAGTGTGATTATAAACATCTAAAAAAAAACTAACCCCCCTTAAATAATGCCCATTATTCAAAAAGGAGTTATTGTATTACAAATCTGTAAAATGCGTTGGAAGCAAAATTTTGACACCTCATTTGTAGCAATTGACTAAATATTGACGTCACAGCGTACATTTAAATCAATGTAACCCAAGATTTGAAAGTTGCAGTAAATTGTATTGATTTTGTATTCCGTATTTGAAAAAAAAGGATATTTGAGTAATGATATCTGAGTATTTTTGTGTTGTGCAAGTGCAACATTCAAATCTGGACCTCACTACATTAAATTGACCATGTTGACCGATGTTTTATTGTTTTCTGGGCTATCGTATCAATTGAGGTGTCAAAATGCGCAGACATAAATTCTGCTTCCAACGCATTTTACAGATTTGTAACACAATAGCCCCTTTTTGAATAATCGCCATTATTTAAGGGGGGTTAGCTACTTTTTTTGAGATGTTTATCTGTATTCGCTGGTCTGAGCATGATCAGGAAGAGTGTTTAGTGTTTTGTAGTCGAATGATGTTCCTCTTTTGCTTATTCTTAAAATTACTTTGGGTTCAATTGTAATAATATTTATTCAATTTCCCACAATGAAGATAGAATAGTATGAGATACGCTTTTACATGCAAACCTAATGGAGTAATTTCGTTGAATAGATTCATCAGGTTTGTTCAGTAAATAAACATTTTGTATTTTTTGCTTTTCAAAACCAAGTGAAATTTTACTCACTACAATATTTCGTCCTACGCATCGGAGGACTTCAACTACGATCTACTTTTGAAGTCTGCAAAAGAGACTAAGGAATACCGGAAACCACTCAACTTGTTTGCCGAGAAAGTGGATCAGGAAATATTGTAGCGAGTAAAATTTCACTTGGTTTTGAAAAGCAAAAAATCCAAAATGTCTAATGGAGTAATAATAGTAATAATAACAATAATAATAATAATAATTTTCCTCAATATATTGAACATGTTGAATGCTTAAATAGTAGAATTATGAATGAAAGTGAACATAATCATGATCTTGAAAATGCCGTGTCAACAGAGAAAATGGATCTATCCATTGTCCATAAATAATTCTATACTCCTAGATAAAATCATGATTAATATAACGTATTTATTTAAAAGAGTAAGCTTAATGAATAACCTTATGTGCATACAAATTGCGTATAATGTACCCAATAGAAGCCAAAACACGATGAATGTTTCTCATTTCATATCATAACATAAATTACTTCATGTTCATGATTCGTCTGTTTTTACACTTTGCTGGTATAAGTAACATGACTAAAAACCATCTTCACGATAGATCTGTTATTTCACGTAATTTATTCTAGATCTGTTATTTGTTCACATCATTTTTCCGACTCTGATATTTGTATTAGTTGTTGTATATTTTGCTTGCTAAGTGCCTAGATCGTAAATCGTTATTGTATAATGTGCTATGTAATCACAATCTTTAGCAGTAGTGATGTTGCTTTTTGAAAATATCTGAGAGATATGTCATACAAAAGTAAGAAAACCTTGAAAAAATTAAGTGAAACGAAATATTGGCATAAAGATCAAAACAGCTTCTTATTCTAAGCTTAAAGGAGGATTTCGTGATCCTAGCATCCTCTTTTTATGACATGTTTCAGTACATATCCACGAAAAAAGCCTATTCCCAAAATTTCAGTTGATTCCGATTTTGCGTTTGCGAGTTATGCATGATTATGTGTATTACACTGCTCCATAGACAATGCGTTGTAATTTCGTTCTGGTGCACCAGAACGAAATTCAAATTTCACGATATCTTAGCTAAACGAATTAATCTGCAAGAGATATTTTGTACATAACATTGTGTAGCCAGAGGTTTCCAGCGATATAAAAATCTCAACCTTTTTGGAGAAAAGTGGGGGTTGAGGCTGTGGATCACGAAATGCCCCTTTAAGAGAATAAAGTTTCCATCTGAAACTGTCACAATAAACGTGATAAATGTGAATTAGTAACTACATGTATATGGCAACTCTGTATCAAAACAACTTGTATCTACGTCGATGCTTATTGCTTAAAAGATATTACACAGCCTCCTGCATGAATTTTGATTAAAAGTAAAGAAACATATCAGATAATTCACATGTAAGGGACGTTTGGAAGTTATGTTGACCTATTTCCCAACTATAATAGTTATTTTGCCAATTCTTTTATTAAAGGGGCATTTCGTGATCCACAGCCTCATCCCCCCACTTTTCCCAAAAAAAGTTGAGATTTTTACACCACTGGATACCTCTGGCTACATAATATTTATGTACCAAATATTTCTTGCAGATTAATTCGTTTAGCAAAAATATCGCCAAATTTGAATTTCGTTCTGGTGCACCAGAACGAAATTACAACACATTGTCTATGGAGAAGTGTAATACACATAATCATGCATAACTCGCAAACGCAAAATCGGAATCACCTGAAATTTTGGAAATAAGCTTTTTTCGTGAATATCTACTGAAAAATGTCATAAAAAGAGGATGCTAGGATCACGAAATCCTCCTTTAAAGTAAATATATAGGCCTACATTATATATATACATGTAATATAATATAAATATATGATATATTTATTATATATAGTTAATCAAAACAGTTGATATATTTATTACATGCTCAAAGACTTGAAATCAGCAAAAGTATAATTATTTGGATTTATTTTAAACCATGTTTCAATTCTATTAAAAACACACGTCATTCAATATTGAAAATTTAAGTTATAATTGAACTTCAATCAAATAAATATATGGTCAATGTTGTGAGATACATCACTTTCTGATAGGAACAGTTGATTTCAAGAGACATTATCATGATACTAGTTTTATGGTAATTATGAATTTATATGGTGCCCATTTTTGTGGGATAATAATTGAATGGGTGGGTAGTTTTAGCGGTGGCCAATACCTGTTATTTACTTCCCTGATTTCCGTGCATATCATGTGAACAACCCGACAGGTCTATAATTCCTTCTCATTTTTGACTACTTAATTATGATTATCATCTTAAATATGTTTAAGGGGGTACTACACCCCTGGCCAAGTTTGTGCCTATTTTTGCATTTTTCTCAAAAATTACAGTGCATTGGTGACAAGTAAGATATGTATATTATAGGGGCAAAGACTACAACTACTGAATATTAAGCAACTCAAGGCAAGTAGTTATTGATTTATTGATCAAATATTGGTTTTCCCTCATTTCTGACTGTAACTCCACAACTGTTGTCTGTGCTGAGATAAAATTTCCAGTGCAGTAGTTGTAGTCCTTGCCCCTATAATATACCGGTACATATCTTACTTGTCACCAGTGCGCTATAATTTTTGAGAAAAATGCAAAAATAAGCACAAAATTGGCCATGGGTGTAGTACCCCCTTAAAGCTTTGGAAAACAAGTGCGAAAACAGACCTCCTTTGTCACTTGCGACAGTACAGGTATAATTATTTATTCACATTTGCTCTTTTATATTGATTCTTTTTACATTTTCTTTATAATTTCCCTCGTCTTTCTTTTTCGACCTCTTTCCCCCCTTTTGTTACAATGTTTTTAGGGATTTCGATCGAACCCCTCAACCCCCACCCGGCTACTGGCCTAGAGGGCATCAAATCTGTAAATGCGTGAAAGATACAGGGCAACCCACATTGCAATAAAAACTCCTTTAAAAAAGGAATGGGGCGCCCAATGTGAGCTGGACGGGATATGATGATCAAATACGAGAGAAATGCTTCATGGAATGAAGCTTTCGTGTCAATTTGCGATTATGTGGGGTGGGAGTTCTGTTTTGGGGGCCTATTGTAGTGAGGATATTGCTTTGGATATTGAATATTGTTGAATTTCGTTATGCAGGGCCTAGGGTATATGATGGATAGTATAGAAGACACAAATAAGTAAGCTTCCCCCCCCTAGTCATCTATACACTCATTCTTGTCACACGACGAATTTCGACAAAGTCATGTAAACGTAATTTCGTTTTTCACCCGACCTCCGTCCAGAAACAATCCTGAAATGTTGAAAACCTGTGGTCGGCGCACTCATGCCAGTTTATCCTAAGGTATACTCTGTGTCTTTTGTAGCCAACCCTGTGGCTAAGAGAGGCTAGGAAATACTTAAACTAATACAAATAAAAATCCCTTTAAAAGAGAGTACACAGGCCGTACGGAGGTCACATGACTGCACAACCCCCCCCCCCCCCGGACTGCCCCACCTTGGCTCCACATAGCTGCAAAGAGGTAGGCAGTGTATGCAGTAAGCCTATATAAAACAGGTCTTCTGATCAGTCAAGAAGGTGGTGATTCAACCAAAGAACTAGTACTCCACAACTGAGCTATGATTGCTGAATAAGTATATGAACCATGATGCAGTCATGTCCACAGTAGAATTCACCTCGACCTTTGCAGGACTTAAACCCCATTAAAAGCTATTAAACCAAGATAACACTCATTGAAACAGCTCAACTGATTAAATCGGATCTACTCTGGTTGTGCACAAGTGACTGTTTTCATGTGCGATATCGCAATAAAGCTGGTATTCATAGCTTCAGTTGGGTAACCGATTATAAAGGAAACGAAAGGAAACAATGTTATGTGTGGCTTTGTTCACGAAATCAGACAATGTCGTGCTTTTTGTAAACCAGCATTCTTGAAAATGAGCAACATAATGATTTTTGACTTAACACGGTTTAGAAATAATTTCTTCATATTTTTGGTGTTATCTGTCGTTTACATGTCCTTCCTAAAACACAAAAGTACGACCCTCTCCAAACACCTAAATTAGCTAAAAATTTAGGACATGTTACAAAACTTTATTTTCTAGAACCTATTTAGAATAATTTAAATGTAGCTTTTACCGGTTTTTTGTGGCATCCTTCAGAAGTGAGCGGTCCGATACCAATATTTTCGGTCAAATCTCCATTCAAATAACACGGGGAGTTGGCTAGCTATGCCTTGCCCTCACTCATATTTTACAAAAGTACGACCATTTCTGAACATCTAACCTAGCTGTAATTTTAGGTCATGTTAGAGAAATATATTTGCTAGAAGTTTTGGAGAATAAATAAAATATTGGCTGGTTATTTTTCACACAGTGATGTTAACTAGGCAAGTGTCCATTCTCCCAACATACATCATTTGTAGGGTCACGCGTCAATGGTGAGAGCACTGTGTATTGTGTATAGGAAAACGGACAGTAACTGCAGTATGCTACCTGTATGCTACTACTAGCCATACTGGTACTACATGTAGCCCTCTGACTGCAGTCAGAGAACATCAATCCCCATTATGCCAATATGTTTATATATAAATGTATATGAATGCATGTGGTGTTACTATGCTATAGAACATTTGGCTCAGAGGTCACAGCTAGGATATCAATTTAAAGTAAATGATTTGGTACATGAAGATCAATCAAAACTAATTATGAACTTGAGACGGCCAGATTTAGTGACCTTCTCTGTCAAACATTGCACAGATTCTCATGTTGAGTATCTGTGATTTTTGTGAGTGAGAATGTTTCACTGGCAAATGCTTAATCAATGCTTAATTATTTTGATAAAAGTAGGCCTAGGCCTATATCAAACAGTCTAAGTGGAATAACTTGCATGATGGGAGCAGGAGGATTTTTTACAATTAATTTAGTGTCCGATTATAATAGCAGACTGTAATAGTAGTAGTTTAATGGTTCCTTCTAATTCAGTCTGTGATGAGAACAACAATGCAATTCAAATCATAGATGTTTAAGAAGTGTGACCTCAGACCAGCCAGCCAGCTAGCCAAGTTCATGAATTAGTGGCTATGGCCATTCACCGGTCAACTTTCATATTGCAACATCATCCCTATATGTCAAAAAATAACTTCATAGGCTACAGAACAGCTGTACGAATAATTGTCATGGAGACTTGAATGAATGAGTTAATATTCCATCCATTCCTGGGTAAAGTCAAGCACTACTGAATATAGTTTTATGAATTTTGTCATGGGGAGTGAGGTTAGTTTTTTAGTAGCCTGCAGATCCATTATATACTCTGCATTATCCTGTAAAATAATTTTAATGAGGACGAAGCAAATGCATTTGGCTACTTCGTTTCAAAGTAGCCAATTTGGGTTCAAAGGACAAGGTCTAAACTGAATGTAATATCACCAGGCTGAAGCCTGGGTGAAAAAAATCATACCCTCCTTTCATATCAAACAATTTAAACCATACTTGACCATACAAAGGTCACGGTTTATTTGGTGTTTTTATAAGTCCATTAATTTTGTACCGTATTTTAAACAAAGAATATACGCACAACATTTTATCCCGTGCATATCAGAAAACAATAATAACATAAAATCCAAGCATATTGTGGTTTTATTTCTAAGCTGAGCATACTTTTAAGCAAAACAGTTACGAAGTAAATCTAGCAAGACCGAAATTAGAAGCTTTTTGCAAAGTCAAGCCAAATAATGGGCCGCCGCCGTAGCGGGCGCCCCAAAAAGTGTTTAGAAAGTGAAGGTAAGAATGTATTTTAGAAATGTTATTTTTAGAATATGGATCAGTGCCAGATGTTTAGAAATTAAACATCATCAGCACTGACCAATGTTCAGGAAAAGACTATCGTTATGCAAATGTTGAATTAGAAAAAGAAAGAAAGAAAGAAAGAAAGAAAGAAAGAAAGAAAGAAAGAAAGAAAGAAAGAAGAAAAAGAAGAAAAAAAAACCCCTCATTTAAAGAGAAAATAAGAACTAGGCCTACAGCATATTCCCAAAATGTCAGTTGATTCGGATATATTGAATTTGCGAGTTACATAATACATCATACAGCGCCCACGTAAGCTCACGTACGATGACAATGTTGACAATAGTGTTGATTTTCCAGCACCGGAAATATCATGAACTAGAACCCTGCTCAAAGTTGCGGGTTTAAATTTTCGACAATTTAAATTTAAAATGAGGGGCAAATGCACCCACAGTCAGAACTCTTGCCACCCCCATATGTAGTAAAAACATAAAATTACGAAAATATTCACTTTTTGCGACAATTTTGCACAACATTTGTTGATTTTGCATCCCCCTGAAATTTTTGTTCCTCCAATCCGAAAAAAAAAAAATCCTGGCGCGCGCCGCCACTGATGAATGTGTCTTTACTTTGATTTTCTTTATGTTCATGTTGAGGCCAGGCGGCGGATGACATGATCGAGCCGGCAACTCGTGAAACCGCCCGGCCGTATGGCATTTTCCATATACTCGTTTAGTTTTGTGGGGTTCATTATCGAACCCCAACGGTTTTAGCTTGTATTTATATTATTTATCAACATAGGCCTATTTGTTTGTGATATTTCAAGCGTTTTAAAATTTCAAAATAATCCCATTCAATTACACGGTTGACGATGAAAATTTACTGAATTTAGGGACTGCACGTCATACACCACCTGGTTGAGGCCTTTACTTCCTATACTTTCTGCACGATCTCGAATCATCTTAGAGTTCCTCTGGGGTTGCCAAAAATCCCTCCCACTCTTATAACATCCCCCATTGGGCTATTCCAGAAAATAGGTGCACACCCCCTATAGAGGAGTAAATTTTCAATCAAAGAAATCAGTCCGGATTTCCAAGTCTGCTTTCTGAAAACGACTGGATTTCCAGTTGCCAATGTAACTGGAAAAAGCTTGGAAATCCAATCAAATGAAGGAAAAAACACGGAAATGTTGAAAATGAGCTCTCAAATTGAGGATTTCTGATTTTAAACTATTTTTTGCCGGATATTTTTGCCTTTGGGCACTTTATAAGTCTGGATTTCCAACAGTCACGACTGGACAAAAAGTCTGGATATCCGAACTCCTCTATAGGGGGTGTGCATCTATTTTCTGGAATAGCCCATTTTACCATCCCCGAGGCTCATAAATGATTGCACACTCTCTTAAGGGCTGGGGTATGAGCGACCTTGAAGTTCCGGTATCTGGAGAGGGGAAGCAATGAGTTACCCCAAATCACAGCGGCAGGTAGTGACTGGGCCGCCGAGTGTTAATATATATTTATTTTGGAAGGTTCGTGTTTGTTTTAAATTTTGGGGCGTTTTTCCAAAATTTGATATTTTTGGTCATATTTCAAAAAAGCGACATGCCAAAGACAACTCTTTGGGCACATAGTTTGTTATTGTTATTGCAGTTCTTTTCCACATGCCTACGTTAACATTCGATTGGGTGATTTACTAATATTATATATTTTATTACTGCAATTTGGCGTTTTCAATGCGTTTTACACGTATCATGAAATTAACGCAAATATCTAGTCACGCTGCTTTTTAGAATTTTTACCTGATCGTCGGCTTTTGCAGGCAACAGAATGCAGATTGGCTCACGATAGATGTCGTATTCCTCTATGTGGTTCACTCATTGATAAAATGAGTTTGCATTCCTTGTAACAACACACACATTGCCGTCTGGAAACCGGGTCTGGTACTGATTTTGGGACAGCCAATAGACTTCAGCGCCGTATCAAATCTCATAAAAACCACACGACTGACGACTATGTGTTTATGTTTCCCGCACGAAGGCTTGTGTCTACATCTATTACTATACTTCTTTGGAAACGTTGACCTTTGACCATTCTTTGTATAACGCCCTGATATGACCTTGATATGTTCGCTTGATTGGGTACGTTATAGCATCCATTTCATTGAGGTGTTAGGACTTGGTCAGATAATACTTGCAGGGATACATAGTTTAACATGGTGTGTGAGCATGGTGAAAGACTCATTATTGATTAGGCGCGGACATATTAAAGGCACAGGTCCTTTGCGTGTATAGCAGAAAATTATAATAGAATGTGTGAATATAGAATGTTTGGAATTTTGCAACTAAAATAGGCCTACTAACTGCATTCTGCATTATGTATTTATTTATTTATTTAGGCCTATGCCTATTTATTTATTTAGGCCTACTGACTTATTTATTTATTTTATTTATTTGGTATATTAGTTAGTAGGCCTAGTTAGTAATATTCCATGATAGGCCTACGTCGGTTTATTATTGATTGTTGATAACTTGACAACTTGATTGATTGATCGATTGAGTCATTTCACATTATATTCCTAGTTTATAGGCCAATTTGAATAACATCGCACACCGACACCGCCTGGCTAATAATTATTTGGTGCAGAAGGGACACTAAAATGAATACACGGGATCGATACACGTGAATTGCTATGCACGATTTTGATATCAGACGAAATTCTTCTGATACCGGGTTAGAAAATGATGAATATCTCCCGTCATGATTTTTTTCTCAAGAAACCAGATTTGGTCTCATAAACTTGGAAATACGTGTTGAACAGATATGATAGTCGCTAGAATGCGCTTTGAAAATTGGCCGTGCGCTTTGAACTCAAAATTTGACCATTTTATATTGCGTTGGTCCTGTTATGGACTACAGCGTGCAGCGTGTATTACAGCTGCACTCACTGTAAACAGTATAAAAGTCAATGACCATTGACTTCAATGGGGTATACAAGCTTAATCACGCACAACCAAGATCGATTACCCGGCTATTGTGAGTAGCCTTAGTTATGTCCCTCGACTAATTATTAGTTTAAAAGAGCTTTAAAGGTTTGAACCAAATGGCTAATCGTGGCTGTGGATTTAACCTACCATGGCGATTCCTGCCATGAAGATATAGGGTCGAAGACACTGTGATAAATAGACCTATCAGTATTGATTTATTCTATTCAGCAATATCAAGGATTACTATCAAACTTCTCATAGCTGATTGTCAGTTGGCTCAGTGGTAACGCAGTAGGTTTTACAACACCGAGGTCCCGGGTTCGATTCCCACCTCTGCCTATTTTTTGCAAGGCTGAGAAAAAAATGAAATTTCTGGACTGCAAACTTATTTGGCGCGCGATCTGAGCTGGTCCTTTTCTGGTGGCTGTGTCTGTTACAGGCACACTCCCTCTACATCCAAACCAGGTTCACGCTCATTACACCTCCCTTAATGTAAAAGAGTGAAAATTCACTCTTTTAGAGTGAATTTTCACTCTTACAAAGAGTGACTCTAGGGACCAGTCCTTGAAGAGCGAAAATCACTCTTTGTAAAGAGTGAAAATATTTCACTCTCAAAAGAGTGCTTTCTCACTCTTAAAATGACTGAAACCCACTCTCAAAAGAGTGGAAATTAAATGACTCTTACTCCAAAAAAGTGGTAATTCACTCTTAATTGAGTGAAAACAAATCAATCTTTTTAGAGTGAATTATATTACTCTCTTGTCTCTCGAATAGGAGCCAATTTTACTCGATAAGAGTGAAAATCAGTTCACTCTTGACAGGGAGTGAAAATTTCACTCTTACATTTAGAGAGCAGCCCTGAAGGATTTTGCTATTTTTCTAGCTTAAATTATGTGACTTGAAATGAAAAATATTGTTAATTCCTGGGGAAAAGTCTTTAAAATTCATACACTCTTCACTGAAAGCCATATACATAATGTATACGATCTTATGAAATTGTCATGGTATCAGCCTATTGGTGTACGTTACTTACTTAGTTACTATACTTACTGACTAACATTTTGGCCTGAAATGGTCATATCTCGAAATCTCACGAAGTATGACCCCCAGTGGTGTCAAATTAAAGAGATAAAAGTTAAGAATATATAATAAGCAAAGAGCTTTTAATAAATAGAGTGGCAATAGATTACGTAATGCTTTGTTCGTTTGATGCCGATTAGATTTTGCGACAGGCTATTCATAAAAGTGGTACCATTGTTTCGAACAAAGGGGTTCCGCCATGGAATTGGTCACTGATCCGGCATCATATTAACGCTCTACACAACAGGCTAATAAGTGACCACAATACAGTCATGTTAACATGTGTAAGGGCAGTCATGTGTAAAGTGGTGCCAGGGGGGAGGGGGTTGGGGAGGGACAGATTCACCCCTGTGAGAAGTCTTGGGAAGGGAGGGGGAAGGAAGAGGGGAGGAGGGGATATGGAGAATGAGAGGGGCCTACAGGAAGGGAGAAAGAGGAAAAATGAAGAGAAAGAAATAATGAGAAGTAAATAAAATGATAGAAAGATAAGGACATATTATTGGAATGACTGAGAGAAAGAAAGAAAGAAAGAAAGACAGAAAGAAAGAAAGAAAGAAAGAAAGAAAGAAAGAAAGAAAGAAAAAAAGAAAAAGAAAGAAAGAAAGAAAGAAAGAAAGAAAGAAAGAAAGAAAGAAAGAAAGAAAGAAAGAAAGAAAGAAAGAAAGAAAGAAAAGAAAGAAAGAAAGAAAGAAAGAACTTGAAGAAGGGAAGAGAGAGAAGGAGAGCGAGGGAGTGATAAAGTTAGTGTATGCCTAGGAAAGAATAAGTACAGAGAAAGAAAAGAAAGGAATGATAAATAAATGTAATAATAATTATTATAGGAATTAAACACATAAGGGACCGTTCAAATTTCCCTGGGAAAATTGAGTTTATATGCTTTTCTATGGGGTTGACCCATAATTTTCATGTCAAAAACGGGGGCTGTAAAGGGAGGGGCCGAAAAATTTGCGCGATGATTTTTTTTTGCATCAGGACCCCCCTAACAAGTGTTTGTGAACGGTTCCTAACAGCACTAAGCAGCCATTCGATGACATCATGGAAGTAATACACATGGAAGCTGGTCAAATACTACATCAAAGTGAGTATCATACTTGCCGCGATACTGAACAAAAGCAGTACAGTTGAAAGTGGAACAATTGAGTCATCGCATGGTCAACGTGTACCATGTCTAAAATCAAAGTTCCCGCTTAAAAATCAATAGCAGTACGAGGTCGTGTACTAAGTCCTGACAATGGGCTGTGTTATATTACCGCAGTGCATGACTAGTTTTATGAACACAAACAGATTTTATAAAATCCCTACGTAATGGTCAGAATGCTATCAGTTTAATTTATACAATTTTATTAAAAGTATGTAATTATGTGAAAACCTACCGATTAAATGTATATATAGGGCCTATGCTAGACTTTCAGATAGCAGTTTTAAAACAGAAAATGAAATGAAATACAATTTATTTTACGCAAAATGTAAAGATAATACCGGGGATAATACCCGACTCTGGAACATTCTGGTCAACAGCAATTTCGTGCAGCCCCGGGCACACAAATAGATGCGGGATTCATTTTATAATGTAAAGCATGTGCCAAGTGCGCATATCAATTATTACCGCTAATTAGCGGTTTAGACGTAAATGCATGATTTCCAATATTTTGAAGTTTAAGAAAATCTGTAAGTATAGGGTAGAAATCGACATTTTGAATGGATTTCTGTAATTATGGATTACAAATCTAACATCCCTGTCACTTTTTTCCGAATAAAAACAACATACTTGAAACATAATCAAGAAAAACACGTTTTTTGCTCAAAATAATAAACCTGTAAATAAACGAACTGGCAATAAAGGCGGCAAGTCTGATCCACATCAAAGACACGCTGACTACATTGTTATCACAAAAGCTTGATACGTACCCTCTATAGAATGTTACGTAAAGAATTCAATAGGTGTTGGATCGACCAGCTTCCATGTCTCTTACTTCCATGATGACATCAATGCCGTTATCATTGGTTATGCGTTACGTAATTAAAACACCCAGTCAGATGTATTTCGCACCTGCCAAACACAAATCACCCAATTTCGAAAACTGGACGTTGAATGTACACTCTCATGATCTATGAATATTGATTGGCAACATTTTCCAATATGTCACCGCTCTAATCGGAAACAATAGAACAATAAATCCTGCAGAGCGTTGATAATAAGGATATTTCCCTTCCGGGGTGACACTCATAAATAGTAACGGGTCAATATTTTTTTTCATAATCACGAAATGCCAAGAAGGTATGACCCCCTGAGTGGTTTTTAATGAAAAAGAAAAAAAGTAAAGAATATAATAAAAATATTTATCCCACCGGGGATGACACTCCTCATAAGACCTGGGTCTTGAAATTTTCAGTTTGGGCGAGTCCTTCATCATATCTCGAAATGCCAATAAGGTATTTCCCACCGAGTGGTGTCAAATAAGAGAAAACAATGTAAAGAATATAATAAAAATAATTACACCACCGGGCCTAAAAGAAACCAGGCCCGACGAAGGATTAGAGGGGGGGGAGTCGCTCCTGGTGGGGGTCACCGGGTGTCACTCCCTTGCGGAGGGTATGCCCCTTTCGCAGTTAATTACAAAGACATTTCATGAACTTTTACCCAAGGACAAAATGGTACTTTGAAATGTCCCTATTTTTACAATTCCAAGGACGCTTTTGCAAACTTACCGGTATCGGTACCCTTAATTTAAGATTTCAAGGATAAGGCTTCAACACACATTCGCACATTTTTCTTCCGTAACATATTTAAATGGAACAACAACAGGGTGTCACAGAATAAAAGTATGCCTTCAATAAGTGGTTAGGCCTACGGGACCGTTCATTATTAACGCGGGAGGGGGGGTCGGAGGAATGTTGAGCTTTATGGGTGAAAAATACCTAACCCCCCTATTGCGATGAATCAATTTCACGTAACCTCCCCTATTGAATCAAACAAAATCACATAACCCCCCCTTTCAAGCAAACTTTATTAATTCAGTCACAGAGATTGGGATTTTGACATTGGGGGATAAGGTTTAAAAAAATTCTTAAAATCATAGTAATCCAGGTCTTTTTGGCGACAAGTCTATTGTACAAATGCGCGCAAAGCGCGTGGAAATTGTGGCAATTTTGAAGCTAAACTGATGAAATATGGTGCAAAAGTGGAATAAATTCATGCAAAGCGCAAAAAATTTTGCAATTTTAGACTAAAATGGCCATATGTAAGGTTAATTTGGTCAGAAACCTACATAGGCATACAGGCCTCAACATTGGGGGCAGTGGCGTAACTAGGGGTTGGTAGCGCCCGGGGCAAGAAACTGCAAGAAATTGGTGCCCCTACCCCCCCGAGAATATCTTAGACGCGGGCAGTGGCGTAGCTAGGGGTTGTGGCGCCCTAACCTAAGGATAATCCCCCAAATCTTGAAACAATTGCGCGCGGAGCGCCCGAAATTTGGACAAAGGCCTACCACTAATTAATTATGGTTACTAGAAGTTGAATATCGGTCTTGAAATGTTCTTTCAATTGATTTTGTGCTAAAATGCGCGTGAAGCGCGCATAAATTTTGACTTTCATTGCTTGGAGGGGTACAGAATCGATGCTGAATTGGTCAATTTGGCACCCCCCTAAGGCTGGCGCCTGGGGCACGTTGCCCCCCTGCCCCCTAGTTACGCCACTGATTGGAGGGAATAATTGTATGGACCATCCCCCCTGGCAAAATATTGGGGGATTTACTGCCCCCCACCCAAAATTAATTATATTATAAAAAATAATTTTTTTGCCCTATTGAAGCTAAAATGGTGAAATATGGTGCAAAATTGGAACAATTTTGTGTGAATAACTGAATAAGTCATTAGACAATTATGTATGGTATGATTGACTATTAAATTTCACATGACCCCCCTATCAGGAAAAATAAAATTACATAACCCCCCTGTTTGTCAAAGTGAAAATCACATAACCCCCCCCTACATTTCCTCCGGCCCCCCCTCCCACATTAATAATGAGCGGTCCCTACCTAAACTACAAATGCTGCACCTTAAACAAATTCCCTGAATTACAGCTAATTAATTACATTGTTAACCGTTTCTATGTGCATGTGGTAATAATAACAGTCGACCGAATTCGCGACCCCTTTTTTTAAAATCCATTTCGAAGCTTTTCGAGAATAAGTTTACCCCTAATTCTCTAACTTTTGCAGACAATTTTGTCCGCGGGCGTTCCCTCAAATTGATACCTTTTTCTGTGCCATTTTGGTAACAATCGTGCGATCAGTAACTCAACTTGAGTGATCCCGGGAGTGACCGGGGGGGGGGCACATCACTTTTTGGTGGGTATGTTTGAGGTGGTGGGTCAGAGCTGACGGCGCGTAAAAGTAAAATGGGGTCATTTGGAGCTGCGAACAGTCAAAATGAAGGGTCTTTCTCGGGCTTTTTGGTTGAAAATCGCCTGAAAAAAACACCAGGCGTTTAGTTTTTAGTGCCCCCGGGAGTGACCCCACCGGGGGTCGCTCCCGGCCCTTCAACCAGTTTGGACGTGACCTTCTAGTCAAGTTCTATTGAAAAAAACAAAAAAGGGGGACTTTTGTGGGTTTTAATGGGAAGGTCTGCCACCGTAACCTCGCCCTCCCCCCACTCATATACATGTAAAGATGGTACGGTACGGGTATCATGTGCGGCGGTCAAGGGTCCGAGTTTTTCAGGCTTTGCGGCAGTTCTTCAAGACCCTCATTTGCATCATGCTCCAGTTCATTGAGCCTCAAACTCTGAAAATTTGAGCTCTTGAGCTCAAATTTGGAAACATTTGATTTTTTTAGCTCCAAAGCCTATAATTTGGCTTAATTTTAGTTCACAGACCCCCACAAAAATGTTGAAATTTCAGTTCATCAAGCCCCCTTTGCCCCAAAATCAGTTCTTAGTTCTCAAAGTTTGGCGCTTCGCGCCGCACACCCATATCAAAATTTAGGTTGAGTGCCCCCCCCCCCCCCGGGGCCCTCCCTCCACTTACGGGGCTGGAAGATAAGATATTACAACTTTTAGAGAAAATCCCGGGAGGAAAATAAAGAAATAAAAAGAAACCGACAAAAAAATGTGACGAACGCCTGCAAAACGAGTCTACTGGCCAAATACAGCAACAGTGCTCATAAGCTCTGTGAAAAAAATGTTTGCCTACGAGGATTTACACGGGTTGATCTAAGCCTTGTGTAAAATTATTGTCGGATCCGGCCACTGAGCCAAGATGGTTCACTTTCAAGTAATACAAAATTTGTCTGATAAATTGGGCGTACGCTATGTCGAGGTAAGTTATTTGGGAACATTGAAAGAATAATATACAATCTGTCAGATCGCAGGTAACAATAGGTGGCCACTCATTTATCTATTGGCTGGCCCGGCCCGTAAAGCTACGAGTGGATCGTGCATATGCATGCAATGCCAATCAGTACCAATGGTTTGTTGACATGCCAGTACCCGATCGTTCCGATGGGTGTGTTAGCCTAAGTTATACTATCAATGACTATAGGGAGTGTTCGTAAATACTTTGGTGGGGTGGGGTGGGGTTGGAAATATGGGGTGGGTGGGGGGGTAAAAAGGGTCCTAAAAGTAAAATGGGGGAGATAAAAAAAAATTCAGTAACAATTTGAGGGTACTACTACTACCGTACTAGTCAAGCATGGTCCGGCATATGCATGTCCGGGGTACGTACACATGTATAGGGTATGTACGACAAGGACATCATGGCCCGCATGCACATTCCAAATTTTTGGCGCGCATGAATGTCATGAATGCGAAGTATTTCGATTGTGCACTCCTAAGGCAAGCTTAAATTCAACAAAATTTGCGCACTTTACAAGTTGGGTGTACCACTATGACTCCAATGGCAATGTCGTGATTGCTGAATAGGGTGCAACTCTACTAAAGTTGTTTTCTTTAAACTTCCGTGGTCCGGGTACGCGCTGGTGAATTGCGATCGCGTATAAGTGACAAGGTCGCCTACTACGCGCCGCGCCGAAGACCAATGGGTCAGCCGGCTTGTTGTCAAGTGCATTGATCAGCCAATCAGCGTGATTGTTTATTGCTTTTGTGTTTACGCTCGTGTACGCGATATACACAGGCACGACCACGGAAGTTTAAAGAAAGCAACTTTAGTCTTATTGCAAGACTGCCCTACCCCAACCCATGAACCCTACAGGCTTAGCCTAAGCCTAAATTCGGTAAATGAGGTTGCACCCTATTCGGTAATTGTGTTAATTTGTACCATAACTCCAAACGGTAATTTTTATTAACTAGCTAATAATTTAATGACATATATTTTTGGTTTCTTTTTTAGGACATGAAGCATGGAAGGAGGGGATCAAAACATTTTAGACCATAAAAAGGGGGATAAAAATCCACCTTTTTTAGGGGATCAAACAATTTTGATGTGCGAGGGGTTCCAACTTTAAATTCCAACCCGGGTTCCAACCCTCCACCAAAGTATTTATGAACACCTTACATGATTACGACTAGTAGTGGGCATGTGGGTGTACAACCTGTGTTACTTTCCTATTTTGCAAGGATGACAATTTTGTCAGCAGGGTTCGCAGGTTTTTGCCGCAGGTGGAAAAAACCATGGTTTTAACCGCGGTTTTAACCGCTTGGCAAAAACAGTTTTTGCCGACAAAAATGGCAAAACTAAAACAGTGATTTGTAGTTCAGTTTTTTCATCTCAAAACAAATTATTAAGTTACAAAAATTATTTCCTGAGTGTAACAAGGCCAGATTTTGTAATTATTCAAAAAGTAACATTGAGTAAAATTAAAGGCATGCGTTTTCATTGCTCAAGTGCATTTAACCGAAATGTGGCATATATATCAAATTCAAAACTTTTCATTTTAAGGACTTGATGAGACAAAAAATAAGTTGAATGATTCATTAAAAGTTGTGTGTTACTGTTTATGAGCTTGCTGTGTTACTTCTTTTAATATTTGAGTGACTATAAGTGAGTTTTTGCCAGTTTTTGCCATTTTTGCCGTTTTTTGCCGGCAAAAACCGAACCCTGTTTGTCATCCTTGTCTGCTTTAAGGCCCTTTACAATTGATTCTTAGTTTCCTGTTTCCCACCCGCGTCCAAAGTAGAGAATTGCAAAATATTTAATTATTTTATTTACATTTTGGATTTTCTCTTCTAAAATAACTTTTTATTAATGACTCCCATTTGCTACTTCCTGACTTTGATCATATCAACTACATGTATAATGCATGAATAAACAAACATAACTGTACCATTACTTAAATGTATAAAATCAAACATAGTTGTAAAATAATTAAATGCATGTTCCTTGTCGAAACGGGTTAATGTAGGTTGCGACCACTTGCTTTAAAATAAAGAAAATAATAGATAATTAATAATTAAAAGTCACCTCAACCCTTGTTTTCAACCATGAAACAGGAAACTAAGAATCAATTGTGAAGGGCCTAATACAAACAGAGAGAGACAAAAGACCTGTCAAAATGGTTCCGGTTATCCAAACACGGTACACTCTTCAGTATCTTCAATCTTCAAAGGTGAATCCTTTTGCAGCTTTAAAAGCTATACTAGGATGGTGCAGAAGTGACGTCAACAGGCAAAGTGCAGAAAAGTGTAGGTGAAGAAAAAGTAGCGAAAAAAAAAAAAAAAAAACTTAGGGTGCGGGATAAAAACATACTTGCTGTGGTGGTTTACCGGAGTCTTGAGCCAACAGGTACCTTCATCCCCCTCACAGCTGGTAGGGCGGCTTCCTTGAAAGTGGCTAAAGATGGTGCTAACACTGTCGCTGATGGTAGTTGGTTCCACAATCTTACGGCTCTAGGATAGTATGCATATTTGTAGCAGTCTATGGTGGCTTCTGGTATGGAATATTTCAATTGATGGTCGTGTCTACCTATGTAGGTTGCTGGTTGGATAATGTGCGGCAGTTGTATGTTGACCAGGCCATGTTGGATCTTATAGAACATGGTCAGCTGTGATGCCAGGCGCCTGGTATGAAGTTGGTCCCAGCCCAAGGTGTTGATCAAGCTTGACACAGATGTAGTTCTTCTGAAGTCTCTGAAGACAAACCGTGCTGCAGCTCGCTGAACTTGCTCAATGCGATTAACTACAGTGATGGTATACGGGTTCCAGGCTTCAGCGGCGTAGTCAAGCTGAGGGCGTATATACAATCGCCTGGTAGGCTCTGGCTTTGACCTCTTGATTACAGGGAGATAAGGTGCGGCGTAGCAGACCCAAGGCGCGACCCGCTTTCTTGGTGATTTTACTGCAGTGGTCGCTCCATTGGAGATCATGCGAGATGGTAACGCCGAGATACTCGTGCTGGTCTGCTCTCACAAGTGGCTGTCCAAGGATGTTATATTGGAAGATGCTTGGTTTATGCGTTTCTTGGTGATGGAGAGAATGGCACACTTGCTGATGTTAAACTGCATAAGCCAGGTGGACGACCAGTCAGCGAGGACTTCGAGATCTCTCTGCAGGATGCGATGGTCTTCTTCGCTCTTAATCTCCCGATACACAATACTGTCGTCTGCAAACAGGCGCATACTTGACTGGATCTTCTCTAACAGGAAGAGGGCTGGTCCAAGTACCGATCCTTGGGGTACACCTGATGTAACATTGCCCCAGCTGGAGTGAGAACCGTTTACTGACACAGCTTGTACTCTGTTGTGCAGAAAGGAGTTGACCCATTCCAAAGTCGGACCTCTGATGCCGTAGAAGTTTAGTTTGGCGGATAAACGATGATGTGGAACTTTATCAAACGCCTTGCTAAAGTCTAGCAACACTACGTCAGCTTGGCGCGATTTTGGAGAGTGTAAGACCAGTCATGGCAAGATGTAATTAGTTGTGTTACCGTTGACAGCCTCTCCTAAACCCGTGTTGAGAGTCAAGCAAGATGTTATTTATGTTGAGATGCTTGGAAACATGGCTGAGTGAGTACAATGTGTTCCATTATTTTGCAACACAGGCAAGTAAGTGAAATGGGTCTGTAATTTGCAGGGTCGGATTTTAGACCTTTCTTGTGTATACCGGTGACCAGAGCTTGTTTCCATTGGGTTGGTACGCAGCCCAGGGTGTAGGATTGGTGATTGCGTTATCAGAAGCAGGATCAGGACAGAAGGATGGTCCACATGCACAATAGAGTGATTCATGTGGGTTGATGTAGGTTGCGACCACTTGTTTTAAAATAAAGAAAATAATAGATAATTAATAATTAAAAGTCACCTCATCCCTTGTTTTCAACCATGAAACAGGAAACTAAGAATCAATTGTGAAGGGCCTAATACAAACAGAGAGAGACAAAAGACCTGTCAAAATGGTTCCGGTTATCCGAACACGGTACACTCTTCAGTATCAGAATCGGAATCAGGACAGAAGGATGGTCCATGTGCACAATAGAGTGATTCATGCAGTATGAGCAATGAGCATGATGAATAGGCCTGGGATAAAAAGCTGTGAAGTGTGTCCTGTGAAGTGTGTCCACATGCATCTTTTGTCCACTTTGCCATTAAGATTTTGAATGGAAACGTTCAGGCCCAGAAGATGTGCACGATTGTGTCAGTAAAATGAATATATTTTATTTGCCTGATTATTTGAACTAATGACTAATTGCATTTGTCAAAGGGGACATGATTGTTTGTACAGGGCCTTCCAGTTTTAGTCAATTATCTCTGCACAGAAAATACCATAAAATTGCCTTTTCTTCTTGGGGTTGAGTCAGTAGTTACTCGAGAACTCTAGCTTCGAATTCTTGCGGGTTCTTGAAATTGTCAATTGTGCTTGCCTTAATTGTTTCTTCTACTGTTGCATTCCACTCCAGCTGTTCTTGGAAAATAACTGTATATGTGTTGAGTCTTGCATAGATTGGTTTATAGTTGCTGCTGGTTTTCTTCCGTGTTCTTGTTTCATTGATCAGCTCCAAATGGTTGTTCTTGTTTATGCCTACCATGTTACCCGGTACTGAATGTCTTATACATACGGACATGTTGGGAATTAATTGGAATTAGCAGGGGTTCATTGAACTTCATTCATATATTTTCATGAATAAACGATTGTTTACACATGGTTTATAGGCTGCCGGAGGGCATAAACAATATTTATTCATGAAAATATATATCGAATGAACCCCTTTCATACATACTCAACATTCTATGTGCTGTTACTTTCCTCCACAACTAAGAAAACAATCATTGCATTTCAGCCCCAAAACTACCATTTCCTTTTCCTGTCTAAAAGTTTTTCCAATTCCATATCCAATACATGTAGTTCTGTAGGGCGATTTCACAAAAGTTCATTAGTTCAAATCTGCCTCTAGAAGACATGATGCGTGCATAAAGCACAAAGAAAATTTTGCAACAGATGTTATTTATTCTGTTTAAAATGTTGAAATTTGGATGAAAGTTATTTTGATGAGTCAACTGACATATCTTTTGAGTAAAATTTGCAACATTGCATTAGCAACATTTTTTATGCGATCACCTGTCGTAAACTGAACGGCTGTGTTTACTTCTGAATATTTATATTGCTTTATGCGGTGTCATGCTTCAGCGAATCCGACTAGATTTTGAATGCAAAGATCCTCGAATGTGAAGCTATCGGTGAGCAAATTTGTGACCAGACTTCTCGAGCAAATGTCTTCTGTGGGCAGATTTGAACTAATGTCAATGACCTTTTGTAAAATCGCCATATTTAGAGAAAACATTTACTTGCTCAGTTCATCGTGTTTGGACGTGTGTGAATATCGTGTACAACACTTGCTTTGCGTAAATAGCCCGGGAGCATCAAGTGTGTACAATGTATGACCGACTCGTCTTGTTTATGACTGGAAAAGCGGGCATTAACATTGTTCATGCCCGGCTCTTGACCAATCATGCATGCAGCACGCTGTTATAATGTTGCGAGTATACATGTATGAACTTGATTTCCCTGATAAAAAATTGAACTTTCGATATACAAGAGGTACCAGTATAATTTATTTATGGAATTTTTGTGATTTTCCCCCCGTGAATGTAAGAAGTTACAGATAAGCATCCCCTTCATATCAGAGGGCACAAGAAAGAATGGCTAAATCCCAGTAAAAACATCCGATGGTAATTAGAACGATCTACCGCAATTTACATCATGCCAACCGATCGAATCGCATCACAACCGACATAAATGATACATATTATAATAATTCTCGGATAATTAGAAAGCAAAGAATGTGTGCACAAGCTTTCCACACACATATGATGTTGTAAACTAAATCTACACATGACTTGGCACTGTTGGCATGGCACCCTTTTTAAAGGGTGCCACTTTGAAATTAAAAAGGTGGGGGTTTAAACTTTGTCGGTATAAAGGAGGATTGATAAAGGGTGGGAGTAAAATAAAAAAGTTGAGGTTGTTTCAACTTACAATATATTTTTATTGAATGATAAAATCATCCTAGTTTCCAAGAATAATTGCCAAACCTGCAAACCATATCGCAAGATGAAATTTGATGCATGTTTACATGTTTCCAGTGCAAATCCACTAGGCTGACATATATTATAAATAACTAGTCGCAAGCGCCGCTTGTGGTTCCCTTTTGCTTCGCATACACCCGTAACAAATGTTAACAAGTTGCAGCCCAGCAAACACAAAAACGTTTTAAAAACGTTTTAAATAAGTTATATTTTGGCTTTTGGTTTAGGTAAAAACGTTTTAATGACATTAAAATGTCGGGTTATATAAAGGTCATGATAACGTTTTAAAACGTTTTGTATGAAAACACACTACAACAATATTTTTAAATGTTTTCAAAAAATGTTTATTGTAAACTATTTTTGCAAACATTTTTGCCAAATATTGTGTCAATACTTTAAAAATAACATTGTGTTAAAATATTTGAACCCAGCAAACACAGAAATGTTCTTAAAATGGTTTTTCAAAACCTTTTAATAACATTTAAATGTCGGGTTATATAAAGGTCATGAAAACGCTTTTAAAAGCGTTATTGAAAATATTTTGGGCAAACATTTTTCGCAAAATATTTTTTCAACCCCAAAATAACATTCTGTTTAGAATGTTTTGTATCAAGTTTTCAAGAATGTTTTTGGAATGTTATTAAAACATTTTTATACCCTTTATATAACCCGACTATAAAACTTTTCTATAAAACATTTTTGTTTACTGAGCAGTAGATTATCAAAAAATGTTTTTTTAAGATTATGAAAACGTTTATACTCTTAATATACCCTTTATATAACCCAACATTTAAACGTTTTCTGACAACCTTTTATAACCTTTTTGCGAATGATGTCGAAAACATTTTGTGTTTGCTGGGAGGGACTTAAAGGGACTTACAGGGGCTTAAACAGCGGCATTAGTGATTACATTGGCTACAGCTTTTTGAGGGATTTCAGTGTATATGCAAATGGTGGATAAAGCGTTAAGTGATGGGGTCCTGACTTTGTACATAAAAAAGGTGACAGAAAAATAAAAAAGGTAGGGGTCTGACCCCTCTGCCAGCAGTGCTTGAAAAAACAAACCCAATCACGCTACACAATTGAATACCTGAGTGGAAGAAGGGCCCAACTCCAATTTTTTACAAAAATGAGTTAGGCCCAGCATTTTATTGCCAGCAGACCGTCCTTCCTTGTGTGTGAAATATGAGCCAAAATCCACTCTCTAAATAGTCTTCCACGTACACTTAATCATGGTTTTCATGGAAGAAAGGCCCAACTCCATGGAGTTGGGTCCTTCTTCCACAAATATTGAGTTAAAGGGGAATTTTGTTCATCCACATGAAATCTGCTTTTTACTACAATAAACTTTCTTGCTAACATTACATGCTTCTACTTGTGCAATTAATGGATAATTACCAAATTTCTGTAGCTATTTATAACACATCTGCTTACGAACTGGCACTTGCAGTATATTAGTGGAAGAAGGGCCCAACTCCAGCTCAGATTAAGACCTGTACCGTTGCCATGGAAACATCATATATAATTTCCATGTAATATTGTATGTTCGTGTATTAAAGGTCCCCTGAAGATGAAAACATTCTGTCTATAAAACTTTTCCAAATATTAAGTTTTTTTCTTAATATCTCAAAAACAGTTTTGATGGAGTTGGGCCCTTCTTCCACTCAGGTATTCAATTGTTAAAACCCAATCATGCTCCACAATGTAAGTTGTGAGAACTTAGGTTAAATTTGACTCTTTCAATACAATATGTAATATTTTTGTATGTTTGTTTTATCACAGCTCAACTTTGTCATTTGCCAGTGCTTGGCATTGCTATGCTCCTATATCTTCCGATGGTTCTTTAAACCAACCAAAGTGTCAGCAACAACACGTCATGCTGTACAGCTCGTTGTCGGCTTCTTACTGGCCATTTTAGCATTTAACATGTAAGTAGACTTTATAATGAACGACAGAGATAAAAAGACTAGTTCGCATCCGAAATTCTGACAACTAGACAATCATGGCGCGCCTTTGCCCTGACGTCAGACGCGATCTAGTTTTTTTTATCTCTGTCTTTCATTATAGATATGTTGCCAATGTTGTTGTTATATTTAGTTCTGTTCAGAATCATAGGGAGCCCAACCAAGAGGTTAATGAAGTCCAAGGAACAGATGCCATGATAAGCATACTCCACTAACCCATTTTTTATGCCTCCACCTGAGGTATTATGTTTCCTGGTTGTCTGTCCATCCGTCCGTCTGTCGGTCCGTCCGTCCATCCGAGCTTGTGAGTGCAATTTCTCGGAACTGGTTAGGCGTATAGTGATGCAATTTGGTGGAGGGGTGGCAATTGGGGGTCTCTAAATGTTAGCAGGTTTTTGTCGCAAAATATGGTAATTAAGTACCTAATTTGCATAATTTATGCATATCAAGCAAAATAACCTTGTGTACAGATTATCTGGAGATCTGTACGAGTTACAGTGATGAAACTTGGCAGAGAGTAGCACAGCCAGAGGTTCTTGACCTGATTTGCTTTTCAGCGCAAAATTTGCATAATCGCAAGGTCATTGTGAGGTTATTTGGGGTCATCCGGGGTCAAATGGCCATATATTGTTGCAGGTTCATGAAATTTGGTGGGAACGACTACTGTAGGAAGAAAAAATGTCAAGGTCATTTTGGGGTCATCCAAGGTCAAATTGCCATAGATTGTCGCAGGTTCATGAAATTTTGTGGGGATGACCACTGAAACAAGGCAAAAATGTCAAGGTCATTTTGGGGTCATCCAAGGTCAAATTGCCATAGATTGTTGCAGGTTCATGAAATTTTGTGGGGATGACCAGTGAAACAAGCTAAAAATGGGGTCATTCGGGGTCAAATCGCCATAGACTACTGCAGGTTTATGAAATTTGGTAGGAACAGCCACCTTAGTGAGACAAAGATGTGAAGGTCATTTTGGGGTCAAGTGAAATTGCACCGGTTAAAATGATGGGCGTCAAGGTGGAGGCATTGCGGCCGACGCTTTGTGTCGAGAACCGCGCAGGTCGAGAACCGCGAAATTCTAGTTTTTAATCGCTTAATACCGAAACCAAAACCAAAATGTTTTATATAAATATTTTGTTTTAGGTCCTATCCTTATTAAAACCCAAGTTACCCATCTGTATCCTAATTTTACAAACCCAGCTCAGTTCAGCTAATCTTTACCCTAAGGGCTCTTTTTGAAATTCCCTTACACATGAAGGTGTGCGCCATCCTGCAGCTTTCCTATGCTAGCCTTCTTTTGTTAAAATCCTGTGTGATTATAACACTGCAATTAGCCACTTCACTGACTTAAATTAGGAGCGCGCTTTCCTGAACGAGCTTTCCTAAGGCACGCGCTTAGCGAGGGGAATCCTGCCTTCTTTCTGTGTGAAAACGTGGTAGGGTATTTCAATATGAGCCCTAATGCAGAACCTAACCCAGGGAATAAATTGCTATTGCTGAAATGTGTGTAGCAGGTTGTCCAAAATGGGTGAGCATTTTGCTCTGCTACACCAGGTAAATCGAATGCTGGTTGTCCATTCCAATGTCCATCAACAATTATGTAAGACTTTTTGTTAATCTTTGATCTCATATGAACAGTTTAAAATCCTATTGGAACCATTATTATGTTTTGATGGATCCAAGTGTGTGAAAATATTGGATCCAAAATAATGATAAAATTGGATGTTTTACACCCAATATTTATTGGTCTCGCTATGAGTTGTAAAATCAAAATTGGGTCATAGCTGCATTATAGGTGTCTTCATGTATTGGTGGTATTCCAAGGTCACATACAGAGGTCAAATGTCATTTGAGGTCAAATGTCATTTGAGGTCAACTTGTAAATAGGCTGAAAATGACAAATCTGGACTCACATGAACAGTTGCAACCAATTGCAATCATTATTATGTTCTCAGAATCTTCCTTCCAATACTTTGTACAGAGTTGAAGAGTCCAATATAATCAACACTTGGGACTCAAAACTTGGACTGTGTTGGATAGGCTCACTTTTTCCCCCAAAATTTTGTTTTCAACAATTTTTAACCAAAACTCATTTTTGACTTGCTTATTTTTGACCAAAAATCACATTTTTCACAATCACAATATTAAAAATATTGGACTCGACTTCGTCTCGTCCAATATTTTAAAACTCATAGCTCGGTCAATAAATTTGTGTAGGGTTCAAACCATCCAATTTTATATCAAACTTGGCCCATAGCTACACTTTAGGAACTTTCATGTATTAGTGGTGTTCAAGGTCACACTGAGGTCAAAGGTCATTTGAGGTCAACTTGTAAAATAGGCTGAAAATGAAAAAAAAAAAATTGTCTCATATCTTCGGACAACCTATCAAGGACCAATCTATTTTTATTAATCTGTAAATCTGGTAATCATCAGTATGTAGATATTAAATTTCCAAAAGGATTATGATGATGACTATGACTGTTTGGTCTTGTCTCTGTTTCAATAGGGGATTATTCCATGTGCTAATAGATGCAACTGTGTGCTACATCATGATGTTAACCATCGATCCCCACTTGGCCCAATACTATGTGTTTGCGTTCTCCATGTCGTACATGTCTGCAGTCCATATTTACCACCAGTCACTGGAGTTGGGCGTCTACAACTTGGATTACATAGGGTGAGTACGGGTAATTACTAATACACACTCTTAGCAATAGCAAATTCGTTTACAACCTCATGATATTAATATTTAAGATTTATTTCATCCATTATACCGTTGAAATTATAGCCAAAAAAATAAACCTAACATTTAGAAATTGTTTTAAAATAATCAATTTGTCAAACATCTTCTGTGACCTGTGCCTAACCATTTTCTTCTCCTTAAGGGGGTACTACACCCCTGTCCAATTTTGTGCCTATTTTTACATTTTTCTCAAAAATTATAGCGCATTGGTGACAAGTATACATGTATTATAGGGGCAAGGACTACAACTACTGCACTCAAAAAAAAATTTCAGCACAGACAGCAGTTGTGGAGTTGCAGTCAAAAGTGAGGGAAAACCAATATTTGATCAATAAATCAATAACTACTTACCTTGAGTTGCTGAATTTTCAGAGCAATACTTACAACATGCATATCTTAATTGTCACCTCACCAATGTGCTATAATTTTTGAGAAAAATGCAAAAATAGGCACAAAATTGGCCAGGGGTGTAGTACCCCCTTAATGCTAGCCCTGAAAAGTAAGTTTGGTTCTTGTTCTCCTCTTAGTACAATTTCTGGGATTTGCCAGATTTTTTATTCTTTTATTTTCACTTGGGCAGTGTTTTTGTGGTCCTATGGGGTTTATCTCATTTGAATCTCATTTGAAAACGAAAGAACCTTCCTCATCAAGCACTGTTGGAAAAGACCAAAAACTACTAACAATACAAATTTTACATTGAAGGTAAAAAACCAAAAGAACTTGGCAATTTCAATAGTTCATGCATTACATCATCCAATACATTTATTTTGCCTTTTGAACAAGGACAAGCTTACACGTAGAACTGTTTATTATTAACATTGTCCACGTACCAGCAAAGTATAAATTTTGTTGTTGATATAGCAACCTAATTGAATAGGATTGTGCAAGTGAGTGGTTTTGACCTTGGCCCGCATGTTGGTCTTTCTGTCAACCATGGTAATTCTGGTATGGTAACTACTAGTACATGTTTTTGCTGAACAATGAAATGGTATCATCAGCCTGTAATAGGGCGATTTCACTAAAGGTCATTAGTTCAAATCTGCCTCCAGAGGACATGATGCATGCATAAAGAACAAAAGAAATCCCCAGTAGTGTCAAATGAAAGAGGAAAAAAGTACAGAATATAATAACAATAATTTCCCCACAGGGGTGACACTCCTCATAAGACTCTGGTCAATATTCCTATTTTGGGTCTATATTTTGAACTCACAAGAAGGTATGACCCCCTGGGTGACAGTGGTACAAAATGTATACCACAATATAAATATACTGCTGAAGCCCAATTGTTCAGCTATGGGTGCGGTAACCGCTCTAGTTTTTCACTGATTTTGGGGGCATTTTGATTATTGGTGTATACATGTATTTCAAATACCAGGGACTGTCTTTTGGACTTTGCAGGAGAGCATTAAATAGCTCTTCTGGAGCCTGCAAGCAGAGCTGTTTAGAGCATTTACAATAAAATGCAAGGAGAGAATGGTCAACTAAGGAGAGTTAAAAATCACTCTCCTATATCAGATTTAAGGAGAGAAGCAGAGAGTGATTGCTCTCGCTCTCCTCAAAAGGCAGTCCCTGAACACAGAAGACTTTTATACATGTTGATATTTTTATCAAATTCATGCTTTACCAATGTTATCATACAACATTATTTTGTGTTTGCGTGTTGCAGGCCCCTGATCCCCATTTGGCTCATTTGTATCGGGAGACTTTAATTTACAGTGAATTGAATTTGGGCAGTTTGATTACAATCAATTTTATGCAGTGAAAGTTAATCAGGATAAAATGTATTTGCATACTATGTGGTTCCAACTTGACAAATGTACTTTGGTTCTTTCTTTGTACGTCTTCATCATGAGGCATGTTCAGATGGGTACGGTGAGGCCACACGTTTTGAACTCGCCACCTAAAAATGGTGGTGGTGTTACTTGTTTTCAAATTATGATCTGTTCAATTCATCATACCTCGGCTAAACAAAAAGATTATGTCATGGTTTTGGTCTCATTTGAAAGCTAAATAATACCACTAAATAACCTGTAAATACTAACAAAGCTGTGGTTGATTGAATTGCGAGCAGTCAGGGTGGTGGAGGGGGGGGAAGCGGTACACACAAACTCTATGGGAACGCGACGTTTCACGTGTGTAACTTGAATAAATTCACTGCTACAGGTTTTGGTTTTGGTCTTAATTTACAGCTAAACAACTCTGCCAATTGTTTTTAATCATTTTGAACTGTTTATGATTGGTTTAGGCTATAAAATTCAAACTTTTACGTACAAAGCCACCCGTTTTCATATTAAACACTTACATATGTAAGTAAGTTATGCAGATGTCTTCAAAATCTAATAGTTGCTGTAAAATTTTTATTACTTATCCTATCATAGTCAAAGTATACATTTTCTGATAGGAAATTTGATGAGGAATCTAAATATGGACTTCCTTTTTCTGTATGGGTTAGGGGTAAAATGTTGCAATTCAAAATATGATAAATTGTAAAAAATTCTAACATACTTTTGGACACCCTGTATTCGGAGATTACCAAACAGCTGTGATTTTTTTTTCTTCCAAAGTCTGTAGGCTCCTTCTATCCTCTAACTAAATAGATGTTGTTTACTTTCAGTTTATTACTGCAAGTTAGTAATAAGCAATTTTTTTTTATTCCACCCTGTATAATTTCAAGGTCACCCTGTATAATGAGTTGAAATATGTATTGTTACATTCCTTATGCCTTCAGCTTTCCAAAAATGTATACTTTTGCTAGTTTAGGGTTGATAATTGTGGAGATATTTTAATTTGAAACTCGATTGGTGTAAAAATTCATATATTTGTGATGTAACGCTACGGGTGGCGAGTTCAAAACACATGGCCGTAATAGAATTCTTGAAGATCGGTGTACTTGAGAAATGCGATTCATAAGTCAATCCCCAACTGTGTGTCCATGCATACGATTCCATTGAAGACTGTCCAGAAATTATTGGGGCCCAATGGTACTTTTCCATAGCCACCAAAATTATTGGGGGCCGACCCCCCCCTCCCCCGGCCACCCCCGGTTTAGGAGCCACTGCAAAATTGGCCTAGAAAAAGGGGTCATTGATACGATACCAAAAGGCTGAAAAAGCTACCCATGTTTGCGGCACGTTCCTGTACGGTCATTTGTACTGAGTCCCCCCCCCCTCCGGATTTCCGCATTTTTTCTCAAGAACCGTGTTGCTTTAAAGTAAAAAGCCCTGCATGTGGATATGTACCTATCATCAATCTTTAAATGGTATGTTAGTTGTCAGCAGCAATTGAATTAAATAGCAGAGTCACATAGGAAAAATGTACTCTGCTACATGTAGTGCTGAGTACTGCCAGTGATTTCAACAGCATTTGAAATATCTCGTAATTGATGATCAACTCTTACACAAACAAATGTCTCAGATGTCAGAATAGCTAAAAATAGACAAATTGATGATATATGTTTGTGCTTTCTGACTTCCTACCTTTTACAAGTAAACTAAAGCAGACGTGGGAAGGTGCTTCTGAAGAAAGGAAGAACATTTTGGCTAGATATACTATACTATACTTAATTATAATATTTGTCATAGTATAATTTGTGGATTTGTCACAGTGCATGTAATTAACAAGCAACATTATAAAATGTTTTTGAACTGTTTGGCTGTTTTTTTATACATTGTAGACATGTGTTATTGTTTTTTCACCTCCATAACTCTGCTGGTTATATTAAGAATAAGATAATTCAGAGTTTTTAGTTTGAGTGAAATAGATCACAAATATAAAGCACAAAGTCTAGATTTTCATATCATGCATTTTTAACTGCTCCCAATTTTAGGAATTCAACTTGTGGGACATGCTGAATTGATTCAAGAATGGATTCTCTCAGCAATTCTCCTAATTAAAATGGTTAATTGCAGTTTTGCAAAACCAGACAGTTGGTGAATTCTAGCACATTGTGATGAAATAAGCCAAATCGGCATTAAAATGCAATGCATTGTGGGACAGTTTTTGCAGTTTTGGGACACTTTGCCCTCTGACCTATTGGGAAAATTGTTTCTTGTGCCTACAAAATTATTGTTTAAAATGTTTTACTTCCATGAAAAAATATGAAAAACAAAATCAACTGTTTCATAATTAATTATTTTCAAATATTTTTAATGATAACATTGTTACAATTTACAATAAATGACTGAATATTAATTAAGCTATTCCCCGATTAGTCAGAGTTCAACGTGTCCTAAAACTACCAACACTTTAGAAATCTGTAATACTGATGTCGCTTATTACCTCTTTAGATCATTTACCTTCACAAAATTGTAAAAACATGTTTCTGTTTAATATTTCTCACCAATAATTAGCAACATCTGTGGAAAAATATTCATTAAAGCCGTCATTTATGCGGGTAATAATTTTACCATGCCTGTGTGTGGTACTCATAAATCAAGGCAAATTGCTGTCTGCCTAGCTGTGAATATTTATGAAGATATTTATTTTATTACTTAGGTGGCGAAATTATCAAAATATGATAAATAATATTAATATTGTTGTTATTAACTTACTAAATTACAGTATTTCGTCAAATAGTCGCCCCCCTCAAATAAACGCCCCCACCACTTTTTTCAACCAAGATGTTTCAAAAATTCCAATATTTCCATGCTATCTTGTGTAGTAAGCTTACCAAGTTGCTCACATGGTTGGTAATAGCAGCAATAAATGGCGAAAATCTGCATCGGAAACCTGGAAGTGAACCAAAAGTCAGTGTCAAAAGTTCATAGTTCGTCATTTTAGCATGACTTTTAAGCTTACCTAATGATTTTAACGGGAATTGTCGTGCTAAAAATGACCTCTAATAAACGCCCCCCCCCCTTGGGAAAATGTAACGCCCCCGGGGGCGTTTATTTGACAAAATACGGTATTACTATTAATAGAAAGATGGCAGTCCATGTTAGGGAGATCAGGGGTTTTTCAGGAGGGGGAGGGAGGGGCAACCTACAAACTCGTACCTTTTGTGATTCGAATGGATATAACTTGGGGAATAAGGGACCGTTCACAAACACTTGTAAGGTGGGGGCCTGATGCAAAAAAATTTCATCGCGAACATTTTTCGGGGCCCCCCTTTACAGACCTCAAAAAATTCAGGGCCCCCCTTTTTGACATGAAAATTATGGGTCAACCCCATAGAAAAGCATATAAACTTAATTTTTCCAGGAAAATTTGTGTCATTTTTTTCAGGGCCCCCCTTAGGAGGGTCAAAAAATTTCAGGGCCCCCCATTTTGCATCAGGCCCCCAGTGTCCGATTTACAATTTTTTTCCTACCTGCACTGGTGCATGTAGCCCAAAATTTCTACATGCACAGCAAAAAGTGTGCATGCACCAAAATTAAAGCAAACATAAAATCACATTGAATCACGATCATTGTCAGTTAAGCTTGTAATAATATTTCCGGCTCCCCTGTCAGTGTCATTTTTATGCCGATCACTCGCCCCTTCACTCGCCGATTTCTCAGCCAAAACACTGGATGCTGTGGTTTCATCTGTTCTAGAACTAGTCGCCGACGAGGTGCACGATTTCCAGAATGATGCAAGTGTTTTTTGAGCTATTTCCTTTTTTGCTGGACATTATTATGATTATTTTCCGTACGGAGACAAATATTTCCCACGGTTTAAATTCGGTTCTTTTTTTTCAATGAAATGAAAATGACACTCTTCTACATGTGCGAGAGTATCGGGAATTGGTGGCATATGATCATGGGTATCCCAGGTGAATTCAAATTTGCCATCAAACTGCATCATTTTATATATCAAATTAAAGCCCTTGAGTAAAGAAAGCCAACACTGAAAACCTTTTTGTCATAGCACTTTCCGTAGCAAAGTTACATCTTGTCAAAGATTGACTTTCATCAAAAAAGATTCTGCTAGCAAAATTCCCCAAAACAGCATTACGGGGGTGTTTCTAGATCTTAGTCTCATGACGATAGCACCTTTTTTTAATGGAACTGCTAGCAAAATCTCTCTGAAATTCCATGTGCGAGTCTCTCATCACCAAAAAAAAAATCATATATTTGGGTCAAGTGAAGTATAGACAACATATTTATGAAGGTTTCCTTCTTAAAAAGCTTCTTTTTAATTTCAATGTAAATTTGTATTGCCGGTTTAGGCCATTTTGACTGACTAACAAATGTGTTAACCGAGGTTTCCCTGTGATACCTACATTATGTCACATTATGCTAGCCCCTCTAAGGGAAGTCATAGTCTTGGACCAGACTGTATGTGGCTATCGCGAATGTTCGTTAGGATGGACGAGTATCAGACCGATGCAAACTGGCTGTGTAGAAGACTAGGGAAGTCAATGAAAAAAGTGACAGTTCTCACATGATAGGGGTATCGGGAATTGTCAATTGTGCGATTTGTGCCAGCCCTTCTAATGAAGTCAGAAGATGTTGTGCTAAAAATAGATTGGGTTTTTCCCAATCGGACTGACTGCTTGTTTACTTTTGTATATTGGCCTTGTCATATCGCTAGTGCTAAAATCGTACATGCACGTGTGCAGGCAGGTAGTGAAAAGCTGCATGCACAGAGGGAATGTTACATGCACTGGTGCAGGTATGCAGGTGGTAAATCGAACACTGCAGGCCCCCCTTACAAGTGTTTGTGAACGGTCCCTAAAGTCGCACCATCAAGTGAGGTATCAAAATATTATGCAGAACAAAATTCTCCATCTATCGGCTACTTAATTTTGTGATTTAGTTTTAGTGTCTTTTTAAGAAACCACTTTTTGAGTTCTAAGTGTAAAAATGGATGAAATAAAAAAATAATGGAAACTATGCACAGGATTATTTTATACCTTGAACTAAAAGTATTACATTAATATGAAATGGTATCAGCTTACAAGTGTATGTTACTAGCGAACTTACTTACTGACTACCCTTTTGGTCTGAAATGGACATATCTTGAAATGCCACGAAGATATGACCCCCTGCATTGGGCTATTCCAGAAAATAGATGCACACCCCCTATAGAGGAGTTCGGATATCCAGACTTTTTGACCATTTGTGACTGTTGGAAATCCAGACTTTTAAAGTGTCCAAAGGCGAAAAAATCCAGCAGAAAATAGTTCAAAATCAAAAAATCCTCAATTTGAGAGCTCATTTTGGACATTTCCGTGATTTTTCCTTCATTTAATTGGATTTCCAGGCTTTTTCAAGTGACATTTGCAACTGGAATTCCAGTCGTTTTCAGAAAGCAGACCGGGAAATCCAGACATTTCGTTTATTGAAAAGTTACTCCTCTATAGGGGGTGTGCGCTTATTTTCTGGAATAGCCCATTGTATGTTTGAATCTCTCTTTAATTGTATTCTCTCTGTCTCCCTTTACTACATACAGGCCTCTGATGATACTGACTATGAAGTTGAGTAGCTTATCTTGGAGCATCCATGACGGTAGGTGATGATAGACAATATCATTGCATATATTTGATAGAAAGATGTGATTGCGTTGAAAACGGCATTAGCTATCATGCATGTATTGAGTTTTTCCAGAAATGATTGGACCCCAAAATAAATTTGAAATTCAATTAAACATATTATATATCATATCGCACATTTTGGGCAGGAAATTTTGTTGAATTGAGCTAAAAAGAACAAAATATTTTATGAGGATTTTGTGGAGCATTGAGAAAATGTCAAATTGATGGGAACATGGTGTATAACCTCCATGTGGATGAGGCTTAGAGGCTGATATGATTTTGTTTATAAGTGCTGAAATAATATTTGTAATAACTGGTAGGAAGGGTTTCTGTCCATTTTTAGCTGAAATAACAAGGTAAAGTGAAAGAAACCTTACTGGTTATTTTGGCCATTTAACATGGAGTTCTATGGGGGAATTAGAGTCATTATGACTTGATGTCATAATTGCTATACAAACAAATTATACAAATATGCCGAAAAATCAGGTTTGAAAATAATTACCCAATTTTGAAATTATGAGATAGTACATGTACATTATGGCTTTAAAGTTGTGTAACCCAATTGACATATTCATCCCCCAAGTACATGTACATTATGGCTTTAAAGTTGTGTAACCCAATTGACAGATTCATCACCCAATTTACCCCATCAAAATGCAGCAAAATATTGGTATTAGATGAAATATTTCGCTCATAAACCTCGGGAAATTTTAAGAGTGAAATATGTTTAGTTTAGATATAGATGGTGTGAACAAAGAAGTGATAGAAAGTGGTAGCCACAATCGGAAGTACGTACTACAGTATTCAAATTCTATGGGGCATTGTTACATGTTTTTTGTTTCTAATACACAAGCACTGTAACTCAGAAAACAGATTGTTATAATGGTAGGCCTCAATTTATAGATAGAAAACACATCAAGGGTTTAGAACCAGAAAGCAGTAACTCACTATGACCAGCTCGCACAAAATGAGCATAAAGTTGGCTCCTTGCTTTGGTCTTCAAAAATCAATTATATTTCTGCCACAATATAATGTCTTTTGTTTTCTATTGAATTTTGTCATGATCAATGGACTGTATCTTCTATAGTGCCCTGGCGACTTTAGTCTCATTTTGTGGGTGATTGTGAGTTGAGGCTTTTTGGCTCTCAACCCTCGACATAATGAAAAAAACTGAACACCACCTTTAAAATCATTTCCCGAGTATTTTACATACATAGCTAATCAGTTCTGTGTACTTCCAAACATTGTCAATCATGAGCAATGTGATTTTATCAACTAGGTAATTTGGTAAAGAATATTCCATGTTAACTACCCACTGATTGAATCGGTAATTCCTCAAATAAAATATATTCTGTGGCTGTATGAGAGAATGTGTCTTAATTGACAAGTTCTTAAATGCAATAATATAATTTGTCAAACTTTTGATTAGTAATTGTCTCTTGATGTTTTAATTTAGTGTAAACTGAGTTCAGGTTATTCTTATGTTAAATGTCTTTGGGTGCACTACCAGTACAGTCTGTGGGCCATTCTGACACACACAATTGCTTATATATCCAAACCGCATGAGTACATGTAATTTAACTCAATTTTTTTGAATCAACAAAACCCCTTTAATATTTTCAGCCAGGCAAAGTAACATGTAACCTGTGTGAGGGAAATGATGTTGTTTATGTGCTGGAAATTATTGCAGTCATGGTTGAATATCTATGTCAGTGTGAGACGTGACATATAGATGAATGTGTAAATCCCAAAGAAGATATCTTACACTTCCCACAATGCATTTCTTCCATTCCATTTCAATTTTCTGTACTGAAGTACTATTTAGTGCCACATGGTTGGATAATGACAAAAAGTACCTCAAATTGAACGGAGCACATGCAGATCTTGCAAAAGATGTTTATTACTTGACCATCGACCCATGTTTTATAATTGCATAGGCTTAGGAACTGGAGGGGGGGACGACTTGCGGGGGCTCAGCCACTCAATAATTTTGGCCTGTGGGCTCAACCCCCAATAATTGCAAATAAAGTAAAAAATATGACCAGATACCTGGAATAATGTTTGACTTCTGTGACCTATTTTTCACAAAGTTTCATGACACAGAGGGGGGGGGGGACCCCTCAGGCACCCCTACCCCACCCCCACCCGATGTGCCACCAATTTTTTTTTTTGGTCAGCCCCCAATGTTGAAAATCTTCCTAGGCCCATGTCCAGTCTTTTCTCAACATGAAAACAAAGGGAACCTGTACAAAGTGTCATTTGTTGTAATGAGGTAATGTATATTGTTGCAAGGGATTCTGGGAAGGGTAAGATATCTACTGTGGTTGACTCCATAGGAAATATTTGGTTACATTACGTATAGTGTTGCGTGACAACATATGACTGCTTCATTTCAAATTTGAGTTGCCAGCACAGACAGTGAGGAAAATTATATGTGTATACTGAAAAACAAATTAACAAAGGCTTTAAAATTGGGTGGAAATTTGAGTAATTGATCAATGTACATTTTTAGAAAGTAATCAAATTGGTATTGGTACGATAAAGATTGACTAAGGCAATGAAAAAAATCTGATCTATGGGCAGACAAGACTTGCCAAGTAGGGTTGGTCAATTGGGATTTAAATGAAAATCATAAACTAAAAAATCTAAAAAAATCTGAAATGTTTTGCAAACATATTGGAACGATTGTTTGCATTTTGGTCAAAAAATATTTGTCAAAGTCAATCCACTTAAGCCAAAAATACTACTGCCTTTAATGTCATACAACTAAAAGCTTTTTATACTTGTTGGCTTTAAGGGGGTACTACACCCCTGCCCAATTTTGTGTTTATTTTTGCATTTTCCTCAAAACATATAGCGCGTTGTTGACAAGTAAGATATGTATATTATAGGGGCAAGGACTACAATTAATGCACTGGAAATTTTATTTCAGCACAGACAACAGTTGTGGAGTTACAGTCAAAAATGAGGGAAAACCAATATTTGATCAATAAATCAATAACTACTTTCCTTGAGTTGCTGAATTTTCAGTGCAGTAGTTGTAGTCCTTGCCCCTAATCATATACATATCTTACTTGTCACCAATGCGCTATAATTTTTGAGAAAAATGCAAAAATAGGCACAAAATTGGCTAGGGGTGTAGTACCCCTTTAAAAAACTTTACAAACAACTCATTCAGTACTCTGCCCATTAGCCTTTTAGAGGTATGGCGGACACAATAGGATGGCGCTGCACGAAATGGGTAAAGGCTTTTGAATTTGGCAGGTTTGATCCATATTGGATACTGCCCTCCTATTGTGTACGCCATGCTTCCAAAAGGCTAATAATTGTTCTCAGTGCAAATAGCTATCTATGGGGGATGTGCCACTGAAATTTTCGGCATATTTATGGTTTAAAGATGGTCCATTATTTGGCTTGAAAATAGGTATATATCAGTCTGGATTAAAAAAAAAATTCGTTGGGAACTTGAATTAGCTCAATTTCACAAATCTCAAAAAACAATTGAGAAAAATCGTCAAATGTGGCCCCAAATCTGATAATGGAACTCTGGTATTTAAATGGGTCCATTTTTTGGCAAAAATTTGTATTGATGTAGATCCCATTTCCCTAACTAAACCAAAGTTGAGTCCCATCCCATCCCAACCCCAAAGCAAACTGGCCTATATTTATATTTCATACACTCTTAGAACCACATAGCCAATCAGAAAATCCGTTAGAAAAATACGCTTAGTGCATTAATATTGTATATTTGCACGGGCGCGTACTACGAGCAGTTCTTTCGCGCGCATTCACATCGCGTAAGATTTATTTCTTGCGGGTTGATGCATTTATATTTGTTCGTATTTTTCAACATTTTTAGTGACAATTTTGTTATAAAAATGGCAAAAATCACGTTTTTTTTTCTCGTGTATGAAATAGTACTTGTACTGAGATGTTGATCGTCTAATGCACTCTCCCCTTGAGGCTCGTGCATTAGACGCATCAACATCTCAGTCTGCTGCGCATTATTGTGTACAATTTCACTCTCAACAAGTGATACGCATTTATTAACCTATTATTATTATTATTATTATTATTATTATTATTAATCAACACTTATATGGCGCTCTAAACAATGAGCACAGCGCCTTACAAAATATACAGGCAAAAATGAAGCAAGAAACAAATACAACCAACATTAATACAAATGTGTTTTAAGCAAACTCTTGAAAGCAGGCACAGATACCGCCTCCCCTCAACTGGGTAGGCAACTCATTCCATAACAACCTATAATTAATGCAGATAATTTGAAAATGATGAAGACATACTTTCCTGTTTATTTTCCAGGCTGTGCCCGAGATGAAGATAAGCTAACTGATCAACAAAAGAAAATGATAGTCAGGTATGTATGTACCCTTACACTATGGAAGACATGACCTTAATCTTTCACACAGGGGATGTAGATTTCAAATGGAGTCACCCTTTCAGGTAACCCCATTTGAAATTCACACTCCCTGTGTGGAAGATTAAGGCCATGTCATTCATAGGGGTGTATGGATTGTAACTGGAATAGCACATAATGGCTGGGGTATATTCAAGTCTTTAGATCAATTTTTGTTTAACAAAGAAATTTATTTTTTTAGAGGAGTGTAGTCAACAGATTTTAATTTGATGACAGGCATTTCAAAACTTTAAAATATTAAAAAAGTAAGTTGGGTACTACCAATTTCTCGTCCATTTTTTTTTGTCTTCAATTTATTTTAAAAAGATGAATATGATCAATAATTCTGATTTCCAGGAATCTAATTATCAATAAATGGTCATATTTATTGGCTGACATATCTCACTACTGCACCCACAACCCAGGAAATTAATAGTTGGCACACTATGTACACCTGCACTAAACAATGGAAATGCGTGCCCTATTAAAATTGGGGAGGCGAGGGAAACATACATGCAATATATGTGAAGTACAGACTCCCCCCTATATCTCACCCTTCCCCACTCCCCATCATTCAATGTTGGAGGGTCTCACGGACCTGTTGACAACATGGCTTGGTCCAACATTGAATTGGGGGAGCGGGGGCAGAGATATACCAAAAGACAGGCAAACTGTGCCAACCTTTTTTTCCTGGATTGCAGGCATGAATTTGTCAATTTAAACATGCTCTAATTCACAATGAGAATTAAATAAAGCTTCTAAGCATGCACAATACATCTCATTTGTCCAGAACAAATGCACACAAAATTGTGCCAAGATCCATTCTTTCAGGATTTGTCTTGATTTCAAAAACTTATTTTATATTACATCCATGATAGAAGATAAAATTTTCCAATTAAATTTTCTTGACCCTATAAACTGATCAATGTCAAATAAACAAGTGTACATTAAATTTTCTGATAATTGTCCTATAATTGATTTAGAATATGAAGTTATATTTCAAATCAGTTGTTTTGTACACAGTGTATGACGCAGTACTGCGTGGAGCGCTTGTGTGTTGTCGTCGTGGAACTGCATGCGTACGTGGTGTGGGGTCGCAATATATTTAAAAGGACTAGTAATTGGATCAATTGATTTTATGGTTTCACTCTGCTGTAAATAATCTGGGAACTATACTTTGACCAGGACAAAATTGGCAAGGCCTGCAACATATTGCCCCCCCCCCCACTGCCAAGAAAGAAAAGAAGTATAATGCAAATTGCCATGTAAATCTTCAGTCCATGTAAATACATGGACATATGTGATGCGATCAAGCAAAATCAGTCGGAACTCGGAAAATATTAAATTTTCAGTTTCTTATAGGATAGTAAAAAGCATTTACAAAGCTGTATTTTGCAGAAAACCCCATTGAAATTGAACAACCAGTTTCAAAGATATTAGCAATTAAAGAGTTTCCAAAACAAGAGGAAACAAAAGGAATTATTTCCTTTGTTTGGCTATATCTCAAAATCAATATTCCCGAGTTCCAACTGATTTTGCTTGATCGCATCACATATATGTATACTTGTGTTGATAAATACATACAAATTGGAATTTTTTGATTGAAAGGATTAATAAGAAAATTATGGAATTTTTGATTTGATTTATTTAGTAAAGTACAAATTTAAGTATTATACAGATTATACATGTACATTAGATTGACAGAAATAATTGTGTTCATATATTATTTCTTTTCTTTACGTAACTATGGAAACCTTGTAAGCGGAATATTTTGCCAATTCAGATAAAATCAACATTTTTGAAATTGCTTTCTAATTACAGATATGAATTAATGTGATATTGGAAAGTTTAGTGAATAAAATTTTTACTTACATTAAAAAAAAATCAAATCTGCTCTCCCTGTGAGGCACCTGCAGATTTCCTGATTTCAGCTGTGAATATCTTGATATTTTTGCTTGAATTTAACAAAAAAATGAAATCAACTGGTCTCAACACAGTGCACTATATAAAAAAAGTTCAAACCCATAAAAGCCTCAGCACACTGATAAAAATGTGCATGAATTTGCATATACTTTATATCACAAGGGGAATGCCTATAACAATGTTGCATATATTCTTTTCATATGATTTATTTGCCATACACAGTCTTAAAATTTGAGTGAGCCAGTAGATTACATATTTACCATGAAGTACTACTACTGGTGATTAAAACCGCAGGTTGTTGTTGCATTATAAACTGAGCTCAAAAAGAAACTTATAATTTTTTACAACGCGTGAATAACAAGGTCATATCTTAAAATACTGTCAATCAAAATGAACCAAAATTACACACAGGATTACTTTAATACTCTACTCAAAACACATGTCAGTAACCAAGCAGTTGTCCAACTGACACAACAGCAAAATGCACTGTCATGGGACAGCTTCCTGGACTTCCTTCACTTTCACAGCCCAACATTTGGCACCCAGCACAAAAAATCTGTGAGAATGCACACAAGATCCTTGCACAGATGATAAAACGGTGCTGCTTTCTGCTTTTCATACACTTTTTCATGAAACAGGGCTGGGCTGTGAATGTGTTCCAGGAAGCTGTTCCATGTCAGTGCATTTTGCTGTTGCGTCAGGTGGATAACTGCGTGGTTACTGACATGTGTTAAAGTAGAGTATTGAAGCTACACCTGTGTGTAATTTGGTAGAATTTGATAGACAGGATTTCAAGATATGACCTTGTGAAAAATTATAAGTTTCTTTTTGAGCTCAGTTTATATAGCAAGCATGCAGGTGTTTCTGTAGGGATTGAGTGAGGCACTCAACATATGTATGGGGTCTCAAATGGAGGCTGTTAGAGCGGAGTGCGTTTTAGAGGAGAGTAGAAACTAGTTGTCAAGAAAAATGGTCAGATGGGAAATATTGTGATTTTGTTTTGTTCATGATAGATTGTCTGATTTCATATGTAAAAGCTGGTTTAAGTGACATTTTCAAACTTTCTGTATTAATTTAAGTTACAATGCTAGCTTTTAAAGGAGGATTTCATGATCCTAGCATCCACTTTTTATGACATTTTCAGTAGATATCCACGAAAAAAGCTTATTCCCAAAATTTCAGTTGATTCCAATTTTGCGTTTGCAAGTTATGCATGATTATGTGTATTATGCTGCTCCATAGGCCACTGTTGTAATTTTGTTCTGGTATAAATTAAAATTTGACAATATTTTTGCTAAACGAATTAATCTGCAAGAAATTTTTGGTACATAAACATTATGTAGCCAGAGGTTCCAGTGATATAAAAATCTCAACTTTTTTTGAGAAAAGTGGGGATGAGGCTGTGGATCACGAAATGCCCTTTTAATTGACACTCTACTTTTAAAAAAAATCAATGTATAAACAGAGGGGGTGGGCATAATACCCAAGTGGTTACGGTAAGTATAAAGGAAAGAAATCAGTATAAAGGGAAGAAATAAAAATGGAAATCAAACACATAAATATTGATGATGTATTTTATACTTTTCATACAGGAAAGTGCCTAATCCCCTGGAGTTCTACAGCTTCATATTCAATGTACCCGGTCTGCTGGTTGGGCCTGTGTGTTACTTTACACATTACATAGAGTTCATAGACGGAACTAATTTTATGCACAGTGTGAAGAATGAGAAAGAAGAGGAGGTCATGGTGTACAAGGAACCATCATCAGTGGTGAGTGAGACCATTATTGGGATACACCAGTTAAAATTTACACCCCCTATGGGAGACATGACCTTAGTCTTCCACCCAGGTAGTGTGAATTTCAAATGGGGTTACCTGAATGCGTGACTCCATTTGAAATTGACAATCCCTGTGTGGGAGATTAAAGTCATGTCTTCAATAGGGGGTGTATGGATTAAAATTAATACAATGAAAACGACCAAACTTAAAGGTGCAAATTATCGTTTGATTTCGGATTCTTGACAAAAAACACTATTTGCTCTCCAAATGGGAGATTCACCATAGCGTTACACACAAGGCCAATTTTGAGTTGCTACTCTTTGGGTATAATCTCTATGGGTTTGCTACAATTTTATAATATTTCTACTCTTTTGCAGCGTGCTGTCACTGGGAAGTTGCTGTTTACTGTTATGTCAGCACTGGTACTCATGCTAGTAGTACCTAGATTCCCTATCTGGGGAAATGTTGGTAAGTAATAGGCCTGGTTTATTCCATATATCACTAAATGTGGGACCTAGTATTTATTTGGTGAGGCGGTTAAGCCACTCTTTGGTTCTGTTACAGGTGTAAACGGTTTGTGGTGATTTATTTCATGTACCGTATAAAATGTACTGTTGGTATATTTAATTCTTGGACATAGGTGTACGTTAGGGTGCATCTATAGCCCCCATAGTTTGCATTATTTTTGTCCATAGCCTTAACATGTTCCACTTGTCCCAAAACTAATTCCTACCAAATTTTATTTAATTCGGAGTTTGTCTAATGGGGCCACCACAGGCTTGAAGTCCGAAAATGGGCTTGTCCATTGAAACGTGTAGTAAAGTGAACTTTGCACTCTAAAAACACACTAATATCCTATATAATGCATGTAATGGGCTATTCCAGAAATTAACGGCACCTACCCTAAAGAAGACATGGGATTCCCAATAAGTTTGCGTTTTCCCATGTCTTCTTTAGGGTAAAAAGCAAATCCTCAGCAATTGCTAGCACCAACATGCGAGGGGGTATGCACCCCCCAACCCACACACACACATTTGAACATGAGAGTCCGTGATCATTATTTTTAGAATCCAATTAAATATTCATAGCTGATTGATCATTGATTATCGGTTATCGACTATCGATTAACACCATCTCAAACGCTGCTTACCAGCGTGCTAAGGTAAGACTGTGATGAAATCCGTAGGCATGATACTCTATGCACTACTGCTGGCTATGATCTGACCTCATTGTTTACGAGGTCAGATCTTAAAAAGATTAAGATTTTCCCATGTCTTCTTTAGGGGTGGGCCAAAAATATCTGGATGCGCCCATATAAAGGCAGGGTCACGTGACACAAAAAGTTCGGACGCTCTGAGAGGCTGTATAGCAATCTTCTGTCACAGTTCCATAACAGGGATTAAAGAGTGAAGTGAAAGCAGCAGGCGGGGTTGGGTGTATGAGGCTATTATTGTCTATGTGTCCAATATTCCAATATAGTTTGTTTATTTCTTTATCATGTAGGCCTACTTGTACACGAAATTAGGGTCAGGGTTAGGATTAGGGTTATGAGTAGCATTAGGGTTAGGGTTTGGGTTCGGAAATCATTTACATGAAGTATCAGCTTAGAATTTGTTTTCGTTTTTTTTTTTTTTTTTTTTTTTAAGTTATTAAGCATATATAAAGATCTTATAAAACGATTTTGAAGAAAATTTATTTTCGAGTACCAATTTTTTCTTGAGAAAAAGGCAGTTTTGTGATTTGTCTTCCATAGATGACAATGTTAAAACTATTTTTGCTGTTATCCGTTTGTCAAAATGGAAACTCGGATGGCTTTCAAAATACAGTACCACGTGCCCACGGATATGATGATTGATATAAAAAGTTTGAAATTTACCATCAAAATCCGTAATAGTTTTCATTTTATACCAAGAGAGATTTTCCAATTCAGAACAAAATATTTGAGCCTCATTTCACGAAAAATGTCATTTTTAAGTTGTTGAAATTCAAAACGGAAACAAATTTCGTTCCTTCAGGTTGCAAGAGATACGATGTGCATAGAAATGATCAAAGAGTGTGCTTTTATAGCACTTTGGAGAAAATCATTTTTTTCAAATTAATGCAGATATCCCGTTTTGGCGTTTGTGTAGGCCTATACATTTTCAAACATTGAAAATGGATAAACTAATGATTGATTATCAATAATCGATAATTGATTATCGATAATCGATAATCAATAATCAATATCGATTATCAATTCCCCTCACCCAACCGCCCCGGAGATCATCCTTAGCAATTCCTAGTTTTGTCGGTTGCGGAGGCCTATACATTTTTCAACAATGAATATGGATAAATTAATGATTGATTATCGATAAATGATGATTGGTTATCGATAATCGATAATCAATAATCAATTATCGATTATCAATTCCCCTCACCCCCCCATGCCCAGAAGGAGATCATCCTTAGCGATTCCTAGTTTTGTCGGTTGCGGAGGCCTATACATTTTTCAACAATGAATATGGATAAACTAATGATTGATTATGGATAATTAATCATCGATAATCGATAATCGATAGTCAATAATCAATTATCGACTATCGATTCCCCCTCACCCCCCCCCCCCCCCCCTACCCAGAAGCAAATCATCCTTAGCGATTCCTTGATCATCATTTGCGTGTTTGGGTTTAACTGAACGTTTATAACTGATTGATCATTGATTATCGGTTATCGACTATCTGTAATTATTTATTCTCCCCACCGCACCAACTCTAGCACTACTTTACAATGGCATCTACTAGCGTGGTGGGAAAAGCTTCTGATTATGAAGTTGGGGGGACCGACGTGAGCTATTCCAGAAATTAACGGCACCTACCCTAAAGAAGACATGGGATTCCCAATAAGTTTGCGTTTTCCCATGTCTTCTTTAGGGGTAAAAAGTCTTTCGTCCTCAGCAATTGCTAGCACCAACATGCGAGGGGGTATGCACCCCAACCCACACACACACACATTTGAACATGAGAGTCCGTGATCATTATTTTTAGAATCCAATTAAATATTCATAGCTGATTGATCATTGATTATCGGTTATCGACTATCGATTAACACCATCTCAAACGCTGCTTACCAGCGTGCTAAGGTAAGACTGTGATGAAATCCGTGGCATGATACTCTATGCACTACTGCTGGCTATGATCTGACCTCATTGTTTACGAGGTCAGATCTTAAAAAAGATTAAGATTTTCCCATGTCTTCTTTAGGGGGTGGGCCAAAAATATCTGGATGCGCCCAATGTATAAATGGAAAGAAGAGGGCCATATGAAACTTAACTTTAATACTCTGCTGTGGGATTTGTTTCTTGGATATTCAGATGAGGGTCAAAGGTCAACAGAGTTCAATGTCAGCAAAGGTCAAAGGTCAACCAAATAAGGTCAAAGGTCAACAATAAACATATAAATGACATTCAGAGCAAAGTAATACTGCATGCTGTCATTGGTCTTTTTTTATCAGTCCTTCCAATAAGATCTTGATCAGGGATTCCACACCTTAGGAAGAGATGATGCAGTACTGTCAGCTAAATTCAAGCAACCTGGAGCTCTCCACAAAGCCAGGTGGATGGCAAAGCTACTTTACTCAGTAAAGATCTGTTTGCTTGAAGCCCAGATTTCACTGCTGCCACAAGGTACAATAACAGCCACCCATCGAGTGCCGAAAGTGAAAGTGGTTGACCTGCTCTTCAGCTGCTGATGCCCCATGGTATGACCTCAATCTGTTTCACAAGCTGCTCATGTATGAGGCTGTGAATCCAGCCATATCTTCAAGTGGAATTGAAGCTTTGAAACATCACCTATGGTACTTGACAGGAGAGATGGTGCCCCTTGCACTGTTTAGTGATATAGTGCCCACAGATGAGCGACGTGCACTCGCTGATAAACTCCTTGCAGTTAAACCTGCAGTAGACATCTTAGCACCTAAGAAGCGGATTGGATTATCCTTTGGAAAGCCTGAGTTTCCAACCAACATCACCGCTGCAACATCTCTTGGAGACTTGGTCAATGAGGACTCATGGTTTACTATATCCACATCTTGCAAATAAACACTGACTTTCTCACTGAAGGTTTCTCCAGCATCCTTTGCCAACATTGGAGCCATCAATGTTATCAATGACTGTGCAGAACGCAGTGTAAAGTTTAGTGCGGACGACTTGGATGCAGCAAGAACGGAAAAGCACTACCAAAATACACTATAAGTTCAAACTAAGCCGCAAGAACGAACCAAATCTCCGAAAGCGCAAATCTAACACTGATGATTAAAACCAGACTCCTCATGAGCACTGAACTTCTTAATGAATGTAATAGCGAGTACTGAAAATAGCATTTTAGGATTGTAAAACTCTTTTACGTAAGGCAGCTATTACTTGATACAGCAATCAAGACTGCAAACATAGCTGCCATTTACAAAAGAAATATGCAAATGTATTGAGAATACGGCAGCTATAATAAACCACACAAAGTATATGAATCAAAATAGCTGCCTTATGAAATTGTGGTATGGCTTATCATAAATGTTCTGATGGCTGGTGGCCCCATAGGACGAGGTCCGATTTCGATGAAATTTTGTGTGAGGTATTTATTTTGATAGTGGAACACATTTATGCTATGGGTTAACATTTTAAAAATAGAGGGGCTATAGATGCACCCTAGTGTACGTGCCAGGCATCAAGTCAATGGTTGTGCCTATTTCACAGGAGCTCTGACCTCATCAACAGGCTGCTTAGGCCTAAAAAAAATTGGAAGACCTGAGCGCAAGAAGACCGTAAGTCCACTTGGCCCCTCAACATGTATACACTAAAGTTACGTATAGTTTCTTAGGGTTTTATAATGTTTAATACATGTTCCAGGGTGAAAGCATCATGAAAGGTTGTGAAAGATTTGTTTTGGCCCTGAACATGTATAAAACATTACCAAACTGTACTGAAACTATACGCAACTTTAGTGTATACATGTTGAGGGGCCAAGTGAACTTCTGGTCTTCTTGCATTCAGGTCTCCATTTATTGTTTGATTGGCGTAACATAAAAAAAAATTAGGGTAGGTAGGTCGGATTGAGTCGTGTGTAGTTCACATGTTATACACTTGTGGGATACACTCATTACTTTCATATGAGACCTGCTTCCACAAAACCCGGAAAAAGTCACCGTTGTCTATATTGAAATAAAATTTCCAGTGCAGTAGTTGTAGTCCTTGCCCCTATAATATACATATCTTACTTGTCACCAATGTGCTATAATATTTGAGAAAAATGCAAAAATAGGCACAAAATTGGACGGGGGTGTAGTACCTCCTTAATGATATATCATTTTAAAGCTGACAATCTGATTTACATGTAGACATATCTCTAATCATAATTTCCCGACTTTATGCGGGTATCGTGGGAACAGATACATGCAACCAGTGATCTCATCATCTTGGGGAATTCACTTTGCAGTTGCAATGGGCTATTCCATATACAATACTCACTCCAGTTGTGGAAGATATGAGTTAAGGCATAATACAGGGGGAGTATGGGTTTCAAAATGATTAACTCTGAACAATTACATTTGAAAAACATACTCCCCCCGTGGAAGAATTTCCAAAATCTTCCACAGGGGTAGTGTGGATTTCAACTGGAATAGCCCAATGTGCAAAGCTATAGATAGAGTTTTGGAATTAAATCTAATACTGGAACTTACTTTTTGCAACTATTGCGACGTTGCGTCTGGAACCACCAGACTTCATCAGGCAACTGACCCGTTGGACTGGTCACATGATAGACGGCTAGGTATCGACCCGATGGCCCGGTCCCATGCATGAGATAAATTGAAGCGGAGTCCCCTTTCTTGTTCAGTGACGGTTGCTCAATGCGTTCCCAAATGGCTTCTTTTATGCCTCTCCTATGCCATTGTTCCTCCTTATCAAGAATAACGACTTCCTCATTCTTAATTGAGTGTCCAGTGTCCTTTAAATGGAGGTAAACAGCGGAGTTTTGCGCTTCGTTGGTACTTGGTCTCCTATGTTGACCAATGCGGGTTTTAACGCCTGTTTGGTTTCTCCAACATAAGCCGCAGAGCAATCGGTATCACCGCACACAACTCCGTACACTAAGTTTGAGCGTTTGTCCTTCGGTTGCTTGTCCTTCACATTCACAAGTTTCCCGCGAAGCGTGTTAACTGGTTTGAAGGATGTTGAGATTCCAAAGGATTTGAAGTGGTTCTTCACGCCTAGCCATACCTAGCCGTCTATTACGTGACCAGTCCAACAGGTCAGTTGCCTGATGAAGTCTGGTGGTTCCAGACGCAACGTCGAAAATAGTTGCAAAAAGTAAGTTCCAGTATTAGATTTAATTCCAAAACTCTTGTTTGAAACTACTGGATGACTAAGAACATTCACTCATTTGTCAAAGCTATAGATAATAAGGGAGTTTTGATGATTGGCGAACATCTAGTCCTGAATTGAAGAAGATAAATTGAACTTGCACAACCTCTTCATATTAATGCCCTGCGGTGCAACCTGAAAATTCCAAAATACCCTGGACCAAATTGAAAGTGGATTAGATTGAAAATTTTTAAAATCTATGCGTTGGAGCGAATCGGGAATAAATAGATGGGTTGGGCCAGGTCAAGGGTGAGTAATCTTTCAGTTTGGGTCGGGATCAGCAAAAACAAAATATACTATAGAAAAATTATCAAATTCGTGTACATCGTGGAACACACTCTTTGCGTGGCTGTGCGTAGTAAGCAGTTGTACGCAGATAGCCTCACTAATATGGACGGGTAGAGGAGCGTTGTACGCGTGTGTAGTTAGCATGATTAGTCGCTGAGTAACAAGCGTAGTTGAATGTTCCACGATGTACACAAATTTAATATTTTTTCTATAAATACTAATATAATATTAAATAAACGTACAGATGTTTCCATCCGTGATGCGAGAACTGAGTGAGAAATTAAACTGTGTTTGCTAACCTGAGTGGGAGTGCATGTAATATGGCATGCATAATTCATCATTCTTAGTTTTCAATTTACATTTGATCTGGAAAAGGCAAGCACGACTTGGGATGAGGCTAGCACAAGTTTGGATCTGCCGGTCCGGTGTGCCAAAAAATCAAATAGGTTCGGATTGGGCGCGAAAATTCCAAATTGTTCAAGATGGGTCGGACCACATTGGGAGAATGGCAGGACTGTGGTGGAAAAAATCTCGTCCCGCAGGGCATTAGTTCATATAGGCTGTCCAAAATAGGATTGTGATACTGATAATTTGCACCTTACAATTTTGAAACTACAGTGGAAACTCATTAACATGAAATCTGTTAACACCAAATTCCTGATAAAACAAAATGGTTTTCAAGTCCGTCGCATATATTTTATGCATTATTAACACCCGATAATACAAAATCCTGTTAACACAAACTGATATCCAAAGCCCTGACAATTGTGTTAAGGAGGTTCCACTGTATATTTATTTAAAAACATTGAAATGTTATATAACCCTAAAAATATATAGGCCTATCAGCAGAGCAGTGTTGTCATGAGTCATGACCTTTACCCCACCAACATGACCCAACATGACCAAGACTGTGGTTTACACCCTCTAAAGGAAGTCACCAAACTATGTACACAAAGTAGGTCAATCCATTTCGCATGCAAATTTTGATGGCCATAAGTATTTGTTAGTGTTGGACAGGAAGTTCCTAAAAGCCTAGCTGAACTTGACAGTGTACAAATATTATATGGTTAGAGGGGAAATAATGCAAACTATGTTTCCCGAGGTACTGGCTATGGGCCTACATTTGTATCACCCTGAACCCGGAGGGTGAGGGATTATAGGCTCATAGTCAGTACAGAGGGAAAAATAATTGCCCTGTTTCCCTGATATAAACCATGTAGTATTTGTTTTATTACATCAAACTTTTGATTTGGGGATGAGGTTGTCATCTAGATATGGAAAACTATCAACAGGGAAATAGGCTTTGTCATTTACGACTAACCAATAAAGTGGCCCGATTTGCTCGTGAATATTTATGAGGTGTAATGATAACATAAATTTATGTTATATGTACTATTTATGGTATACCATGATACAAACTTACCACTACCATGAGTGTCAAAATGCAATAGTAAAAACAGAAATGGCACTATGGGGGTCACTTGATATAAGTGGAATTTTAGGCACAACCTAAAAGTACCCTCCCGTAAAATTCTCACCAGCAAATAAGGGCACAGAAACTTCATTCTCATTGGGATTTCAGAGGAGGGAGCTCTGTATTTGCTCATGAAATTTACCCCCAAGGTAAAGGAGCCAAAGTGCACCATTAGGCAAATCTTTACGGTATTGCACGGCTGACAACAACGGTACAAACCATTTGCCAATAGGGTGCGGGCATTTGCAAAAATTCAAGAATTACCTAATTTTTGACATGATGTCAGACAATTTTAGTGCGTGATATTAAATAAAAGTTTCAAAAATATTTCAATTGTTAAAACACATTTAGGTTCTGATGATTCATTCAATGTCATAATTGTTGTTTAAACATGTGATCACTTCAACATTCCATCTTCAGTTTTTTTTTTGGGTATGGTTGTGTTTTCTACTATGATCATGTTTTTTTTGGTGTGTCTGTGTAGGTGAGGTGTGGGGGAGGTATACGAGGGTGTGTGTATGGGGTGTGGGGTGTGTCCACAAATATGTGAAACACCAGAAGGTAGTAAATTTCAAGCAGGGGTAGCGCGAGCACAAAAAATCAAGGGGTCCAATTTAATTTTTTGGACCCTTTGGTACAGGTCTGCAAAACCAACATTTAAGGGGTCCGGTGAGAATTTAAGGAGTCCATCTGTCCGAAATTCTAAACTTCAGAACTTGTCAAATATTCCAGTGAAATTATTAGTGTTGTTGGCCTATGGTGATTCAAAAGATTTACTGATCTTTTTATTTTTTTATTTTTAATTGATGATTTATGCCTCTGTGCATCGTGAAATTAAGGAGTCCATACAGTTTTTATCTGACCCTTTGGTCACATTCAACTTGAGATTTAAGGAGTCCAAAATGGGCAAAATAAAAAAATAAGGAGTCCCTGGACGCGCAAACTCCTTAAATGCGACCTGATTTCAAGTATTACATGCAAAAGGGCACACTATTTGGGGTATATATTTAATGAGGGATTTTGAGTTTTATTCCGTTATCTTTTGTAAACAAACTGAAAATTGAGCTTGATAAAGTCAGATTGAAGTCTTATAATGTACTGTTTTACTTTTAGTCTATGCTTCGTTTTAGTCCAGGTCATGCATATTTGGTTGTAGATTCCCAAGATTTGATGTATTTTCAACAAGTTTTCGTTGGTATCAGTGAAGCTAAATTGGCTGTATTCCTTATTCCTTGCAGATGATGACTTCATTAACAACAGATCAATGTTGTACAAGATTGCATTCTTGATGTTATCCATTGAAGTAGCCAAATCTAAATACTTTTTCGCCTGGGTCTGGGGTAAGTAGTTCTTTACATTTTCATGATGTAAAAAAAGCCTGTTTTTACCTGGGGCACTTGACATTGAGGGTATCATCCATGAACATGGACTTTCAAAAAGCACCTTAAACATGTATGAACATTGATCTGAAAAAGCACCCTTGTCATTTCTATACAACTGGAAAACAAGGTCAGAATGTTTGCACAAGGTCATAAAGGTTACCTGATTTCATGTAACATTTTTTTCAAAGGACCCTAAATACTGTATTGTTTGTAATAAACGCCCCGGGGGCGTTGCATTTTTCCAAAAGGGGGGTGTTTATTGAAGGTGAATTGTCAGTGAAAAAAACTTAAAAATCTGGTTAAATTTCCCGATAGTGCTCCTGTAGAAAAGAGGGATTTACGGCAATACTAATGGCAACGCCCATGGAAAATATCATTTTCGTGGTAAATATGATCAAAATTACACCCGTAATTACATCATCAAGCAAGAATCTAGCGAAATTCTACCATAATTAGGCAATGGAATGGATGAAAGTGTGAGTCATAACAGGTTTTGTCCATGCAATTTACCGAACGTCCCTGACAAGACTGACTGACTGATGCCAGTTTTAAGCTTACTCACACGATATAGCATGGAATTTTTATTGGAGGGGGGCGTTTATTAGAGGGGGAGCATTTATTACAAACAATACGGTACATGATTTATTAGCAAGGCACCCTTTTCTCAATTGTGCTTGTTTTAGACACCTATTCATGTTTACAGTGCTTTTCTCTTGAAATTGACCCTTTTTACATGGATCTTTGACCATGAATGATACCCACCCGTCAATGACCAGTGGTGACCCCTGGATGTTTGTAGGTAGGATATTAGTAGAATGAACAATTTTCAGATCCACATGTGTGTGACTGTGATACATGATTCTTTCTTCTCTGAGATACATAAGATATAATGTAGTCCCATATTTGTTGATTCATAAAAATAAGACCACAACTAATTCTTCATTGAAGAGATTCATCAGGATTGTCTATATAAATTATTACTAGAGTTCTCATAACAAATCCAGGTACTCACAATTAGTAGTGAAACGTCACTACTAATTGTGAGTACCTGGATTTGTTATGAGAACTCTAGTAATAACACAACTAATTCTGTTTACACTTGACATTTCAGCGGACGCAATCAACAATGCCGCCGGTATTGGATTTAATGGTTACGATAAACATGGCAAACCAAAATGGGATGGCGTCACAAATATCAGAATATGGAATTTTGAGGTGAGACACAACTTTTTAAAGTGCAAAATAGGACTCGCTTCTTATACCAGGCTTGGTTTCTCATTTAGGTAGAGCATTGAGTTATAGTTCCTAATAAGTAGAACTTAGTGTGTACCATATACAGGGTTCCCAGCCACTCAAAGAAATCAGGCAAAATGTAAATCCATTTTCCAACTAGGGAAAACTCAGGGAATTAAAGAAAAAACAGCCAAATCGGGGAAAACTCAGGGAATTTTAACGAATGAATTTTTTCGACTGATACAGTGCCCTGGCAAACGGTGAATTTTCACAATGCTGGTAAAGTGGAAGTTTCTTTCATGGAATTTTAGAAATTTGTCAGGGAAATTTCAGGGAAAAATCAGGGAATTTTGTTTTTGTGTAATGCTGAGAAGCCTGATTGAAATACAGTTAGTGGTGCTTATATGATTTTTTTCTGGGGAGGGGGATGTCGAGGGGTCAGTGACACAAAGACAGACTCCATTTTGGCCATTCTGAGAAAAAATGAGTTTAAAGATAATGCTCCACATTGACTTATTTAGTTAAGTCTATGTTTCGAAAGTGCTCATGTTTCTCGATATGGCCTATCTTAAATGTTAGTGTCCTTCAAAATTGTAAATTTATTTTCATTGTTCTGATACTGCACTTGAAATTGCTCTGCATCAGATGAATTGCACTGAAACATTCAAAATGGGGTGCAAAAGTGCAATAATTTGAACACAGGTGAATCATGTCATATATATTAGTTGTAGTCCCTCAGCAATCAAACAGTAAACTTGATATTTCATTCTCGTTTCAGACGGCTACAAGCTTGAAGGTCCTAGTGGACAGCTGGAACGTAACAGGTTCCACATGGCTTAGACACGTCTGCTACGACAGAGTACCATTTCAGAAACAGTTAATAACGTTTGTCTTATCCGCTGTGTGGCACGGCTTCTATATGGGTTATTTCATCACATTCTTATCAGCTTCATTATTTGTGACGGCTGCAAAGAAGGTAAGAGGAGATTCCTAGGATGCATAATATTAAATCCAGAGAACACGGACTCCCTATACTGCCACTGGTGTACAGTAGCGCTGTCAGCTATGGGGGAAAATTGGGGATATTCAGGCCCATGGCAACGGTGTCGGGAAAAAATGAAAACAATCAGCATCTCATCTGAAGGTAGTGTGCTTAGGTCCCATCAAGTGCATCTATCAAATGCGTCTAGTATGTAATGTCACGCTCACATAACAATAATTGCCTCGAGCCCATCCCAAGCGAAACCGAATACCCCCAATTTGCATGCGGGTATCAACATGGCGATTGAGTCCAGGTTCTCTAGTTTTAATTCTGTGATTGGATGTGATCATTTCTGAGCCTATGCTGGAATTCTTTTTATGCACATGTGTTAGGGGGTTATTGTGATAGTGTATTCGCCAGCGAAGTGGCTACATAACTCCCTGGTAACTGGATCACACACCTTTTGGAATTGGTAGACATGCCATAGACTTTGTGTTGCGATCATTTCGATCGTGGTGCAGAACAAAAAAGCGTGGTCCAGTTGACATAGTGATAATCGGATTACACGTAACACTTCGCCGGCAAATTCCTTCTGTGTGTGTATGTTTATGTATTTTCATGCCTCCACCGCGAGGCATACTGTTTTTGCAATGTCCGTGCTTCCGTCCTTCCGTGCTTCCGTCCGGATGCCATATCTCGGGCATGGATGGGCGGATTGACTTCAGATTTTCAGGATAGGTGGGTCATGGTCAAAAACTCTGGCTACTTTTTTTTGGGTGAGGTTCAAGGTCGTATACCGAGGTAAAAGGTCATTTGAGGTCAGGGGCTCATTTTCCTTATTTACCTCTTTTCTCAGAGACTAGGGGTCGCATGTTCCTCAAACTTGGTGGGTGGGTGCATCTTGACCCCAGGCAGAACAAGTTTGTATTGGTTAGTGGGTCAAGGTCACCTGAGGTTATGCAGGGGTCATTTGAGGTCAAATTAGCAAAAACTGTCATATGGCCATGAAACTTGGTAAGTATAGTCAACATTTAGAGCCGAATTTTTGGAAGGTCATTTGGGGTCACCCAGGGGTCATCTGAGGTCAAGTGAGTAAAACTGTCGTATGGGAATGAAACTTGGTGGGTACAGTCAACATTTAGAGCCAAATTTTTGGAAGGTCATTTTGGGGTCACCAGGGGTCATCTGAGGTCAAATTAGTAAAAACTATCTTATGGGCATGAAACTTGGTGGGTACAGTCAACATTTAGAGCCAAATTTTTGGGAGGTCATTTTGGGGTCACCAGGGGTTATTTGAGGTCAAATTAGTAAAAACTGTCATACGTACATGAAACTTGGTGGGTACAGTCAACATTTAGAGCCAAATATTTGGAAGGTCATTTTGGGGTCATCCGGGGTCACCCAGCTTTGTATCAACTTGTGAGTACGTGCCACATCACTCCCTTTGGTGGAGGCATCACGGTCGACGCTTTGCGTCGAAAACCGCGACATCCGAGAACCGCGGTCCATCTAGTTAGGATTTGTGTTATTTCCTGACTTTAGAGCCAGAAGTATTGCAATACTTGTTTTATTCTGTGTGTATATCTATGATTTTGGTGAAGCTTTATATATTAAAAAGAAAAAGAGCACTCTTGATTGAATAAAATGTCATTGATGCCATTTATTCTGTCGTGCATCTGGTGCAGGGCTGCTACTATAAACAGGCAATTTATTTCTTTGATATTGTTCAACTTTGTCCTTGAATTGAACTTGAAATGTTGTGTGTGACGTGAAAAGATATGGCAAAATGGGCTATTCCATTTAAAATCCACAACCCCTGTGAAAGATTTTGGTAATATCTTCCACAGGGGGAGTATTAGACTTCTCCGTAGTCCACTTGCCCATTTTGCATACTCTGGCTATTACATTTGAGCATAAAACTCTGATTTATATTGATTTGTGTGCAACTGATAGATTTTCACATCTGTATCTGATCTTTTCAGTCACCGCACTCCCTCTGTTTGTTAGCTTCCCAAGTGGACTACTGACTTTGCCTTGCGGTTAAGATTTTTAACACGGGACTCTATGGAGAGTTAGGCCAATTTCTGGCCTAACTAAAATTAGCCATGATGTAATGCATCTTTAAATGGATCTGCCTTGTGATTGGTCGCCCATATCTCGCTATGGTTTAAATCTTCCGGGCCCGCGCCATTACCATTAACTACACCGTACACAACTATCTGTTGTATTTGCGGCGCTTTTGTATTGACGCGAAAGTTAATCTCTCATCAAACATCTAGCGTGTCTTGTACTATACCATGCTTAGTACTTGTGGTTAATGGACTGATAAACAAGTATGCTTGACAGTGTGTTTTAGAGAGCAAAGTGCGGGGCAAAGTTCTGCTTAAAATTCAAAGTCCATAGTCGGATTTTCGTGGTTCGCTACGGTATCAATAAACTGGTAGATTCAAAAATCAGAATTGTTCAGTATTAAAGTGAGCCATTATAATTATGCAAGATAATGTTGCATTCAATTACTTTTATTGTCACTAATCATCTGATATTCTTAATTCTTTATGACCATTTTGCTATTGAATACTTTAATTTTAATAAACATCAGTATAATTTTGAGTTCAACGAAATGGGTTCATCATGACCCATTATGAATAACATATTTTTAAAATTAAAAAAAATTAAAATTCCATTTAAAACACATTAGCAGCTCTATTTGAAACTCATCCTCTCTTTGTGGAAGATTCAGGTTGAATCATTCTCAGAGGGTGTATGAAATTCAAATGGAGTTGCCTAATGTGCTCATTCCATTTGAAATTCATACTCCCCCTGTGGAAGATACTTCCAAAATCTTCCACAGGGGGAGTGTGGATTTTAAATGTAATAGCCCAGTGCTTTTATTGTATATCCTTTTTAACCTTGATTGTATATTTTCTTTGTGTTGTGATTACAGGTTCGCATTAATTTAAGACACCACTTCCAGTCATCGGTAGGCCTCAGCAGATTATACGATGTCCTCACATGGGCGTGCACCCACCTCTGTCTTGCATATTTCATTGCACCATTCACTTTCTTGAGATGGGATCCATGTATTAAATATTTCAAGTAAGGCAATTACATCAATTTATTGTTGATTTAACAGTTTTAACCTGCGAGCAAAAGTTGCTCCAGGTCGTCATTAGAAATTGACTTTTGAAGTTGAGTTCAATGTTTATATTACTTGACCATCCCATAATAATAGATGTGACCTCACTAGCGTAGTAATGAAAGCATCTCCTTTGGTTGTATTCGCCATAGAAGTGATGATGTAACAGGGTTAACTACCATAGCAATACATGTAGATGAATACAAGTTTTGAATATATTGCCCTGCACTACAACGTTCACGCGAAACGACACAGGTTCCTGTAATTGATTGCGAATTTGAACCCCTGTACAGCCAGAATGGGAAGCATTCGTCTTCTTCAGTTATGTTTTTTAAAACAAAATGTACTGATGTACACTCTTATCATTATCATTTTCAGTTCACTGTATTGGTTCCTGCACATACTGGCCATTGCAGCTTTATTCCTTCCCGGCAGACGACGCACAAAACCACCATCAGAAGAAACCAGCAAGAGGCCAGAAGTTCTGAATCACAATCTCCCACCACACATATCCGAGTCATTCAACGGTAGCCTGCAATTTGAGGACAAGAAAGAAGCGGTGAAAAGGGAATGGGCGAATCAAGAACAAGTGATTTGTATATTTTATGTGTTTATTTATTCATGCTTGTCATATCAGTTATGGTCGGGTGCTAGAGGTTGAAAGATGAAGACCTCTGATAAAAAAATGATGAAAATTATGTGTGTAACCTCCAATATATCTGCGCAAATAAAATTTGTTTCTAACAGAACCGTTATGCTTATAAATCAGCATCAGACTCTTTAAAAAAATTAATGAAATCAAAAACAAATATTTACGAATTTTTTGATTGAGGGATTATGAAAAAAATGCATTAATATTCAATTTTTGTTTGTAGTTTTGTAAAACATTGTCAACAAAATTTGTGATTTAGAAACCTCAATGACCTTAAATAAGAAAAGGAAAATAATTTTTTGTTATTCTTTTATTTTGTACATTCTTTCAATTCTACAAAACTGCCCATGCACTATTTACTACTATAAAGAAGTTTGAATTTGTATATAAACTGAGCTCAAAAAGAAACTTATAATTTTTCACAAGGTCATATCTTGAAATCCTGTCAGTCAAATTCTACCAAAATTACACACAGGTTTACTACAATGCTCTACTCTTAACACATGTCAGTAACCAAACAGTTATCCAACTGACACAACAGCAAAATGCACTGACATGGAACAGCTTCCTGGACCACATTCACAGCCCAGCCCTGTTTCATGAAAAAAGTGTATGAAAAGCAGAAAGCAGCACCGTTTTATCATCAGAGCAAGGATCTTGTGTGCATTCTCACAGATTTTTTGTGCTGGGTGCCAAATGTTGGGCTGTGAAAGTGGAGGAAGTCCAGGAAGCTGTCACATGACAGTGCATTTTGCTGTTGTGTCAGTTGGACAACTGTTTGGTTACTGACATGTGTTTTGAGTAGAGTATTAAAGTAATCCTTTGTGTAATTTTGGTTCATTTTGATTGACAGTATTTTAAGATATGACCTTGTGATTCACAAGAAAATTATAAGTTTCTTTTTGAGCTCAGTTTACATCAATGTAATCTGCTGGAATACATTTATGCAAATTTGTGAAGTAAACTTAACCCCCTGAACACTACCTGCCGATCTAAAATTGCCTCTTATTGGTCAATTACATGATATCTTCACTTTAATCACCAATCAGAATGGAGCTTTGCAAATAATTCACCCCAATTTTTTTGCGTGGTGAAATTATTCTAACAATGTTGCTGATTGGGCCAATTGATAATGAAAACTTCTTTTAGGCCAATCGGCAGGTAGTTCTCATGGGGTTAATTTGAATATATTCAATGTTAGTGCAATTCTTAATTGGGGCATTGGATAATAGTCAGCTGAACGACGAGTAAAAAATGGGGCGGAGTGATGGGCAATGTTGAAACGTTTTGGTAATCCTAATTAACAGTAGTTAATAATCCTGTCTTTCCAGGTTAGGGCATGGGAGTAGTAATGCATCGAAAACAAAAGACAGGACTTTAGTTTTGAGACGTATGTTTCAGTAGTAATTTATATGGTGACGGTTGTGGAAGTTGATTGTCAAAACACAATAAATGAAGAAATACAAATTATAATGATTTGCTTTGGCATTATATCCCAATGTGAAAATTGTAAAATATTCTTGCGTACGCGTAGTGTGCGACTATGCGCATATCGAAAGTGAGATATAACATGGCTCAGATACATGGATAATCGAATCAGATTGCCAAGATAACTGTTTATGATTGTGCTTTAAAAAGCATTTGACCAAAAAGTAGGCAGTTTTATTCTTTCTTTGATTCGCATTTTGAAGACTCAAAAACTTCATAATACTCCATAAAAGTTATGAGGGGACCCACCTTTTTGGATTGTCATTCATTGGGACCAAAATAAATGGACCTTCAGCATTTTTGTGTGGCAGTTAAGCGTGAATGTGTGCCTCATACGTTTGTGCGTGAAGAACATTAGGCATAATCAACAAATTTGCACTTGTTTCGAACATAAGGCAGTCTCGGCTTGAGACAGGGTAGTAATATGCACACCCTAAGAACTAAACTGGAACAGCAACATGGGGAAAAGAATTTTTGAGTTGTGAGGTATATGCTCTTCAACTTATCAATGGCGTACATGCAAGCCTGTTGAAATTTATACAATGCAGTTTTTGCAACAATAGTAGACGAGATCTTTCTGCCAACTGAAATATTTAGAATTGGTGTATACAAAGCTGGTAACAATTTGTTTACAATTTATGAAGTGTATTAGGCAAAAAAAGTTCTGTTTCCAGTAGGTGGCCGAAATCATCAATGAACACAAAAATTTTATGGATTTTTCAAATAAAAACCAGATGTGGTACAATTGCTTGAAAATAATCCCAAAATGTTAACAGACTACGGAAACAAACTCTTTTTAATGCGTGTTGCATTATATATTATTTTTTTCCCTATTTCAATTAACCATTTTTTTTTTTTCGTATAAGAAATTAGCTTTCCAGATATTTTGATAAGTTTAGGCAATTGTCATTTTTATTTTTCATTACTTTGTGATTTTGGTGGAAGCGAATATAATATATTTTTGAAATGTAGCAGAATGTGGCTAATTTTCCTCTTGATGTGAGTGAGTTATAAATCTCTTCCTGAGGAATTAAAGCCATATTGTAACATTTGCAGAGGAGGACACAATTATATAATTGTCACAATTTAGAATTTTACACAATTGAAATGTACTTTAATAAACTAACATACCCTGCAAAAATTAAGGCCTTGGGTTTTGATTTTAAAAAAATGTGTCCTGTCATTGTATTATTCTTATGATCAAAATATTAGTTGAATGCATACGCGATGTTCATAACACTGTACGTACATGGCGTATGGGATGGTCATAACACATCAATAGGACCGACCTCTCGGTCACCATAGACGGAGTGACATGCATGGGTGCTGGAATAAAATGGCGACTTTCTTTGTTTTGCCTCATTTGTTTGGCTCAAAATTAAAGTGGGCATTTCTGTGAGTGAAACTAACATTTGGTAGACAAGGAATCCATTTCTTATGCAAATGTTACAATATGGCTTTAAAACTGAAAATTGTAAGAAAATGGTGCACAAGAAAACAAACCTATACACACCTTTGTGCAAAGAGAGTTTGTATTGCTTTCCAATGAATGTAAAGTGCAGAGTTCCAGATAGAGATGGAGTGAACTTTGACCTTGAAAGGGAGACATTGCATGGTTGCAGTGTTATTTTTTTTTACATAAAACAAAGGACTTCCATATTTCTGTGTATAACATATCATGTAGTAGGTAACTGTGGAATGGGCTAGTCAAGTTAAAATCCATACACCCTCTATGGAAGACATTACCTTCATCTTCCACACAAGGGGTGTAGATTTCAAATGGAGTCACTCGTTCAGGTAACCCCATTTGAAATTTGCACTCCCTGTGTGGGAGATTAAGGTCATGTCTTCAAAGAAGTGTATGGTTTTCTTCCGTAATAAACCAATGATGAATTGATCAGTAGTCTCTTTCTGTGGCAATGTAATGAGTTGATTGAATGATCTTCAACTGTCTTCATTTTGAGATGTTTTTGTCTTTTGAATGTGTTCTTACAATTTTTGCAATAAAGCTGGCGAAATGATCATTGCTTGGATACAGCAACTGTGGGTAACAAGCAACCTCTTTGAGGTGTAATAAAAAGCTTCTTTGGAGTGATTTAAGCAAAAAGCATAATAGAGGCTGTCAGTGTGACGTCACAGTGGTCATCTGGTGGGTATGTGGGTACTAGTAATTCTGTTCAAAGTTTCAGGGCATGAACAACAGGTGAATTAGGTATAGAGCAATACCAGCAGTCAGTTAATCTATAGAGGTCAATCCTAAGCAAGTGAATGAGGAGCTCGGGGGTACTAATCATGTATACAAACACTATTGTCATGAGACACGCTTGAAAAACGCTGACGGCCTCTATAGTTATAGCCCATTAGGTCAATTTGAATTGAGGACACCAGTGGAAGAGAATGCCGCCATCTTGATTCGGTGTTCGTTTACGTATTATACTTGGATGCCTACAACCCATCCAATTCAAGCAGGCGCATGTAACATAAATGCAAGATGTATAATTTATGTAAGAACAAATTTTAAAAGGCATGTAGGGTCTCATATGTGCATTCAGTTTTGAAGTGAAAGATTGCCTTGTTATATCATGTATTAATGTATGTAATTTTTGTTAAAGCTTAGTGATTTACATTTGGGCTGTTCTAGTCGAAATCCATACACTCCCTGTGGAAAAAATGAACTTAATCTCCCACACAGGGGTTGTAGATTTCAAATGGAATCACCCATTCAGGCATAGACCATAATTGTCTATGATTCAGGTAACTCCATTTGAAATTCACACTCCATGTGTAGAAGATTAAGGTCATATTTGCCATTGGGGGTATATGAATTTCAACTGGAACAGCCCATTTTAGAGTGTATACAAAGGGACATGGGACCATTAGTGGGAATATTTCTCTTGAGCATAGAATGGTCTATGTCTTGAGTTAGCTGATGTGACTGAAGGGAGATTCATGTTGGTATGATTAGCACCAAAATGAAAATGATGATTAGGGAGCAGTCATTATTTACGCCAGTGAGAATGGTGGAATGCAATTTTTTCCTGGAAATAAGGGGGAATATTTTATTTGATAATCAGGGGAACCTGATATTTTTTGTAATTCATGAATGGGGACATAATTTCTTTTTTGAAAATATTTGAAATTCCTCCATTTCACTTTGGTGTAAATAATGACCGATCCCTTAATATTTAAAAGGATTCTTTACAAGTGGGAAAATGTATACACTCGAAAACGGGCATATCCAGGGTGTGTGGAGGGTGCGCGTGTACCCCATGTTTTCTGAAAAATGCAAAATCAGCATATTTTTGACACATTTCGAGCATTTAAGCCCAGCTGGGGTACATGTAGTCAGATTCTGGATACGCTGTCAATGCAAATCACACAGCGTCGTTGGGCAGGAAAAACCTCCTATAATTGTCACTGGCCCGTGAACATGTTTAAAGCAAAACCTCCTATGTAACCTCTTGGCAGTATTGTTTTTAACATGTTTAAGGGCAACAAGTACATAAGAGGTTTTCCTGCCCAACAATCTACAAACTATTAAAAAGTAAATCGAGATGATTGTTTTTGTAATAATGCTTGAAATTTTGTCAACGATTTTTATATAATGTATGAGAAGGCCTTTATTGTACAGGAAAAGATCCAATGACCAATGAGGTTAATATAGGAGACGACAGATGGCATAAAGTAGAGGCGGAGTAGGCACCTAAACACTACCATGCCGCCAGTATTTTCATATTTGTAAAAAGTATAAAAAGATGAAATAGGAGAGAAGATGATGAAAATAAACAAAATCAAGCTTGTCAAACAGATAGGCCTGAAATTATGCTATAATGGAGTAAAGATGATTCGTTTCATGATTTTCTATCGTATTAAAGCATTTAATTCTGCTGCAAAGCAAACTCGCCAACATAAAACATGGTGAGAATGAATACAGAAATGAGGATGAATTATAATGCATTTTGTCATTGCATATGCACATCTTGTACAAAATATATCTTTGCTTCATAGCAAATGATTTTAGCTATAGTCGAGCTTGTAAATAGAAATTGCAGTGTCTTATTATTAAGTTTGTTTGTAAACAAAACCAGCAACCACCTTGTATACTATCCACATGCATGGTTTTGAAACCTCACCAGGTTTCGACAAATTTGATATTTTCTGTCAATGCAGCTGAGCAACAGAAAGCAGCTATTTCGTTGACTCTAGGCAGCTATTTGTCAAACATGCCTCCTTCATTGGGCTATTCCAGTTAAAATCCATACACCCTAAAATGGGAAATATGACTTGAATCTTCCACACAGTCACAGAGAGTGCAACTTTCAAATTGATTTACCTAAATGAGTGACTCAATATGAAATCTGCACACCCTGTGTGGAAGATTAAGGTCATGTCTTCCATAGGGGGTGTATGGATTTTAACTGGAAAAGCCTGTTCTTTGCTTCAGGATTAAGTTTGAGTATGATGCACAATAAGCCAAATCGGCATTGAAATTTGCAATGCATTGTGGGACAGTTTTTGTAGTTTTGGGACACTTTGCCCTCTGACCTATCGGGAAAATTATTTTTTATGCATACAAAATGTTATTTTAAATGTTTTACTGGAATAAAAAAAATTATTTAAAAATCATGATTATTTCATAAATTAATTATTTACAATATTGTTAATGATAACATTATTACAATAATAAATGAATGAATAATAATTACAGCGATTTCCCCGATATGTCAGAGGTCAAACTGTCCCAAAATTGCTCTTAAAAACCAAAAGTTACAATGCCGATTGGGCTCATACTACATGACAAAGTTCCCGTTCACACCAAAAGTGGTACGAACGAGGCTTGTTTGATTTTAACTTAAAATGGCTTCCACTAGAGCAGAATTTATTTTCTTTCCATTGTATATGACTAAAATAAAAAAAAAACTGTAACAAATAATGTTAATGTAATCACTGCATGTTGTGTGAAGCAAAATTTTGTGTCAGTTTGGTGCAAAATAGCAATTTGTATATTTTTAACTATATATATATATTTCAATAAATTGTCAAAAAGAGTGTAACAAATTATTATGTATTATGCATGAAACAATGCACACAAATTTGATATTATATTGTAAGAAATGCTCATAAATGTATGAATTTTAGCAAAAAAAAATTGTAAGATGCGATTTCTTCAAAGAGGTTAACACTAGGTGACACAAAGCTCTCTATAGCCCTGTGCATAATGCTATGGGAAGACCGTCATATTGGATTGTCTCATATATATCATCACGTTACACATTTTATGTTATGTACCATGTCGACAGCTCAGTGCCAGCTATGGGTAAGTGCAATAGCTGCCCTGTGATTATTTGGCAAATACACAGTATATTGTACTCATCTACACATGGCAGCTATTGCACTTACCAACTTCTGGTACTGAGCAGTCGATGTGTACATTCAATGCAGGATTTTCTAACTAAACACCTCAACAAAAGATGGGGGAAGACTTCACTTTGTAAAAACAAAGCAATATTTATACGCAATTATTATATTTAAATATCTGTATTAAAATGGTGTTTTGATTCATGTATGCTACAATTCAGCACTTATGATGGCATTCACTATGGCTGTTAGAATTATACCCTATCTCTTGAAAATAAACATACACCTATACATAGGCAAGGTAGCTTATTTCCATAACTGGTCTTTCCCTACAGAAACACGCTTGTATCCTGTGAGGGCCTGACAAGGTCAAAGTGTCGAAGCGATGTCTATAAACATTCATGTATATTTCAACATGCTGGCCTTATTGATGGTAGAAAAGAAACATTTTTATACCCGTTTAGCAAGCTAATTACATATAGATGTTTTGTGAAAACTTATATTTGTCCACAAATTCACCTTTCGCTGCTGAGACGAATATACCTTCAGGTATATTCGTCTCAGTTTTGCTGAACCTCTTGAATCTTTTGCAAGCTTCCTACACACTCAAAAGCAGGCATTGGCGGACTACTCCATTTTGGTTATTCCTTCATGTAATTTTACACAAAATTAGGGTTAGGGTTAGAGTTAGGGTTAGTTTAGGGTTAGGATTAGGGTTATGATTAGGATTAGGCTTAGGGTTAGGATTAGGGTTAGAGTTAGGATTAGATAACACGAAATAATTACATGAAGGATCGACCTCCATTTTGCAATCCACACCCCTTGTGGAAGATTTAGCTGGTTTGTCATGGAGGGAATTTGGAATTTTTTTTGTACACATTTGTCAAAATGATGGATGCAACAGCCAAAATTTCTCAAGCCAATATTTTATGTTGACATTTGATTATATATTTTTTTAATTATTATGAGTAATCCACCAACTTTAAACCACATGCTACCTGTAATCTTTATGTCACCCACGGAGATTAGACCCAAAGAGTACCAACTCGAAATTTGCTCTGCGTGTAATCCTATGGTTAATCCACCATATTGGGTTTATTGGTCATGGATTGGACGGCAAATAGTGTATCTCTGGTGTTTTTCGTCAAAAAATTTTCATCTTTAAATTTGAGCATTACAAAAGGTTTGCGCACTCAGTGTGCATATTTTGTACAACTCGCTACACGCATAATGCAAACAACCACATTGTGAATCGTGGTTTGACGGCACATCGAGAAATTATTCGGATTCGGAAGTAAACTATTTGCCCTCCATGAGCAATACATAAGCATGGTGGAGTCATTATTCTTTGATTTCACCTCAAGTTTGGTAGTGATGTAGCTAGGTGCGTATTTTGCTGGTCGCAGTATTGAATCGTACGTGCTAGCCTAACAGCCTAGCGTTTGTAGTCGCCCCGTGGGTAGACAGGCGCCAGGTGTGCATTCTGCAACACGGGCAGCGTCAGGGTCTGGAACATGTAGCAGCAAGCAAATGCCAGCGATTGGGCGGTTTGTTGGCATGCTTTCGGCGTAGAAAAGAAGCTGCATAAAAGCACTGATCATATACCAAATTGAAGGTAAAACAAAGCATAGTGTAGATGTGAATACTATATGTTCCATGATGCTAATATGTACCAAAATGTTTCAAATACGAGATATTATGAAATAAGTAGCAGAAAGCACCAGTGTGATAAGTTTTTTGTACTATAGCCACATGCTATATAAACTAATGTTCTGATGAAGTTGACAATACTGATAGAACATATATGTAAGAAATAAAATGTTTTGTGATTTAAAGTAATGCTGATTCAATGTGAGAGTGTTTCTTGTAGTACTGCTCATTGGAATTTTTCAGTTGGTCTGTATGGAGAGGATGGAAAGCGATTTGTTTTTATGCAAGGTTATAACAAATGGACCATTTTGGCATTCCTTGTAATGCATTGTGAAATTGTATATTGGATCATGCAGGCTTTGATTTTAAGCCTTAATGTACGATTTCCGTCAAAGCTTGATTTTGTTATTTTTTATTCAAAATGTTGAAATAATATTAGTAATAACTGATGGGAAGAGTTGCTGTCCATTTTAGGCTGAAATAACAAGGTAAAGTGAAAGAAACTGCACTGGTTATTTTGGCCATTTAACATGCAGTTCTATCATGGGAGGACATATTATCATAATTTTTAAATTATGATAATATGTCGAACTTTGCACTGTTGACCTACAAAGACATCAAATTTGGCCGATTCCATTTAGGTGCAAGTTGGGACATGTGTAACATTACAAATATTTTAAAAACAGGTTTGAAAAAAATTAACCAATTTCATATTATAAGATCGTACATTATGGCTTTATAATGCATATTGGGTGATTCCAGTAAAAATCCATACACCCCCTATGAAAGACATTACCTTAATCTCCCACACAGGGAGTGTGAATTGCAAATGGAGTTACCTGAATGAGTCCATTTGAAAGCTACACTTCCTGTGTGGGAGATTAAGGTCATATCTTCAAGAGGGAGTGTATATGGATTTCAACTGGAATAGCCCATTGACATTGATGTAATTTCATTGGTGGATGTTACAATCTAAGTGCGGATAGGTCTGCGCCAGGTTCGGCTGCAATTGGCTTAGTTGATGCGATCTGATTGTGATGATCCACCATGACAGCGAAATTACAGTGCTTTGAATCCTTCAAGACCTGGAAAAAGGCGCTATATTAATCAAAAATTTATTATTAAATTTATTATAATATTATCATCTGAACTTGAAAAGGTGATCATAACAGTTATACATTACCTTCTGTAATCTCCCAAACGATACATCTTCCATAGAAATGGAATATGTTGATTCACAATATGATTTTCATTCAATATGTGATAAACTATAGGTTATCAGAATCATATCATCATGATGATCAAAAAGTTAACCAATAGAATAGACCCAGACATAAATTCACTAAATGGACTAGTTTCACATTTGTTTTATTTTTTTATATTTTATAGTTATTTAATCACAATCATATTCCTAGTGTAACATTAAATAATCCCTGTTGTCAATTTACTATAAAATTGTTAAGAAATATGATTGATTTGTCTGCAGTTTGATTTTGCCCATAAATGTTGAAAGCTCTGAACATGTTTATTTTTACCATACACAATGTTACCTTGGGTAACATTTGAGGTGTCCCAAAGAATATAGCCTAAGAGCCCTAGCCGCAGCATGAGCAAGACTTGACATTTGATCCAGGTTGAATCTGCATTGACTCAGATATGTTTGGTCTGAACATACCCCCTTGGATTTGATCCAAACAAAGTGAGTGGGCATGTGATTTCCTTACATTGTGGTCTTGATATCAAATCAGGTCAGTCACTTTCAGCCTGGATTGCTTCATCATGTATACATAACAATTTACCTGTAACCTCACACTGACAGACTACCCTAGTAGATTAGGCTATTCCTGATGAAAACTCCACCCCCTATGTAAGAATGTAGACATGACCTTAATCTTCCATGTAAGGAGTATAAATTTCATATGGAGTTACCTGAATGTGTGACTCACTTTGAAATTTACACTTCCTATGTGGAAAATTAAGGTCATGCCATAGGGGGTGTATGGATTTAAACTGGAATAGCCCATTTGGTGTACCAACCCAAGTCATGAGACCAATTCCATTGTGATGAATAGAATGATGCCAAGTTGTTGATGAAATTGATAATTTTAACAACAAGAATGTTCAGTTCTTGAGTTCTTGTGTGTCTCATATTTAAGACAATGGTGTTCTTTTTCCTCCACATGCATCCCACAGCCTCAGTTTGTAATATCCCCCATGAGAAGTCATGCCCCCTTTCTCCCCTGTGGAATGCTGACTGCCCTAAAATGTATGCTTTTTAGGCCTTTTTTTGTACATTTTAGCCCATTTTGACCAATTTTGTCTTCACCTTGAAAGTTGCCTTTACCCCCCCTCTGAAAATGTCCTGGTTATGCTACTGCTATAAGGTGCAATTTTCACGCAGGTGATACATTTTACTAGATGTGTATAAGGTTGTTCATGTCAAGCACAACGGAGGAGAGAGTAATCGTTGGAAACACACTTCATTGCATAATTGAAAAAAGTGTTTTCTAACAGTGCACCTCCAGGCTCCAAGTGTCATTTCATGTGTATCCATGCTGTTTCCTGAAGATTCTTCTTCCATATTAGCTATACCCGTAATAGCTCCCAATCTTCCACTAAGCACAGCAAGTCAGATGAAGGATATCTTAGCTTCCATGTTTTCATGTATAATCATCACATCAACCTTGTTGCCATGTTGAGTCAGACCTTCATTTTGCTCATCTGCAATAGTAAACGAGCGAAAGAAAATATTACACAATATGTTAGATGTTACTTTAAAAATCTCATGTAATTTAATTAATTTGTGGCCAATTAGTTAAAGGGGCATTTCATGATCCACACCCACTTTTCTCAAAAGAAGTTGAGATTTTTATACCACTGGCTATGCACAAAAAAATTTCTTACAGATTAATTTGATTAGCAAAAATATTGTCAAATTTGTATTACGTTCTGGTATACCAGAACAAAATTACAACATAGAAGTCTATATGGAGCAGTGTAATATACATAATCATGCATAAAATCGGAATCAACTGAAATGTTGGGAATAGGCTTTTTTCATGTATATCTACTGAAATACCGTAAACGTTCGCCTAATGGTGCTAATGGGCTCCCTTGACACAAGTGGAATCTTAGGCACAACCTAAAAGTGCCCTCCCGTAAAATTCCCTCCCGTAAAATTCCCACCTTAATTCTTGTTGGTATTTCAGAGGAGGTAGCTCTCTATTTGCACATGAAATTTACCCCAAGGCAAATGAGCCCAGGTGCGCCATTAGGCGAATGTTTACGGTATGTCATAAAAAAGAGGATGTTAGGATTACAAAATACTCTTTTATATTAAGGTGCATGGTCTCATAAAGCTGAGGCCCCAGATTCCATTCCTGGTGGGATAATTTTTCCAGATTTTTACTGGTCAGTTAATTGGGCAGTTAGATCACATGACTGATTACCAAGTTGCAAGCTAGCAGTATTTAGGACAAGACTAAGGCCAAAATACATAATTACGCAACCTAAGTCTCAACCAAAGTTTATTGACCTAAATACCAACTTCATACACAAGATCATAGTTCAATACGAGATTTCGTTCATAAAGATCCAATATTTAGATCATTATTAAAGTTTGATGAACTATGATGATAAGATCATAGTTCAATTTGAGATTTTGTTCATAAAGACCTAATCGTTATTATAAGTTTGATGAACTATGCTGGAGATCATAGTTCAATTTGAGATTTTGTTCATAAAGATCCAATATTTTGATCATTATTATTGAAACTTTGATGAACTATGATGATGAGATCCCCAAGGGGGCCACTCAAGTATGATAGTGTACACATGCGTGAGCAAACACCCCCTAAACGAATTTTACGCTACCAGCAAATTTAGCCCCTTAAGATTTGACACTATTTTAAAGTGTTGCAATTTGGTAGTTCACAGCATCTTGCGAATGGTAGTCATCTTTTGCAAAAATCGCAGTGCTCATTTCATAGCGAGTATGTAGAAGAATTCAAATATCACAGATATACTTTTGAAGGTCCTGTGGTTCTTGAGTTATCTTGTAGGAGGACTGAAACACCTGCAACACTTGACATAAACGTACATAACTCTTTAATAACGATAAATCAAGCAAGGTTTGAAAGTACATGGTTTGTAGAATGAACTTTTGCAAAACATCAAAGTGTTATTTTTCAATAATATATTGATTTACATAATGTAGATCGATATTTTTTGGCTGCTTCGATCAACAGTACCTTGTCTACCCTTAATAAGACAATTTAATATAGAATATAGAATGAGTTTTTGGCTAGTAAAAATGAAGAAAATGTACCCTTTTTGGGCTCGTAATTTACCAAAAATTTGAAAAAGGTACCCTAAACAAAGTTGTTCAGTTTTAGAAAACTATCCTTATTCTTGAAAATCAGTGCTTTTTAGACCCTAAATGTGTCATGCGTGTAACTTGCCTTGCCTAAAAAAACACCCCTTTTTCCTTGTTTTTGGTCACGCATGCATACAAACCATTTAAAAATATGTGAGTGCCCCCCCCCATGAGATCATAGTTCAATATGAGATTTCGTTCATCAATATTTAGATCATTATTATTGAAAGTTTGATGAACTATGATGATGATTGTCAACAGAAAGACAGGTTGCATGCAACTTTGCCATTATAAAGTATAAAGGTGGTTAAACTTTTCAGAACTGTAATACGTTTAAATGTGTGCGCAAAATTTGTTACAATTCCGTAAGTGTGTCAACCTTTGGCATACAAAGCATGCCAGCACCTCTTGATAATGATAATTATCAGTGTTCGAATTAAGGAAAAATAAATGGTTGTCCCACGGACAACCAGGTTACAATTTCTGGTTGTCCGTCTAAGTGTTTGGTTGTCCAATACACGTACAAAGGTGAGTTTTGGCTACAGATTTATGGTTGTCCGGCGGACAACCGAATCAGTATTTTTGGTTGTCTGGCAACTTTTTTAGTTGTCCCGGGCGAACGGACAACCGAAATTTTGAACGCTGATAATTATGCTGTGGTAAATGTCAGAGTTTTTGCCATCCTAGCCAATTCACCAGACTGGGGGTGGATACAGACTGTATCAAAATTATTGTTTTTATACTTTTTATCCAATGTTGGTGTTTTTGAAAATTCTGCCTCTTCCAACCTCACCACTGAATCCACTTGAAATGTAATGACCGTACAATTTTGTAATACAGGAAATAGCCCTATATACATTTGTATGTTTTTTTGTTTTTTTTCTCTCTCTAAGAATCTATGTTTCTGGGAACCTTCTGGGTAACTCATTGATTAGCTAAAACTCCTCAAAACGTACAGATCGTGTCACAATTGCAGATTAAATTCAATTTGATTTTTTGATTGACAAATAGGATTTTGCCATCTTGGCTGATGGCTTCTTCAGAATGACCACTGTGGATTCACTTTTCCTGCTGGATTGACTGCTTCTCACTTCTGGCGATTTTTGCATCACTCGAAAATCCCCGAAAGTAGCAGTCAATCTTGCGGGGAAAGTGGACCAGTGGTCATTCTGAAGACGCCATCAGCCAAGTAATTTTGGATTTATCAATCAAAAAATGTAACCAAATTATGTAATACATAAGCTTATACTCTGTACTTTATTTCAAATGGATCCAATGGTGTGTTTGGAAGAGGCAGGCTTTCAAAAACACCAAACATAGATGGAGAACTGCCATTTTGATACAAACTGGAAAAGCCCCCCCCCCCAAAATACAATAAAACCAAAAAACATAAAAGATTAAAAACACTAAAACCCATTTGTTTCCTGTATGTGGGCTGAGAACCAAAAATTTTGAAAAGTGGTTTTTCATTTGATTATTTCTTAGGTCAGGATTTATCCTAAAATATGCACAACAAGAGAAAAGAACAGTTTGAACTACCTGTCCCAATGTGTTAAAACCTAAATGGGGATGAATATCTTGACTTGCCCCCTAAATGGAGACAACAATTTGGCTTTGCCCTCTCACACCAAAATCCTGGCTACGCTACTGAACATGTTCTGTTACAGGTGGTGTAAACCTAATTTTAGGTATCATATGATTGATGATTCATATCTCTAGAGCCTATGCTGTACATTGTGGCTATTGTTGCATGTTGAACATTTTTTGATAAACTTATACCCTCAACTATCATCTTCTGATAAGGCTAAAAATAACAGGTTTATGCATTTACTTTTGTAAGTACCGTACTGTTTAAAATGCTTTTCATTTATTTTTATTTTTATTTCAATTTGAAGTCTAGATTTCAAATCTATGACATAAATTATGTGTCTTGTTTGTAAAATGTATCTTTGTTGGCACAAACCTACTATTTTGTGATTCTAGCATCCTCTTTTATGAAACTTTTCAGTATAGATAAAATGCTTATTCCCAAAATTTCAGTTGATTCCGATTTTGTGACTGCTCCATAGGACTGTGATGTGTAATTTAGTTAACCTGCAAGATTTTTTTTGGACATACACATTATGTATCCAGAACTTTCCTGTGGTATGGGGGGGGGGAAGCAGGGGCGGACTGGTGGTTTTAGGCGGCCGTGGCAAATTTATTAAGACCGGCCCTATTACTCAAATAGAGCGCCCAGCGGCGTAGCGACTTAGCGCATGGGGTCCAGGGGCCTGGGTAAGGGCCCCTGGTAGGGTCAGGGCAAAGCCCTGGTGGGGGTCCAGGGGCGAAGCCCCGACAGCTAAGGTTTTAGCTATTCTAGGGGTCAGGAAGCCCGGATTTGACAACGATTTCTGAAGCCAAATTCCATTTGTACATACTTTAAATATTCTTTATCCATTGTCACTCACTTGCAATAATCAAGATCAAACCAACAGTTATTCAATTTATAAGTAGTGTGCATGTTTTATGTTTTGACTCATTTGCACACATATAGAATTGCATCTTTGCAGAACTGTATTATCATATCGTGAGTATATTCAATCATTAAAAGACAAATGCTAAAAATTGTGTAGGCCTACTGGGTAAAGGTTAATAGCAACTTTTTTAGACTATTGCGATTTGGTAGTTCACAGCATCTAGCGAATGGTAGTGAGCTTTGGCAAAAATTGTATTGATCATTTCATAGCGAGCGAGCGTAGATTTGTTTTTGAAATGGTTGGAAAAATATTCTTGAAATCAGGTGGTGGATGACATGATCGAGCCGGCAACTTGTGAAACCGCCCGGCCGTATGGCATTTTCAATATACTTGGTTAGTTTTGTGGGGTTCGTTATCGAACCCCAACGGTTTTAGCTTGTATTTATATTACTTATTAACATAGGCCCATTTGTTTGTGATATTTCAAGCGTTTTAAAATTTCAAAATAATCCCATTCAATTACACGGTTGACGATGAAAATTTACTGAATTTAGAGAATGCAATGCGGCCACCACCTGCTTGTAATAGCACCTTTTGGCGACATTATAAGTTTATTGTACAAATGTGTGCAAGCTACTAGACATTTTTGGCATATTGAAGGTATGAACTGGTAATGATGCAGTGGAATAAATTCGCGCGAAGCGCGAAAAAATAGACACTTTTTAGGCTAAAATGGCCAAATATGAGATTGATTTGGTCAGAAACTCACATAGGCCTACAGGTGTCATCATGGGGGCTTGTATGGACCATCCCCCTTTTAAAATAATTGGGGGGGATTTATGCCCCTATTTCTACAGGCCTTAGGCCCTATCACTATGCAGACAAACAGCGGGCACACTGTGTAGGCCCTTATATACTCACCCCCCCTCAATGATCCCCCTCCTTTCTTCTCTTTTCCTTTCTTTCTCCTATGTCTGCCTAATACCAAATGCCCATACCGCCCTATAGCCTCATTCCATAGCCGCAATGAAATACCAATATTCCATTGACAGCCAGCCCAATATTTTGCTGTTGGCTTAAAATTTAAATTTTTTACTGTATCGCATCTATAGAGTATTGGCCTTTTGCTGTGTTTACTTTCTAGAGAATTGATTCAAAAGTCCATTTGTAGGTGATGCCGCTGACGGTGTACTAGTGGCGGCCTATAATAGCTTAGTGTTAGGGCCTATACCTTAAGCCCTAGGGCCTGTGTCTTAGGCCTTCGCCTTGGCTCTCGGACCTATGCCTCAGGCCATAGGGCCTATGTCTTAGGATATATACTCCTTCCCCATTCTCTCCCCTTTTCTTCTATTTCCCCATTCTTTCTCCTCTTTTTTCTTTTCTCTCTTTCTCTTTTTTCTCCCCTTCTCCTTTCTTTTCCTTTTCTTTCTTTTCTCTTCTTTTTTGAGCAACCGCCCTGAGTGGCCCAGAACCAAGCGGCCCATGTGGCGATCGCCACAACGCCACAGTGGCCAGTCCGCCCCTGGGGGGAAGGATGAGGCTGTGGATCAAATGACCTAACCTAAGGGCAGGTGGGAGACACATTCGTCCATGCTAAAAACCTATCTATATAATTTTTTTAACTCAACTTATTGGAAATCTGGGTTGGCTTGGAAACATCTGGAATACAACTGCAGTTTCCAAACATTATTTCTCTTATCTAAATCATTTTTCTTCTCTATCCAGTCCATAATTACTCACACAACCAATTAACTGAAATATTTGCCAGCCTATAGTATTATTAAAAGCACCTATATAATTTGTTTCAATGATTGCACAGGCCTCTACATGTATCTTTATTTATACTATTTGATCATCTAATTTTGGCTTCTTATCTATTAGAGAGCTAACATATATATTACTATATTAAGATTCAATGTGCCTGGATAGGTGCTATTCTTAGTACATTTTGGGTTAAATTTATTCACCCATCCAGCTATATCATCTACTGATTGGGCCATCTAAAAGAGTATCAAAACTTAAAACCTATAAATTTCTAACAGACTTTTAGAGACAAATTCATTTCTATTTTTAATATAGATCTTTGACTTTGCCTGCTGGTGGTGATAGGTCTGTACATTTTATTGTTGATGACTTTATAGCACTGGAGTTTAAAGAACAAGTTTTATGTACATGCTCGGTGCGCAAACAGCCTAGTTATTCCGAGGGAAGCAAAAATTTGGTATTTTACACTATTTTGGCCCATGATCAGGGTGAATTTCAGTGGAATTCCCTTTTCTTTTCCTTTGCCTAATTCACGGTTTTCATTTATTTTTTGTCAGGGGCACTTTTTTCTTTCATTTTTTGTCAGGGGGTACACTGCAATCCCCTCTCCCCGTGGGGTTCCACTGTTTGGTGCAGAATTTCAGGTGCACACATATAGTCCTCGTTTTGATAAGTCCAAGTTAAAGGGCCTCATAAGAAAATCCTAGGTCCTCGTTTGATGGTCTTAAAAACTATGTGTGTATTTGAATAGATATCAAACATAAATTGTTTAAAAAAACCGCATGTGGACCATTCCAATCATTTTCTTGGAAGTCTTAAAGTTTAGTGTAAATTTCATTTTTGATCAAATGAAACTGACTCCTCATATATATGACAAATACATTTTACCACATACTGATAAGCAATTTAAAATAAGTAAGTTCAAACATGGCTCAACCTCATTGTTTGATATGGAGGAAAATACAACTGTTTGATGACCAAAGGTCATAACTTTTTATGATTTATATATGATTGATGACTCATACATGTGCATATTGAATAAATACCTAAAACAATGACCAGGTTTCCAGCAACTCCGTACATAAGATGAATTAGGCCAAAAAAAATAATGGAGCTCACGAGTGGTTTGAAAACAAATGCGAAATGCGATTTTTTTATATTTTTTTATTCCCGACTTTTTTCATGGTATTTGGAGAAAAAAAAATCAGAATTTACGCAGAATTTTTTGGAAAAACTAAAATTTTTTTTTTTTTTTTTTTAAATAAAAAAAAATTCTGCATTCTTTTTTTCCAAATCTCACGATTTTACAAATGCGCAAATTACAAATTTGAGACAAACCTTTTTTTTTTTTTTGGCCTTATACGAATGTGACTGCATGTGCAATGAGCCTGGCAAGCAGTGGAGGCAAGGTACCATGAATTTTCTTTCGGGGGGGGTGGGGAGGTTGAAAGTGAATTTCAGGGGGGCAAAATCAACAAAATTTGTCGCAAAAAGTTGAAATTTGGGGGTTTTAAGGCTGAAGGGAAATGGGGGGGGGTCAAGAAAAATATATGCGGGGGAAAATGCTCATGCAATGCTAAACAATGATTTCCCAGTATTCCAAACACTTATCTTACCGCTCTTTGGAAGCAGTCCTTGTACATCTGGAATTCTTGAGCACATGCATGTTTGGTCACATGGTCCTTACTTGTCACACAGGTAGCATACACTGACGCCTGTAGGAGTATATTATAAACGGGTGGTGGAATGCAGTTTAGAATTTCCGCCAAGGCCGAATCATTACACATTTTGGGTGCATTGTAGCCGACGGCTACCCAACTAAAGGCTGCTAGTCAGGTGTAGGAATGCGTGGATTTGGATTCGTCTATAACTAGAAATTGAAATTTTGTCTAATATTTGAGAAAGATTTGCCAAAAATAGTTGAATTCTCAGTCATTTTTTTTATATAACTGGAAGAGAAGGAGGGTAACACAAGTGTTGTTTTTTGCCAAGGGTATGGGGATTATGCATACAAATGCATATAGGCCTAAATCTACATTTTTTTACGATTATCTTTTGAAATAACTTTGATTTAGTATATCAGTATTTTTCAAACATTACTGTCATATTAAAGGGGCATTTCGTGATCCACAGCATCATCCCCCCACTTTTCTCAAAAAAAGTTGAGATTTTTATATCACTGGAAACAGGCCCGTACGCAGGGGTGGTGCGGGGTGCGACCGCACCTCCCCAAATTTGCAAAAGTACACAAAAAGTCCCAAAATTTATGAATTTGCGAGCGTGCGAGCAAAAAAACAGGTTTTTACGCTTTTTGGTCAAAAAGGTCCAAATTTTGGGGAAAAGTTCACTTTTCACGAAATCGCCCCCCCCCCTTTGGAAAAAGTCCACTTTTTCAAAATCAGCACCCCCCCAAAAGAAATCCTGCGTACGGGCCTGACTGGAAACCTCTGGCTACATAATGTTTATGTACAAAATATTTCTTGCAGATTAATTCCTTTTGCAAAGATATCGTGAAATTTGAATTTCGTTCTGGTGCACCAGAACGAAATTACAACGCATTGTCTATGGAGCAGTGTAATACACATAATCAGGCATATAACTCGCGACGCAAAATCGGAATCAACTGAAATTTTGGGAATAGGCTTTTTTCGTGGATATGTACTGAAAAAAAAAAAAAAAAAGGATGCTAGGATCACGAAATCCTCCTTTAAGCCTAGATTATAAGCTGCACTGACCTTTGGTAATCACTAAAACAATAAGCATATTTACAGATATTGAGCAGTATAAAGCTCAGTGGCATAGCCAGAACTATTTCGGGAGGTTGCAGTGGGAAAGACAACTTTCAAGGGGGACAAATTGGACAAAATGGACCAAAAAGTACTAAGACATAAAAATCCAAAATATTAGGGCAGCCATGCAGCACCCCCTGGGTTTTAGTGGCGGAAATGAAAGACTTCTCACAAGGCAAGAGCACACAGATGGGGAGCCCTTGGCTATGACACTGATAACGCTATGCAGCCCCGGGGGGGTCACTCCCATTGTGGCCTGTACACCATCCGCGATAATCAACTTTGAAAAGCACCCTAAACAAGGATTTAACCCTTGGCTAAAACGACACCCTAAACAGGGATTTCATTCCTAACATCAAATTTCATACCCTAAATTTCATTTCCGTATTTAGAAATTGCAATTTTGCTACCCTTTTTCCAATTTTTCATGTTTTTGACACCCTAAACGCGATACGCGAGTATCCCGTTTTCATTATCGCGGATGGTGTACAGGCCACAATGGGAGTGACCCCCCCGGGTATGCAGCCTACCTCTTTTGAGCATTCAGCCAGAGCCTTAGGTAAGTTTGCAAACCTCTGTCTCACTCGTCCCATACCTCTTCCACTCATCTTTTAGCTAAAGATTTATGTGAATTCTGCAGTCTGCACTGTAACATAAAACATTTATTATACTATGCATGTAAACTTGCATAAATGTACATGTACAATGTAACTTTTTAAAGCCCAATTGTAAGCTAGATTTCCATCATATTTTAATTTTGTTATTCTGGACTCAAAATGCTAAAACATAATAACTGTTAGGAAAGGTTTCTGTCCATTTGGTCATTTGCATGGGGTTCTATTGGACGACTTAAAATAATTTCACATTATCTTGAAGATCATACATTTACCGAAACCAAAAGGCATTTTATCACATAGCATTTCAAAAATATTTATGTTTGCTGCCCTGTTTGCTGGGCAAGTCTTTGGGGGGGGGGGGGGAAATAATTGTATAGGGGCCATACATCTGTGCACGGGGGGGTTTGGTTTGGGTACGTGTGTGAGCGGGGACCCATCAATATACCAAGTGTTCAAGAAATTTGGACCCATCGATATACCAAAATTAAAAATTCTAGGCCAAATTTAACACAAATTTTCTAAATTTTTACAAAATTTTGGAGAAATTTCAAAACTGTTGGCTATACAGTGAGGTAAAATTGGGCTATTTTCCAAGAAAAAAATTGGCTTGACCAATCACACACTGTTACATAGCGAGTATGAATAGGTCATCATCTAGCTGCATCTATCTTGTGTAGCGAGTCTGAGGTATAGCGAGCAGGAATGTTACAATCTAAATGAATGTTTTATCATACTGACATTTTTGACTTCCTTCAAGGGAAGTTATCCCCTTTGCCCTACAAAATTTGATTTTCCCCCACCTTCTTTTGGCTGGGGGAAGATATTATTGCACAGACCATACAATTGTAGACCTGCCCCAATACCATGAGCCTATACTTAGGCCTAATACTAATTGGGCCCCTTTAGGCCTATGATAATAATAATAGTGTACCAGGTGGCTTTATCTTTTGCAAAATTTTCAAACGGCTAGCCAAAAATCGCCTGCCCCCCTCTAGGCCTGACAAAAATTGCTTGCACCCCCTCTCGGCCCGCCAAAAAATCTTTGCCCAGCCCCTTTGCACATACCAAATTTTTGGGATCACAATTTGCAAACCTTATATAAAATGTGACCCCTCAGCACAACTGAGCCCTGAAGTCGCCAATCATCATTTTTGAGATATTCAACCAAAATATTCTGCTTGAAATTAGCTTTAAAATGATGTATCATGTCTATAGTACTTGACATTTAAGTAGTGAAAAATCAATAAAACAGTCAATAAATCCTTTGTTTCCTATTGTTTATTAATTGTTTAAATTCGATGGAGCATATCTCAATAGTGGCACTGGCGACATCCGGGCTCAGTTGTGCTGAGGGGTCACAAATGGTCCGAGCGCAGCGGGCAGGAAAATTGGCATATTTAAACGTTTCCGTGCGATCGCTTGAAATCGCTTGCCCCCCCCCCCCCTTGGCTTGCCAAAAATTGCTTGCCCCCCCCCCCTTTCGTTGCCAAAAATTTCTTGCCCACCCCAATTTTAATACCCTCCTCCCCCAGGGCTCATTGCACAGCCCCTCTGGTTGAAACCATAGACAGTAGACTCATCTCCACTGACACTGTCTACGTCTACGATGACTAAAGTTCTTTTCTTTAAACTTCCGTGGTCCGGTGCAGCGCTGGTGAATTGCGATCGCGTAGAAGTGACAAGGTCGCCTACTACGCGCCGCGCCGAAGACCAATGGGTCAGCCGGCTTGTTGTCAAGTGCATTGATCAGCCAATCAGCGTGATTGTTTATTGCTTTTGTGTGTACGCGATACGCACAGGCACGACCACGGAAGTTTAAAGAAAACAACTTTATGTTGAATAATCGGAATCTAGACCTAGTCGACCTAGACCTGACCTAGACCTAGTCCTACTCCTAGCAAGTCTATTGTTGTATTGAAAACACAGGTTTTATTCCACACATTCCAAAATTGCTTTTATAAATTACTCACAAGAAGATGACAAATGCAGGTGTGGGTGGCACCAGTTCAGTACATTGGTACATGCATGCAGCATGCACTCATGCAGTATGACTTGTTTGGCACGGATCAGTCTTCGATCGAGCTGGAAAAGGGAATTCCTTATTCCATATATGGGCAAAATAAGATGCGTCACACACTTGATCCGAGTTTAACCGCGCTTCTCACCCTCTTAATCTGGTTTAAAATATTGGGGTATCCGAGTAAAACAGGTTCATGGGCGTTGTCATCCTCATCACGTGTACACGCGTCACATGACCTCTGGAATCACCTCATCTGAGAAGATGCCAATTTCTAAAATACATAAAATTTAGCCAATTTTGTTACAATAATGAAGGATTATAATAGAAGTACATCACCGTATTTTTTGTTCATCAGGGTTACGTAACGATTTACCAATTAAAGTCATAATTGAAAAGACAAGTCAACTTGAGTTTTTATTTTTAAAAGCCATGTGGGAAAAATATTTGTGTAATAATCTGCCTTGATCTAGAAATACTTACTCTGTGTTGCAGAATAAATTTGTCATGTTTGAGTGCAGTTGCTGACCGATTTCCTCCGACGTAAAATCAAATTGTTTATTTAGTAATTTGGGAAAGATTGGGTGTTATCATAGTACAGTTCGTGAGCAATAAATCATATCTCATTTCACTCCATTGTAATGGTGAAACTCTGAACATTATGCTGCGTAGATTTGTTTTTCTTTTGGCCATCTGTGCCGTACAGGTAAGTCATGAATGATCATGTAAACATATTGATGTAAAACTAAAGTTATATCATTTTCAATTTTTTATCATTCAATTCAAATATTTTCATGTCAGATGTTATCAAGACAATTGTTATAATGTTAGTACTGATTTTTGGTATTTCACAACTTCATGATTACATTTATAATAACCCTAGAACTCAGTCTCTGCTGGCCATAATTAATATTCCTGTTTTTACTTAGCGGTGAAGCTTAGTTAGAATTTATAGATAAAGTCTTATTCAGATTCCCTTTTACAAATTAAGCGTACTGCTAGCCGTCCAGCGCGTATTATTTGCACAAGGTCCAATGCACACGCTTGACGTCGCGCGTATACGCGATGGTTAAGCTGTCAAATGAAATCTGAATAAGACTTTAGGGACAGGCTACACCCATCGAATGTGTGTCATCAGCCCTCAGATCGGCCCTCAGATGAGGAACCCATGGATTCGATCCATGTAGGGACAGGCGCAGGCATAAAAATGTCAATTTTCAAATTGATTCTATTAACCTGAATTGTTGTTTATTGGAAGAGAGAACTTCTCAGAAACAATTTGACACCAAAATCTTCTACTTTATTGCTAAGTGAAGTTATGATGAAATTACTGTCGGAACATTAGGCCATATTTTCTGATAAGACTTTAACTTAGTTTAACTGCCATAAGGTGTGCATGGGGACTTGATAATTTTTGTGCCCCCCCGTCAATTTTTTGTTTTCATTGTAATTTAACCTAATTTTTGTTGAATATTATGTATTTTATCATTTTCAACACATCTGTGAAATTTTTGTATATGAAAATTCAAATTTTAAAGTGGTAAAAATGTGATTTTTGTGCTAATTTTGGTCACATTTTGCCATTTTCCAGCCATTTTAGCCCAAAACCATGATTTTTACCAAGCGATAACAAAAAAGTGCATTAGGCCCCTAACACAGTCAATTTTGAGTTTCCCGTCACATAATTTCTGAAAATAAGTGAGGTAACTTTTTCATTATTCATTCATTATTCATTATTTTTCTGCCTTTCATTATTATGACCAACACGCATGTAAAATGTGTTGTTATTTGCCGCTCACTCACTTGAAGATGGATGTTTAGCCCATTTGAATGAGATTCAAAAGTATATAAAAAGAGTCTGCAAGGTTGACAGCAAAATGCATGTTTTGATTTGGATTTTTCCACAAAAAATAAAGGGATAATTTTTTTGGCAATATTAACCAGTTTTTATCTGTATTTTTTGGAAAATCACAATAATGAATTCAAGTGAGGGTCAGAAAATGAAGTGAGGGCGGGTGACGGGAAACTCAAAATCGACTTTCCTTGGCCTTATCCCAGGAAATAAGTGAACTGGAATTGTTATGTGAAAAGGGTGAAAGTTTTTGTCAAACCATGTTTCCGTTTTGTCAGAAGATGAATTTTGAGTCAAAATTGACTTTTTTCCCAAAATGCCCTTTTGACCCATTTTTGACCAAAATGATGATTTTTCGAGGGCATATCTTACTGAAATAAATACTAAAAAGCAGGGCTGTGAACTCTCACGCATTGGCCGTGAGTCTCATGCATTGGGTCACTTTCTCACGGTCTCACGCCAAGGTAGTATAATCTCACTATAGGTAGTAAATCTCACGCAAAACGCTGGGAAAGGAGTAAAATCTCACGCATCATCAAAATAATTTGTTGTCCCTCCCTGAGTCTCACGCATTGGGTCACTTTCTCACGCCAAGGTAGTATAATCTCACTCCTACATGTAGATAGTAAATCTCACGCAAAATGCTGGGAGATGAGTAAAATCTCACGCGTCATCAAAATAATTTGTTGTCCACAAGACATCAGCGACCCCGTCCTTACAAAGCTCCGATCGCTTCCGCTTCTGCTCCTGTTCTAATGGTATTACAACATGAACAATACCACGGGTATCGGCAAAATGCGAAAAATCTACCGCACGCATGATGGTCATTTTTATTTTTATTTTCATCTGACATGCTTTTAAAGGTAGACCTCAATAAAGAAAGAAAAAATAAATAAATAATATATGTGAAGCGTTGTCCTTTGTTGGCGGGTTTGACTTATGAAGCACTTTGCGATATCCACAAGCACCAAGTGCAGATTTCAAATACTTATGTTCCTTGGTCTTAGCGTCCGGTCCTCATTCGATGAAATAGTGTCCGCAACTCTAAAACATTAATTGACAGTTAAAAATGTGATCCCCAACCCCGTTGGTTATCTTTTGCACAAATTTGTACAAACATAGAAATTACTGCACAGCCATTGGTTCAGTCCCGTCAATGAATACTGCTTATGCATCATGTGCACAATAATGTTGGAAAGATAAGTTGGATATTAGGCTTAGGCTAAAATCATACTCTGAGCTCTGAATTCACGCCAGCACGGGGACTTGTTTCGTATTTGCTTACTACACAGCCAATACAGTGTATTGGCTGTGTGTAACCGGATATCCGCGATGACACAATCTGACAATACCGTAGTTATATACTGATTACAACCATTAAATACTATTTTGTTTTGATAAACACACTACATGTACAATGTAGACTCAGTTCTCATACAAGTACTGATGGCATATTGGGTCTGAGATTGTCACTCAATCATGTAATCTCATAAATTGAGAATTGAAATACTGTAAAAGTCAATATTTTCGCGAGAAGATATTTTAGCGATTTTGAAGATTTTGTCAATTGCGCGAGAATTAAATTTCACGGTTTTGATATTGATACAATACAAACCTAATGCAAAAGGTTATTTTCGCAAGTTTTTATTTTCACGATTTAATGTCCGCTCGCGAAAAAATAAAAACCTCACGAAAATTTCTACTTTTACAGTACTGGTACCATATCAATAGATATGATATGATATGATGTGATAATCTTATCACTTACATAATTATGACTTTTTTTTTTACACAGGTCTTAGCAGACTATATACACAAAGATGGAACGTGCATATGGTATGGACAATGTGGACATGATGATTCCAACCCACCCAAACCTCAAAATTGCCTGTACAATGGCCCAGCCAAACAGCTGATAGACCCCGAAGGACTGAAAATACTGGAAGACCACTGCCCTTGGCTTTTGGGTGGTGCAAATGGTACCTACACATGCTGTGATACCAACCAGCTCAAAACCTTTGCCAATCAAACCGGTCAAGCAAACCAGCTGCTGAGCAGATGTCCATCCTGCTATCGAAACTTTTTAGAGAACTATTGTGAAATGACCTGTGACCCTGGTAACAGCCAATTTGTGAATGCAACAAAGATAGCAAAAGATGATGATACAAACACAACAAAAATTACAGAGATCAAATACTACCTTACAAAGCAGTTTGCAGAGGGAATGTATAACTCGTGCAAAGATGTCCAGTTTCCCAGTTCAAACAGTAAAGTGATGTCTTTGTTTTGCGGAGCATACGGTGCCGATCATTGTTCGGCGGAACGCTGGTTGGGATTCATGGGGATAAAGCAAGCGGTCAGACTCCGTTTCAGATTGACTTCACGATTGTAAACAAAACGAACCCAGTTCCGGCCCCAATGATTGCAATGAATATGTCTATCTATCCTTGCAGCGAAGGTATTGGTAATCTGACTGCCCCATGTAGCTGTCAAGATTGTGTGGCATCTTGCCCGCCCGCTCCGCCTCCACCACCACCAGCATATCATTGCTACGTATACAACATCGATTGTGTCACATTCTACGTCATGATCTCGTACCTTGTCTTTCTTCTGTTTTTCTTCGTGTGGCTTTGCATCTGCTACCGAAATGCTTTGTTCTCCTGTAAAAGAAAGGCACTTGTTACATCCGAAAATCCCTCGGTCAACAGCGACAATGAAGACTCAGTCAATAGTGACGGTGAAGAAATTCAAATTCATCATCCCGACATCAAAGAATCGGATATCGGCTGCCGCGAAAGGCTCGGTGAAACAATTCATCGCTACTTAAGCTTGTTCTTCCAGAAATGGGGCACTCTTTGCGCCGGTCATCCAATTATTGTGATTCTTATTACTATTGTAGTAGTCACATGTTTCAGCGTTGGTATAATGTTCCTAGAGGTCACAACAGACCCGGTAGAATTGTGGTCACCACCGGCAAGCAGATCTCGTCTGGAGAAGAACTACTTTGACAGCAGCTTTGGGCCATTCTATCGAACGGAGATGCTGATTATCACTGCACCGACCTTCAATGTGACAGATTATGAGACGTATCCTTTCCAAAAGATAATCCCGTTTGGACCAGTTCTCGGCAAAGATATCCTTCACCAGGTAAATAGTAAACAGAATCAAAGATGATCTACCAATAATCATTTGAGTTTTATTTTGTACATGAAGCATGATTGTTGTATTTTGTCATTCAAGAAACCAATGACATAGAAGTTTTAAACAATGTGAATCGTATAATTTGCAAATGCTACATATACCAGTGTCTCCTGCAATGCAATGTCGTAGTGCATGTTAGAATATATGACTGTTGCTAGGTCAACTGGATCATGCTTTCTTTGTTACGAACCACTGATCGAAATAATCACAACACAAAGCCTATGGCATCAAAATTCGGAACAGGTGTATGAGCCCAGGCTTGGAGCTAACGCGCACTACGACAGCGATATGTACCATATTCGTTCCATTATAACCTCCCAGGGGCTTAACAACAAAGTCATTTTGGGTGCGCGCGTAACAAAGTCATTTTGGGTGGGCGCTTATTTTTTACATTGTTTACATAATTGTATAGCCAAAATATTCATCCATCATCATCAATGTGCCAGGATATGTTTTGGACCATGATCCAAATTTGCATGGGTAGAACTAATATCACAGTTTGTTTGTTTTAAAGCCACTGGGTGGGTGCTTATAGGGGCATAGGCGGTTAATGGAACGAATACGGTAGGTGATATGATATTATCAAATAGAAAAATTCATCAAAGATTTTGTAAGATCCTATAATAGTCCTATACCCTAATAAGTTTCTGGATGCACTAGCATGAGTGGGAAATATGTTTTCCGATCATTAAGGGCTTGCTGGTTAATATCTGTGGTGATATTTTCATGGCCTGAATGATAAAAGTAGTGAAATTACTCAACTTTGCTCATATATTCACTTATAAAAACCCATATCTCTGCAGGTACTTGACTTGCAGACAGATATTGAAGACTTGAAGGTTTGGTACGACAAGGAGCAACGTAATATCAAATTGTCCGATATATGCTATGCTCCCCTGGCACCGGACAACAAGAACTGCACTATCGAGAGCGTGCTAAACTATTGGCAGAATAGTCATGAGAATCTGGACAAGGAAGCAATGGATCCAGAGACTGGGTTATTTGTTGCAGCTGATTATCACGATCATCTTATGGCATGTGTTGGGTAAGTAAATCTCTCCTATACTTAAGTCAGGGTACCCAATGGGTACTACCCATGGTCCTTGAAAGTCATTGAATTTGAAAACACCTTTTTAAAGCCTTGAAAGTCCTGGAAAAGTCCTGGGAAAATTGGAATTTTGCCTAAATTATGATTTTTACAAAATTTGGGGAGTGGAGAGGAGCTGTCACTTTCGTGAATACGTGGTGCATAGAGGGCCACATCATGATTTTTGTGTTGTGGTAAGTCCTTGAAAATCATGCTTTAGGACCTTGAAAGTCCTTGAATTTTAAAGGCTTCAAGGTGCGGGAACCCTGTGGGAATGAATACAGAAATGAGAATGAATTATCCAATATCCACTGCAGTGGGTCGTGTGGCGCAGTACTAGTAACTAGAACATTGGCCTCATGATTGCAAGGTTGTGGGGTTTTCCATCCTAATTAATTTCCACCATTTATTACTTTTATTTCACAGTGCTTCCTCCGCCATAGATGACACTACAGCATTACATATGCCTTGCCTGGCTACTTATGGGGGCCCTGTTTTTCCTTGGACTGCACTTGGAGATTATGATGGTATGTAGACATGCAAAGGGTCGTTTTATCTTCTTTTCTTTATCGAACCTCATGTCCTGCTGACAATCTCCATTGCGCTATTCCGGTTGAAATCCTTACACCCCCTATGAAAGATATGACCTTAGTCTCCCACAGGGGGTGTGAATTTCAAATGGGATGACTAAATGGGTGACTGCATTTGAAATCTACACCCCTGTGTGGGAGATTAAGGTCATGTCTTCCATAGGGGGTGTATGGATTTTCTGTAATAGCCCATCATATATTGTATTGATTTTGGTTTCTGTAGCCGAAGACATTACATCTAGCCTATCAAAAGAAAGAATTTGCTTTCAGGAAAGGGAAATAAAAAATGCCTAGGCATATCTCCACAATGCAGGGTTAATCACGTTTCACAGGCATTGTCAAGCCACTGTAAATGTGGAAATTTTTGTGGGATTAATTTTTTGTGCTTTGCCAACTATGAACTGTTTCCCTTGTTTTTATATCCAGGATTTCATTGACCTATACACATTTCACGCATTATTAGTTTTGCGGTAGCTGCTTGAAAAGCGCGAAAATAATTTCGCGCAAATTTTCACTTTTACAATAATCAATGGGACTAGCAGACCAATATAGAAAATAATCAGTAGGAGAAACGGAAACTAAAACTGAAAGTGTTGTTATGATAAAATATAATAAAATGATCAAAATAGCTGCTTTGTTAGTTCTAAATGGGAGTCTTTTACTTTAGAGTCAGACAGATTCAAAACATGAGCAGATGGTGGTCTATTCCAGTTGAAATCCATACACCCCCTGTGGAAGACATGACCTTCAAATTGAGTCGCCCATTCGGGTAAACTCATTTGAAATACACACTCCATGTGTCTTCCATAGGGGGTGTATGGATTTCAACTGGAATTGCCCATGCAGTATGTGCCCTCCAAATATAAGCACAGTATTGACTATGTTATCTATGTTATTTATAGATCCTGAGGTTTTACTTTTGGAATATATTTATTTTAAAGAAAAATTAGTAAAAGAACAGCATCTGCTATGTTATTTACTAATATATACTGGTTTTTTTTTTTACTTTGCAATATTTCAATAAATGCACTTACTTTTGATTCGTAACACATGACAAATCCCAACTAGATGTAAAGGTGATATCTTGGGTTAGCTTGGGGGTGATCGCTAGAATCAATTAGATGATTTCATAACATCTTTTACATTTTCACACATTCTATTTTAACCTTCTTAGGTGAGAATTACAACAATGCCACCAGCCTAATCATCACTTTCCCCGTCAACAATTACAAGAAAGATGATAAAGAAAACGCAGCTGCGCTGGAAAGAGCTACCGTCTGGGAGAAAGGATTTCTAGAATTCATCCAAAACTACAGCAACCCTAATCTCACCATTGCCTACCAAGCAGAGGTAATGTAATATTACATGTACCAGTTGACATCCATGCATCCCTATGGAAGACATGACCTTAATCTTCCACATAGGGAGTGTGAATTTCAAATGGGGTTACCTAATTTGGTAACTCCAATTGAAGTTTACACCCTGTGTGTGGGAGATGAAGGTTATGTCATTCATAGGGGATGTATGGATTTCAACTGGAATAGCCTAATATTGTTTAAAAGTTGATGTTATTTATGGGTGATTCAACCCACGATTGAATGTTACTTTGCAAAACTGCTCCAAATACTCATTGTGTAAAAGTTAATACCGCAAAAAATTGACGCTTTACATTATCTGATTTCATCCCTATGTACAGGGACCACAACTTCATCCTGAAATACTGCCAAAGCCTAACATGTAATTAATGAGGTGTTCACAAGTATTCTTTCCTTCAAAATGGTTAACACTCTCCACACAGGTGTCAACTGTAGACGACAAGTTTCAAATTTGTAAATTTTCATGACCATATTTGGAATCAGCATGAAAAATGTATTAAAATGAGTACAAATAAGCCTATTGGTTCAGTAGTTCTGAAGTTAGCTTCTCTAATATTTTGAGGAAATATCTCAAAACTTCAGACTTTTTATGTTGAAGCCTATGGCAAGAATGCAGAGCATTAATCAGCAGGATTTAATCTTTTTAAAATTAAAACTTCATATAGATCAGTGGATGTCACTTTTTAAAATTGATTAAACAGAAATTGTCCTATATTTGAAATGAAATTTCCAGTTACCGCATCTATTTGTGTACACATTCTTATGTGGACTAGAGTCTTGACACGGTAGTAGTTCTTTGTGGAAAGAACAACTACGTAACATGTATTGTCATGGTTGTATGTATGTAATAGGACGACTGAACTTGTCCTAGGAAGTGTCACATGTTCTGATAAAAGGGGATGACTGATTGTTTTCTTAGCTATTTTTGAGATAACACACATTGTCAGTTCAGTGATAAGCTAAGTAAACAAGATAAGTGGGCTAGTATTGATTATCTAAGTAAACAATATCAGTGGGCCAAGATTGACCACATACATGTAGTAGAGTGTTGCAAAACACGGCCTTGATCTGGTGATGTTTTGTCATTTTCGTGGCTGAATTCCAAATAATATTGTGGCATTCTGATGGCCCAATAACCTGTATGATATAGTGTAACGTGTGCAATACTGCTTTTGTTGCGGAATGTGAAAAAATCATCGTTTAGGGAAAAGTTATAATGCAAAAAAAGGAGGAACTAATGAATTCATTATCTGTGGAAAGAAGAACAAAGAGATAAATACCCAAAGAGTACCTACTCAATATTACCCCATGTGTAATGCTATGGAGAATCTGCCATATTGTTTTTTCACTCATATATTGTACTTCCAGCGTTTTTTTTGTTTGCAAAATCCTGAAATTGAACAATAGTTTGCACAATGTGTTACATACAGAACATAATAAACCACACAGTTTGAATCAAAGCTTGTCGTGTGCATAGTGAATTAATCCGGAGGTACACTATTTCACCTTCCATGATCTTCACATATACATGGCGGAGTCAGTACTCTTTGGTTTTACCCACAGAGGAGAGAGAAAACCGAGAGCGTATCACCAGTCAAAAGTCCCCGTGTATTGTATACGGTGAGTTCTCGCATATTCATAAAGATCAATGGAGGGAGAGCGTGGCGCAATGGTTAGGGTACTTGCCTTCAGTGCATGAGGTCCCGGGTTCAATTCCCAGCGGTGGCGATTTGCTGGGATATTGAATTGGAAAAAAAAAGTCTGAAATTAATTGGCAACTTCTGTAGATTAAATTCAGACTTCCACTCTCCCCATGGTTCATTTAGAATTGGGTAAATGAATCATGAAAGTACTCAAATCCTTCGGAGGGGACGTTAAGCCGTCCGTCCCATGTGCAGAGAGCCATACCTGTACATGTTTTTGCAGCCAGTTTAGAAAAGAGTAGGGTGTTAACCCCTGGCTGTTCCCAACCCGTCCAATGTTCAAATGGACCCCAATGGAAATAAGCTTCAATAGAGGCTTTCTTGGGTTATCCAGGGTTGTCAAAACCTGCACAAATCAAATCAAAAGCTTCTTTATTATACCTTTAAAATAAATTCATTTTACCCAAAATAACAAAGTTATCCTTTGTTGTATCATTGCAGAGATCAGTCCAAGATGAAATCAACCGTGAGAGTTCCTCTGATATTTTCACCATAGCTGTCAGCTATTTACTTATGTTTGGGTACGTCACCATTGCTCTGGGGCAGTTTGGCAGCTGCGATAGGCTACTGGTAAGTAACATGAAGAGGCACTGTGTTTTTACACTTACTTAGAATAGAAAACTTGTTTTTCAGTCTCTGTTTATAAAGTTAGATCAGCTCAACTGATCAGGTTTTTGGAACAAGATGGTATTCCTGCAGCGTATTGTGCCGTCGTGTAGGTTGCCGAATTTTGCACCCGGATCGTCGCAAAATTTGCCAGGTTTGTGGGACGATTTTGGGGGTTATTAATTAGGCCTGTCAGCTTTTTAATTTTGTCGATTGTCGACAATGAAAATACTTGCCGGTACCAGCACTATTGCCAACTGATTAACCTCTCATTTTATCATCCTACTACCCAGGGGTGTGAGAATTCCTCTTTTCAGCTGATTAACTCTTTTTTAGTTGCCAAAATGTACATTTACATTTTCAGCCCATATTTGGTGTTTTTACCCTGATTTTACACTTTTTTTCAACGTTTTTGTTTTGTTTGTAATTTTCCTCTTTTTTTTTCTGTGGCCTCTCACACCCCTGACTTACCTGGTGGCAATGAAGTTCAAAATTTGATCTGTGCTGAGTAAAGCAGACTAAAGCTGCACCATAGGTGCTCTTTAGTCAGAATGCATGCATCCCGGAATGCATCCTTGACAAGGCGCCAGGAAGGCTACTGGACGCAGCAGACGAGTACAATTCACTTGTGCATCTGAAATGGCACATTGTATTCATTCAGTTGTTATTCTGATTTAAGTTTTTAGATTGTAGATTTTGCATTTAATTCTCTGTTTCTATTTCATCTTCTCTCTCTGTCTCTTCCGTTTGCGCACTCACCCCCACACCCCAACACACTCTTACACTAACATTTGTTTTGTTTTTCTCATTACAGATCGATTCCCATGTGACTCTAGGCCTAGCGGGCGTCATCATCGTGCTCTTATCTGTGTCCAGCTCAATTGGTATCATGGCATATTTGAAAGTACCAGCCACACTCATTGTCATTGAAGTGGTGCCTTTCTTAGTCCTGGCTGTCGGTGTTGATAATATCTTCATCTTGGTACAAAGATACCAGGTAAGAGAAAATTAATTTTTTGTTGGGCAGGAAAATCCTCTTAAGCAAAACCTCTTATGTAACCTGCTGGCAGTTTTAAACATGTTCAGGGGCCACAAGAACATAGGAGGTTTTTCCTGCCCAACTACGAATTGCAATTCTTTGTTTTTCTTGGCATTTTTAAGGCTATGTTAATTTCCTGCTATGAGATAGCAGATTGTCAGCATAATGTAGCAGGGTGTAATATCGACTTGACTGTTTCAGATTTTTTTGGTATCATGCAGTGTTCAATTCTGTAAAACCTTTCGGTGAACCTGACTGTTAATTTAGTAACAGCTGCTTTTATGAAAATTCTTGGGTATGTCATCCATACTTTAAAAAGTAAAAAGTGAAGGGGAAAACAGGTCTTCAGTGCATTTAGTAATTTTCATTATAAAAAAATTGGGAGTGCACTAATTTTGCAAAAAAAAACTTCAGGCTCATATCAAAGAAAAATCACCAAAAACTGGTAGTGCTTAAGAGGTATGCAACCACCCTAGGCAGAAAAATATATGCAATGTAAGAGTTGTGCTGTTGTAAAGAGTCCTCTATGTCATTGTTCTTGCATTTCTTAACAAGTTGCAAGTGTTTGTTCCTTGCATTCAGTTTTTTTCAGACATGATGTATGTACTAATTTTTTACTCGCTGGTTGTTTTTCCACCTGTAGCGTGACAGGAGATTACCGTATGAGAACCGTGCCCAACACGTTGGCAGAGTTCTAGGTGATGTTGCTCCCAGTATGCTGTTAACCAGTCTCTCAGAATCGGTGGCCTTCTTTCTTGGTAAGACTAACCAATTTACATGTATTTATATTCTACCCCATTCAAGTAATAATGCAGTGTCTGCATTCAGGGCTCAAAGTACATTTTTGATTATGAGGGCTATTTTTAACGGATTTTACCAAAAGTAGATATCGTGTGTACATTTTACTTTGACAAACATTTTGCCATATGGGCTGTATTGTGAAATGTGGGGCTAATTGCCCTGTAGCCCTGTGTGTTTTGACCCCTGTCCGTATGTGGTGATATTGGAACATTGTCCTTTAATGAAAACACTCTATAATATGTTGAAATGGTTTTGTAAAAATATGTAAGTTTATTTTGTTGTTATTTCTTGTGTGTTTTAGGTGCTTTATCCAACATGCCTGCTGTGAAGGCATTTTCCTTATATGCAGCTACTGCGGTCTTCATAGATTTCTTACTACAGATCTCATGTTTTGTAGCCGTACTCACACTGGATTCTGCCAGACAGGAGGTAAGCCCAATTAAGCAAACTGAGCCCCATAAATAGATGGGTAAAGGTCATCTCATATTAGTATTCAAGATTACATTTATTTGCATAATTCTTGTATGAAAAGTCCCAAAATATAACATCATGATTAACAAACGAAATATGGAGGAGAAAGCCAAAAGGTCAAATGAGGCCAGAAGTCACAGCGAGGGGAGTTTTTTGAGTGACATAATGTGCGTTCACACCCGATCACTCAATCGGGAAAACATCTTGCCTGTATATCAGAATTTGATAGTATGCCTAGTATCAAATTGCTACTAGTTGAACTCAAAATCAACTTGGAAGCAAAACAATTCATGGTGCTAGAAATGACTGATGGGCGGTAGCGTTTGCAGAATCGCTAATATTTTATCACCATTCACCACCGATTTGTCTCTCGATCACTGCGATTGCTAGCATGGCACAGGTATTCTAAGCATGGTGGTGGGGGTTAGGCTTTGATTTTTAGTTCTCCTAAACTTACTTATGAGAGTGATACTGAACTCGCCTAGAATATTCAAAACTTAATAATGTTCAATTCAAGGGTAGATCTATGTCTGCCACAGAATTAGAGGAGAAACAGGACTCGACTGCCATCTTGATACAGGCATGGAGCAAAAATTGGGGGTGTTCGGTTTCCCTCTGAATGTGCTCGAGGCAATCATTGTCATGCAAGGGCGACATGGATGATGGGTGCATTTGAGAGACGCACTTGATGCAACCTGCATGCAATTCCAAGACATTTCGATGTGATGCAGAATTGTTTTCATTCGTCTTCTCACACCATCGACAAGAACCCGAATACCCCCAATTTTCTCCCCATGGATGATGGCGCTATTGTATGTGGCAGTATAGAAAGTCTGGTTCTCCTCTAAAAGTGATGGTTCAAATATTAACCATAGTATCTTTCAATGATCTTTTTTCTTCAATCAATTATGATTTTGTTTTGATCGTTTATTTACAGAGCAATCGTTATGATGTGATGTGCTGCATTAGTGACAAGAAAGCAGGGCAACAGGACAAGAAACCAGGCATACTGTACCAATTATTTGAGAAATTTTATGCTCCAGCTATTATGTGGTTACCTTTCAGGATTTTTACTGTAAGTCTACAAAACTCATTGCATAATGTGAAGTGTGATTTTAACCCACCCTTCTTATTTTTAACATACGCTTTATATGAAAACACCCTTTATACTGAAAAGCCATAACCCACCCTTTTCATTTTCAGAAATTATATAAGTACTAAAATCCATGGACGGTGTGTCAACATGTGAAGCTATAGAGGGTGGTAAATAGGCAGCTTGATATTTTATTCATCCAGCTAGCGATCGGCACACATTTTATTTTTCATGAACGCATTTTACCATAACACACATAAAAGCGATACAACTCAAACCCACACATTTTCTAAGATTCGGGAAATTCGTGACCCACGCTTTCTAAAGCGTGGGTTGCACTCTATGCATTGTCAGATTTCGATGTTATTAGTTCAGTTTTGTTCCAATTCTGTAGTCTTACTGCATGTCAGATATGCAAAATTATTCTCTGATTTTCAAATTCATACACTTATGTGATTTTGAAGTTTTTGGGGGAATAATGCAAGGTGTTTATTATGCAAAATGTGCGTCTTGCAGTAAATGCAGGATTGTCACCAGCACAAATTTAGTGCCGGCTAATTTATTTACAAGAAAGCACCTGTCTGTGACATGTGTTAGGGCAATGGCCGCCATGAATGATCAAGTGAATGTGAAGGTTGGTTCGTCCATCAGAAATAGTATGTCTGGTAGACCAGATTTTAATTAAATCTAAATTTCAACATATCGTGATGAATGAGAGTGTACATAGTTTGACTTGTGCATTTGGTTTGAAAAATACAATATTTGAACAGAATGTGAGAATCTTGTGTTCAACTCAACATGAAATGTTTACTTTTAGATCTGTATGACAATAAATGCATGGCTATTCCAGTTGAAATCCACACTCCCCCTGTTGAAGATTTTGCAAATATCTTCCACAGGGGGAGTATGTTATTCAAGTGTAATTGGTCAGAGTTAATCATTTTGAAACCCGTACTCCCCCTGTATTATGGCTTTACCTATATATCTTCCACGACTGTAGTGATTATTTCAAATGGAAGTTACCCAATTGTCTATTCTATTCAAAACTTATACTCCTTCTGTGGATGACTTTAGTTAAATCTTCCACAGGGGTAGTGTGGACTTTAAATGGAATAGCCCAATACATGCAAACATGAAAATCTTTGTGATCATTGGAAATAAGGTTGTGCTACAAAAAGTTGAGTAGTGTCGGTAGTTTTGAAAGATTTTAGCAGTGAATAGCAGTACATAAGCTTATCAATTATTCTTTTCTGATCTGTGTTTTTTCCCTCCACCAGATCATTGTGTTTTCCTTGATGGCATTCACCAGTGGTGCCATGATGGCTCATATCAGTGTGGGATTAGACCAGAAACTTTCTATGCCCCAGGTAAGTCTGATAATAATGGTATAACAACAGCTGTTAATTATCATTGCTTGATAAAACAGGATGTTTTCAATGATCATGTGGCACAGTTGTTACGTTAGTTTCAGTATCGGGTTTTATTTCATCCGGTATCAAACATATTATAAATAAGATACAATAGAAATAGTGATTAATTATAAATTGTGATGGAGTGTATAGAGCAGTGGATGGGGATCATACTAAACGCACAGCATGATGTTATGGCATGCTTTAGTTATAGTTTAACTATATGGGTACAAGCAGTCTGTCAAACAGTTTTTATCTGATCATGGATCCATTAAGAGTTTGAGCTGATCTCACATATCTGCTTTTGCATCCTTCGTGCATAATTTGTTGTCTCTGTTCTTGTTATTATATGGCATTTATGGCATTTTGTTCCTATGTTTTTTTCTTGCTTGTAAAGGACCCAATGGAAATAAGCTTTTCCCAAGGCTTTTTGGGCTATCCTTAGTACTTGTGTTGATTTGTAATTCGTTATATTTCATGTTATGCAATATTGATGTGCAATTTATTTAAATTTGTAAAAATAGTAATGTAACTGTATTTTAGTTTGTATTTGTATGTATATACCAAGTACCAAATCAAATCATACAATAATGACAAATTAAACGCAAAAACTAAAATAAATTTAGTTGATAGCATCTATAGCCATGATAAGTGTGCCTAAGGCAGCCAATTATGGAAGAAATGAACTGGTTTTGATAAACGTTGTAATAACAGGGTACTTGACTATACTGTGGTTCACCTCAAGTTTGGTGGTGATGTCAACTATGCTTTTCGCAGTTGCGCTGCAAGTGTGCCTACAAATGCCTTTCTACACACTCTGTGCGATTTACTTGAAGCGGAACCAGTATAGGTAAAAGGCCCGTTACAAATTAAAATATTGTATGTGTGCAATGTCTTGTTTCTCAAGATGTGCTTCTTATCATATTGTTCTTAACAACAGGATTCGTACATGATCAATTACTTCAACAATCTGTCAACATATCTGAATGTGGGACCACCAGTTTACTTTGTGGTACGGGACGGTTATGATTACACTGTGGAATCGGAACAGAACATGATTTGTGGAGGGGCAGGGTGTAATGTTGACTCCCTTTCATCTCAGATTTATCATGCTGCACAATTAGCTCCATAGTAAGTACACAAGGAGGAGTATTAGCACATTTTTACTTTGGCAAAACACAGTTTGCCGTTCTGCCAACAACTCGCCTGTACACATGCTCTCTAAAACCTAGGATACTTGTGGCCATCAGAGGGCAAGTTTGGGCATCCTGTTGAATAATAATAGTATAGGCAGTTTTTATTGAGCTGGATAACAGGTCTACCTGTCTGATACAGTAAAAGTTTTCAGTAGTAACATACTATTATGTCAGAAACCACAGAATTAGAGAATGAGAACCTGGACTCGACCGCAATCTTAATACCGGCATTGAGGAAAAATTGGGGGTGTTCGGTTTCTCGAGAATGCTCTCGAGGAATTCGTTGTCATGCAAGTGCGACATCGCATACTAAGCGTAATTTGACACACAGAATTGTTTTCGTTCGCTTTCACAAGCACCGCCTGCAAGATTTAAATTTTAAAACCCACAGAAACTCCCCATAGCTGACGTCGCGATTGTACGTGGCGGTATAGGGAGTCCCGGTTCTTCTTCTGTAATTCTGTGTCAGAAACACATCAATTTCAGATGTTATGCCAGAAGTACTCATGTGACCATCATGATCTGTTCAGTGTTTGTGATTATTAAAATATCCATATGCTGCACAGTTTGTGAATTACAGTTCTGAAGGGGGGAGGTTCAGGTTCACACCTAAAATATCTAGACTTTTATCTTTTAGTTCCAGATTTAAATATTGATTTAGAAAACTTTATTTTTTCTAACTTTCCCAGTACAAGAGTAGCTCATCCAGCTTCTTCATGGATAGACGACTTCTTTGACTGGGCCACCCCAGGAGGTGGTATTACATGCTGTCGAATCTACAACAATACTCAAGAATTCTGTCCGGCTACTGTCCAGAATGATTCCTGCTCAGCCTGTAGGCCATCCGAAGAGAAGTATGACAGACCAACGCCTGAAGAATTTCAAGAATTTTTACCGTTTTTCCTGGAGGATAATCCTGGGATACAGTGCAGTAAAGGGTGAGAGAACAATGTCATAGCTCATTTTGTTTGAAAACCTAAAAAAGTATCATTTAGTATAAAAAGAACAAGCAACAAACCAAAAATGGGTTGTATTTTATTAGAAAGTCTTCTTGTAGGAATTATTAGTATGATCATTGAGTTCTTTGCTTTTCAAATTTTTATAAAACAGTTTTTTCCCTGGTTTTTTTTTTTCGTGACTTATATTGAATACGTTCATTGATAATGTAAGATTTCCAGAAAATTATAATTAAGTCTATACTTTTTCCATACTGGCAATAACACTGTTGCCAAAGTGTATAGCATAAGCAGGCAGTCGCGAAAGTAGTCGAGACTTGAATTTCGAGAACCGCTTTGTTGTCGTTACCCCCTGTTAAATTTTGACCTAGGAGATCACTTGCAGCACGTTTTAAAATAGGTGGAATTGATTTTTTTTCTTTAATTGCAGAGGCCATGCAGCATATGGAAGTGCAGTCACATTTACAAATGAAAACAAAACTAAAGTGGGAGGTAAGACTTGTTTATCAAATAATTGTAATGTGTTTGTTATATACTTATGTTTCTTTTAGGTGTAAAGTACCATGTATCGGTATAAAGTTTATGCATTGTCAATGTCACTTATGTCAGAAAATATCTATCTTTCTGGTCATTGGAGATGTTTTTTTTGTTTAATCAGGAACTTTCATGAGTGAATATAACTGCCCTGATGATTGTCTTTTGTTAATCCCCTGGACACTACTGGTCATCTAACAGCATTTCTGATTGGTTGATAACTTGAAATGCTCATTGCAATTGCCAATTATGACTAGGCTTTAAGGCCAGAGTAAGGGGAGACACATTCGTCCACACCCGAATTTGAGATTTCTTGATATTTATCAACACTAAGATGTATTCTTTCACTTGAGACTGATAAAAATACAACTTCCTAATATTTACTTGTATTTTTGCTTGATTTATTTCACTCTTTTTCAACTCTAAAAAGTCACATGGCTCAAGACAGCTTCGTAAATTGGCGGGAAATAATGAGTCGGCAATGCGCGAATGCGAAATATTGTGATTGCGCGCGCGATTCCCGTCGCGGGACGCGGCGCATCTCTGCGCGTAGGCCCAACGCAATCAAGGCGCATTCGGTATGTTGTTAACGGCAGCAAATGTGATGTAAACAAAAAAAAAATTTGCAGTGAAAAAGCCACTTCGATTTTTTTATTATTTTGCATTTAGGCGCACTAAAAGCAGACATTATAGATTCATTGGTGCAAAAAGACGCATAATTAGACCATGCACCAGATACAGCTTTTACAAGCGTGAAAGTCTTGCTGTTTTAAAATATAAGGACGTTTTGTGCATAATTTTGACATTTTTTACTAAAACGCCGATTTCTCAGAGTTCATTTTAACAATATTGTACGATTTTTGTGACAAGATAACTCGAAAATATGCAAGCAAAAGGTAAACCTTTTGCACTATCGTTAGAGCACATCAAAATCTAGGGAAGGTTTTCTCATTTTTTCAAAATATTTGTTTTGAACAAAAATATACACCATTATGTGCAATTTTTAGCTTAATAGAGTGACAAAATTGCTTTTTTCACATGTTTTTGCAATATTTCAAAAATAAGACGCAATTTCAAAAAATAAAAAACCTTCCCTAAGTTCATGTCTCTTCTCCATGAAAAACTAACTAATTTATTTTTACTCCGAACGGATATTTTTTAAGTTGTCACAAAAAAATTGGGGTAAAAAAGTGCATTTTTGTGATTTTTTCAAAAACTAGAGATTTTTGAACAAATCTGACGTCACCATGGGATTCCTTGACTCATTTCCTTTCCAAAAATGTATAGTTTTATATACTTTGGACATACAATTAAAAAATAATGATGCTCGAACAGGGCCGTGTTCTCTCCCATTACTCTGCCCTTAAACTATTTATGGTCAAACTTGCATTTGTAGATGATCTTATTAATACCCTTCTTGTTTGGTTCAAAATTGGACACAATATTCATTTTGGCCAATCAGCAGGTAGTTCTCATATGGGGTTAAAGAAAAAAAATTCTAACCAAAAAGTGCGGATTCCTATTTGTTTATTTGTTGCTAGTGGAAGGCAAACTTTTGTACTTCAGAATTACTTCACCATGCATCCAACAAAACATTGATTTTAAGTGCATGATTGTTTGCATTCAACGATAATGCATTGTTCCAATAGCACACACAAATTGTCATTTCAGGCTTTTGCAGATGTATTCTGGCACTATTTTGGTCTCTGTGCATGATAAACCAAGATGACGTTTTTTTTGGCTTGAATAAACAGATATGAAAATTTGAAGAGAAAAAATTAGAGGACTCCGCGGGGATTAAACCAGTCACCGGATTACCAGTCCAGAATATTTTTAAACCACTTCACTACCCGAGTTCATAGTTGGCACTCGGGCAATCTCAACTCAAATCCACATGGTAACTCTCTCACTGTGTCAGCCAATTATAATATTAATTAATGAAGAAGGAGGCAGCCTATATGTTCCAACCCAGCAGGGCGTAAGACGATGTGAGACACAATCAACATATGTGAGGATCGGAAATTAACTTTGCAAGGCCGAGAAATTGTGCTTTAAACAGGGGTGTGAAATCGCCTCTTTTAAGCTGAATTCCTCTTTTTTTTGGCAATTTCTTTGAGGCAAAATGTTAGCTTTTTATTTCATTTTCAGCCCATTTTGAGCATATTTCAGTGCTTTTCCTCTTTTTTCCTCATTTTTGAACAAAGTTCCTCTTTCTTCAATAGAGGCACTCGCACCCCTGTTTAAATGACGCTTTTGGGGGCTCAAGCAAGCTGACATATGAAAATTTTGAGAGAGAAAAAATTAGCGGGGATTGAACCCCAGTCGCTGGATTACCGGTTCAGAGTCTTACCAAGATAGCAGATTTACCATAGCTTTATGCACCGTACCAAGCTCTTTGACGTTTGGACTCCTAATCTCTGTAGCCCTTACTGATACATGCCAAGAAGCTAATGTAATTATCCAGAATATTTTCTATTTCGCAAAACCATTAATAATCTCCTACATGTATTTCCTCCTTTGATTCACAGCAACATACTTCATGACATACCACACTGTATTGAAGAATTCCTCAGATTACATCGCAGCATTGGAGCAAGGACGTAAAGTCAGCCATAACATATCCAGTATGATCACAAGAACATCACAACTTGATGAGGAATTTAATGTCTTCACATACAGGTAAAGATTAAATCAATGTGTGAAGTTAATTGGGCTATTCCAGTTGAAATCCATACACCCCCTATGGAAGACATTGCCTTATAAGTACTACACACCTCGATAAATTTATGTCTATTTTTGCATTTTTCTCAAAACTAATAACACAGTGGTAACAAAAGTTATGTATATTATAGGGGCAAGGAATCCAATTACTACACTTTCAATTTCAGTGACCCAAGACAAGCGGTTCGTTATTTATGATAAGAAATAAGGTACCGCTAGGATGTACCTCATTTCCTATCATACATACTGAACCGCTTTGCCTTGAGTCACTGAAATTTCAGTGTAGTAATTGGATTCCTTGCCCCAATAATATACATAACTTTTGTTACCAGTGTGTTATTATTTTTGAGAAAATGCACAAATATAGTCACAAATTTACCACTGGGGTGTAGTTCCCCCTTAATCTCCCACACAGGGGATGTAGATTTCAGATGGAGTCAACCCATTCAGGTAACCACATTTGAAATTAAGGTCATATCTTCCATAGGGGTTGTATGGATTTCAACAGGAATAGCCCATTTTTTGCATAATTCTGTTTCGTGCTTGAAATTTAGGTAAAGCAGGCCGCACTGTAAACAAAAACCCCTCTAAAAAAGAGCAACGTTCATAAAATAATTTTGTCAAAATACTGTAGATTGCAAATAGGAATAAAAAGTGTCAATGCTCGAGTTATCAAAAGTAATAATGGTTCAAATTGTTTTCCTAATTACGCATTTAATGAAAGTACTGTTGAAATCGAAAAATAAAAGCAACAATAGCCACCATTCAGGGGTTGATTTAGAAAATCACACCAGCATATAAAAATAAGTTTTATTGCTAAAGGAAGGCTGTAAAAAGTACATGCACAGAGGAAATTTCACATACACAGGCGATGTTACATGCACCGATGCATGTGTGAACATAATATATTGAGCACTGCCACCGTTATACATGATCAGTAGATAAGGGAAATTAAGAAAATTGATAAGGGCCAGTATATAGTTTGATGTGTTTCTTGCATTTTTCCTTTTTTTTCTGTGACAAAAGTGTGTCGCAGTGGACAACAAAATGTAGAAAAGCCCCATCAATGCTAATCATTTACGCTGGAAATCGCAGCAGAAGGCGTAAAACACAAAAGTTGTTGCAATGGAAAGATGCACACGAATATATCGGACAAATATGCTAACCCTAAAAAGAATTTTATTTATTTAATGTGTGTATAATATTATTTCTCACTTGTTCTCTTTCCAATTCAGTTTATTCTACGTATATTATGAGCAGTACACAACAATAGTGATGGACTCGGTGATGAATCTTGGGATTGCATTGGGAGCCATCTTCCTCATCTCCTTTGTTTTGTTAGCGTTTGACTTCTTCACGTCCCTCTTCATCGTCGGTACCATAGCTATGATCACCTTGGATCTTATTGGGCTTATGTACCTATGGGGGATCATGCTTAATGCTATCTCATTAGTCAATCTAATCATGGTGAGTTTATTGATTGGACGGGTCTGTAAATCTTGTAAAAGTTGACCTTTTGCAAATGTTTGGGCTCTTACAAAATTGAAAACGGACAAATATGCCTATTTAGCGGTTAGTGAAGTTGGCTGTAAACTTTGTAACTGGCGACATTTTAGAAATAGGTACAGATGCTTGAAATTGTTATAGCGTGAAATGGAATTGCACTTTTGCAAATGTTGGGGGGGGGGGAGCTGTCAGAGCTCCTTGGCCCTTTTTTGCCAGTGTAGCTTGTGTACTGCTTATGTAGCTTATGTACTGCGTAAATAGGGCAGTAGGGTTCTATGTTATGGAATACCATTTGTTGAACAAGCCGTGTAGTATCATATGAACCTGACGAGGCCTGGTTGTTTTTACACGATAAAGTAGGCAATAGCAAAGGGACTCTGCGGAGAACAGTAGGATTACCGTATTCCATGCATCTCATTGGCATGGCAGGTCAAAACATGTACAGGTGTTGTGTACAGGTACATGGTAACTGCCCCGTAGGTTACCAACTTTGGAAATAAGATCACAAGACATAATCAAGGCATAATTCAGCAGGTATCAAAAGTAGTGCTTGTACATAAAAAGTATTAAATTTCTATCATCTTGTAAATGCCGCTCTTAGCTGTGAATGGTATGTTTAGTTTTTATATAAAAAGAAAATTAAACAATAATAATAAAATAAAACCTAATACATTTTTTGCTTTTCATTTCTTTACAGTCCGTCGGTATATCTGTTGAATTCTGCTCCCATATAGCACGTGCCTTTGCTGTCAGTACCAAAAACACTAGAGTAGAGCGAGCCAAAGATGCAATCACACACATGGGAAGCTCTGTAAGTAGACTGCTGTATTAAAGCATTCAATGAAATAATTCAATGAAGCCAAGAAAAGATGGCGAAGTCCTGCTATGTGCATCTTACAAATGTATAATTTTGTTTATCAAATATTATTTAATACTAACTTTTGTACAACATCACACTCTGCGTTTAGTGGCATCCTCACCATTTTCACCATCTTGTACGATGTTTGTAAAAGCTTTTTTATATTGTAATTATTTGTATGGATGGAATTTGATGAAATAAAACTGAATTGAATAGAACTAAGTGTGCGCAAAATGGTATAGTAATCAGGGTTCAAAATAGGGGTTTGGATTGTCACATATGGGAGACCAAAAGAGCGTACCTCTAGCATTTATCGACAAATGCTCTTAGTCTACAATCCGTTACTTATTATTATTATTGTTCTTCCTGTCATTCTTGCTCTATACAGGTTTTAAGTGGCATCACATTCACCAAAATAACTGGCATCATTGTCTTAGCATTTTCCAAGTCTCAACTCTTCCAAGTATTCTACTTTAGAATGTATCTTGGCATTGTCTTCTTTGGGGCGCTGCATGGGCTTGTATTTCTACCAGTATTGCTGAGTTTTATAGGTAAGCTTAATTTAGGTCACTACAGGTAAATTAAGTAATTCTTGGCCAAGTTCGAACAATCAGAACGCTAGTAGCTCCGGGATAAACACACGCGCACATAGCGTGGTACAGAAGAAAGCATGCACGTGTCTTGCATTGCGTACAAGCTTATTTAATACGCTACATGGATGCAACAGATACATTCGAGCTTGGCAAAGAATTACTTGATTTACCTGTAGTTGGTTTCATGAATAACATAATCGCTGAATTAATTTACCCACTGGGTGATGAGTGCTTCTAAAACTAGCTCAGTCTAGCGCCCCTGTGTTATTTGCTCATTTATTTTTTGACAGTTTCATCTATCATGATGGTCAATAGACATCTTCAGTTGATCCTCACTTCCTTTGAGGACATGATAGACATAACAGTCAATCATGAGTAAAATTCTGGTTTTGTGCAGAAGAATAGCAAGTTTTTTCTTTGTACTATTCACTTCTGACCTTCTTAAATGCAACCGACAGATTGCAACTCAATTCACTTCAGTGTAGGAAAGTGCGTAGTACGCCATAAAATCTATTACTTTGAGGTGATACTTTGAAATAAGTATTACCTCAAATTGAGAAGCTGAACAATATTTATGGGCTAATATGTTATGATCTATAGTATCAAAAGCCTTTGAAATGTCTAAAAAATACAGGTGTAACTCAATTACCTTTGTCTTATTTTGCACCTGGCAGGACCTGGAGTAAATAAAGCCAAGGCATATGAAGAACAAGATAGAGCACCATTAATAGAAGACTCAGAATCGTCAGATATTAGGTCCAAACCAGATACATTACAGTCGCCTACAGATGGAGATCCTAATATTCCAAGGAGAGATATACAGGGCTATTATTATGCTTGATTCGAGCATATGTACATAGATATATTAGCTATTCAATTGTGATGCATCATATCAAAAGGTCCCTTAAGTTAGACAAACCTGTATTAAGATATAGGTAATATAAACTTGCCAAATATAAACAAAATAAGAAAAAAAATGTTAAACACTTGTATTCATATTTTCAAAAGTATCACATTAAATTTATAAACCAAGGTATCATTTTAAAACTTGGTCTTTATTCTTTCAAGTAAAGATAAAAGCTCAATACCATAAGGTACCTTTTAATTTGATGTGTCACAATTTTATTAGTAGTTTTATTTTTTGAATGCAAGTGTTTGTGTGTACGAATGTAGGTGTACATATGTGATTATATTTACGTGTATTACAAAGTATTTTGTCGGCAGAATGCAGTACTATTGTTAAGTGATTTCTTTACGCCAACTAACATTTATTGCATTCTTAAGACAATTTAGGTATCATACACTGCCGCCTAGAAGTGAAATCGCACTACACACAATCTTAACAGATGCTCAACACTGCAATAAATGCTATACAACTTATATCAAATTTTGTCTGTAACAGTTCCTTGACCCTCTTACATTAATAAATTCAACTTTCTATGACCCTCTAGTGCATAACCCTTCCAAAATAAACTTTTTTTCCAAGGAGTTGAAATCTACACACAAAAATCCCATTCAGATTTGCTCATTACTTATTCATGACCTCATTATCGGCAACTTCACTCAATGGGGCTCTGTGACATGGGATTTTCAACTGCCAACTCAGTAGATACTGATTGATAAAACACATGCGCAGTTGCTTTCCACATGTTCCTAGGACCTCAAAATACTTAGAAAATGAGGTCATTCAATATCTATAAACACATTTTGGCTGATACAAGGTGATTTTTCAGAAGTGTAATTTGCCATACAAGTTGTTGCAGTAACACTGCGAACCAGCCAAATTCTACACGCAGCAACCCTGGGCAGCATGCAGCAGCTCACTGGCCCCGGGTAGATGACTTGGGAGTGCGTGTTTAGCTAGGTTAGAGGAAAAGTAGGGCAATCATCATCCCATTAGTTTTGATCATGGTAAACCACCACAGTAAATAATCTGACTTTCAGAAAGGCCAAATGTTGGTATTTTCTCAATCTGATCACCAATTTCTAACTGAGAAATTGCTAGGAGATTTGATACATCAGAATTTTGGCTGTTCACATTAAGTTAAAGAAACAACAAGAGGAGGGTACCATGGCAAATAAACCAAGAAGTGGGACACCCCAGCTCAAATCTAGAAGTTAATCACAATTTATCAGACACAATGACAAAATGCTGCCTTATAGTGATCAATGCAAAGGGCTACCACATTGCCTATTGAGCACTACAGGCTAATAAAACAAACAAACCAAACAGTCTTTTTTTTAAGACTACCCAATAAATTACAAAGGTAGCATTGTTCATAAATGATATCCCATATTTTCAAATGTTTATTTTTAAAATAGAGGAAACTAATAATAATATTAGGATAAATTTATTAAATAAAAAGTTGAATGCCCCAGAAAATTCTCTGTGCCCACGAAAGGTTACACACATACATGTACTGCACACATGCAACAGTACAGTGCTTAATGGGTACCCGGTGTATTCTCCCAGGGTAGTGGGTCAGTGAGTGCGATACCACTTCTAGGCGGCAGTGTACCATGTAGGTTATCTACCATTGCACAACTGGCTGAAACATATGAAGACCTGAGCGCAAGAAAACCGTAAGTCCACTTGGCCCCTCAACATGTATACACTAAAGTTACGTATAGTTTCTTAGGGTTTTATAATGTTTAATACATGTTCCAGGGTGAAAACATCATGAAAGGTGTGAAAAATTTGTTTTGGCCCCTGAACATGTATTAAACATTACCAAACCATACGAAACTATACGCAACTTTAGTGTATACATGTTAAGGGGCAAAGTGGACTTACGGTCTTCTTGCGCTCAGGTCTTCAATGCCATTTGTGGATGATTTCGCTGTATAAATCTGTTGAACACATAGATAGAAACTTATATTGGGTATGGATGGGTACCTCTTCCATCCAGAAAAATGCAGCGCTAAATTTTTTACGTAAAAAATCTTATGTTTTGCCAAATGAGATAGAGCTAAATCCTTATGCTTTAGTTGTTCTAATCAGCTGTGTTTCATTTGGAAAACAAGGTAATATTTGTGTAATTCCAAAAAATGAGTGCTGAATTTTTCTGGAATCTGGGAGTAAATGGTTTGTAAAACATGTATGTAAATGTGTTCATGTATGCACATTTAAAGTGTGTTTGTTGTGTTTGAATTGAGAGAGGTGTGTTTTGCAATGTGTATATATTTCCCACTCTGTAATTTTTGAAGATGAATGACTGCAAAAGCACAAAAGCATGTTTCCTCCTCTGCATTCCCTACTATCATGCCTTTCTTTGTAAAAAAAAAGTACAGTGATCTGCTGATCCATGGCCAGTTACCAGGGTTTGGTCAGTAGGTTGCTGTGTTTATATTGTACATCTTCATTTGCTGTAGATGTGTGGACAAGAAAATAGTGTGTAGGTACATGTAGCATAACATTAAAAATATTACAACTCTTTTGTTTCGTCAAGAATTCTGATTCAGGGTGTATCATTGGGCAAAATCGGAACCAACTGTCTAGACAACCAGGTGAAAATTGAATAAGGTTGGGGTTTTGGGGCAAGCTTTTTGGATACCCACCCATGGGCAGGGTTGCCAATCCCTGTGATTTGGTAGCCCAATTGGGCGACTTTTGAAGATTTTCCCCGCGACTTGTAACAATTTCCTGTCCCATAGAAAGGAACGGTAAAAAAAAAAAATTGGGCAACTCTACAACATTGGACTCTTGCATCTCCAATAGTTTCCTGTCCCATAGACAAACTTGACCTGCGATTTGGGCTAAAAAAATTTGGCAACCCTGCCCATGGGTTGGAATTTCTGGTGCAGTTACCCAAAGGTCATTATTTAATATATTTACAAGCCTTGCCCTAGCCTAGTTTGCCTGAAAAGTTCAATGGCACCATGAGTTGATAAATTGGTCCCTAGCCACAAAATCCAATTACAAGAGGCCATAGTTCATTGTCGAACAAAGCTGTTGCTCAACTTGTTCACAATAAATTAACTATTTTGCAGGTTATATTTTCAATAAATATCATTGCTACACACATAACTGTTTGGAGACCATTTAAAAAAAAGGGTGCAAATGTCGCACTCCACTTTGACTCGATCCCTGGTGATATTTATTACTCGGGTAGTCGGGTACCCGCCCAAAAACGACATAAGCTATTCGGGCACAAAATTACTCAAAACTCCCAGCCTTGAAACTGAATAAGATGTATTGTTACTGTTAGCTTGGCATCTGAAATTGTTATTTTTTTAATTATGTAGAAAAATGTACATTTTACTGCTAGTGCAAAATTATTTATTCGCAAGCAATGCAATTTTGAATTTTCCCAATTTGGCTGCGATGGTATTTGACAGAATATTGATCAAAACCAAATATTGCGTTTTAGTGTCCTATAGTCATGAAAACCTGTGTATGTTATGAGTGAAGATTTGTCCTCTATGGTGTGACCATGGTATAGGGCATAAGCCTCAGAAATTAAGTTCTCTTGTCAAGCATTATTACTAGCAATGTGTAAAATAAAAAATTTTGAACATACTTACCTACACAAGGTGATCTAATTTGCATAATTATCTGGTCTAGATGATTAAATTCGCAAAATTATCCAGACTGATTGATAAAATTTGCATAAATTTCTAGAGTTGATGTTTAAATTTGCATAATTACCCAGATAAGGTGATGAAATTTGCTAATTATCTAGACTAGATGATTGAATTTGCATACTTATCCAGACTGGTTGATTAGATTGGCATAATTATCCAGAATAAATGAATGAATTAGTATAATCATCAGGATTAATCAAGCATTGGCTGACAAAACATCGGCTTGCTTCAACCTGATACAGTACTATAACTTCAAATAACCTACACAGGACTTCCAAACATGGAGGTGATTCAGGACCTATTTTGACATGGGATTTATGAGGAGTCCAGCTTTGCAGAATATTTGGACTATTGCAGTTGAAATCCATACACCACCTATGGGAGACATGACCTTAATATCCCACACAGGGATGTAGATTTCAAATGGAGTCACCCATTCAGGTAACCCCATTTGAAATTCACACTCCCTGTGCGGAAGATAAAGTTCATGTCTTGCATAGGGGATGTACGGATTGCAACTGGCATAGCCCAATGTGGTTGCATTCCAAAAAGGATGTGAACCGCTGACCTACACCAGCTTTTATATTGTTGCCTTGCAATGTCCGATGTTCAACATATTATGTACTATTCTACACATATAAAATAAATAGGTTTGTACAGACTTGCCCAATTCTATGACCAACAACTAGGGCATGTCTTCAACTGCCTACATATCAAAAGGGCATAACTGAAAGTTCTGTCAAGGTGCAGCTATAGAGGGTATTCATTACTACATCATTGATGTGATTGCTCCTGCATAAAATTCCTCCACATAGGCTGTTGAGCTTAATCGGGAAAGTGACCTCTTGAAATGATATCACAGTGATCTTTATGTTATTACAGTGAGGCCCACATGCAATGTTCAACACAAAGTGAACGATGCTAACAAACCAGCACCACCAAATTCGACTGACGTGTGTACAACGTGGGAAGCTATGGGGACATTGAACACTTGTTGTCTGATCATGCATGTGTTTATGGTTCGGATAGCGGTTACTTAGCAACTCTCGTTCTGCCTGGGTTTATTGAATACACTCTATATCACAGTGGATATGGCCAATGAGCAGGGACAAGCGATTTGCGCTGAACTTTCTTTCCGCGCAATTCCGCTGCAATTTAGGGATACATGATTTGCACTGAAAAAAAAGTTCCGCGCAATTTGCTATTTTTTTCCGCGCAAATCGCCTGTCCCTGCCAATGAGGCTGTACCTGCTCAGTACGATACTCAATTTAAGACTCAAAACACTAAAAAAAAGACAGCTTGAGTACAGTTTTGCTTTTATCATATGAATACCTTATTAAGGGAAGCAGAAACAAGTTGTAACATGTCCGAGCTGGTTCACCACTTGATTGATGTGTTGTTAAATTAATGTGTTGTTAAATCTCATCAAAGCCTATTGACCCTTTGCACAGGCATCTCTCAATGAGGTTCTACTAGCATGCTTTAATCAGGGATTTAAGTGCTTTTTTTAATGGAAATTCCGGATTGCTGATTTTACCTTTTTTTTTCCTTATCTGGAATTAGATGCTGATATTTCATCATAATCCCCAAACCCTATTCCTTATACCTTGTGTTTGCTAAAATGATTGCGCCCTGAGCAATAGTTACTTGCATGAATTTGCATCCTTATTTGATAACCAAGTACGCTTTGTAAAAGCAATTTGGTTTGTTTCAGAAATGCGTGCAAGAAAAGCGTGACAAAACAAAAATGTACTTTTTTCGTTCGCATAGTTGACCTCGATTTGTTAGTAAGGTGGCGGATCTGTGCGAAGGGTCAATTGTAAGCATTTGATGTATATACATCCAACTGTTCAAGATATCTTGGGTAGATTATCATGTGTGTACAGTATGTAAATAAATTGTGTCAATATATTATGTGATTTTGCCCAATGACAATGTGTATATTGTAAACAAAAGGTCATTTGTAATACATGTACTATTTTCTATTATTCAGATAGACATGCAAATTTATGACAGAAACAACGCTAAAATTCAAGTGCTTTTTATATTATAAGAAAATGTAAATTTGCTGGTTTATTGAGTATCAAACTAGGGATTGTGACTTTTAATTAATCCACATTACATGTTAATTGTATGTGTGATAATGTAAAGTGGTAAAAAGTGGTGCACAGTTTAAAAAAAAACCCAATCTATATAATTATGTTAAATCTCAGTTGCTGCATTTGGTTATGTCTTAAGGAATGGGATATTAACGTTTGCGACCTTTTCACATATTTTTTGTGGGAGCTGAGAGTACACCAGACCTATCGAATTGCATTCTGAATACGAGGAATGTCCTTCTGATATCAAATAATTTTGATTTTTTGAAATTTGCGATATAATACAAATTTTATGACAAATTATTAAAATTTGATATTTTCAAATTTTTGATATTTAACAGTCAATTTTGACCTTTCATATTATTGATATACATTTTTTTCCCAAAAAGACCTAAAATATTTTGGTGTTTTGAGGGAAAAATTCCATATCTTCAATACGAGAGGTCAAAATTTTCAATTGATCGTCTGCTTTTCTTCCCAGCTACATACACTGTGAGTACATATCATTAGATTTATAAAGTTTAATTCAAGGACTGTTAAATATCAAAAATATAATTTTTTAATCATTTGCCATAAAATGTGTATTATATCGCAAATTTCAAAAAATCAAAATAATTTAATATCAGAAGGACATTCTTCGTATTCAGAATGCAATTCGATATGTCTGATGTGCTCTCATGTCCCACAAAAAATACTGTCCAAACGTCCATACCCCACCCCTTAATGTGGTGTGCTCTTAATTCTGAAATGTAAGGGATCTTGGGTATTGGAAATTGGGCATTTGAAATATGGGAATTGTGAGTCCAGTGTGTTCCAGAAATCTGGACCATTGGCCTATTCCAGCTGAAATCCATTATACCCCCTATGTAAGACATGACCTTAATCCTCCACACAGGGAGTGTGAATTTCAAATGGGATTACCAGATGGATGATTCCATTTGAAATCTACACCCCCTGGGTGGGATATTAAGGTCATGTCTTGCATAGGGGGTGCATGGATTTCAACTGGAATGGCCCTACTTCATTTTGGTGGAAAATTATTATGTTCAAGATAGTCTCCTCAGCCACCAGTTTGATTCCTCTCACTCGCCACACAAACCAGACCAAGCATATTAGTTCAGTTTTGAAAATATTCCCGGTCACTCAGTTATTGCACCTTCAAGTTGTTTATTTGTTTGTTTTTAATAAACAGAAATTGCTTGCCCTTTTAAGCTTGACAATCTGGATCTTATGATGGGAAATAGTTTAGAAAGCTGCTCAAACTATTTATTTAGTACTCAGTTTTGGAGCCAAACTACAAAGCATTCTTTGGTTAAGTTCAACCCAAAGAGAATATACCCAAAGAGTACTGACTCAAAATTGCCCTGTGTGTATCGCTATGGTAAATTAGTCATTTTTTTGTGTTGCTCATGGTAGTCAAAGAGTGTACCTCGGTGTTTTTCGGGGAGAGCCTGTAATTAAACAATAATTTGCGTCAGTAATCATGGGAGCGTTACCAAGAATTACACACCAGACATTCATTTTTGGAACAATGCATTATATCGTCGTTGGGCAGGAAAAACCTCCTATGTACTTGTGACCCTTGAACATGTTTTTAAAAACAAAACTGCCAAGAGGTTACATAGGAGGTTTTGCTTTAAACATGTTCCGGGGCCAATGACACATAGGAGGTTTTTCCTGCCCAACGATGATATGCGGAATGCAAACAATGCAGTTGAATGGAAGTTTGCTAGGTACATGGCAAAGTTACCAGATAAAGGAGACTCTAACGATTAATTCGAACCCGGCTAGCACCTTTGTCCAAAAATGATGCACGGGACCCTGTGTAGACAAAAAAGGAGGTGCAATATTTTACTGTAAATGAGCAACACGAAAACATGGCGGAGTCGGTACTCTATGGTTCTACCTCATTGGTTAGAACAGAAAAGTGCCTAGTAAAATACTGAACAGCTAAAGAAGCAAAAAAATAATTATCTACTCTTAACCCTCGCTGTGGAAAACAGAGTAGGTTGTTTGGTTGGATTTCAAATTTTTAAAGATTGTTGCCAACACATGTATTGGCTTAATTAGCTTAATACATGTTGCTTTTTCTCTACTGAATGTGTCATAATTACTTCATCATGTTTAAAACAGTTTTGAAGTGTGTGTGAAGAAACTGTTAAAAAACTTTATAGGATTTCTGAATTCAGAAAGAAAGAAACACCCCCCCAAAAAAAAAAAAAATAAGGTTCAGTATTTATTCTTTTGTACTGTTGTTGGCCTAATTGAATTAGTGCACAGATGGGTTTAGAAGTAGTTCACCTTGTGGTACAAAAACTTGATACGCTGATGCAGCGTATCAAAAGGAGGGACTTTGCGGCAAAATGCTTCTCAAGATAAAGATTAAAATAGTAAATAATAAGAATTTGGGATGCAGTTCACTTGTAAAATATGAATGCCTTAATTAATTTTAGCATATGAAGTGTTGTTTTAAAGTTTGCAAAAAGCTTGCAAAGCAGAAATACTGAGCTCAAAATTGTCTTTACCTGCAAAGTCCCCCCCTTGTGATTGCTGCATCACAAATGTGCTTGGGATTATTGTTACACTCCAAAAATGGCTACAGGTAGGCCCCCTATGTTCAACAAAAGTGACTGAAATACAAGAGGTATTCCTTCACAGCATATAAAGTGGCTGCTTCACATGCTATATCTCTTGTTTTTTGATACCTTCAGTTTGTACTTTCATAACATGTTCCGTTTTATGTATTTTAAACAATTTCACAAAACGGACATAAAATTGAATACAAATCTTAATAAACTTTGGCCAAAACAATCATTGTTGTAATGAACTTTTGAACTTACATTATAAAGTGATATGTATTTGGTCTTTGTTTTGTTGTAACTCCTGAATATTTTTATCGGACCAGAATAAAAAAAAGTGAACTATATTCATCAGTTTAAAATATTATTAATGAGAATTAAACAATGTTTGTTCTATTTATTATTGGTGTTTTAAACAAAAGAGTGTGAATTTTCTACTATTTGTCAGTGTACTTTGTCATTTTGAAAACATAACAATGTGAAATGCGATTAAGTTGAGCTATTACAGGATTCACAAGTTCCCCCTAAAGTCTGATATATACTCCACTTTGCGACCGCGATTTTGCAGGCCGCAAAGAAATTTGAGCTGAAATTGTTCGACTTCCATGAAAGAATTTCCTTCATGGAGCAGGTTTCTTCGCTTTGTGGAGTTGAATTTGGTTCAACTTTGGGGGGGGGGGGTAGGCCAGTGAAGTTTCTATAAGAAAGCACTGGGCAGGCAACAATTCTTCGCGATACTCTGCGATATTTTGATGAAGCACATGAAATATACATGAATGCCTTTGCACGAAGCTGTGAATTAATTTTTTCATCACAGCTTCTCGCGAAGTGGAGAAATGGAGTATACATCGGACTTTATGCTTAAATCGAAAATATATTTTACGAAATGTATAAATTTGAAAAGGTAGAGTGGGGTAAGTTGAGCTACCGTAACCAAAAGTTTACTTGAAAAATGTAAATAAATATAAAAATAAACGATGGTATTTTGGGCCTTTTTCTTGAAATTTGAGTGTACTTCGTATACTGGCTCAACTTTACTAGCCCCACTGGCTCAACATAACTTGACCGTTTTCTTCTAAACCTTTCCTGTGAAAAAACCATAACCCAGTAGCATAATGAACCATTATGACTGACTGAACGCATGCTTGATGCTCGATTGGTCCAGATATGTACAACAAATAAGTCTACACATACATTTTTACATTTTGTAAAATATGGTTTTGATTTATTTTAAAAAGTATTCGGGGTACTTACAAGTTGTTGGTCATGTAATTCTCATATTTGGATATTGCCATTTGGTCATAAATTTGATAAGAAATGATTTGCCTCTATTGTGTCTGTCAGATGTAAGTGAAGATGCGCAAATAAAATAGTATTATGTAATTATTGTAATAAAAACCAGAGTCCTGTGTTTCTTTGTTATATTTGTTTGGCAACTCTAACAACAAGAAGTAGGGCAGTTGGGGGCTTTAAGGGATGGGGTATGAACGTTTGGACAGTATTTATTGTGGGACATCAGAGCACATCAGACATATCGAATTGCATTCTGAATACAAAGAAATGTCCTGATGATATAAAATAATTTTGATTTTTTGAAATTCGCAATGTAATACACATTTTATGGCAAATTATTTATAAATCGGATGATTTATACTTAAAGTGTATGTAGGTGGGATGAAAAGCCGACGATCAATTGATCAATTTTGACCTTTCGTATTGAAGATATGGATTTTCTTCCCAAAACACCAAAAACTGTTGACTGTGATGCCTCCACCAAAGGGAGTGATGTGGCACGTACTCACAAGTTGATACAAAGCTGGATGACCCCAAAATGAACTTCCAAATATTTGGCTCCAAATGTTGACTGTACCCACCAAGTTTCATGTACGTATGACAGTTTTTACTAATTTGACCTTAGATGACCCCTGGGTGACCCCAAAATGACCTCCCAAAAATTTGGCTCTAAATGTGACTGTACTCACCAAGTTTCATGCCTATATGATAGTTCAAACTAATTTGACCTCAGATGACCCCTGGTGACCCCAAAATGACCTTCCAAAAATTTGGCTCTAAATGTTGACTGTACCCAATAAGTTTCATGCCCATCCAACAGTTTTTACTAATTTGACCTCAGATGACCCCTGGGTGACCCCAAGATGATATCCCAAAAATTTGGCTCTAAATATTGACTGTACTCACTAAGTTTCATGCCCATTTGATAGTTTTAACTAATTTGACCTCAAATGACCCCTGGTGACCCCAAATGACCCCAAAATGACCTTCCAAAAATTTGGCTCTAAATGTTGACTGTACCTACCAAGTTTCATGGCCATATGACAGTTTTTGCTAATTTGACCTCAAATGACCCCCTGCATGACCTCAGGTGACCTTGACCCACTAACCAATACTAACTTGTTCTGCCTGGGGTCAAGATGCACCCACCCACCAAGTTTGAGGAACATGCGACCCTTAGTCTCCGAGAAAAGAGGTAAATAAGGAAAATGAGCCCCCTGACCTCAAATGACCTTATACCTCAGTATATGACCTTGAACCTCACCCAAAAAAAGTAGCCAGAGTTTTTGACCATGACCCACCTATCCTGAAAATCTGAAGTCAATCCGCCCATCCATGCCCGAGATATGGCATCCGGACGGAAGCACGGAAGGACGGGCATTGCAAAAACAGTATGCCTCGCGGTGGAGGCATAAAAATAGGTCTTTTTGGGACAAAAATCCATATCTTTAATATGAAAGGTTAAAATTTTCAATTGATCGTCGACTTTTCCTCCCAGCTACATACACTTTAAGAATATATCATTAATTTATAAAATTTACTTTGAGGACAAAAATGTGAAAAATATCAAATTTTAATAATTTGTCATAAAATTTGTATTATATCATGAATTTCAAAAATGAAAATTATTTGATATCAGAAAGACATTCTTTGTATTCAGAATGCAATTTGATATGTCTGATTTTCTCTCATGTCCCACAAAAAAATACTGTCAAAATGCTCATTCCGTGAGATCCCTTAAGGGATCTGGAATGAGCGTTTTGAACGTTAAAGTATAAATCATCAGATTTATAAAGTTTACTTCGAGTACTGTTAAATATCAAAAATATCAATTTTAATCATTTGCCATAAAATGTGTATTACATTGCGAATTTCAAAAATCAAAATTATTTGATATCAGAAGGACATTCTTCGTATTCAGAATGCAATTCGATATGTCTGGTGTGCTCTAATGTCCGACAATAAATACTGTCCAAACGCTCATACTCCATCCCTTAATGCTTTAGTAGAGATATAGAAAGGTTTGGGAGATTTGGTTTTTGTTATCAAAACAGGGATGATCCCCTTTCACAAGAACTCCATATTCACTGTAGGCACTATCCGTGAATGGCACTGATAACAATCAGTGGCGTAGCCAAGGGGAAGGGGGGGGGCAGCTACCCCCTGTGAGAAATCTTGCCCCACCCATGTGGGATGCTCTTTTTGTACTTTTTAGCCCATTTTTGTCAGGGTTTGCCACCTTCCACCCTTCTGAAAAAGTGCTGGCTACGCTACTGAGAACAATATCTATTCCCGGTATCTATTACTATTAGGCCAAAAAAAGAAAGTCTCTCATATGTTCAATTTTTTAAATATATTTTTAGTATGGTATCGCGATCCAATTCTGTCTTTTTTGCAGTTTGGTTTTTGTGTGTGTACATATCATTCGCCATGATTGTAAAAGAGACAAAACTATTCACTGTGTATGTATTATTATATTTCTGTTTTTGAATATCACAAAGTATATAAACATTGTGCCTTGACTGTAATAAAAATTCCCTTTAAAAGGGAAGGCCAGCCTCAATGCAGAAGAGGTCTTGTAAATAGTTTGGGTCACCGTGAAAGGCATTTTTTAGGATCACGCTTACATCCATGTTACATTACAGTTCACCAAACCATCAATGCTGAGAACATGCACACTGAAACAGCAAAAAGCATTAACTCCTATAACTCCTGTCAACTCTTAATTCATTACTCCAAATTGTTCTGTATTTTTGTCTTTACTAGACTGCTTTTTACCCATGCTTATTATTAAAATCAAGAAATACACTGCAGTTGTTAGTTAATTCGCTATGTAAACTCAACTTACATGCACATTTTATTTTAAAAGATTTTATATTATTTCGCAATGTATAGTTTACTATAAAGTAGATAGTGGCAAGCACATGATAAAAGGACTGATCATTAACAACGATCTTCACTTTTAAACTGTATTTTTGAATGTGTTGATTGTTAGTCCGAAACTCCTGCAAAGCTATGGACATGGCATCTTACCTACTCCATTCTGTAATAGTCTGCATTGTGTGTTTTCTCAGTCTTCAATCATTTTGTTGAATGTAATTTTATGAATCAAATAAAAAAGATAGAAAGTGGCCTCACTTTAGTTATGTGTCATTTACAGTATTTATAATTTATAAAGTAAGACAATAATTTATTTATTTTCTATAAGTGCATGCCAAAATATGGGATTTATTGTTCAATATTATAGCTAACCCCTAAAAACTTTATTTTCCATCGGATTTTCCCGTTGAAAAGACAAAACTAATGTTAAAGATAGCAATAATATCATCAATAACATTTTGAGTCAATTTTATCCATAAAACGATACAGGATAGGATAGATAATTACTTTGACTTCAATGTGGTCCATATAATGAAGATTTTGATTCTACAACATTATTAGATCTGTTATCAACATCAATTATGCACTCACAGGCAACCAAACATCATGCTATGCTCAGTAGTCCACTGATATGACCTTGTTCCAGTGATCATTCCCCGCTAATTACTAATTGTTGACCATGTCATATTCTTGATGCTGATTGCTGAACAAGTTTATGTTTATATGTGTAGGCCTAACCTATGATAACTTTTTAAGTCATAATTAATTCAAACATAACTTTGGCAATACTCAATCGTTTTCGTTCGTTGAAACGGCAAAACATACCTTCTTTTCCTTGCAAATCGAATTAGCAGACATCAAAAACATTTCCACCACAAGAAGTAAAAAAAAAAATCATACCAATAGAAGAAGGCTATAATCTTAGCTAATCTTTAGTGTACACAAATCCCATCTCAGAATTAGGTACCAGCCCTATGGGCTGGCGAAAAGAGCTAAAAAGAAACTTAGCTCATGGACTTAAAAAGCATAGCTTGGCTTTTTTACCAAATGTGTATGAGACAGACTTTTTTTTTTGCCTTCATCAACTGAATAGGCCTATACACCATATTCCAGAAAAATAGAGCACTAATATTTTTGGATTAAAAGAATATCCTGTTTTGCCAAATGAAACATACTGTATAGGCCTACACCAATATTAAATTCGCGGTTGTTGGCAACTTAGATAATGAAATACATAAGAAATTTCTTCATTTCAACTTATTGGGGGTTAATATTTTCGCGGGCACATATTAATCCGCAAAAACTAGAGGATTTGGATTTGGGATTCTGTGGGATTTAGCTATATGTTTCATTTGGCAAAAATAAATATTATAATTATTTTTTTATTCCAAAAGAAAACGGTGCTCTATTTTCAATGGCGTAGATTTTTTTTCAATATGGGGGGGGATGGGGTGGAAAAAATTCTTGAAGAATAGTGAATCCAGCACCTTTTGGCAACAGAATAAGTTTATGGTAGCCTACTAATGCGCACAAAGCGTGCAAAAATGTTCATTGCCATACTGAAGCTATACTGATGAAATATGGTGCGAAAGTGGAATAAATTTGTGTGTAGCGCTCAAAGATGATCACTTTTGGGGCTAAAATGGCCAAATAAAGGTTAATTTGGTCAGAAACCAACATACAGGTGTCAACATGGAGGAGGGGGATGATTGTATGGACCATCCCCCCTTCTATGCCATCTATGCCTATGTCTATTTTTCTGGTAGTAATTCATTATATTAAAATGGTACTCACTGCAGAGGGGGCAGGGGGGACATGTGCATATAGGTATTATAGTTAGGCATACTTCATAGGGGGCCTATAATGTGCCTGTTTCCTGGGGGGGGGGCGGCTCGACAGTTGTTTGGCCATAGTATCATGTGCAGCTCTCCGAACTACTGCCAAAAATATAGACCCGAAATTTCCACTACCAATTTTGCTAAAACACAATGATATTTTTTGAACTTCACTCCGTTTCTTATTAAAAAGTAAATTTTCATGAAATTGGGAATCTTCTGAGGGCCATTAAAAGCTAGGCCCTATTAAAAACCAAAATGGCTGAATGGAATGCACCCCAAGTCTAAACTAAATGGTTGAAAACGCACCCTCGAATTTGCCGCATGTCGCACATCCCGTTACTTTCATTTCCACAAAGACACCCCCACCCCTCCCGTGGGGGAGGGGGGGGGGGGTCAGAAGCTTTTTGAGATGTTAGCCTGATGTTCACACCCTGGGTTCCCACTCTGCAGTGCAGTGCAGCAGTGCTGCCATGGAGTAGGGGGAAGTGGGGCAAATTGGTCCACCTAATGTCCCGTTTTGCCCCACCAGATTTTACTCGGCTATAATACTAATACCCGGCAACTTGCGACAAGTGGCCACTACAAAACAAAATGTACATCGCCAAGAGTCTAGTAGACTTACGTTTCACAAAAATTGGTGCCGGTCGGCTTCCGGCTTCATTATTTTATTAAGGTGTCTTTAAGGCGTCCCATTTTACCCCACTGCAAGATTTTTCTGTAACAGAGGCTGGGGTAAAATGGGACAGCTGGGGTAAAATGGGACGCCATTGATTTACTATGGGACTTTTTTGTTGGGGCAAAATGGGACAGTTTGAGTTAGCACACAGTAAATCAATGGCGTCCCATTTTACCCCAATTTGGCATATTTCTAAAAGAAAGCTTTTCTTATAATTTTCGAAGAAAAAAGTTACAATTTTTGTCTTATTTAATTGAAATAGCTTAGAAGTTATTTTTTATTTGAGAAACACTAATCCGGACCATTGATTCAGATATTGAGCCACAAGTCGTGACCTCTGCTTAGACATGACAAAAAAATGGAATACTTAGGCTATTTTGATGTGTTAAGCTTACGGCCCTCAGAAGTTCCTGTTTAATGAAGAATGGTACTTTTAAACGGATTGAAATATAAATAGACATTAGGGGCCTATATCAAAGTTATTTTGTTGCAAAAATGGGCAAAATGTGACTATTTTAAGGTATAAAAGTATTTCCGAAATCACTGTCCCAAATTACCCTGTGTCCCAATTTGCCCCAAGTTACCCTAGCCTACTTTACTTGTTCTTCTCAATTCTAACTTTCCTGAACAATGGGGGAAAATGAGGCTCATCATTCTTTTGATCAGGTCAGCGGTTCAATAAAGTATAAATCAATACAGACAATTTGATCAAAGAGCTACAAAGGTGCCCAATCAATGGTCAAGGCTCATTGTCTACGATCCTCACGCAGATCACGTAAAATGTAAAAGACTTGGTCCAGGACTATCGGGTAAAGGAAAAGACAATAAAAGTTCATACGATTGCCTAATTTGACAGGAAAAAATGGCATATCAAAAATAAGATTCGATTCTTATTTTGCTTAACGATTATCTAATTTACCGAGATAAAGATAGCCACCCATCTTAATTTTCTTGGACACAAAATTGAAAATATAACACAAGGACTCAGAATCTTGGTCAAGTCTAACCTACCAATTACCCAGAAGCCATTGCGACAGTACAGCCATTTTAGTTCACTGCGTTGTTTTCCCTTTACGGGAAAATACCACCGATAGAATGTATTTTCACAGAAATTGACCCTTTTCCACCGATATACGGGAAAAATCTGGATACTACGATGTATCAACCACCACATCTCCCATATGGTATGTACAAAATTGTCTGTACTTCTTTGTAATTGTGGTAAAAAGATGGAGTTTGGGGTCAAAACAAACCGGCTGCCGGCTTTTCACCTTGTTCTAAACGCGACCTTCGATTGGAATGATAAATTTTATTTCTTTGTTTTTACGTTTGTGTTGAACATCTGCCAATTATTTGTATTATTATTAAAGGGTGAAGCTCATACCTAATTGTACGTAGCTTTAAAATGTCTAAAATTAAAGACGTTGTTTTGAAGAGAATGGAATCGCGAGTGCGATCGTGCGATATTTTTTTGACTGGGAACGCCCGTGCCGTGGGCTCGTATTTGGCACCAGTGTTTCACTTTCGATTCCCGATAAATGCGATTTTACAAGCTTTTCTAAATATCATTTCCTTCTTATCACAACTCATATATCATGATCATGGTAAATAAGGTTAATTTAGTACCGTAATATAAATTGTAATTTAAGTCAAAATGCTGCAAGTGATCAGCAAGAAGATGCAATGCAAGAGAGGAGATGAAAAATGGTGAGTGTGCGGTTAGTCATCTTGTTGGATTGATGATGCTGACATGCATGCTTCAATCAAAGTGAGATGATTGAATGATGAATATGGATGCTGTGTACTTTTATAATCTAAAATTTAGAACAAAAGTTTATTATTAATTATTGTTTATAATTTCAATTTGCATTGAATTTTTAGGTTTGCAACAATCATTTCTGTTTCTTGTGCTGGCATAAATATGATAAATGTTGCGCACCATCCGCCATTTTATTTAGAATTTTTTTACCCAGGTAGAAAAAATTTATGCATGGAATGTTTTTGATAATTTTTGAAACAAATTATATCGATTAGAGCCAGTTTCCTAGGACTAGGTCGGACAGTTCAAATTTATTCTAAGGTCAAACCCACACTGAGCAAGGCCCAATAAGGTCGCATGTCATGAACTGGTCATCTTTTGTGTAACATATAAATGTAAAATGAGAAAAAAATCACCAATTTTGATTCACTTAAACACAACTTTTAATGAAAACATTTTAGACCATTAAAAGTATATATATTTCTGGAAAGCTTATATTACAAGGATGCCGAATCAACAAAGTATAACATCATAATACAGGGTGGGTAAGAAATATACAGGGTGAAACAACAACAAAATTAGCATCTTTCTTGTCATCACTCATGATGAACCCCATATTTTTCTTTTCTGAAAGCTATGTAGCTCAAAATAAATATGGATTCAGAAAGACATTGCATGGGCCCTTCAAGCAAATTAGGAAGAAAGAGTTTGCTATCCCTTCCTTGCGTTAAACATACAGGGTGGTCAAAAATTGTAAAATAATTTTACAATTTTAATGACCATGATGACATTATCAATCAAACTTTTTAACTCCATTTCTGGCACTAAAACTAATAGCATAATTGAATTCCTCATCAAATTTCCTTAAAAATATGTGTACTTTTGAATAAGCAGGGTGACTCTGGCAAGAGATAAGCCACTTGGAAATGTCGGAGCGTTACATGCACACTTTGTACAGTAACATATAGGGAAAACTGTCTTAATTAGCATTTAATTAGGCAATTTATTAGTTACATCTTTTGTTACATTTGATCTACTATGAGGTAGATCTACAATCCAGGATGATATATGTGCAATTTGTGGTCCATGCTACTTGTACTTTTTAAGATACAAAGGTTTAAAGTTGGCCATATTTTCACAATTTTGTGTACAATCCTATGGGGCTCTCCCACCCGCTCTCCCGCCCGGATCCTCCATTGACACATCTTGCATATTGAAGTATAAATCTCAAAGTATATGTCCAATTGACTTGGGTTTTTTTGTATTTGACAAAGAACATAATTATCTACAAAATGACACCAAACTTTCTACAATAGGTATTATACTTTTGGAATAAACCAAACTTGAAGTGTGAAGAAAGCGTTTTCATGTTACGGATCCTCCATTTTTGGGTGACCTATTTGTGACATGCGACCATAAGGCCAAAAAAAAAAAGAAGTTGTTTGTTTGTCCTCCACTGCCCGCTCCTCAGATTAAGGCCTGACCAATATTTTTTTGTTTTCAATTTAAAAAAAAAAAAAATAATTTAGTAAAATTCATTTTTTTTTCTTCGATAGAGCTAAATGCTAAGATCTTTCATGGTTGAAAATTAAAAAAAGCCCCCCAAAAACATTTTGTGTCTTCAATATGCAAAGTTTAACTTCATGTCATACCGGGGGGTAGTCTATTATTTTTAGTGACTTCAAAATACATTGGATTTGATATCATTAAGGGGGTACTACACCCCTGGCCAATTTTGTGCCTATTTTTTGCATTTTTCTCAAAAATTATAGCGCATTGGTGACAAGTAAGATTATAGGGGCAAGGACTACAACTACTGCACTGGAAATTTTATTTCAGCACAGACAACAGTTATGGAGTTACAGTCAAAAATGAGGGAAAACCAATATTTGATCAATAAATCAATAACTACTTGCCTTGAGTTGCTGAATTTTCAGTGCAGTAGTTGTAGTCCTTGTCCCTATAATATACATATCTTACTTGTCCCCAATGCGCTATAATTTTTGAGAAAAAATGCAAAAATAGACACAAAATTGGCCAACCCCCTTTATAAAAGACTATGACATGAACACAAATTATAACTTTAACTGCATATTAAAGAAACAAAATGTTGGTTTTTTTAAGTCACCATGAATGATTGTAGCATTTAGCTCTAGCCAAATCCGAAAATAAAAAAAAATAAATAAGGTTGTGTGTCATGGTGGGGCACATTTGCGTTACAAGCACTGATTTTGATCAGTTGTCTTCCTTTTCGCTTAAAATTGATACAGATCTAAAACTATACATCTCACACCAGCAAAACTATACATTTTTGGAAAGCTTATGTTCCAAGGAATCCAACTATGAAAAATTGAAGTTGGTATACAGGGTGCGTAAGAAAATATATAGGGTGATATCATGAAAAATTTCAATTTTACTAGTAAATTGATAATTTATTGCATTTGCTACTGATATGGAATACCTCAAATGAAATTGAATGAAACTTTTGCTTTGTTGATTACATTTTTGAAAATATTTTCTTTTAATACAGTGTATCCTACATTTATTTTAACTGCATATTTAGATTCCTGGGGTAAAAAGCTTTCCAAAAATGTATACTTTTCCTATTTTAGGATGTATAATTCTCAAGATACAACAATTGAAAGCCAAAACGCATGTTGTGACTGAAAATCTTGGCATTTGTGTGTAAGTGAATAGGAAAAACTTGTGGTTCTTGTGACTTGTGGTTCTCAGTGAATACTTGTAAACACGATTAGATAATTAACTGAATATGAACAATGAATGAACAAGCTTTCATTTGAGATATGATCTGCATGTATAGCACACAATTTGACAATGATATAATTTAAAATTCAAAAAGATGTCATGTCTTCAAAACATTTGCCATAGAGATTGTACATACTCCTCTACCACTTATCCTCTACCACTTATCCACCAGGTTTATCTTCGTTAACATTTTAATATTTTTCACTAATTAAGGGGGAATAATACCCTGATTTTCATCAGTACCCCTCTTCTTTTTTTTCTTGCAAATTTATGAACTACATAAATATGTTCATCATCTCATGTCCTAAACTTGTAAAATATCTCTACCTACAAAGTGATTTTAAACCATTTTAGAAAATCATTTTAGCCCTATATATTTTTTTGTTTACTGTATCTTAGTAACTGAGATGTGTGTTTCATAACAAACCATAATTTATTCTATTGAACATGTCCAAGTAGAATACATGAATAGAATACATTAAATCCTTTGTTATACTATCTATATAGAAATGTACTCACTGATTATAACACTGAATAAATTAAATAGGCCTAATCTCTTCCACATAGACAATTTAATACTACCCCATGTATACTACTTCCATGACCATAATGTGTTGTTAGGAAAAGAGATTAAAAAAGGCTATAAGGTCATCAAAGGTCAGGTTATAGGTCAATTGGTTCAGGTCAAATTCAGGCAACAATTCTGAATACATATGATAGTCTGTGATATCATACATGTCATAATGAGGCATCAATTTTGATATTTTGTCTGTTACTGGATATATAATGGAAATGTGTGAGGTGGATGTACTAAAATACCTTGGGATGTAAATGGTGAGTACAATTTAGATTGCCTAGTTGAGATGGATTGGGCAAATAAATATAAAATAGTTACCAAAATCACAAAAATGAAGCTTACGGAAAACTACCTAATATGGTGGTATAGGTGACAAAAAATACAATCTTTTTCAACATTGCTGTAGTGTGGTTGTGATAACCTGTTACCTATGGCTTAATTAAGTTTCAGTGAAATAGTGTCGCAAGTTCAAAATACAAAATATAGCTCAACATTGAAAATAGAAGCATTTTAACCGGTTCGTTTTTGATAGTTGTGGAGCACCAAGTTCATGAAGTCATAAAAGAAATCAGGGACCACTTATTCCCATTTTACATATCAACATTATTTCCCTAATGTGTTAGCAACACATATCCAAAATTTTAACGAAATCCGTTGATAGTAATTAAGCCTTCCAAAATGAAGTAAATTTAAAACATCAGTGATGTACCACTTTTTGGCTAATACCATTAGAAGCATGTACGCGTCATTGATACTGATGCCACCAATTGAACGAGAAGATTTGCCCCTTCATTTTGCATACCACTTTGTCCAATTGTTTTTTCTCATTTCTTCACAAAATGCAAAAAAATGCAAAAAAAAAATTCAATGGGTGTAGTACCCCCTTAAACACATTTGAATTCCAAATTGTGAAACATATTTGAAAATTAGAATAATCAAGCTGTATAATGAGCCCAAACTTGATGCAATTGGTCCAAGAATTGCTTTGTGGCAACAAGTTAAATCAGAAAGAGGAGAGAAAAATGTAACGCCACCAGGTATTTTGGTGTCCCACCATAAGACACATGACCATAACTAAATCTGCCCGCCCACACGTCCTCTTTCAAAGCTGTGGAGGACAAACAAACAATTTTTTTTCTCCTAAATGTGCTGAAAGCCAAATTGGCCACTTATCGCTCACTGTTCAAAATGTGACATCTACACCAACTACAGTCCCCGAAATGGTCTACTTTTTAGCCGACCTCAATTCCGAAACATTTAGTGAAAGTTAAAAATGCGATCCCCAACCCTTTGGACGAATTTGTAGAAGTCTCTGTGTCTGAAATTCCCCGGTACAAACATTGATACTGACGTCATATCTAGCTGAGGTGACCAGGAGGCAGGAGCTACCATTTTGGTCAACTGAATTCGACTCGTGCATTCTTTTGGTTGACATAAATCAAGCAAAATTTTCAATAACAGGTAATAGTAGGATTTCAATTTTTTAATGAAGTTACTTGTAGTTTTGAGGAATGACAAAGTTGTTTTTTGAAACTTAGATGTTTGTTTCAACTGATGATGTAGGATCGCAAGGTGAGTGAATTCGTGAAGAGATTTCCTTGTTTGAGTGATAGTAGGATACGGGACGTAGGCTAAAATAGTACTTTGACCTGCTCTGACGTCTCAATTCACCCGGAATTATTCGTACCTGCTTACCAGACAGACATAGGTCAAGCCCAAAGGTTAAATTTTTTGAATAAAATTTAAAGTTTGTGATAATTCACATTCCGGGTTCTCAATAAATTTTGATGATTTTGAACTTATTTTCCTGCAATTACTCTTCAAATTGCCGGTAAACTGAGTTTAGATGCTAGATGTGAGCTAAATAGGATATGCAGCGAAATAAATGTAGTTTTTGACAGAAAAAAAACAGAATTTACCAGAAGTTGATTTTACTCCAAGACATTAGCCAGAGAGGTGTCCAGGTGTCTGTTTTCAATTTGGACACCCTAAAATTCTGATTTTGATAATGGAGTGAATAGGAAACTTGTGGACACCCTGATTTTGTAGAATAAGGTATTTTTTACCATTTTGGACACCCTAAAGACACCCCTCTGGCTATAAATGCCTTGTTTCACTCTGTGTTTGGGGGGGGGTAGAGATATTGAGCGTCTTTCTTGGATTTTTTAACTTTTACAGTGAATATCAAAGATTTCTTTCTGTTCAAATTATTGAAATACACCGGTTCTATAATGGTAAGCCAGTTGCTTTCATGTAAATTATTATATAATTATATATAATATAAATTGTCCACTTGCTCCAATGAAAAATGCAGCAATTTGAATTTTGATGAAGTTTAGGGTGTTCTAGTTGGCAAAGCACTGTCCCCTAAGTTGCATTTTGTTTCAAAATAAAGGTCTGGTCATAAATTATTTGGCTTTCCTTTTTGTTTTTGATAAATATAAATCAAGGAAAAATAGAAAGATTCACTTTTATGCAAGTTCATATTGATTGTGATTTGTGAATGAGAAATATGGGTGTGGAATGTAAAGTTCTGGTCTATAAATTCAAGTATCTACAGATTATAACTATATTTTTCCTCTCTTTTCATTATTGCAGGGTTCCTGTTACCCCAAGAGCCGCCTCTGCAGCGGCCGCAGATGCCGCCCATCCAGCCACCCATTCAGCCACCTCAACACCAACCACCACCGCCCCAACCTGGGATCCCTAGTGGCCCACCACAACCTCACCTGGAGCAGGCCATCTTGCCAAGACGACCTGGCACAGGCAAAGAGGGACGACCCATCACTCTCAGGGCCAATCACTTCAGGATTGCTATGCCTTTAGAGGACATTCATCATTATGATGTGAATATTATGCCAGACAAATGTCCACGTAGAGTGAACAGAGAGGTTATAGAAACACTGGTGAAACACTCGACACCAAAGATATTTACAAATCAATTACCTGTGTTTGATGGAAGGAAAAACTTGTACAGTAGAGAGCAGCTGCCCATTGGCAAAGAAAGGGTAAGGTTTCTAGTATTTGTTTGTTTGTTTGTTGACATGTATTTGTTTGTTTGCTGACATGTATTTGTTTGTTTACATGTATTGTTTATTTGTTAAGATATATTTGTGCCTTTGATGATAAATTTATTAAATTTACAACATTACATTATTTATTTATATTTCGGGTGAACCAAACCTGCCTGGTTATCAAATTAATCAGTGACAAGGTTATCTCTGAATTTGACAGGTGCTAATTGATGCAATAACGTTAAAACATCATTTAGCATCTGTCAAATTCAGAGATAACCTTGATTAATTGATAACCATGCAGGTTTGCTCCGCCCCAGAAGAACTGCCCTGGCAGGGTTCCTCTTTAAATCATTGATTCATTTTATTTGTGTGTTGGTTTATTGTTTATTTATATTATTATTTTTATTTTTATTAAAATTTCTATTTTGTAAATTAATTGTTATTTTCTTCAGTTTTATTTGTAACACTTCAAAATCATTCTAATTTTATGGATTCCTGTATTGCATAACATGTGTTGAACCCGTCTGAATGTTCAGTTATTTGTAATGGCTTTTCTATTTATGCTACAGGTGGAGATAGAAGTAATATTGCCAGGGGAGGCCAAAGAGAGGACTTTCAAAGTATCTATCAAATGGGTAGCAAGGGTCAGCTTAAAAGCATTAGACCAAGCCTTAGAAGGACGGCTTAGCCTCATTCCATATGATTCCATTCAGGCACTTGATGTTGTCATGAGGCATTTACCATCAATGACGTAAGTGTGTAACAGCGACTTGATTCATGGGAGCTTCTGTTTTGGGGAACTTTGCTTGATAAAAACATACAATGTATTTTTTTCTGATTGTTCTTCATTTGGTGGAGGGAGCAAACTTAGCATGAGGTTACCAATTGAAACAAACCATTGAAAGAATTGATGGATTGCTCAGAAGATACCAGTTTATGTACATCATTGATGAATCTCCTTTTCTTTCAGGTATACACCGGTAGGGAGATCGTTCTTTTCCGCTCCAGAAAATTATTTCCACCCGCTGGGTGGAGGACGCGAAGTGTGGTTTGGTTTCCACCAGAGCGTCAGACCCACAATGTGGAAGATGATGCTTAATATTGATGGTAGGTTAGCTATATAAATTAATTTTAATAATTCTTCAAAAAAAGACAAGATAGAAATTAAATTAAATTTAAAAATAGTTTGTCAAAATATGTGTAGCTTGATATTCCGCCATGGGAAATTATACTCCAAAATTCAGGACTACACTAGCTTCCAGAGAAGTGCGGCACTCTCTTGGTCTGATTGACGCACTTACCCTGTTAATGAAAAACATATGCCGGGCTTTGATGAGCCCCGCTCTGCGCCGATCGCTTCTATGACTTTGACGTGTAATCGGCCGATCAGATTACCTGTCTGTTGTTGTGATTGTCAGGCAATTGAATTAGCTAATCAGAACCCACGTCTGTGTTAAAGCATTATTGTAACATTTGCTGAGGAGGACGCCCTCAGTATTATTTCAAAATTCAGTTTTTTACGCAATTATAATGTACGGTACTTTATTAACCTTACATAGCCTGTAAAAATCAAGACTTTAGGTACTGTAATTTTGTCAAAATCTGAGATTTTGAATAAATTGCAGGAACCGTCGTTTAATTATTACGATGGAAATATTAGTCGAACACGTACACGATGTTCATGACACAGTATGTACATGGCGTGCAGGACAGTCATACACACATCTAAGGATCATGCCGTAGCACGACAGACAGAGCAAGACAGTAAAAATTAATGTTTTATGGAAAAGAAATACTAATCTATTTTGTATGGAAATGTTGCAACATGGCTTTGATATGTTATTCTTTTCTGCCAGCAAGTGTATTGTAGTAACTAATCTGGATCATAATGTTTATTTCTTTTAGTGTCTGCAACTGCCTTCTACAAAGCCCAACCTGTCATAGACTTTCTGTGCGAGGTGCTGGAGATCCAAAACATCAACGAACAGCGGCGACCGCTTACAGACTCCCAGAGGGTCAAATTCACCAAAGAGATCAAAGGTTGGCATAGTTATTTTTTGTATCTTAGTGGGAAATGACCAGTATTATGTGGGCCGCAAATGGCGCACAGGTCATTTCGTGGTCATCAAGGGTCTTATATCGTTGAGTTTGACAGACTACCGAATATTGATTTGTCGCTTTGTAAAATTCGTGGTATGCATGGCTTTAAGGTAGAAACATCGGCTACGGTGTCATGCACAGATTTGGTTTAAAATGATACAGGATGTGTAGTTGGGTGAGAAAAACTTGCCTGCCAAATTTGAATTTTTGCCAACAAAGCGTTTTTGAGTTATGCCATTTTTGTCATTAGAAAACCCCATTGACTTTGTACATAAAGTGGTTTTGACACTAAGCCTCGTTCACTAAAATTGATAAAAGTTTGAAAATGGATACTATGTTTAAATATTATTTTATCTCCTTTCTATCCCCTTTATAGAACTGCTTTTTGGATCTTTTTATTACAAAAATGTTACCAAATAATATTAGTGACTTTTTTCCTATATATTGGCCAGTATTAAAGGTGATATTTGAAGGTAATGTTAGTACTTGCTCAAATTTTCTTGATTTGATCTAGAAACACTGAATGACCCAATTTCATAATTATTGTCTGAGCTAACCATATGGCCAATTTTAACAAACAAGGTGTCATATGAAAGGTTATTAAATTTAGAAACTTTTTCGCCAGCTTTTTGTAATAAAGTGTTTCTATTTTAAGTTATGGGTGTTTCTAGATTTCCCTAATTTAAAAATAGAAAAAATGATTTTTCTCAAAAAATAAACACTTTATCAAAAAAATCTGGCGAGAGAATTTAGATATTAGGCTTATTAACCACCCCACAAACTATGGAACCCATATCACATTCCCTCTAGGCTAGCAATAATTATTTGTAGAAAAAATTCGGGAATTTTCAACAAATAAAGAAAAACATAAGAAATGTTTAAATTTTCATGAAACATTAAAAATAAGTGGAGTAAAGACTTTTCTTAAATTGGTAATATATTTGATATGGATACATAATTCTGATTTGATATAGTGGCTATTTTCCTGCATGGGCCTATTATCCGATGCTCCTACCTTAAACAATAAAGGGTAATGCATTATCCTTTACACGAAAATAATGTGTCGAGGCAGTAAAAAGCGTAAATAATGGGTGACGTGCAGCGAACCCATTATTTAAACGCTTTACTGCCGAGGACACACTATTTGCGTGTAAAGGATAATGCTGCACCCTTTATTTCTATTCTATTACCACAAAATAGTGCGATTTAAAGAGAAAATATCACATTTTTTGCCCAAATATTCAAGTTGTTTACCTCAAGGTGGAGCGCCTACGCGTAGCCAAAGCGTAAGTGATAACGACGCTAATATACTGCATCGCGCTTTGCTGTGCGCTGTGATGCGAGAAGAACATAAAGTTCGTTGCACTGGTCACTTTATTGCTAATTAATGGTCTTTCACGTGACGCATTTCAACAAATCACAGTGCGCGGTTTTGAATAATGGGTCGTGGGGGTAATAGAATTAGATTTATAGGGCAGCATATCAATTATTTAACGGTAGAGGGCGGCATACAGGATTTAAATGGTGTAGTGATGCACAGTCAATGGCTGCCCTGTTTCTCAATTCAAGAGAATTCATGCGTAACATTAATTTAACAAAGAGACATTCGATATTCAGCTGTCTGCCAAACTTGTAACAACATGTATCGGGCAAGTTGTAATGCAGTTGTTCCTTGCCCAAGTGCTAAGTTATAAATTTAACTCACTGTGGACAAGAACTTAAATGATTATGCACTAAGCAAATTAATTATTAGTTATTATTCTCAAAATCGGAAGGTTGTGGGTTCGAACCCCGGGCGGTAATGCTATCTTGTCGTGCCCTTAGACAATGCTCTTAACCTGTCTTGTCTCTCTCCACCTAGGCGTAAAAATTGGAAGGTGAAACAGACTTGTTGTACGGGAGGAGTGGGGAACCCCCCCCCCCTCCCCCCAACAAGGGTCTGGTCCAAACGCCATAGGAAAAGAGACTGAGCATTTGAACATTGCTGGGGCATGACTTTATCATTTTACCTTTATTATACTTATTAAATGTATGTAAGGAAACCATAAACTAGAACATAAAATATGCAATGCTAACTCTTCATAATTGTAGGTCTTTGTCATTTTAATCCAGGTCTCAAGATTGAGATTACTCACTGCGGTAATATGCGCCGTAAATACAGAGTGTGCAATGTGACTAGAAGACCAGCTCAGACGCAAACGTAAGTCTACACAATGCAAACATAAATCTAATCCTGAGTTAAATTGTTACAGCAACAGAAAATAAACCATGTTCTACGGGCTCAACCATATCCATATTGTTTTAGCTGTTTGCAATTAAATATAGCTGGCCAAAGGGGATTCATTTTGACTGGAATTTGTTTTTAAATTCCGAAATTTTTCAAATTGTTGGCAAAATATTTAAGGATGTTTCAAGCTTTCAGTGATTTTTTAGGGTCATTTTAGCCTCTTTCAGAGAAAAAAATACTTTACTTGGCAAGTCTGTCCGCATGCAGTCATCTTCTTTTTATAAGCTCATGCATCATATTTGTGATGTTTATTTTTATGCGTAATATTTAGGAAGAACTATTTTGAATCTCAATGCCATATAATTGATCTGGGTTGCTTCATTTTTTGAGACCCAAAAATGGTTTATTTCAGGTTTATATGATGTTGCTCTTCGATCCTAGTGACAGTTGCACGCAATATGAACACAGTTTGTTGGCTCTTAAATGTTTTTTAAAATAGCCATAATTGACTCTTGTATGCTTTATTGACATGCTAAATCTGGATACTAGCATGCATTGGCAATTCCCATGCTGTGCCAAGTTTATTAAACCAGCATATTTCACCGTCAGAGCCTTGGCTGGGTGTCATGTGGGATTACAAACTGTTTTAACCTTTTTTTTCCACAATTGACATTTTCAACTCTAGATTCCCGCTTCAGTTGGAGAATGGTCAAACTGTTGAGTGCACGGTAGCCAAGTACTTCAAAGACAAACACAGACGAATACTACAGTAAGCCCAACACTTAAATGAATTTTTTTTTTCATCACTTCAATTTCATAATACTTATAAAAATACAAATATATTGAAAAGGAAAACAGGTAAGGCCAGACAGGAGGGTTGAGTGGGTACAACGGCCAGGCTCACACATCCGCTGGCATATTATACAACTTATCACGACAAAAATATATTGCAGGTTATAAAAATACATCAAAAACGTATTATCAGAAAAAAATATATTGAATTAAAAAAAAGTATAGGAAAAGAATAGTTTTCAGGATGTTTTCACAATATTTTAAGATTTTCTGTTAATACTTGGATCCATGATTTAAAATCATGGGAACTTTAAAAAAAAATCTTCTACAAATTGATGTTGTGAAGTCTGCAAGAAGCTGGTTTGTGTCATGAACTTCTACTTCTATTTCTATATAACGCTGTGTGGTTTTTTTCTCAGGTACCCCCACCTTCCATGTTTACAAGTGGGCCAGGAACAGAGACACACATACTTGCCATTAGAGGTAAGCATATATAATATGAAACCAAGTATATTTTGAACTTATTATCAGATTTCAACACACAACCAATATACTTTGGTTAACGTCATGTTCGGTTGTGATGTCAAAGCTTTTTCGCTGTCACCGTGCTGACAAACGGCCATTGTATATGTGCCTGGATGCGTGTGCAGTAGGGTGCATCAAACGCCCCCTATATCAACCGATTTTCTTCTAACTTGGTCAAAGTGTGCCACTTGCTAAAATAATAATCTCCACCAAATTTAAATTCAATCGGATGTCGTCTTCTGGGTCCACCGGGACCTCAAAGTTTGACGGAATCTTTGCAGCAATTATCACAATTACACATGAGGCAGCTTTTTATCTTCCCATTAGTTGCACATAAAAATCATGGCTCCCGCATGCATTTTGTATCTAATTACACTGAAAAGGGGGAAATGGAATGTTTTATGGTTTCACATCATATTTATAGTGATTGACAAGTGTTGTGCAATGTGTACAATAACTATTGCTGTAGAAATTAATAGCTGCCATATATACCAACATGTTATTTTAATACATTTGCAGCTATTTGCACATAAAAGTCATGGCTTCCGCATGCATTTTGTATCTAATTATACTTTTAATAGAACTTGGAAGTGAAATATTTATGATTTCACATATTTTAGTGATTGACAAGAATTGCTTAATGTACAATAACTATTGCTTAAGAAATTAATAGCTGCCATTGTTATTTTAATACATTTGCGGTTAATTCCATGCTATTTACCTGTTTTAAAAGTACACAATGTTCACACTTCTTTGCAAAGCTTTTTTGGGAACATGAACATGTCTGTCATCATAAAGTAGACTATTTACATGTAGATTGTCATTGTTAATGAAAATCCAGTCTTAATTAACCAGGTCCTATAAAATCAAGTCACCAGTTCCATTAAAGTTGCAGTTTGTGCTTTCGTAGATTTGTTTTCTTTCTTCTGTCTTCCACAACTTGTAAGACGTTTTGATATTAAATGTTCCTCAGATTGGGCTGCTGATATGAAGTCTGAGCTGAGCTGACACCATGCTCTGCAGCCCAATCTCAAGAAACATTATCAAAACATCTTACAAGTTGTGGAACAAGACAGAAGAAAAAAAGCCAAATCTGCAAAAGCGCAAACTGACAGACTTGATTTTGTAGGACCTGGTTAATAAACACTGGATATTCGTTAACCCTAAATACCCATAAATACCACAAAATACTAGAACCACGATGATAACCATGGCGCATGCATGGATCCCAAGTGATGCGATGACAGAATCACACTAAGTGCTAAATGCTCAGGGAATCGCTGGCAGGGCCCCTGTCAGTGGCTACCGGCCGGTGATCGTGTGCTTGGCATGTGAGGGGTTTAAGGTTCGAATCCTGGGGGTACCAAGTGACTTCTGTGTTCGGTGTTAGGGTTAGCAATGACAATCTGCATGTAAATAGTCTCATATGTATATGATGACAGACATGTTTATGTTCACATGGCTTTGTACTAGACTTGTAAAACTATACAGGTAAATAGCATGGAATTAACCGCAAATGTTAAAACATAACATGTTGGTATATATGGCAGCTATTAATTTCTTAAGCAATAGTTATTGTACAACACTTGTCAATCACTAAAAATATGATGTGAAACCATAAAATAATCCACTTCCACTCTTTAGGTGTAATTTGATACAAAATGCATGCGGAAGCCATGACTTTCATGTACAAATAGCACCAAAAAACATAACATGTTAGTATATATGGCAGCTATTAATTTCATAAGCAATAGTTATTGTACAACACTTTTCAATCACTGAAAATATGATGTGAAACCATAAAACATTCCATTTCCCTTCTTCAGTGTAATTAGATACAAAATGCATGCGGGAGCCATGATTTTTATGTGCAAATAATGGGAAGATAAAAAGCTGCCTCATGTGTAATTGTGATATTCGCTGCAAAGATCCCGTCCAAAATTTGAGGTGGAGATTAATATTTTAGCAAGTGGCACACTTTGACCAAGTTAGAAGAAAATCGGTTGACATAGGGGGCGTTTGATGCACCCTAGTGTGCAGTTAACTTGGGATGTGCGATGTGAAACTGCGACCAGCGAAATATGAAGCTGAATCACTACCGGACATGGGATGAACCAAAGTTTGGGTTTGAATGCTGTGTTATAAGGTCTGTATATTTCAACATTTTGTAAGCGTTTTGTCTTTGTGATAGACACAACAGCAGTTTTGGGAAAATGAGCCACTGTAACAAAACTTGGAAGAAGAAAAGCAATTTCCGAATCAAATCTAATCAGTTAAGCAAAGGATTGAAAAGGCGAGAAAGGAAAACACATCATTTGATGTGATGGGAAATTGCACAGAAACAAAATTGGAGTATAGCGTTTGTGTATTATCAATGACATGACGATGTTGAATAGTACTTGTTATTCAGAAATCTGTAAAGTTTAGAAAAGCTTCATTTTTTGGGGTAGTGGAATGAAAATGACTGTTAAGTATGTTTTTTTTTATTAATTGTTCATTATTAGAATTACTGTCTTTGATTGATATGTTACTTAATGTTTGTTTGTAATTAACAATATTTTAAATTGCAGGTTTGCAACATTGTAGCTGGGCAGAGGTGCATTAAGAAATTAACAGACACGCAAACTTCAACTATGATTAAGGTTGGTCAAATTAAAATATAACACCAGTCACTCCTCTGTTGGATTTCTAAAACTGAGAGACTGTCTTAAGTAAATTATCTCAATTTAAAAGTTGAAACCCTTATTTGCTACACATACACCGACACTTTATCTTGCTTGTCCTACTCCACCCAGATTTAAATGGGGAGCGGTTAGGGTTTTACCAACGTTGTTATTGTTTGCTGCCAAATGGTGTGATTTATCCTGGTGGTAGCAGAATAAATGTAAAGCACTTTTGATATCCAATTGATTTAGAATCTAAGACCTACATTTACTTAGATATGGTGTCATGTTTCAAAAATTGCATTTTTTTACATACAAAACAATTATTTTTTTGTTTTTCATCCGTCCCAGGCCACAGCAAGGTCAGCTCCAGATAGGGAGAAGGAAATCAATAATTTGGTAAGTGTAAGTGGTTCCATATTATATTGGCATCATATTCATCAAGGATTTTGATATACTGTGGATAAGCATCTCATTTGCGCAAATGAAGTCAGTCACATACTCAGTGTACAATCAAGCATCTGTCTTATGCAAGAGATTGACTTGTGGAAGAGGTGATGCATATTTTGTTGTTCTGTAAAAAAATCTAAATGATGAACATTTCCATTACTATCATATTGTGAAAAACCCAAGAAGCTGAGGTGTTAGCTCAATATGCTAGGTAAATATTGTAACCGATGACCCCATGTTGGCATGGTTAAATAAGCTGTATTTTTGATGGAAAGTCACATAATGGGCAAATCCACATGGGAGGTAAGATTCACATCAATGCACACTTCTGAGATGTGGATCAATGTGGTCTGCTTTTGTACGTGCAGACGAAAAAGCGCCATGAGCGCCCTACACGCACCATGAATGCCCTACATGCACACAACATTGTGCTATGAGTGTGCTACATGCTCTATAACAACATACATTTGTTTTGAAATGAATGCATTAAATTGATGTGTTTGCAAAAAAATGACGGTAATTTGTTCATACTAAAATTTGATATACAGTACACTACATATTCAATGTTTTTTTGTTAAACCAAACTGCACTTGTCTGCAGAGAAGAGCAGCACTTGTTCACATTTTTAGCGCGTACACGGCGTAAATACAAAAGTGTGGTTCTGATTGTCTGATTGAATCATGTCATGGAAAGCTATGTAACATCAACGTCTTGTACGCTAACCATGCCGCGTAGCATCTTGTGATCCTTACAGTTCTTTTTACATGATAAACAGGACGCGCGCGTCATCTGCCAGCAGCTAAGTACTGTAACACAATCTTTTGTATGTTTTTCTATGCAGGTACACAAAGCAGGGTTTAATAAGGATCCGTACGTAAGAGAGTTTGGTTTGAGCATCAGCACCAAGATGGTGGAAATCCACGGCAGAATCATTCAGGCGCCGAAGATACAGTACGGAGGCAAAGTAAGCATACATAACCACATGGTTACATGTGTAACATTTGTACTATTTGTGGGAGGGAAAGCTTCTTTGGAAGTGTAATGATAATATTGTTGACTTAGAAAAGATAACGATAGTCTTAGTATACATTTATGTCCCAAGAAAATGGAACAGATTCAGATTGAAGATGATTTGGTGAGAAAAGCCACAATATAAGGAATCTTAGAGGCATCACTTGCTTCAAAGTAGTCATTGCACTTCATAAGTTCAAGGAAAAAGTGGGGGTGTTCTTGGTGTGTATTTTTGTGTTGTAACGTTTTCCTGATAGTGGGATAGTAATTTCTGACTGATAATTTCCACACTTTTTATCGTTTTGCTTGACACTTTACAGCAGTTGCAACAGAACCGAACACAGGCAATTCCCAACCAGGGGGTATGGGACATGAGAGGGAAACAATTCCATACCGGTGTGGAGATCAGAGTATGGGCTATCGCATGCTTTGCACCACAGCATCAGTGCCGTGAAGAGTCACTCAGGTATGTAGACCAGTTGGCGTCTCTTATTTATCCTTGCATAGGTTTATTGAGTCTCGTATTGCCTTGCACCTTACTACTAAAGTCACATCTATAAAGCTTGGACACTTAGCATCTCGTCTGCAGAGAATTTGACTCCTGTCCGACACAATGTAAGACGACGAGTTATGTACAGCAGTGTCACACCTCAGGAAGAGATGCAATAGGCTATTCCAGTTGAAATCCACACACCCCCTGTGGAAGATATGGCCTTAATCTCCCACACAAGGGGTGCATATTTCAAATGGAGTTGCCCAGGAATAGCTCGGTATACATCCCTTTGCTTCCAATGCCTTTTCTGGTACACTGTTGATGTGTTGTTGGCAGAATTGATTCGGTTTTTTAAATATAGTTCTTTTCTAGTTAAGTTACCTACCCCCCTTACCTTTACTGCTTCATTGCTACTAAAATGTTACCGCGAGATAAATAACATCATCATCCTTGCTAAATTTTGTTACAGAAATTTCACAGCACAGCTACAAAAGATCTCCAACGATGCCGGTATGCCCATTATCGGCCAGCCGTGCTTTTGCAAGTACGCCGTGGGTGCCGACCAGGTGGAGCCGATGTTCAAGCACCTCAAGAAGACCTTCAACGGATTACAGCTCATTGTTGTGGTTCTTCCTGGAAAGACTCCAGTATATGGTAAGGATTGAACTATTAACCCTCACCACGCGAGTGTCGTTAAAAAATAAATAAAAATCAACAAATTACAGAATTGTCAATTTTCATGACCACATTTGGAATCGGCATGAAAATTGCATTAAAATGAGTACAAACAAGCCTAGTATTAGTTCAGTGGTTCTTGAGATAACTCTTATTTTGAGAAAATATATTAAACTTTTGATGTTGAAGCCTATGGCTAGCACGCAGAGAATTAAGGGGTTTAAGGCTATGAGATGCGGTTTTCCTTACTTATATTTCTGTCTTGAATTTGATGGACACTTTTAGAGTCAGTCATTAAGAAAAATGTCTTGGATAGTAAGTACACCAATAACAGACTTACCTGATAACAAATTTTGCAGGATTGAATTGCTGATGTTGAGGCAGCACCATACAGGGATGTAAATGGGATAAAACGTTTCCAAAATTTAGGAAATGGTTAAGGTTTTATTTTTTTTTAATGGTATTTCAGCATAAAAGAGCAAATTATTATTTTAAAGGGGTGATATCATACCCCTGCCATAGAATATTCCCTGGACGAATGACGCTGGTAAGCGCTCGGCCACCTGGGTAAGGGCCACATTGATTTTCATGAAGTGGATACCCACTTGCATCCCTGTATCACATGTGCGTAAAGCGATGTCGCTGTCTTTGAAGTAAAAATCACCATAGTCTAACGTTGATGTTTGTTCCCTTTTGTTTACAGCTGAAGTCAAGCGTGTAGGAGACACGCTGCTGGGTATTGCCACCCAGTGTGTCCAAGTGAAGAATGTCAACAGAACCACAGCTCAGACGCTCTCAAACCTGTGCCTCAAAATCAACGTCAAACTCGGCGGTGTCAACAACATTCTAGTACCGAGTTTCAGGTAAGTTGCATAAAGGCATCAATGTGACCAACTGAAGGCCATCAAGAGCTGACCCAGACACCAATCAAGATATAACCAATAGATAGTAAAATTAAACAGTCACAACAGCTGCCCTGAACCTTTTTGATTATCTTTTTGTAGTAGTCAGCAGTGGTGGCACCAGGATTTTTAGTAACAAAGTGGGGAAGCAAAGTGAAATTTGAGATGCAAAAAATGTGAAAAATGACCTAAATGTGACAAAATTTGCCCAAAATAGTGTTATTTCAGCGAGTTTTGGTCTGACTAGGGTCAACAGGGAGAAAACCCATGTTTTGGGAAAACTGTCCCCTGTGGCATCACCACAGAGTTGAGCAATGATGCAGCAGTGCCAATCCCTATTACTGGAACCCTTTTTGCATCCACAATGATAGTGACAGTAAAAGAGTGCAATTCAATAACGGTGTGTGTCTTTGTTTCCAGACCGGCAGTATTCCTCAAACCCGTCATCTTTCTAGGAGCAGATGTGACTCATCCTCCAGCAGGCGACGACAAGAAACCTTCAATTGCTGCAGTGAGTAACTTTCCTTCCTGGCATGGTTTGAAATCTGTGAAATCGATCGAGTGCAAATGAGATATCCAATTTGCAATTATATGTGTAATGACATTTAGATGTTGTGTTGTGATCTACCCATATCCTTGATTAAAGTGATTGCAAAACAGGAGAATTGCAAAATCAAGATCATTGTAAATCCAGTTTAAATCCATACACCCCAGTAATGTGAATTTCAGATGGAGTTACATGAATGGGTGATTCTAGTTGAAATCGACACCCCCTGTGTGGGAGATTAAAGTTCTTTTGTAGGGGTATATGGATTTCAACTGAAATAGCACAATGTTTCAGTAAGGGAATTCGTAACTTGTAAGTATGAACAAATTGTTTTACAACATGTTAGAAAAATTTCATCGTTTAACTCGGTTATATCTTTTATGTGTGTATAGCTTGTAGGTAGTATGGATGCTCATCCAAGCCGGTACTGCGCCAGCGTCCGTGTCCAAACACATCGCCAAGAGATCATCGCAGATCTGGCCGGAATGTGCCGCGAACTACTCATGCAATTCTACCGATCCACACGCTTCAAGCCCACCAGGATCGTCATGTACAGGGACGGTGTCAGCGAGGGCCAGTTCCCACAGGTTCTGGCGCACGAGCTTCGTGCCATCCGTGAAGCCTGCTGCTCACTGGAGCAAGGCTACCAGCCTGGGATCACGTTTATAGTAGTGCAGAAGCGTCATCACACAAGATTGTTCTGCGCAGATAAGATGGAGCAGGTAGGCTTCCTAACAGTTGACAAAATGGAGACAAATTCTGTATTTCCAGTTGTGAACACTCAATGCGGGCGAGGCTAGAGCACAACCGGGCTCCTTTTAAATATGTTTGTTCCCACAAAATGCTACTAAATAATGTTAACTAGTGGCAATGGTTTTACATGTTTCAGAGTAGAAACTTAAAATGGTTTGCTGATCGTCTTGTTTCTTGTTGTTTTTACTTTGACTAGATTGGTAAGAGTGGCAACATTCCCGCAGGTACCACCGTCGATACTGGCATTACTCACCCCACCGAGTTTGACTTCTATCTGTGCAGTCATGCTGGAATCCAGGTAATGTTTCTTTGCAATCATCTTAATAGTTTGCGTTAAAGACAAATTTATATTTTGTGACCTGCTGGAAGACACGTCTAAACTGATCATAAATGTCTTTGATGGCGTCTTGAGTCAAGACACATATTGCCAAGCTTACCAGGACACTATTTTGACAGTTGTCTTTTTTTGGTTCCCCAGGGTACTAGCCGTCCGTCCCACTACCATGTCCTGTGGGATGACAACGACTTCTCTGCAGACGAGTTACAGAGCACCACCTACCAACTCTGCCACACCTACGTGCGCTGCACTCGCAGCGCCTCAATCCCGCACCAGCATATTATGCGCACCTCGTGGCATTCCGTGCGTCCGCTACCATCTCGTGAGAAAGATCACGACAGGTTAGTGGTACAGGGTGGTTATTTAACAGTGCGCACTCAAGTTTTTGACATTTGTGATTTGGTCAACATTAATTAGCATTTTTTAACGATACACTATTTTTCTTGATAACCAATTACCAATTAATTGCAAACAAAGGTGTTAACATGTTTTTAATGAGATACATGGGGTCTATCTTGGTAAAATATTGACCAAGTTTGTGTGATGCATGTAGTTTTGTTTAACTAAATTAAAAACAAAAATAACAAGTTCTTATCAAGCATTTTAAGGTATGATCATAAAATTGCACTCTTGTGTTCAAAAACTGTTACCGCAATCAGACCAACCCTGTACGACCCATGACTTACGAAAGTAAAAGTTTTATTTTCCTTGATGCACATATGACCAAAAACCATGTGCTCTTTTTCAACATACTTGCATCTATAACTTCGCTTCAGCAAATTCCTTCAGTGGTGTCCGTCTGCTCTTTCTGACCATCACGTAAAAAGAACCAGGTCACATGATCTACGCTGCTTGACCAGCGAATGAGGTGCCGATGTGATGATGACGTGATTCAATTAGCCAATCAGAAACAGACTTCCTTACTTACACCATTAATTTCAGTGCCAAATTGGCAGACCGCTGAAGAACCTTGCTGAAATCCTATAGTATTTGCTCAATAGACATGATTTACTCCTCATTTTACAGGAAACTTTCTATTCCTTTAATTGCAATTTTGGAACTAAAACATTTCTAAAACTTCTAAATTTTATGATCATACCTAGCATTGTTTAGATAATGAAAAAAAAAATGACAAAAGGAAGTTCAACAATATTTGTTTCTGTTGGAGAAAGTGTTCACATCAGAACAATGTTGAATTGTATTAATTATAACAAGGGTTGTAACCATGGTAACATACCAAAAGGTTTATCACATGACTGGTTTCCTTAATTATAAGTGGGCAACATCACTCAAACAAACTGTCTACAAGCAGGAAATATCTGGGAAGGGGGTGAAAGGTCAAGGTCAATGGAGTGCATAATTATTAGAGATGTTCATTTTATGCACATCACATGAAGTATTTTTTCCTTTCCATCAGTTTCCGCTTTGGCTGTTAATCATTTAATCAAAACGCCCAAAATTCCTTTGCCGGAGAGCTATTCAACTCCGGTGAACAACCACCCCTCTAGCTCAGCTCAGCTTGACTGGCCTGCTTTTGACTCATATTTTGTAATTATCCAATTACAAAAAACAAAGAGGACACGATACATCCACTGCATCTTTTTTTTTTGTTGATTGCCATATATATTTTTTTTCAATTTTTGTTCTTTTTATTCCTTCCCTCCCTTCTACCAAGCAGCGGCCACCAGTCGGGCACTAACAGCAAGTGAGTGCAGCTTTTATGTTTCACTCATCAAAGTTTGATTTTTATTTACTTCAGCTTTTTTTTAGTTCCTTATTTGTAGTTTTCGTTTTTTAAACTTTGATCATATTATTCATGTGTGTTTGTGTGTGTGTGTTGGTAGCAAATTAAAAAAACTTATTCGGTCCATTTTTCATAAGTTCTAGTTCTCACTTCCACTGCTTTCTTAACGCTTGTTTATTATTTTTTTTGGTAGTCTGCCAAAATAGATGTTCTTTTTTATTTAGCTTGCTGTGTTGTTTGTGCTGTAGATTTGAATTTCTTGCGATAGTTTAGAACAAAGTGGTCATTGTGTGCTGTTTTAGACAGGCCAATAAATGTGGTGACTTCCTTAGTGCATTGGAATTTTGTATATATTATTTGCTCCCAGATTTTATGATTTAGAGAGTTATTCTCATCCTCAGCTTGTAAATATTTGTTTGATCCCATGAGTACTACCATCTGATTGGATACAATTAGACTATTATGATTTATAGAGCCAATCAGCAACATGGTAAGAATGGTGGTAGGGCTGAAGATGCTTAACCCCATGAGTACTACCTGCTGATTGGTTACAAGAAAACAAGTATGATTTTTAGAGCCAATCAGCAACATGGTAAGAATGGTGGTAGCTCTGGTAGGGCTAAAGAGGCTCCTCCCCATGAGTACTACCTGCTGATTGGTTACAAGAACACTTATGATTTATAGAGCCAATCAGCAACATGGTAAGAATGTTGGTAAGGCTTGAGCTGGAATATTTAGAAGCTGTATTTTAATTGGTCACTCAGTTGAATGCATCACTTATTTAACCAATCAGAAGCATTGTAAGAAAAGGAGTAGTCCTCATGGGGTTAAAACAATGTATATATTTTGTGCTTTTATTGTGGTATTGCCCTTTATATCCCTGTACAGCCATGAGAAAAAGTTGCATTTGCACAGGTTTTTGTTGGTCTATAGGTTTTGCACACAGGCAGTGTTAATATGTTATACAAAAGTAATAGGTATGCTGTGGTTTTGGTAGAGATATCTTGCAACATGCAAAGGTTTCCAATAGGGGTGTCTGTGTTTACATGTTTCACGTTTAACCGACCGTAAATGCACTATCCGTTTAGGGAAAAAAAGAAATGCCTCCCGGTACTCTTGCTATTGCAATGTTAGGATTATCGTTGTAACATTGGGAAAGCTTTTTTGGGAGGATTGACACCTTTGTACACTGAAAAGCTTGCAGGAGGTAGTTGTATTCTATATGGCCAGCTAAAATATTTGTGGCTCAAAAACACGACTTATGACGTCATTGCCTGGCAGGATACGTGCACATCATCACAATTTCCATTGTTTCTTGCCTGGCAGTATATGCACGCATCATATGTTGTTCAGGGCCCGTGCTTTACAAATTCCCCGCCACATCACTTTAAGGCTATTGAACAGTGTAACGGTTGTATGCAGTTCGCTCAAGCATATCGATATACTAGTCCCTTGTTTCTGTTGATTTCATGGAATATCTATGCCCAGTTCATATTTCAATTTGGTAAATTCTGTTTGGGCAAGGTGTGGCTTGTGGAACTGTGTTCTTTGAAAGATAAAATGAAATTGATGTGCACTACCACTAAGGGTTGTGGTGTGTGTGAAAATGCTGTGTGCTCTTTAGGCATAGTGTAAATAGTGAACTGTGTTTTGTTTCCAGCTAATCAAATCAACCTTCGTTTATTTTGATAGATAAACTGGGTAAGGAGGGAAGTTCATTGTCAATATCATATCGGCCAGAGTGTATTTACTTTTTTGAAATTTGTGGCAAGGCAGTGACTCATGTCCTCAGGAAATCTGAAATTTCTAGTAGTAGTACAAAAAAGTAGAGGATAGGTGTGCTGTGTACCCATTCATTTCAAAGCTTCAGTGCTTTTAACATTGCCAACATTGTAAAAACCTGTTTAGATGAAATTGCTTTGTTATGGAAAGGGGTTTTCAGCTTATCATCTATTTCCTTGCTAATTCAGATTAAAAAATTATATTTTAAACGGGTGGTTGTTAAGTTGGTGTGTTTACCTGATTCCATTGCACTATACCACACTGGTTTGGGCAACTTGTGGACAGATATTTTTTGTTGTTGAAAAGTACATGAGCAAGCAGCATCAGATAAACCATTGATTTCAGAAAAGGATTGTAGCTAGGTATCTGAAACGGTCTCTCTTGTCGTAGCCATGGCTTAGCATGTCTTTATTGCAGTTTTTTTCCCCGCCGCAACCCACTGCTAATTTGAATCTCCTTGTTCCTTGCAACTGATGTACTCATTCAGTGCATAAATAATGCATACCAGTACAACTTGTTTGACTTATAATTGGCAAAAATGGTTTGGGTTTTTGTTACTGCACACATCAATAGAGTCACAGCTTACAGTCACACCTGTCGCGCATTACGCAACGCACAACTAGCGTAAGTGCCACGCCCAAGTGTGTGCACCCCATTCTGTATCAATACATGATGTTATGAGTCTCATTTTTGTGCCAATTTTAAGCTGAACAAACTATAGCAGGGACATCTCAACGATGAGTTCACATTGGTCATTTCGCCTAATTCTTAGTTATATAAGAATACTAACCGTGAAACGTCCGTAAATAGTCAGCTAGCGCTACATGTAGTACTAACCTCCTGGTGGTAGTTATGTGTCCCCTTGTGCTGTGGGTTGTTGTTTTTATAGTTTCTCTCTCAAGCTGTGTGTGTATATGTATAGTAGTAGACAACTGGATACAACATAGAGGTTTGTGTTTGCTTGTGACCGTCTTCAAGGATTATTTCAAGAACCGATGTACAGTTTTTGACCTTTGGGACCAGATTACAGATGTCTAATGTGGCTGTCAAAGATATGGGAAGATTGGTCTATTCCAGTTGAAATCCTTACACCCCCTATGAAAGACATGACCTTGATCTCTCACAGAGGGAGTGTGAATTTCAAATGGGGTTACCTGAATGGATGACCACATTTGATATCTACATCCCATGTGTGGGAGATAAAGGTCATGTTTTCCATAGGGGCTGTCTGGATTTCAAGTGGAATAGACCAATGTGTTCATTTTGCAGCAGAATATGTTGATCATGCATGAAAGGGCTTAAAATACTTTCAGAGGAGCCGAAGGGCAAGTCCACCCCCCCCCCCCCCCATTTTTTTTCCACAAAATATACCTAAAAGTAGTCAGCAATGATAAAAAGTACACACAAGGTCTAGAATTGGTTTAAAATAACGCATTGAATGTAATTTTACTTAAATAGTTTGAACCCATGAATGCATGGTGCAGCAAAAGTGTGAATCAATGCAAAGAACAGTTGTAGGGCTTTCAGTTTGTAGGCCAGTATGTTATTAGCCGAGCATAATCTTTTTATATACTGCCTTTTTTATGACATTAAGCATCTAGCGGTAGATTAGTAGTTGAAAGAAGTAGTCTGGCTTGGTAGAGCAATAGAGGGGTTAGCACATTGGTATGATCTAGCAGTAGATTCATGGATCAAGGATCCATAAATATAAGTCTATTGATAGTACTGCACATGAGAGTACACTAGTGCAGTAAGATTATTGCATACCTTCTTTAGAGAAGCTTGTCCTCGGATTAAAATGGCGGTATAGTCTCGAGTTGGTATAGTACCGAGTTGGTCAGCATCCTGTCACATTTGAGTGTGCATTATGTACCACCATATCATGTATTTAATACGAAGAGAGGCTGTCTGAGACCTGTGTAACACGATACCTCTCTCCACAGTGATAACTTTTATTGTTGTTGTCAATATTGTCAACAACTTGTGGCATCTTGGGTCGGCATGCTCAGTTCTGTATATCTGTCAGATAATTTGTTTAACCATATGCATAATACAAACCCTTGGGATTGCTCAAAGTCTTGATAGGCAACAGTATGGATATACACCGTATTGCACACACAAGGTTTATTTTATCATGCAAATCTGGCTTCTAAGATAACACTAAATCAGCCCCTTAAAATAATCGTTACAGTATCGTATAGATTGATTGATGGTAAAGAGCAAATTGGATGTTTCATTTATAGCAAGCGGTCATACTATATTCCTCATGACTAAGTATAGGCAGTTTGCATGGGAAGGAGGTCAGTATTTGGAGTTGTACTTGTATCACAAATTGACAACCGTCATTGCATCAAAATACAGTCAACAATTAGCCTGATAAGGCCTTTATTCTTTAGATTTACCAGAGGTCTTCGGGTATTCGACATTGGGCATGAGAAAATTAGATAGCATGCATGGTGCATTCATCAAATCACAGATTTCTAATGATAAACCTTACCAAGTTTGCAGCACAATTAATTGATCAAATACTTTCACCTGTGTTTGTGTACCAGTTGTATTTCTGATTTCTGATGTGTTTTTTAAAGCTAACCAATCATCCAAGCAAGCAAGCAAGCAAACAAGCAAGCAATTTACTCATTGTGTGCATTCATGTGGCTCATCTCAATGCCTTAATGCTTACTGGTGGTCAGGGAGGGAGGGAGGAACAGAAGCATATCGTGGCCTGCATCACATACTGTTTTCAAAAGACTGCCTTGTGTGATTTTTATTATCATTGTTGTATTTCATATTGTTATTTTACACTCCGCATGCTTTCTTTTATGAATGGACATGAGATTGTAATATTGTGGTAATACCTCGAAATTAATTTATAAAGTTAATTTTACAGTGCATCACTTTGCAATTAGATGACAATATTAAAAAAAATATCACAGAAGGCAGCCTTTTCAGATTTTACAGTATGTGTAGCAGACGACGATATGTGACACGATCTGATCCAGGCAGGCCAAAGAAGGCAGCTATTTTTGCTCTGTATCTCAATTTGATGATGGCTGCCTTGTGTCTGGTCAGATTGTATTACACCATACATTCCATGTAGCATACAAGCATGGCTGAACTAAATTTCATATTGTCAATGTATTGATACGTTGCCAACATGGAAAAAGTTGAGGTTTGTGGAAAAAGTAAATGGGCATTTGTGAGTTGTTGTTTCAGTTCAACACGACGGACAACACAGCAGAAAATAATAAATTGGTTGTTTTTGTTTAGGTTATTGACATGCTTCTTTGTATTATGCCCAGTTCAAAAGCTTTGCTAAACTCGATGTAAATTCACTAAAAACAGTGTTTTTCAAGCAAAACTGATATGTGAAATGCTTGTTCCATTGCTTATTATGATTTGGGCAAGTCAAAGGTCAGACAAATGATCTGAATTAAATGCAGAGTCTGAGACCAGCATTGGGGGCATCCACATAATACTTAATAAAATGTATTTTTTATCCCTTACAATGTTGGTAGTGCTGTCAGTATTTGACCTCAAGGTCATGACCTCAGGGTCAACTGTCACCTGTTTCTATTTCTTCAGCTAGCATAGTGTAGTAATCATGGGCAAATTGATCTTTATTAACACTCTTCTTTGCCGTTTATAGTGGGGATGTGGATATCTTAACATATTTCCAAACTGATTCATTTGAATTTTGTAGACTCCACCACAGTTCTCTTGCATAACATAGCAATTTTACGTCAGAAGTCATGGTGTGTGATTTGATGTGTATATAATCAGAGGAAAGTAAACAAACAAATATGGAAACAAAACAAACACACATAGAAAAGTTCCTAACTCAAGAACCGTGCATTATGAAGACGCAGAATTGACCTTTTTGCGAATAGACCTGAGATGTCCTCATTTGACATCACACTTTGTTTAGTGAACATCGCTAATGCCCATCTCAAAGCCGTGAAGTGCGCAGTAATGATGCGCACATCGGCGTGATGTCAACATCTCAGGTCTACTCACAAAGGCTTATGGGATTTACCGAAAAGGTCAGTTGAAAAAGCTTCAAGTCAGACACCATCACTTCATTAGCTAGTCTCACGATAGAATGTACGCTTAATTTGAAGGCACCATTATTTTTGTTGCACATGGTGTTTTTATATTTATTATTGTAATGGATTTAATTTCAATATCAATTGACAGTTATTTCTATTTTGATTGTGTTTTATTTGAACTATGAATTGCTGGTGATTAAGGGTAATTGGGCTGTTCCAGTTTAAATCCATACACCCCCTATGGAAGACATGATCTTAATCTCCCACAGGGGGTGTAGATTTCAAATGGAGTCACCCATTCAGGTTACCGCTTTTGAAATTTACACCCGCTCTGTGGAAGAGTAAGGTCATGTCTTCCATAGGGGATGTATGGATTTCAATTCAATCAGATTAATTCAATCTTTCTCCTGTGAATTTGAGCACTAACTTCTCTGCTTGTTTTCTCATCTTCTTCTCTCCAACTTTTTTTTAAACATCACAGTGGAGAAGGCAGCCACCACTCAGGCTCCAGTGGCGGACGCAGCTTTGAAGACATGATGCGGGCTGTCAAGGTGCACGCCGACACTCTGCGAGTCATGTATTTTGCCTGAGACGTCTACCTCAATGTTCAGCACCACAAACCTAGCCACTGGTAGCATGGTATTTATGTACATGCATTATACTTTCTGATGGAAAATATGGTTCTTGGGGAAGCACCATATCATTTTAGGTCAAATATATATTTACAGCACCTTTACTTTTCATTTAAAAAAAGAGCCCAAGTTGTTTTCTATAAAGCAGTCACCGATGAGCTCATGGAAAGCAAGTGGTATGCAAACTTGCAAGGTATTCGCCCAGTGCACGGTTGCACCATATGCAAGGAGAGCCTCGAACTGGCAATAGACATGAAAGGAAGAATTACGTAACTTTACACAGTGTTATATGACTGGTTCAATTCCCATTCATGCATGCTGCCAGACTGAGGCTCTCCTCCATATGTCTGAACCGTGTAATGGACGAATACCTTTGTTTGGTAGTGACATAGGTGTTTGCTTCGCTGGTCTCAGTATCGAATTGTGCACACGAACCGAATCCTACTGAGCGTATACACACACATACAAGGGCGGTTTTTGGCATTCTTGCTGTGCAAATTGCATAAGGGCACTCTGATGTCGCTTCCAAACTGCAGGTGTAACAGAGTATAGATACAAGGTTTGGGTAAGAGGTGGATGCGTAGTGCTATGTGTTTGTCACGTGTAGAGTCTAGTTGTCTTATTCAGCACATGTGAGCAAGTGAGGTCTGAAGTCCACTTGATCCACAGCAAACCATGCTCTGCGTATAAAACCATATTGACCTTTTTAGGAGAACTTTGACAAAAAACACTGATAATATGTGACCGTAGAAACATACAACCAATCAGTGTCTGGCGATTTGGATGCATATTCGACCTCGCAGTGGACACGGCATTCAATATGCAGCGTCAAGTACGAGCAACACGGTACATAATTGGTATGAACAATTATACCGTGAAACACGCTTGTCGAATGCGCTGTTACCAGTGTGTGGTTGGTTTAGGTGTTTTTGTTTACCGCACATGGCATCTTGCTTAACTAATTTCACTGCTCAGTGCCAGAAGTGGGTAAGTGCAATAGCTGCCCTGTGAACATTTGGCAAATTTACACATTGAGTATATTGTACTCATCTGCACATGGCAGCTACATGTATATGTGGCAGCTATTGCACTTACCCACTTCTGGCACTGAGCAGTCGATTTCCGATCACCTGCTGAAAAGGTTCTTTGTACTCTGCATCAACTGCTTACCTAATAGAGCTACATGGAGGGTGCGTGTCTAAGAAAGGGCAAACCAAATGTGTGGGGGCTTAATCAGTTTATGCGTACCCTAACTTACTGAAGGTGATGAATATCCTACACACAGTTGCACACACACCCACACTATCCTGTGGACATGTTTACAAAGATGTACAAAGTAATTTATCCAACATGTAAAAAACATGCACACATGTAAAAAACATGTTTCAGGTCATGCAAGTTGACAGTGTCGTCTGAATGACAAATCAAGACTTGTGAGTGACATCATGGATGAGGTCCTTGCGATGAATGGCATTTCAATATATCTGAGTGAAAATGTGAAGAAATAAATACTTGGCTGTAACAAAGGGTTAGACAAGGTACCTCAATGTTTTACTCACTTTCATCTTTTTCATCTGCATAAAAAAATCATGTTTCCACTGCAGTTTTTGAAACATTTTTCATGTCTGTATCATTTACTAAATAATATACATACAGCTGTACATATTGTCAAAATATTTGAAATGAAGAAAGAGAAACTCATGCAACAAAACATATCGCTGTATTTTAAAGAAAAAAATTCTATGAAATATGATGTAGAATGCAATAGTGGCACAAAGTAATACATTTTTTCTTGAGAAGAGAGATATTCTTAACGTTCATACTTGGTGTATTGGTCACTTGTGAAGTCACTTTGTATCACAGTGTTGTAGTATAGAATTGGACATTTTTTAACACTCACATCACACATATTTGTCTCATAAAACAGAAGACACCACTATATTTAGGTCGTCCGAAGGAAAAGACCTTAGGCCTGTGGCATCACAAATCATACATGTGTCAGTCAGTCAGCGTGTTAACAATTATGCAAGATGGTCTCATATGAACAGATGAAAACTTATTGCAACCAAACTTTTGTCATAGCTGCACTATGGGAACCTTAATGTATTTGCGGTGGTCAAGGTCATATACTGAGGTCAAAGGTCATTTGAGGTCAACTTGTAATATACCATCATGCAAGACTTTTGGTTATAATTTGGTCTCATATGAACGGTTCAAATCCCATTTCAACCAAACTTAGGTCATAGCTGCATTATGGGTACCTTCATGTATTGGTGGTATCCAAGGTCATATACTGAGGTCAAAGGTACGACTTTTGGTTATAATTTGGTCTCATATGAACCGTTCAAATCCCAGTTCAACCAAACTTAGATCATAGCTGCATTATGGGTACCTTTGTGGTATCCAAGGTCACATACTGATGTCAAAGGTCATTTGAGGCCAACTTGTTAATAGGCTGAAAATGGAATAAAAAATGGTCTCACTGTCATGAATGTTTCCGATGCGCCGTTTTCTATCTTTGGACGACCTATTTAGGACTGCAGTCCTCCTTTTTCTTAGTTGTACATTTCTCTTTGTTGTTTGTACTTAAATCTGTATTGTATTGAAGCTCTTTTTCTAAGTGATTTGTATCTGGGATAACATTGGGTAAAAAAACTAGGGCTATTCTAGTTGAAATCCACACACACCCAAATGGAAGACATGACCTTAATCTCCCACACAGGGGGTATAGATTTCAAATGGAGTTGCTCATTTGGGTAACCCCTGTTTGAATTTTACACTCCCTGTGTGGAAGATTAAGGTCATATCTTCCATAGGGTGTATGGATTTCAGCTGGACTGGCCCATTACCAAGCCAGTGGTGCCATATAACTTCAAAAGGCATTCTGCTGTATCCGTTTTTTTGAATAACCCATTTCATTGGCAGGTGATATTCCGTACACTAAGATCATGTTTTCAATTCCATTTTGTCACAAATGGCAGACATCCTGTCTCTATTCCAGCTGTAGAAGTCTGATTATTATGAAGCTATGTATGAAGCATCAACCGATGCTTCTTAATAGTTGTATGATGACAATCGGGTCACTATACTAAATTGCTGAAAACCTTTGACGATAGCGTACTTTAGCATCAGCCAATGCATCCTAATCGGGTCACTATGCTGAATTGCTGAAAACCTTTGAGGCTAGTGTTCTTTATTACATTCGTCGCCTATTCAATGTGTTGAACGCTCTTGTCTCTGATTGGCAACATGATCTGCTGTTGTCCAGTCGTTGAATGCGCCACCTCGTCAACATCAATGAAGTACGCTCTTGTCAAAAGTTTATATCAATTTCACCAGTTTTTTATAATGGTTTTTTTTGTGACTACATCTGAACGCTTGATCATGCTGGCGAATCAGTAAGCAGTAGCTGTATGCTAGTGTCGTCGATATTGCTAGTAACTGAATTTGAGTTTATCGCAAGTTGTTATAGTCTCGTCTCAAGTTGAGAGTAACGCCACATTGGATTTCGCAGTGGCAGATTCGAGGCGTGGTCACCAACCTAATCCCGCGGGGCGTATTCACACGCAAAGAAGGGCGATTTGTCCATACACAGGCGATACAATCGCGTAAACGTACGGATTCCAATCTGCCACTGTGAAATTCAACATAGCATTTCTCTCATCTTGAGACTGACTATAGTAATGAGAGACATTTACATAATTGCTACCAGCATTTGATTACACTTTCGTCAGAATTATCAACCTCTGAGAACTGTTCCGATTGGTTACAAAGAGGGCTTTATCATGTTTTGAGCCAATCAGAGACATGCTAAGAATGATCAGTAGGGCTGAAGAGGATTATGCTTAAAAGTGCCAAGATATCTTAAAAGCTCTATTCTGATTGGTTATTCAGATGATTGTATCATGTAATTAACCAATCGGGGGTACTAGAAAGGCAGTTGTGGCCATTGGGGATAAACACTGCGACTGCTAGTATGATACAACATTTAGATGACATCTTTAGTAGGCATCGTCGCAAAACTTTTAAGCTCTTTTTTCTGTATCGATGTTGTATACTCATCCCAGTGTGACGATTCCAGCCTTGTCATTTTCAGACCAGTTTTTGTGTGGTGTACATGGGCAATACTGAAGCAGTAATATTTGAAAAAAACAGACAATGCATATCAGTAATATTGAAATACTTTAAAAAAAGATTAATAAATTTTACATGTAAAGATTTGACTGAACATGTACATTGTATATTTCTTGTATAAGTTTAACTAGGTCAAATTATAGGTAGGGAATAATTGTTTTATATATTATTATGGGCCTTATGGCTGAAAGCGACCGCTTTTCTTTTTTTTCGCTTCTTTATGATTCATAATGTATGTGTATCTATTGTTGTGGCACTTTTTGTATGCATAATTTTTCCCCCCTCAGGTTTTGTTTCAATTTTTGTTAATATGTTGATAGAAATCGGGAGGGGTGATTAAAAAATGGACCAAACTCGGGAAGAACGATGTTACTAAATAATTCTGGTACCAAGAAATGTTACATTACAGGATACATATTAGACGGCTTTCCCAAATTAGAAACCTTAATTTACTGCTACTGAGATGAGGTAATATGATTATACTTGGAAAAGCAATTGAATGAACGCAGCGTGGTTGAACGTTTGCATGCATTCCCGCCACTCCACCTTGACAATGCGCCCACAGGGAAGATATGGAATGCACATCTAAAATGGTATGTTGTGTTTATTGAATTGAGTTTCTGATTGTAATTAACCGTGGAATGAAAGAAACATTGATCCATTTAATTTTTTATTCAATTTAATACAGAATGGATTGTGAATTTGTAGGTATTGAGACAATTTTGGGGAACAAGCCCTGATTAATGCTCCACAGAACCTATCACAGACTGCTATGTATACAGACTATTCGCAAACAGCCAAAGTCCCCGTGTTTTGTATGCTGTGAATTCTTGCATATTCATGAGGGCTGATCTTTCGATCATATATGTTTAACAATCACGCTAGCATTGCCTGCCTTCGTGTTAACCTCATGATAGTGTGTACATAGCAGTTTTGTATGTCGCACTTCATGGAACATTCATTCGGTCCTCATGAAAGGGGTGATGCTGAGACTTGACTGTTTGCAAATAGTCTGTGATACCTATAATACTCTGCCATCATGCTGTGCAAAATTAAAATAAGAAATATGAAAAAAGTGTATATTTTGATGCAACTTAGTGACAAAAGTGTTGCAGTGTAATGGAAGATTCAGCTTGGGCATACCGAAGTATAATAAGTGCAAAACTGCTGGGGATCGAACCAGGGCACTTGCAATTTCTGGTAGAGAGCTATTCTGCTGTGCATGCCAAAATACAGCAAAGTGCTTGATAATTTATATTACTTCCTCTCACAAGTAACTTCACCAAAGAAATTAATTTGACACAAAAGCTCTCACAGATTTGAAAGGGCCACATAATTTAAATTTCTATGCAGAGGTCATATGATGATGGAAGGAGTCGATACATTCTCTGGTTACAATCTGTGGTTGCGATTATGACAATAATTTATGGACCACACGATATACGCTTTCAACTTGTTCGTTCTTTCTGTGGTTGTAGATCTTATAATAATTATCTGTGGTTGCGATTAGGACATTAGTTTGTGGGCCACACGCTATACTCTTTCATCTCGTTCGTTCCGTGAAGGTCTGTGTCTCGTTCTACCTGAGGGGGTAATCACAAGGATAAATTGATCAAAACATTTTGTGGGGAATTTTTAGTAGCTTTTATACCAAATGTGTTTGAAGTTGCACCAAAAACAGATATCACATATCAAAATTATTGTTAACCTCATGATAGAGATAATATTTATCCCATTATTATATTGTATATATTATTATACCTGTGCATTAAGAGAAAAAAAAAGGTGAATACTTGTCGCGGCTTGCTGCTCTAACAACAACGGTTCTAAGGAGAGGTCAGTGGAAGACTGCATAAAACGGCTCAACAAACTGAAACGTTTGTGTACCTCAATCATGTCATTTGCAATAGTTTGGTACTGAAGAGACGGATTATTTTGTTTGCGAGGTAGTAAAATGTATATAACAGGTATAAAACAGTTGCAATGTATTGCATGGTAGTATCGAAATAAGTAGATGGAAAATCAAGCATGGGTTTTAAATTTGAAGCAAAATGTTCATGTCTCTTTGATACCAATGTAACTACCACTCGAAATTGCAGTGGCTCGAACCAAAAGTTGTGAGATAGGAGAGTGGCTGTGACAAGTGAGTGAAGTATAACAAAATATTGTGCTGCATATATATATTAGCTTGTCTATGTGCAAGTACCTGATTTATTATTAGGAGGAAGTGGTGGTATTTTTTCAATGCTTTTCTTGATTTCAAATGTGCTTTGAAAGAGCTGAAGACCGTCATATCGTCCCCTTTGCAGTAGTTGTGCGAGTTAGGAAAGAACTGTTACGCATTTGCCACACAGTTGAAATAAATCCGGAAATGGCTCTGGATAGCATTTTGCATTAATATGAACCAAACATGGGATATAATGCAGCGAGTAAAATATACTAATTGGTCCCTATTATTGACAATCCAAAATGTTATATTCTTTCTGTGGTAGTCCTAAAATGGTTTTATTTCTGGTGTGAACAAAATGTATTTGCATCAAATATGTTCACATCGCTGCAAAGGGAGAGTCACACAAGTATTCTTGTGACTCGGTTTATATTACAGACGCGTCTTTAGTGTATTTATGATTCCGTTTATTAAATAGGTATATCTTCAGCATCTGATGGATGGAAGTTCTTTGCAAAGTGCATTTCTTTGAAAGGAAAGCATCATACGCCACTTTCTGTAGGATATAGCGTGTCAAGAAAAAATACCTCCGAAACCGTTTCACACCTTGAAAGCTCAGATCAATTCCAAAGGGGCAATTATTTCTTTGAAAAATACTAATACTAATAATTATTAGTCATGAGACAGTCTTGTAAACGAGAGACTAATTATAGACTAGAATGCCAAAGCAACTCTTTAAAGGGAAAACAAAATGGATGACTAATAATAACTAATTGGCATGATTAATAATAATTAGACTATATTTCTAGCTAGATATCTGTTGGTTTTTTTAAAAAATAAAAAAAATTAAAATGGGCGAAAAGTGATTAACCTATTTATATACAGTTGTATTCTTCCTGAAGCCAATCATGACTTATTCTATTAATCTGTGTATACCTATCTGATTGGTTCTTGGGGCTATTGCAATATGAAAAACAGTTTTTTGACACCTTTTTGAAAAAAGTGTATCTTGTTTACGTCGACAAATTGTAGCGTCGGCAGGTTTTTAATCGAGCAGTGGAAGAAGTCGTCTTTCCGTGTACTGATGTTGCTTCAAACTGAAATAATGGCGTCGAGTTTGGGGCGACTAATGTGTATATTGCTGAATTTTGACTGAATAATTAAAAATGATTACAAGTTGCTTGGTACAACTTGTCATGCTGTATCCCACTGTGCACTGAGGTAACAATTTTGTAGAGCCCATTTTGGGGTCAGAAAACAATTTTTGTCACAATTGAGTGATTTTTCATTGATTTTTCTTAGATTCCTGTGCATCGTAATTGTTTTGGATAAAGCTGATTATTAAGTATTATTTGAGTATTACGACTAAACTCGCACTGTCCCTAAAAGTACCATCAATATACAGCTTAATTCAGTAAATATAGTTTAAATCACTTTAACTTCTCAATAATTTTACCAACTCTTCCTTAAATTTAAAAAAAAAATACAGAATGCGAGAGAAAACTTTCGTGCCATGTATTGTTTGTATTTTGTTTCCTATCAATGGCCTTATCTTCTACCATTGTTATTTGCAGTGATTTTTAGTTTTGTAGAAATGAATTGTATTATAGAATGATTATAGTCCATGAACTCCCTCCCAAAGACATGTAAGGCCAAAGTATTTTGTAGAACGCACCTCATTATGACCTCATGCATAGATTTGTACTTCCAAGCATAACTAAAAAAGCAAATTATGCATAAGTGGGTTGTGATTGGTTAGTGTGATAATAGAAATGGGTAGTCCCCGCCTCTACATACATACTGACCAATCACCTTTTTAAATGGCATGATTGACATCAAGTTTGCAGCGATTGAACTCTTACTCATTTCAATTTTGTCATAGTATGTCATGCTTTGTTAGTTATGTCTCGAGTACAGTCCGAAGAAGTTACCAATATTCTATGATCCTTATATTTGAATTATTTTTTAGTAGAAATTAAAACAATTGTACTTTTCCCAGGTATTAAGTTGTACAGTTCAAAACTTTTTTTGTATCACTGACGTTTCCATTCAAAATGGATCTTATGTATGTGGGTAACTCATACTGGAACAAATGTTTGAGCTTTATTTGTGGTCAAGAAATGTTTTCATACATGGATTGCACCTGGGCAAAGTCACATTACTACAAACGAGATAACACAACAAAATTATGTGTCAATTTATGAGAGTTGACCAATTCGCTGGCGTAGTGCACGGTAGAATATGACCGTTGCTAGGTCAACTGGCTCACGCTTTCTTTGTTACGAACCACTGATCGAAACACAAAGCCTATGGCATATCATAATTCGGAATAGGTGTATGAGCCTAGGCTTGAACCAGTAACCATTGGATATTAACGACTAACGTGCACTACGTCAGTGAATGTTGATGCAATTTTAGATTGTAAAATGCCATTGATAAGATTGGTATTCATGACATATTTTCAAGTATGACGATTTCGTCTACCGCTAATCAAATATCGTTTTTTTGAAGACTCAAACATTTGTTCCAGTATTAAAGTAAGCAAATCAATACGATGTAAAAATATAAAAGAAACTAGTATTTTGTAGAGATAGGTATTTTTGAACTGCATTTTTTGAAGGAAGACAAAAAAACTGAATTTCTCTTACTCAGAACATAATGAGCAATCAAACATTTGCTATATAAAACAGCTCGTCCCTTATAACTCAAGAAATTCTTTCCAGTTTTTTTGTCTTACCTATTCATGTGCTGCACTAATAACCTAACATTTTGTAGTGTACTTTTGTGTGTTTTTATTATTATTTTTGGAACACCGTGTATAAAGAGTAGAAACACTTTGTGTTTACTTATTATGAATATTATTATTACTGTACAATGTTTATGTATATGAAGTTTTTTCTTTGTAATAAGGGTATCAAATGTGGCAGAAAACAAATAACACCAAGTCAAGTTCATTATAAAAATGGTAATAATTGCCCGATATTCACACTATCATCAGTATTTATAATTTATTTAGACAAGTACTCAGAAAGTATCATATGAATATAATCAAACTTTTACCTCCAGCCTATGCTTCTCTGTTTTTGATCTTATCAAATGTTTCCTGTGAAATTGAATCGAAACTGGACTTTTTGCAACATATTTCAGAAGTTTAATTTTAGAACTTTGGAATAAAATGAATTCTTTACAGGACCAGGAGGGGCCCCTGGCAAAAGTTATTTTAGGCAGATATATCAAGTTGCCTTTTATAGAGTTTTAGTATATTTTCCCCCAAAACTTCATTGATCATCTTTGAAGCATTTAAGTCATTTGAATATGTGTAAGTTTTGGCCCAACTGAATGACAATTCAGTAGTGGAATTTTATTCAATTAGTAGTTTATTCATATAATGGGAAAGATATATCATGGTGTTTTGTTTTCTTGCTGGTTTGATGATGCTACATATAATTAGTGGTATGCCCTTTGTTTAATTTTGTTTTTTGCTTTGTTTTTTGGCGTGTTTTACGGGGTTTGCAGTAGAGGATAAAGTGCATTATTATAATAAATGACATCCCAAGTGTATAAAAACAATTCTCTGTGTGTTTGCTTTGCTCCTACTTTGTGTGGTTTTGGTTTAAAAAATTTATTCCCAAAATCTTCTCTGTAGTCCACTTGCCCATCATGTATATTCAAGATATTACATTTATATACCGTAACCACTCGGGTATAAGCCCACCTTCGGCTATAAGCCCACCCCCTATTTTTCAAACCATTCTGAGAACAAGGGTGCACTCGGGTATAAGCCCAGTGGTAATTTTGGCTTAGTTCTTAAATCATGTCAATGCTTTTCTTTCACATTCTAGAACAAATATAAAAAATATCAGTTAAAATTAACATTCCATACTTGTAATTAAAAAAATTGATATAGATGATAGAAATTGCTGGTTCTTCGGGCATATTCAAATGGGGCAGATTGTTCTTATTTTAAAATTCAACAACTCATCCTATACTTTTGTACGGGAGCCAACCGTTGTTAATCTGTGATGAATCCACACTTATACAGTAAGCGTATACGCGAACGCCAGTGCACATCCAGGTTACGCGTGAGCGCGTAGCATTCGTCATGTCTGGAATCTGTGTACATATCACGCTTACAAGTTGAATTCCTGATGTTATAGTAGTGCTCGGGTGTTGAATTCAGTATTTTGGAAGTATCGAATAAAGATTGCCATTTTATTCAACGATCTTTTTGTAAGGCTGACTGTCAATGATTAACCGACATTCCTCATGAGTCATGTGAATTATACGATCTTTAGCTTGTTTTCGTTGTTGAAAGGGATTCAATCATGTTTCACTGTTGTTCATCACCGATTACCTCTTGAAATGCACATTTAGTATTTCCTAATATTTAGTATTTCCCGACCGACTTCACACAATTTTCCATGTCCATACCTATACTCATATCCTAAAATTTACTTTCTCCAATATGCCACCTCCCTGCACGAAAAGGTACTGTGAAAACTTTCTAGATTGCAGAACTGGTAGAACTGCTTGTTAGTGTAAAGTTGGGTATGACTAACATGTTCTGTTTTAATATTGACATCAGGTATGAAATGGGTGTCCAGTGGGTACCCTTGAGCATTCAGAGAAATGCAGGGTCAAAGTTTACACTCAATGTTTTGATTTGGTTGCAACCTATTCCTCAGTTCACAAGGATTCAGAAAATATATAGTTTTACCCATGGAGCTAATATAGAAAGGAGAGGAAATAGATTACGTAACGCCTATTGTTCCTATGTGAGTTTCCGAAACGCTATTCATCGAGAGGTACCTTTTGTTTGAGACAAAAGGCTTCCGCCATTAAATCGGTAACTGACCTGACCGCGTATTAATGCTATAATAAGCAGGCTACTATAAGTGATGAAACGAAAGTCACGTGAAAGCATCTACACAAGCGAGAGGTACACTTTGTTGTAATCCAACCCAAGGGTGTGATTGAGTTGTCGCATGCACACAAAACAGAGGTTCGCCTACAATACAAACCTATTGCAGCGCCCAAATTGGTTTGTGCGCTCATTTGATTATACTCAGTGAACACGCTTTGCTCTACCATAGTACCATTTCGCTACGGACAGTTCAGCAGCATAGGCAAAGCACAGGTATTGGAACACATATCTGTGGGCAAAGTGTGCGCTCTGTGTGGCGGATATAAGAATCTACACAATGTTTGCCAATAGGCCTACATATAAGGATTTGAAGTAATTATGATATCGCTCCTACTGTAGTATTTTTAAGGATATTAGCCGCGGTCCACATCGTATTTTATCGTATATAGGCCTACCATAATAATTTACATAAGCACCGCGTATATAGGACTGGCAAGCGAGTGTACCCTGGACCTCAAATGTGATATATTTGCTAAAAACTCGAGAAGCATATAGCCATACTATTTCTGAATCAATCAATAAAGCAAAGCAAATAATACTTGTAGGCCTATAATACTAGATTAAATATAATTGCGGACCAACCGATGCAGCTCGATACGCCCATGTATGAATAAAAGCACCTAACAATAAAGTCGCCCAATTGAACAGCTGTAGGTGTAGATCGCACAACTTCATGACTATTGATTGGCAACATTTTCCAATATGTGACCCCTCGGCACAACTGAGCCCGGATGTCGCCAGTGCCACTATTGAGATATGCTCCATCGAACTTAACAATAAACAATAGGAAACAAAGGATTTATTGACTGTTTTATTGATTTTTCACTACTTAAATGTCAAGTACTATAGACATGATATACATCATTTTAAAGCTAATTTCAAGCAGAATATTTTGGTTGAATATCTCAAAAATGATGTTTGGCGACTTCCGGGCTCAGTTGTGCCGAGGGGTCACATATGTCAGCGCTCAAATCGGACACAATAGACCCTTCAGTGCATTGGTTTTACCTGCCTATGACTAACCAGTCTGGTAGTGAGTTATTGGAGAAAAGGTTGTACATGGGAATTTGGGCTCTATAGGGGTCAAACACAGAAAAAGAAGTATCCAATTTTGATAAAAAATTTCTCAAAATATTGGTCTTGCTCAGAAAAGAAATAGTTTGCACAACCTATGATGTTTTGTTACCATGGTAACACATGAGTTACTGCCTGTCCAATTGATGTTGACATATTTTCCCATGTTACCTAGGTAATGAAATGTCGTACATAGTGAAGACTATTTTTTTCTGAATTATTATAATATTTTGAGCCCATTTTATGAAAATCAGATAAATTTTCAGTTTTCAACCCATGTTGAGCCCTTTGACCTTTTTGTCAATAACTCCATTGGTCATAGGCAGGTCAAACTATTTTTCTGAATTTCAGAATTCTTGTGACCTGGGGAATATTTTGGTATAGTTTTTAAACAAATTAGAGTAATTTTGAGTTTTGACCCCCGTTTTGACTTTTGCCCTCATATTTCTTTTATTGCTAAGGGTGCCCATTGGGTACTCATTTTTAACCTCTCCACATGTTAAGGGGCTGTGCAATAATTATGAGCCCTGGGGGGAGGGTAAAATTGGGGGGGGGGGCAAGAAATTTTTGGCGAGACGAAAGGGGGGCAAGCAATTTTGGCAAGCCGAGAGGGGGGGGGCGATTTTTGCACGCATTCACGGGCACCTTTTAATAAAATGCTTTAAAAGGCTTAGGAAAACGGTAATGAAACGCTTAAATATGCAAATTTTCCTGTCACTGCGCTTCAAACATACATCTAGACCATTTAAAGTTTGGAATTTGGGATCCCAAAAATTTGGCATGTTCAAGGGGGGCAAAGAATTTTGGCGGGCCGAGAGGGGGGGGGCAAGCGATTTTTGGCGGGCGAGAGGGGGGGGCAAGCGATTTTTGGCGAGCCGTTCGGAAATTTTCGGGGGGCTGATAATTATTGCACAGCCCCTAAGGGATCTGGAATGAGCACTTGACAGTATTTTTGTGGGACATGAGAGCACATCAGACATATCGAATTGCATTCTGAATACTGAAGAATGTCTTTCTGATATCAAATAATTTTCATTTTTGAAATTCACGATATAATACAAATTTTATGACAAATTTTAAAATTTGATATTTTTCACATTTTTGATATATAACAGTAAAGAGTAAATTTTATAAATCTAATGATATATTCTTATAGTGTATTGTAGCTGGGAGGAAAAGCCGACGATCAATTGAAAATTTTGACCTTTCATATTGAAGATATGGATTTTAGGTCTTTTGGGGAAAAAAAATCCATATCTTCAATAATGAAAGGTCAAAATTTTCAATTGATCGTCAGCTTTTCATTCAGATTTATAAAGTTTACTTTGAGTACTGTTAAATATCAAAAATATCAATTTTTAATCATTTGCCATAAAATGTGTATTACATTGCAAATTTCAAAAAATCAAAATTATTTGATATCAGAAGGACATTCTTCATATTCAGAATGCAATTCGATATGTCTGATGTGCTCTAATGTCCCACAATAAATACTGTCCAAAGGTTTATACCCCACCCCTTAAGTATTAACTTAAAACAAGAATATATTAGTCATACGCAACTTTACACTAAAGGGGGATGAACAAAACTTGCTCCCCAAAATGACTTCTTTTAAAAGAAATTGCCCCAGCAAAAATTGAATGTGGGTAATGTGCACAAAAGGTCTGCCACTGTAGACACCTGAGACAAACATTCATCTCAGGCAGACACACTGTATTTCATAATGGGGGAGGGGGCTGGGGGCAGGCCATTGTTTCCACAACTGACGGCACACAATTATTACCCCTGTCTATACCTATACTCGTATCCGAAATTTTCTTGCTCAAATATGCCCCCTCCCCCTGATGTATACTATGCCAAACGTCCCAGTTTGTCTCGGTATTGGATGGTTTATCAGTGAAATGTTCCTCCTTTGGCTAAATGTAACATTTTTTATACCCGAGGACATTTGGCGCTTTTGTTACTATTCCAAAAATTCATCCATGAACAAAGGAGATATTGTGGAGTCATTCGTAAAAGAGAAATACACTAAGCCAAAAAAGAAACTTATAATATTTCACAAGGTCATATCTTAAAATCCTGTCCATCAAAATTAACCAAAATTACACACAGGATTGCCTCAATACTCTACTCTAAACTCATGTTAGTAACCAATCAGTTGGCCAACTGACACAACCGCAAAATGCACTGATATGGAACAACTTCCTAGACCACATTCGCAGCCCTATTGGCATCCAGCAAAAGAAATATGTGAGAATGGCATCTTGAATCACAGGTCACATCCAACAATTTTAACAACATTAAGTTAAAAACATTAAAGAGAGTCAAAACAAACTTACCAGGATCATCATGTCACATGTCCAAACAAATAATGAAGTCCTTTAGTAACGGGAAGTATGGGGCAGGGCAATCTTCCCCAGGATATCATCAGGAACTTGGTTGGAAGCATGAGAAACAGGTGCACAGCAAGCGCACGGTGGACCGTTACTAAAGGACTTCATTATTTGTTTGGATATGTGACATAATGATCCTGGTAAGTTTGTGATCTGTTTGTATCGGTTGGTAAGTTTGTGACCTGTGATTCAAGATGCCATTCTCACATATTTCGTTTGCTAGGTGTCAATAGGGCTGTGAATGTGGTCCAGGAAGCTGTTCCATATCAGTGCATTTTGCTATTGTGTCAGTTGGACAACTGCTTGGTTACTGACATGTGTTTAGAGTAGAGTATTGAGGCAATCCTGTGTGTAATTTTCGTTAATTTTGATCGACAGGATTTTAAGATACGACCTTGTGAAAAATTATAAGTTTCTTTTTTGGCATAGTGTATATTTTGGTCTTCGTCGTCATGCTGATAAATGATTCAATAAGCTTCTAATGTCTGACCAGGGGAACGGAATGGAGAGCTGTTACCGAAGAGCAACAAGTGAAAAGTGAAAGTAGCATCATTTTGTATGTCGTCATTAGCAAATGATTTATATTGCTGTGGAAACTGGACATTATTTCAACAAGTCGTCCAGAACATTGATGCAACAGAACTTCATAATCAACAACAAGAAGATTGCTGGATAGGTAAATATTATAAATATGTGGATTTTATTGATTGTATGCATTCATGTTAATATCGGCAACAATATTGCCCAATTGTACTTTACTTTTCATTAAAGATTTAAATTTTGTTTTAACTTATTGCTAACATCTACAAACAGTGTGTTGTTTTCTTGAAGAGGTTCATTAGGTTTGTAGAAACTCATAATAAACATTTCATCTTGTCAAAACCAAAAGTTATTTTACAGTTTTGACCATCTTGGAAAGATGCCCAAGTTCTTGAGAAGGAATGTAATTCGGGAGCCCGCCATATCAGAGAAGCAATCTGGATAAGGAATAGAACACTGAACACTATGAATAGAGATGAAGGGGTCTATTACCTTAGTCACCTATATGACCTTTCTGGGTGCTGGTGTGCCCTCTGTTGGTATATATACAGAAGTTGGATTGAAAAACATTACTCTGAAGATGGCCATCGCCCAAGATGGTCCAAACTGTCAGGTCAGTATTAAAATAACTTTTGGTTTTGACAAGATGAAATGTATATCAGTGTGTTGTTGTGCATTCATGTGAGAACTGGGAAAAGGTGTTTTGGCCTCAAGTCTTTCCAACTTGCAACACTTATCCATTTCCTGATACAGAATTATGTGACAATACAAGTACACCATGCAGAGACCCAGCAGCTGGCTTTCTTACTGCAAGTCATATGATTAGTCATAACCATGCACCTACACCTCACTTTGGCTGTCTGTATGATGGGATGTGTGGGGGTGTGCGCGTGTCTGGCATACAGTGTCACCTCAGGAATGGGAAGGCCATCACATATCATTGAGGGAATCTTTTCCTGCATGCTGGTTATATTAGATGACATTCCTTATGTACCGTACATCAATATCCTTGCCAAGAAACAATCAAAGGTAAGTGTTATTTATTCTTTTCAATCTTAGATGCTGGTTGTCAAAGGAACGAGGATTACTGTGGGCCTTTCTTGGTCCTGTCGCAGTGAGTGAATCTATGCCTGATAGCATATTGGTGATATTAGATGACATTCCTATGTACTGTACATCAATATCCTTGCCAATTAAGAAACAATCAAAGGCAAAGTGTTATTTCTTCTTCTTTTCAATCTTAGATGCTGGTTGTCAAAGGAACAAGGATTACTGTGGGCCTTTCTTGGTCCCGTCGCAGTGAGTGAATCTATGCCTGATAGCATGCTGGTAATATTGAGATGACATTCCTATGTACTGTACATCAACATCCTTACCAAGAAACAATCAAAAGTAAAGTATTATTTCTTCTTCTTTTCAATCTTAGATGCTGGTTGTCAAAGGAACAAGGATTACTGTGGGCCTTTCTTGGTCCCGTCGCAGTGAGTGAATCTATGCCTGATAGCATGCTGGTAATATTGAGATGACATTCTTATGTACTGTACATCAACATCCTTACCAAGAAACAATCAAAAGTAAAGTATTATTTCTTCTTCTTTTCAATCTTAGATGCTGGTTGTCAAAGGAACAAGGATTACTGTGGGCCTTTCTTGGTCCCGTCAAGCAGTGAGTGAATCTATGCCTGATAGCATGCTGGTAATATTAGATGACATTCCTATGTACTGTACATCAACATCCTTACCAAGAAACAATCAAAAGTAAAGTATTATTTCTTCTTCTTTTCAATCTTAGACGCTGGTTGTCAAAGGAACAAGGACTAATGTGGGCCTTTCTTGGTCACGTCGTAGTGAGTGAATCCATGCCTGATAGCATGCTGGTAATATTAGATGACATTCCTATGTACAGTACATCAACATCCTTACCAAGAAACAATCAAAAGTAAAGTATTATTTCTTCTTCTTTTCAATCTTAGACGCTGGTTGTCAAAGGAACAAGGACTAATGTGGGCCTTTCTTAGTCCCGTCGTAGTGAGTGAATCCATGCCTGATAGCATGCTGGTAATATTAGATGACATTCCTATGTACAGTACATCAACATCCTTACTAAGAAACAATCAAAAGTAAAGTATTATTTCTTCTTCTTTTCAATCTTAGACGCTGGTTGTCAAAGGAACAAGGACTAATGTGGGCCTTTCTTGGTCCTGTCGCAGTGAGTGAATCTACGCCTGATAGCATATTGGTGATATTAGATGACATTCTTATGTACTGTACATCAATATCCTTGCCAATTAAGAAACAATCAAAGGCAAAGTGTTATTTCTTCTTCTTTTCAATCTTAGATGCTGGTTGTCAAAGGAACAAGGATTACTGTGGGCCTTTCTTGGTCCCGTCGCAGTGAGTGAATCTATGCCTGATAGCATGCTGGTAATAAGATGACATTCCTATGTACTGTACATCAACATCCTTACCAAGAAACAATCAAAAGTAAAGTATTATTTCTTCTTCTTTTCAATCTTAGATGCTGGTTGTCAAAGGAACAAGGACTAATGTGGGTCTTTTAGTCCCATCGCAGTGAGTGAATCCATGCCTGATAGCATCATGGTAATATTAGATGACATTCCTTATGTACCGTACATCAATATCCTTGCCAAGAAACAATCAAAGGTAAAGTGGGAAGACCATCACACATAGCAGTGAGTGAATCCATACCTGATAGCATACTGGTTATATCAGATGACATACCTTATGTATATCAATTCCCATGTAATGAAGCAACAAAAGAGATAAAGCTAAAAAGTTGTGAGAATAACATCTCATGGGTGCGAATTCTGGCATGTATCCTTTAGGAATAATGCCAGGGAAATATATGCTGCTTGTAATCAATAAACATGGGATGGTGTACCTTGTGAGTTGTGAGAATAACATCTCATGGTGCGAATTCTGGCGTGTATCCTTTAGGAATAATGCCAGGAAATATATGCTGCTTGTAATCAATAAACATGGGATGGTGTACCTTGTGAGTTGTGAGAATAACATCTCATGGGTGCGAATTCTGGCGTGTATCCTTTAGGAATAATGCCACGGAAATATATGCTGCTTGTAATCAATAAACATGGGATGGTGTACCTTGCGAGTTGTGAGAATAACATCTCATGGGTGCGAATTCTGGCGTGTATCCTTTAGGAATAATGCCAGGGAAATATATGCTGCTTGTAATCAATAAACATGGGATGGTGTACCTTGTGAGTTGTGAGAATAACATCTCATGGGTGCTAATTCTGGCGTGTATCCTTTAGGAATAATGCCACAGAAATATATGCTGCTTGTAATCAATAAACATGGGATGGTGTACCTTGTGAGTTGTGAGAATAACATCTCTTGGGTGCGAATTCTGTCGTTTATCCTTTAGGAATAATGCCAGGGAAATATATGCTGCTTGTAATCAATAAACATGGGATGGTGTACCTTGTGAGTTGTGAGAATAACATCTCATGGGTGCGAATTCTGGCGTGTATCCTTTAGGAATAATGCCAGGGAAATATATGCTGCTTGTAATCAATAAACATGGGATGGTGTACCTTGTGAGTTGTGAGAATAACATCTCATGGTGCGAATTCTGGCGTGTATCCTTTAGGAATAATGCCAGGAAATATATGCTGCTTGTAATCAATAAACATGGGATGGTGTACCTTTTGTATGTCAATATCCATGTAATGAGACAGCAAAAGAGATAAATAAAAATAAAAATAAAGTGATGAGAATAATCCACGGTGTGTAGCACCTGGCTGTCTGCACGACGAGATGTGTGAAGGTGTACACTGTGTTACCAAAGAACTCACATCTGACATGCACAGTGTCATCTCAGGAGTGGCAAGGGAAGGCCATCACACCTAGCAGTGAGTGAATCCATACCTGATAGCATACTGGTGATATCAGATGACATACCTTATGTATATCAATTCCCATGTAATGAAGTAACAAAAGAGATAAAGCTAAAAAGTTGTGAGAATAACATTTCATGGGTGCGAATTCTGGCGTGTATCCTTTAGGAATAATGCCAGGGAAATATATGCTGCTTGTAATCAATAAACATGGGATGGTGTACCTTGTGAGTTGTGAGAATAACATCTCATGGGTGCAAATTCTGGTGTGTATCCTTTAGGAATAATGCCAGGGAAATATATGCTGCTTGTAATCAATAAACATGGGATGGTGTACCTTGTGAGTTGTGAGAATAACATCTCATGGGTGCAAATTCTGGCGTGTATCCTTTAGGAATAATGCCAGGGAAATATATGCTGCTTGTAATCAATAAACATGGGATGGTGTACCTTGTGAGTTGTGAGAATAACATCTCATGGGTGCAAATTCTGGCGTGTATCCTTTAGGAATAATGCCAGGGAAATATATGCTGCTTGTAATCAATAAACATGGGATGGTGTACCTTGTGAGTTGTGAGAATAACATCTCATGGGTGCAAATTTTGGCATGTATCCTTTAGGAATAATGCCAGGGAAATATATGCTGCTTGTAATCAATAAACATGGAATGGTGTACCTTGTGAGTTGTGAGAATAACATCTCATGGGTGCAAATTCTGGCGTGTATCCTTTAGGAATAATGCCGTGGAAATATATGCTGCTTGTAATCAATAAACATGGGATGGTGTACCTTGTGAGTTGTGAGAATAACATCTCATGGTGCGAATTCTGGCGTGTATCCTTTAGGAATAATGCCAGGAAATATATGCTGCTTGTAATCAATAAACATGGGATGGTGTACCTTGTGAGTTGTGAGAATAACATCTCAGGGGTGCGTATTGGGGCGTATCCTTTAGGAATAATGCCAGGGAAATATATGCTGCTTGTAATCAATAAACATGGGATGGTGTACCTTGTGAGTTGTGAGAATAACATCTCATGGGTGCGAATTCTGGCGTGTATCCTTTAGGAATAATGCCAGAGAAATATATGCTGCTTGTAATCAATAAACATGGGATGGTGTACCTTGTGAGTTGTGAGAATAACATCTCATGGGTGCGAATTCTGGCGTGTATCCTTTAGGAATAATGCCACGGAAATATATGCTGCTTGTAATCAATAAACATGGGATGGTGTACTTTGTGAGTTGTGAGAATAACATCTCATGGGTGCTAATTCTGGCGTGTATCCTTTAGGAATAATGCCACGGAAATATATGCTGTTTGTAATCAATAAACATGGGATGGTGTACCTTGTGAGTTGTGAGAATAACATCTCATGGGTGCGAATTCTGGCGTGTATCCTTTAGGAATAATGCCAGGGAAATATATGCTGCTTGTAATCAATAAACATGGGATGGTGTACCTTGTGAGTTGTGAGAATAACATCTCATGGTGCGAATTCTGGCGTGTATCCTTTAGGAATAATGCCAGGGAAATATATGCTGCTTGTAATCAATAAACATGGGATGGTGTACCTTGTGAGTTGTGAGAATAACATCTCATGGGTGCGAATTCTGGCGTGTATCCTTTAGGAATAATGCCACGGAAATATATGCTGCTTGTAATCAATAAACATGGGATGGTGTACTTTGTGAGTTGTGAGAATAACATCTCATGGGTGCGAATTCTGGCGTATCCTTTAGGAATAATGCCAGGGAAATATATGCTGCTTGTAATCAATAAACATGGGATGGTGTACCTTTTGTATGTCAATATCCATGTAATGAGACAGCAAAAGAGATAAATAAAAATAAAATAAAGTGATGAGAATAATCCACGGTGTGTAGCACCTGGCTGTCTGCATGACGAGATGTGTGAAGGTGTACACTTGTGTTACCAAAGAACTCACATGTGACATGCACAGTGTCATCTCAGGAGTGGCAAGGAAGGCCATCACACGTAGCAGTGAGTGAATCCATACCTGATAGCATACTGTATGGTTATATCAGATGACATACCTTATGTATATCAATTCCCATGTAATGAAGCAACAAAAGAGATAAAGCTAAAAAGTTGTGAGAATAACATCTCATGGGTGCGAATTCTGGCGTGTATCCTTTAGGAATAATGCCACGGAAATATATGCTGCTTGTAATCAATAAACATGGGATGGTGTACCTTTTGTATGTCAATATCCATGTAATGAGACAGCAAAAGAGATAAATAAAAATAAAATAAAGTGATGAGAATAATCCACGGTGTGTAGCACCTGGCTGTCTGCATGACGAGATGTGTGAAGGTGTACACTTGTGTTACCAAAGAACTCACATGTGACATGCACAGTGTCATCTCAGGAGTGGCAAGGGAAGGCCATCACACGTAGCAGTGAGTGAATCCATACCTGATAGCATACTGTATGGTTATATCAGATGACATACCTTATGTATATCAATTCCCATGTAATGAAGCAACAAAAGAGATAAAGCTAAAAAGTTGTGAGAATAACATCTCATGGGTGCGAATTCTGGCGTATCCTTTAGGAATAATGCCAGGGAAATATATGCTGCTTGTAATCAATAAACATGGGATGGTGTACCTTTTGTATGTCAATATCCATGTAATGAGACAGCAAAAGAGATAAATAAAAATAAAATAAAGTGATGAGAATAATCCACGGTGTGTAGCACCTGGCTGTCTGCATGACGAGATGTGTGAAGGTGTACACTGTGTTACCAAAGAACTCGCATCTGACATGCACAGTGTCATTTCAGGAGTGGCAAGGGAAGGCCATCACACCTAGCAGTGAGTGAATCCATACCTGATAGCATGCTGGTGATATCAGATGACATACCTTATGTATATCAATTCCCATGTAATGAAGCAACAAAAGAGATAAAGCTAAAAAGTTGTGAGAATAACATCTCATGGGCAGGGTTCGAATTCGTTTAAAAAATTTGTGTAGCAGTTTTTGGCTAATTCATCATAATCAGGATACTTCCATATACTAAAGCACTATAAAAAATGCTATACAAATGCAAAATTGGGTAGCAGTTACTTCAAAATGGGGAGCAAACTGCTATGCGATACAGCCAAATTCGAACCCTGCTCATGGGTGCGAATTCTGGCGTGTATCCTTTAGGAATAATGCCACGGAAATATATGCTGCTTGTAATCAATAAACATGGGATGGTGTACCTTTTGTATGTCAATATCCATGTAATGAGCCCGGGGTAATGAGACAACAAAAGAGATAAATAAAAATAAAATAAAATACAAGGACAAGAATAAACCATGGTATATAACACCTGGGCGGCTGTCTGTATGACGAGATGTGTGAAGGTGTACACTGTGTTACCAAAGAACTCACATCTGACATAGAGTATCATCTCAGGAGTGGCAAGAGAATGCCATCACATGTTTCATTGAGTGAACCCATACTTGATAGCATGGTAAGCATGCTGGTGATATGTAAAGACATACCTTACATTTATCAATTGCCATGTAATGAAGGAACAAAAAAGATGAAGAAATACAAGATGTGTAGAGGCGTACACTGCGTTACCAGAGAACTCTTGTCTGACGTGTCATCTCAGTGGGAAGGAAAGGACATCACGCATAGCAGTGAGTGAATCTTTACCTTCATGCTGATGATATTAGATTACATACTTTATGTATATCAATTCATGAGGCAATCAAAGAGATAAGAAATAATAAGATAGAAAGTGATGAGAATAACTCATGGTGTATATCACCTGGCTGTTTGTATGATGAGATGACCTGCATTTCAGTGTCATCTCAGGAGTGGCAAGAGAAGGCCATCACATGTAGCAGTGAGTGAATCTATGCCTGATAGCATGCTGGTAATATTAGATGACATTCCTTATGTACCGTACATCAATATCCTTGTCATGAAACAATCACAAGTAAAGTGTTATTTCTTCTTCTTTTCAATCTTAGATGCTGGTTGTCGAGGGAACATGGATTTGTCCTGTCGCAGTACTTAGTGAATCCATGCCTGATAGCATGCCGTAGTGAGTGAATCTATGCCTGATAGCATATTGGTGATATTAGATGACATTCCTTATGTACCGTACATCAATATCATTGCCATGAAACAATCAAAAGTAAAGTATTATTTCTTCTTCTTTTCAATCTTAGATGCTGGTTGTCAAAGGAACAAGGACTAATGTGGGCCTTTCTTGGTCCTGTCACAGTGAGTGAATCTATGCCTGATGATAGTATGCTGGTGATATTAGATGATACCTTTATGTATCAATACCCATGTCATGAAACAACAAAAGAGATAAATAAAAAAAAAACTAAGACAAGAATAACCCATAGTGTATACCACCTGGCTCTCTGTGATGAAAAGATGTGTGAAGGTGAACACTGTGTTACCAAAGAACTCACATCTGACATACACAGTGTCATCTCCAGAGTGGGAAGGGAGGGTCAACACACACAGTGAATCCATACTTCATAGCATGGCAAGCATGCCAGTGATATGTGAAGACATACCTTATATTTATAAATTGCCATATAATGAATCAAGCAAACGAACAAATACAAGATACAAAGTGATGAGAATAATTCATGGTGTATAACACCTGGCTGTCTGTAACGACATGTGTGAAGGTGTACACTGTGTTACCAAAGAACTCACATCTGACATACACAGTGTCATTTCCAGAGTGGGAAGGGAGGGCCAACACACATAGTGAATCCATACTTCATAGCATGGCAAGCATGCCAGTGATATGTGAAGACATACCTTATATTTATAAATTGCCATATAATGAATCAAGCAAACGAACAAATACAAGATACAAAGTGATGAGAATAATTCATGGTGTATAACACCTGGCTGTCTGTAACGACATGTGTGAAGGTGTACACTGTGTTACCAAAGAACTCACATCTGACATACACAGTGTCATCTCCAGAGTGGGAAGGGAGGGCCAACACACATAGTGAATCCATACTTCATAGCATGGCAAGCATGCCAGTGATATGTGAAGACATACCTTATATTTATAAATTGCCATGTAATGAATCAAGCCCCGGAATCAAGCAAACGAACAAATACAAGATACAAAGTGATGAGAATAATTCATGGTGTATAACACCTGGCTGTCTGTAACGACATGCCTGAAGGTGTACACTGTGTTACCAAAGAACTCACATCTGACATACACAGTGTCATCTCCAGAGTGGGAAGGAGGGCCACACACATAGTGAATCCATACTTCATAGCATGGCAAGCATGCCAGTGATATGTGAAGACATACCTTATATTTATAAATTGCCATGTAATGAATCAAGCCCCGGGAATCAAGCAAACGAACAAATACAAGATACAAAGTGATGAGAATAATTCATGGTGTATAACACCTGGCTGTCTGTAACGACATGCCTGAAGGTGTACACTGTGTTACCAAAGAACTCACATCTGACATACACAGTGTCATCTCCAGAGTGGGAAGGGAGGGCCAACACACATAGTGAATCCATACTTCATAGCATGGCAAGCATGCCAGTGATATGTGAAGACATACCTTATATTTATAAATTGCCATGTAATGAATCAAGCCCCGGGAATCAAGCAAACGAACAAATACAAGATACAAAGTGATGAGAATAATTCATGGTGTATAACACCTGGCTGTCTGTAACGACATGCCTGAAGGTGTACACTGTGTTACCAAAGAACTCACATCTGACATACACAGTGTCATCTCCAGAGTGGGAAGGGAGGACCAACACACACAGTGAATCCATACTTCATAGCATGGCAAGCATGCCAGTGATATGTGAAGACATACCTTATATTTATAAATTGCCATGTAATGAATCAAGCAAACAAACAAATACAAGAAACAAAGTGATGAGAATAATTCATGGTGTATAACACCTGGCTGTCTGTATGACGACATGTGTGAAGGTGTACACTGTGTTACCAAAGAACTCACATCTGACATACACAGTGTCATCTCCAGAGTGGGAAGGGAGGGCCAACACACATAGTGAATCCATACTTCATAGCATGGCAAGCATGCCAGTGATATGTGAAGACATACCTTATATTTATAAATTGCCATGTAATGAATCAAGCAAACGAACAAATACAAGATACAAAGTGATGAGAATAATTCATGGTGTATAACACCTGGCTGTCTGTAACGACATGTGTGAAGGTGTACACTGTGTTACCAAAGAACTCACATCTGACATACACAGTGTCATCTCCAGAGTGGGAAGGGAGGACCAACACACATTGTGAATCCATACTTCATAGCATGGCAAGCATGCCAGTGATATGTGAAGACATACCTTATATTTATAAATTGCCATGTAATGAATCAAGCAAACAAACAAATACAAGAAACAAAGTGATGAGAATAATTCATGGTGTATAACACCTGGATGTCTGTATGAAGAAATGTGTGAAGGTGTACACTGTGTTACCAAAGAACTCACATCTGACATACACAGTGTCATCTCCAGAGTGGGAAGGAGGGCCAACACACATAGTGAATCCATACTTCATAGCATGGCAAGCATGCCAGTGATATGTGAAGACATACCTTATATTTATAAATTGCCATGTAATGAATCAAGCAAACGAACAAATACAAGATACAAAGTGATGAGAATAATTCATGGTGTATAACACCTGGCTGTCTGTAACGACATGTGTGAAGGTGTACACTGTGTTACCAAAGAACTCACATCTGACATACACAGTGTCATTTCCAGAGTGGGAAGGGAGGACCAACACACATTGTGAATCCATACTTCATAGCATGGCAAGCATGCCAGTGATATGTGAAGACATACCTTATATTTATAAATTGCCATGTAATGAATCAAGCAAACAAACAAATACAAGAAACAAAGTGATGAGAATAATTCATGGTGTATAACACCTGGCTGTCTGTATGACGACATGTGTGAAGGTGTACACTGTGTTACCAAAGAACTCACATCTGACATACACAGTGTCATCTCCAGAGTGGGAAGGGAGGGCCAACACACATAGTGAATCCATACTTCATAGCATGGCAAGCATGCCAGTGATATGTGAAGACATACCTTATATTTATAAATTGCCATGTAATGAATCAAGCAAACGAACAAATACAAGATACAAAGTGATGAGAATAATTCATGGTGTATAACACCTGGCTGTCTGTAACGACATGTGTGAAGGTGTACACTGTGTTACCAAAGAACTCACATCTGACATACACAGTGTCATTTCCAGAGTGGGAAGGGAGGACCAACACACATTGTGAATCCATACTTCATAGCATGGCAAGCATGCCAGTGATATGTGAAGACATACCTTATATTTATAAATTGCCATGTAATGAATCAAGCAAACAAACAAATACAAGAAACAAAGTGATGAGAATAATTCATGGTGTATAACACCTGGCTGTCTGTATGACGACATGTGTGAAGGTGTACACTGTGTTACCAAAGAACTCACATCTGACATACACAGTGTCATCTCCAGAGTGGGAAGGGAGGGCCATCACACATAGTGAATCCATACTTCATAGCATGGCAAGCATGCCAGTGATATGTGAAGACATACCTTATATTTATAAATTGCCATGTAATGAATCAAGCAAACGAACAAATACAAGATACAAAGTGATGAGAATAATTCATGGTGTATAACACCTGGCTGTCTGTAACGACATGTGTGAAGGTGTACACTGTGTTACCAAAGAACTCACATCTGACATACACAGTGTCATTTCCAGAGTGGGAAGGGAGGACCAACACACATTGTGAATCCATACTTCATAGCATGGCAAGCATGCCAGTGATATGTGAAGACATACCTTATATTTATAAATTGCCATGTAATGAATCAAGCAAACAAACAAATACAAGAAACAAAGTGATGAGAATAATTCATGGTGTATAACACCTGGCTGTCTGTATGACGACATGTGTGAAGGTGTACACTGTGTTACCAAAGAACTCACATCTGACATACACAGTGTCATCTCCAGAGTGGGAAGGGAGGGCCATCACACATAGTGAATCCATACTTCATAGCATGGCAAGCATGCCAGTGATATGTGAAGACATACCTTATATTTATATTGCCATGTAATGAATCAAGCAAGAGGCTAAAAATTAACCTCAACTTAGCCATCGAGGCTAAGAAATTAACCTTATCGGTGACAAGGCTAAGAAATTAACCTCGTCTTAGCCTGAAATGTTTTTGAGGCTAAAAAATTAACCTCGTCTTGGACTGCTTTAATTTTGAGGCTAAAATTAACCTCAACTTTTTTGAGGCTATTATTAGCCTCAAAAATATGGTCACATGATAGGTCAGAGGTCACCAACTGTCAGGGAGCAGACTATACTGTATGCTGCTCAGAATTGCCAATAATTTTGAAAAATTAACAGTTTAAAGGGTATTTTAGGCTTTTTTACTGGTGCCTAGTTCATGGGGAGCATGGCAACCATGTCTCTGGAAGAAAAATCAGCTTTTCGTAAGTTTCAAAGTATGTATTTTATTGCTTCTTTTTCATCAGGAAATATGGCCTTTTTGAGGTTGTTGAATTCAGCAGACATGCATGTATTGTAGTCTGCAGACATGTATACTGCAGTTTGATGCTGGCTGACCCTGGTGAAAACGTGTTACTGCACTGATGTTGTTAGGGTGTTATGTTAATTGATGTTTGGGGATGTTTGTACTTTAAATTGGGGGTGGGTTATTTAGAGAGTTCAAATATGGTGAGTTAATGTTGTTGGGAAAGTTCAAATAATGAAATATGATAGGTTGTCATATGTTAAGTTGGGATGAAGTGGTGTGCATGCAATATAGTGAATGTATTGGAGATGTTTCTACTTTGAAGTGGGGGAGGGTCATCTGGAGAGTTCAAGTGTGGTGAGTTTTCACCTACACCCGATTTGAAAGAGTTATATGCGGGAGTTCTATTTGGTAAAAGTTGAGATGTGGTCATGTGGTATATGGGGATGTTTGTACTTTTAAGTGGGGGATGGTCATTTTGAGAGTTCTTATGGTGAGTTGTCACCTTCAGCATATTAAAAGAGTTGTTTGGTGACATTGGGATATGGTGTACGTGTCATAAAGATAAACTCTTCCAATACGCTAAAGGTGACAACTCTACAAATTACCCCCTCCCCACTTCAAAATACAACTGTCCCGTAACAATGACAGCACACCATATCCCAACTTTACAAATAAAACTTTCCAATACTAGTATGCTCAAGGTGACAACTTGCACCATATTGGAACTCTTACCAATTGACAACTCACCATATTGGAACTCTCCAAATGCAACTCACCAAATAACCCTACCCCCACTTCATAACACCCCAAAAATATCAGTAACACTTATCACCTAGCTGGATCAATAAATAGCCCAACCGTCCCTGCATGCATGTAATGTTTAGCCTCGTAAAATAGCCTCAATTTATTAGCCTTGTCTTAGCTTAGCCTCTAAATATTGCGAGGCTTAACTAATTTAAATAATTAGGCTAGTTTTCAGGCTAAGGTGAGGCTAAGATAAGGCTAAGACGAGGCTAGTTATTTACGAGGCTAATATTACGAGGCTAATTATTTGAGGCTAATTATTTGAGGCTTATCTAATTTGCATAATTAGGCTAATTTTCAGGCTAAGGTGAGGCTAAGGTAAGGCTAAGACGAGGCTAGTTATTTACGAGGCTAATATTACGAGGCTAATAATGCGAGGCTAATGATTTGAGGCTAATGATTTGAGGCTAATTATTTGAGGCTAATTATTTGAGGCTTATCTAATTTGCATAATTAGGCTAATTTTCAGGCTAAGGTGAGGCTAAGGTAAGGCTAAGACGAGGCTAAGGATATGAGGCTATTCATGAGGCTTATTTTCTGAGGCTAAGTCGAGGCTTAGATAAGGCCTCGACCTTTGGTAAGGGAAGACATACCTTATATTTATAAATTGCCATGTAATGAATCAAGCAAACAAACAAATACAAGAAACAAAGTGATGAGAATAATTCATGGTGTATAACACCTGGCTGTCTGTATGACGACATGTGTGAAGGTGTACACTGTGTTACCAAAGAACTCACATCTGACATACACAGTGTCATCTCCAGAGTGGGAAGGAGGCCATCACACATAGTGAATCCATACTTCATAGCATGGCAAGCATGCCAGTGATATGTGAAGACATACCTTATATTTATATTGCCATGTAATGAATCAAGCAAACAAACAAATACAAGAAACAAAGTGATGAGAATAATTCATGGTGTATAACACCTGGCTGTCTGTATGACGACATGTGTGAAGGTGTACACTGTGTTACCAAAGAACTCACATCTGACATACACAGTGTCATTTCCAGAGTGGGTAGGGAGGACCAAAACACATTGTGAATCCATACTTCATAGCATGGCAAGCATGCCAGTGATATGTGAAGACATACCTTATATTTATAAATTGCCATGTATTGAATCCAGCAAACGAACAAATACAAGATACAAAGTGATGAGAATAATTCATGGTGTATAACACCTGGCTGTCTGTAACGACATGTGTGAAGGTGTACACTGTGTTACCAAAGACCTCACATCTGACATACAGTGTCATCTCAGTGGGAAGGAAGGCCATCATACATACCAGTGAGAGTGAATCCATACTTAATAGTAAGGCAAGCATTTAGGTGATATGTAGACATACCTTATATATAAATTGCCTTATAATGAATGATATGTTTAGATGACATGTTTATACCTAAATGTATATCAATTCCCATGTCATGAAGCATCAACAGAGAAAAAGCTATAAAGTGTTGAGAGTAACACCTCATGGGTGGGAATTAATGGGCGTGTCCTTTAGGAATAATGCCAGGGAGATATAGGCTGCTTGCATTCAATACACATGGGATGGTGTACCTTTACCTTTTGTGTATCAATGAGACAACAAAAGAGATAAAAAAAAATTTATAATACAAGGACAAGAATAATCCATGGTGTATAACACCTGGCTGTCTGTATGACGACATGTGTGAAGGTGTACATTGTGTTACCCAAGAACTCACATCTGATATACACCGTGTCATCTCAGGAGTGACAAGGGAAGACCATCACATGTAGCAGTGAGTGAATCCATACCTGATAGCATGCTGGTGATATTAGATTCATACCTCATGTGTACAAATTCCCAAATAAAGAAGGAACAAAAGAGATGAAGCTACAATATAATGAGAATAGCATGCTGGTGATATTAGATGACATACCTTATGTACATCAATATCCTTGCCATGAAACAAAAGAGATTAAGAAACTTGATACAAAATAACCAATGGTGTATACCACCTGGCTCTTTGAATGACGAGATGCCTGAAGGTGATGAACACTGCGTTTCCATATACTCACATCTGGCATACAGTGTCATCTCAGTGAGAAGGGAAGGCCATCACACATACCTGTGAGAGTGAATCCATACTTATAATAGCAAGGCAAGCATTTTGGTGATATGTAGACATACCTTAGATATAAATTGCCTTATAATGAATGAGCCAAACACAGCAAAAAATACAAGATACAAAGTGATGAGAATAATTCATGGTGTATAACACCTGGCTGTCTGTATGACGAGATGTGTGAAGGTGTACACTGTGTTACCAAAGAACTCACATCTGACATACACAGTGTCATCTCAGGAGTGACAAGGGAAGGCCATCACACGTAGCAGTGAGTGAATCCATGCCTGATAGCATACTGATGATATTAGATGACATACCTTATGTATATCAATTCCCATGGAATGAAGCAACAAAAGAGACTAAATAAGATACAAAGTGATGAGAATAATACCTCATGGATGGGAATTCAGGGGTGTGTTCTTTAGGAATAATGCCAGGGAAATATAGACTGCTTGCATTCAATACACATGGGATGGTGTACCTTTTGTACATCAATATCCATGCAATGAAGCAACTAAAGAGAGAAATAAGTTTGTATGACGAGATGTGTGAAAGTGTACACTGCGTTACCAATCACGTCTGGCATACAATGTGATCTCATTGGGAAAGGAAGCCCATTAAATGTAGCAGTGAATGAATCCATACCTGTATAGCATGCTGGTGAATGGTGATATATGTAAAGACATACCTTATGTATGCTAATGTCATCATAATGAAGCAGCAAAAGAGATTTATAAATACAAGATGTGTGAAGGTGTACACTGTTACCAAAGAACTCGCATCTGACATACACAGTGTCATCTCGGGAGTGACAAGGGAAGACCATCACACGTGAAACAATCACAAAGTGTTATTTTCTTCTTCTTTTCAATCTTAGATGCTAGTTGTCAAGGGAACAAGGATTACTGTGGGCCTTTCTTGGTCCCGCCGCAGTGAGTGAATCCATGCCTGATGGCATGCTGGTGGTATTAGATGACATTCCTTATGTACCGTACATCAATATCCATGCCATGAAACAATCAAAACTGAAGTGTTATTTCTTCTTCTTTTCAATCTTAGATGCTGGTTGTCAAAGGAATGAGTTTTACTGTGGGCCTTTCTTGGTCCCGTCACAGTGAGTGAATCCATACCTGATAGCATGGTGATGATATTAGATGACATACCTTTATGTATATCAATTCCCATGTCATGAAGCAACAAAAGAGATAAAGAAATATACAAGATACAAAGTGACAAGAATTCAGGAGTGTGTCCTTTAGGAATTATGCTAGAGATATATATACAATGTACATGTTGCTTGTTATCAATACACATGGGATGGTGTATATAGCTGTAGACAAGCTTGATTGTATCATTGATGGTTTAGGGTATGCGAGTTACAGTCTCTGTAGTGTTCTCTAAATTGGTAATTGAACTGGCAACCTATATCCTTAACCTGAACTTGAACTGAACTTGAACTTACCCCTGTTCTCATATACACCCTGCCACGTAGGCACACTTGGACTATGCAGGACCATGCTATGGGCAGCTAAAGAGCTGCATCTCTTATATTATTAAAGTGATACATATTAATCATATGAATTGTATTCATGTGTCTTCACTCATCATGTTATAAACCTAACAACATTACAATGGCGACGAGGATCTGTATATAGAACTCATGCATGCTCTTCATTTTAAGTCCTTCGTGAATTATCTCTCATTTGTCTCTGTGGAAAATTTGCATTTGCCTTTGTGGACTTGATTTGTGTATACTCTCATTGGTGGATTGTAGATTTTTACATGAACAATTTCGACTATCTACTAAGCAAATATGGCTGCGTTTCGGATACCATCACCTCTTGCACTTGACCTGACTTCTGGCAATCTTGCGGACGCATGGAAAAATTTCAACCAACGATACACTAATTTCGAAATTGCAACCAGTGTACACAGGAAAGACAACCCCACAAGAGTCGCTACATTGCTAAGTGTTATCGGCGATCCAGCAGTACAAGTATATAACACGTTTACTTGGGATGCTGATGGTGACGACAAGAAGTATGATAAGGTCATAACCAAATTTGAACAGTTTTGTAAAGGAAAAAAGAACCTAACCTATGAACGATATGTCTTTAACAGCCGCAACCAATTGGCAGAAGAGAGCATAGACAACTATGTTACCCGTCTCCGCATATTGGCGGATACTTGTGACTTTGGGACTTTACAGGACAGTCTTATACTGGACAGAGTTGTGTTAGGTGTCCGTAGTCAAGGACTACGGCAACGTTTACTCCGTGTTGAAGATTTATCGCTTGAGAAAGCCCTATCAAAAATACGTGCCGAGGAAGTTGCAACGTCGCAATTGGCAAAAATGGCACCAGGAACTGAGCAGAGAGTCACAGTCAATAAAATGTGTGTCGCAGAAACCAGGTAACCATAGCAACAAGAAGTGTTTCGCTTGTGGTGACGATTTTCCACATGATACTGAATGTAAGGCAACTGGGAAGAAATGCTACAACTGCGGAGGAATGGGACACCTCTCGGTTGTATGCCGCTCACCTCGCACCAAGAAGGAAAATAAAGCGCAAGTGAATTTGGTCCAAAATGTTCAAGATAATGACACAATCCATCTAGGGCAGCCGCATGATTCGGACGAGGACTACATCTTTTGATTTAACCTTCATATATTTCGGGAGACTCTGACTGTGTGACAATCTTCGTGAATATGGAAACCTTAGTGAGCTATAAAGTTTGTGAGAATTAATAAATTTCTTAGTGATAATCATATGATGAGTAACTTCGTGAGACTCGATCATCTTTGTGATATACGTTAATATTTCTTCGTGAGCAATATTAAGTTCTTCGTGAACATTGTTTTTGTGACATTTTAATTTCTTTGTGAACTCTATCTTTGTGACGCTTAAAAGTTCTGTGTGAACATTATAGTCAATATTATATTCAATTATCGTTCATCTTCGTTTCGGCATATTCATCAACATCACTAATCAAATCTCAGTGTTAGTTAGTAAACAAATTTAAACAAATAAAAGGTGTGCATATAACTGACTTTTTATCTATAAAAGATGGGAGGGATGTAGTGTTCTCTAAATTGGTAATTGAACTGGCAACCTATATCCTTAACCTGAACTGAACTTGAACTTACCCCTGTTCTCATATACACCCTGCCACGTAGGCACACTTGGACTATGCAGGACCATGCTATGGGCAGCTAAAGAGCTGCATCTCTTATATTATAAAAGTGATACATATTAATCATATGAATTGTATTCCTGTGTCTTCACTCATCATGTTATAAACCTAACAACATTACAGTCTCCTCATGGGTGGGAATTCAGGAGTGTGTCCTTTGGGAGTAATGCCAGGGAGATATAGGCTGCTTGCATTCAATACACATGGGATGGTGTACTTTAATATGTATATCAATATCCATGCAATGAGACAACAGAGGTGAGAAATAAAAATAAAATACAAGGACGAGAATAATCCATGGTATATTAGCACCTGGCTCTCTGTATGACGAGATGTGTGAGGGTGTACACAGTGTTACCAAAGAACTCACATCTGGCATACACAGTGTCATCTCAGAAGTGGGAAGGAAAGGCCATCACACGTAGCAGTGAATGAATCCATGCCTGATAGCATGCTGGTGATATTAGATTCATACCTCATGTATACCAATTCCCAAGTAAAAAAAGCAACAAAAAAGATAAAGCTACAAAGTGATGAGAATAACGCCTCATGGGTGAGAACTCATAGGTGTATCCTTTAAGAATAATGCCAGGGAGATTATAGGCTGCTTGCATTCAATACACATGGAATGGTGCACCTTTTGTACATCAATATCCATGTAAAGAGGCAACAAAAGAGATCAAATAAAAGTCTGTATGACAAGATGTGTGAAAGTGCACACTGCGTTACATCTGGCATACACAGGAGTGGGAAGGGAAGGCCATCACATGTACTGTAGCAGTGAGTGAATCCATACCAGATAACATGCTGGTGATATTAGATGATAGAAGAGAGAAATTAAGTCTGTAGGACGATATGTGTGATGTACACTGCATTACCAGAGAACTCACGTTTGGCATAGAGTGTCATCTCAGTGGGTACCGGTAGGGTAGGCCATCACACGTGGCAGTGAGTGATCCATGCCTATTCATATTAGATGACATACCTATATGTCCATGTCATGAAACATCAAAAGAGATACAAGATACAAAGTAATGAGAATAAAGCCTCATGGGTGAGAATTCATAGCTGTATCCTTTAAGAATAATGTCAGGGAGATATAGGCTGCTTGCATTCAATACACATGGGATGGTGTACCTTATGTATATCAATATTCATGTAAGGAGACAAGTGATAAATAAAAATAAAATAGAAGTGAATAATCCATGGTATATAGCACCTGGCTGTCTGTCTGACGAGATGTGTGAAGGTGTGTTACCAAAGAACTCTCATTTGGTGACCTGTCATCATGCGCGTACGCAGGAATTTCTCAAGGGGGGTGTGATGATAAAAATACTAAAATAAAGAAATGGCACAGAAGGGTCATCCCGTCGCGCCTCTGCGACGCAGAAAAATGTCTGAGGGGGATGTGCCCCCTCAGAATTAAGAAACTTTTGGAAAATGGAAGACCTAATTGAAGTGATTTGGTGGACCATTTTGGCACTATTAGTGTGTACAATTTTAATTTGAAAAAGCCAAAAATTTGTGAAATGACGGTCGATGAAGCCTTTCGTGAACAAGTTTTCACTACAGTTGTAGGCTTATAAATTGTGTTTGAAAACACAAATCGGTAAATGTCGCAAGCAGAAGCAAAATGGCTGCTTGTTTATCCACTATGCAGGGGGTGTCTGAGGGGGATGTGCCTCAGAATGAAGAAACCTTTGCAAAATGAAGACCTAATTCAAGCGATTTGGTGGACTATTTTGGCACTATTAGAATGATTAGCGTGTAAAATGTTAGTTTGAAAAAGCCGAAAATTTGTGAAATGACGGTCCATGAAGCCTTTCGTGAACAAGTTTTCCCTACAGTTGTAGGCCTATAAATTGTGTTGAACACAAATTGGGAAATGTCGAAAGCAGAAACAAAAATGGCTACTTGTTTATCCACAATACGCAGGGGGTGTCTGAGGGGGGGGGGGCACATTAAGAAACTTTTGCAAAATGAAGACCAAATTGAAGCGAGTTGGGGGACCATTTGGGCACTAGTAGTGGGTAAAAGGTTAGTTTGAAAAGCCGAAAATTGGTGAAATAGCGGTCCATGAGCCTTTCATGAACAAGATTTTTCCCCATGCAGAAGTTGGAAAAATTTGCAAAATGAAGGTCCGATTGAAGCCATTTGGTGATAATTTTTTACACTATTTTTAATCATTGTTTCAAACAGAATAAAGGGCCCGAACTCAATTTGCACAATTAAAACCTTGTAGGCCTACGTTGTCGGGGTAGAGTCCGGGGTAGGGTGTGATGATGTGAGGGTGGGGGTGTTAACATGTATCGACACATTTACGTACGTTGCCGGTCAATGCCGGGTATAGGGGTGAGAAAAATATGTGTGGGGGTAGTTAATGCATCTATATTATGATAATATGTCCCCTATGCCTTGTTCTTCTCTCTCCTCTCCTCCCCCTCTCTCTCTCCCTCCCCCCTCTCTCTCCTTCTCTTTCTTTGCCTTTTCGCCCCCATTTTTATTTTTTTGGACAGAACCAAGGGGGGTGTTTCACACCCGTAACACCCCCCGGCGTACGCCAATGCCTGTCATACACAGTGTCATCTCCAGAGTGGGAAGGAAGGCCATCACATGTAGCAGTGAGTGAATCCATACCTGATAGCATACTGGTGATATTAGATGACATATCTTATGTATATCAATATCCATGCCATGAAGCATCAAAAGAGATACAGAAATATAAGATAAAAAGTGATGAGAATAACACCTTATGGGTGAGAATTTACGGGTGTGTCCTTAAGGAATGATGCTAGGAAGATATGCTGCTTGTTACTATTACACATGGGATGGTGTAGCTGTAGACAAACTTGATTATATCATTGATGGTTTAGGGTATGCGAGTTATAGGGTCTTCATTTGCATTGTAATGAGGGGAGTATCCAATGTGTAGGATAGTCGCCTCATGGGTGGGAATTCAGGAGTGTGTCCTTTGGGAATAATGCTAGGGAGATATAGGCTGCTTGCATTCAATACACATGGGAATGGGATGGTGTACCTTATGTTAATCAATACCCATGTAATGAGACAAAAGAGAAATAAGTCTATGACGAGATGTGTTAAGGTGTACACTGCGTTACTACTCACGCCTGGCATACACAGGAGTGGGAAGGAAGGCCATCACATGTACTGTAGCAGTGAGTGAATCCATACCAGATAACATGCTGATGACATTTGATGATATACCTTAGGTACATCTATATCCGACCTTGCCACGAGGCATTATATCACATACAGCCAGGTATGACGAGATGACCTTCATTACAGTGTCATCTGAGGAGTGGGAAGGGAAGACCATCGCATGTAGCAGCGAGTGAATTCATACCAGCATGCTGGTGTAATATGAGATGACATACCATCGTACATCAATATGCAGTTCATGAGGCAACAAAAGAGATTAAGTCTGTATGACGAGATGTGTGAAGGTGTACAGTGTTACCAAAGAACTCCCATTTGATGACCTGACATACACAGTGTCATCTTCAGAGTGGCAAGGGAAGGCCATCACATGTAGCAGTGAGTGAATCCATACCTGATAGCATACTGGTGATATTAGAGAACATACCCTTATGTATACCAATCCCCATGTCATGAAGCATCAAGAGATACAGAAATATAAGATACAGAAGTGTTGAGAATAACACCTCATGGGTGAGAATTCAGGGGTGTCCTTAAGGAATAATGCTAGGAAGATATGCTGCTTGTTATCAATACACATGGGATAGTTTTGCTGTAGACAAGCTTGATTATATCATTGATGGTTTAGGGTATACGAGTTACGGGTCTTGCATTTGCATTGTAGTGAGGAGAGTATCTGATATGACTCCATGAGGCACAATGTTTGAAGGACAGTCGCCTCATGGGAGTGTGTCCTTTGGGAATAATGCTGGGGAGATATAGACTGCTTGCATTCAATACACACGGGATGGTGTACCTACGTACATCAATACCCATGCAATGAAGTAACAAAGGAGAGAAATAAGTCTGTATGACAAGATGTGTGGCGGTGTACACTGTGTTGCTATACACCTCACATCTGGCATACACAGGCACAGGCAATGCAGGCACAACACCACCTATGCAAATGTGTTGGAAGTTTTGGAACATGTACAGTTGCACAGGGGTAGCGCTAGGTTGCTTTTTGGGGTCCCAGACCCACCAAAATAGAGTTCGGACCCCCTGTTTTTAAATTTTCTGCAAGTTCAGGGGTCCCTGCAGACCCCCAGTTTTTTCAATCTAGCGCTATTGCAGACATACTATTTATGCTGCATTTGTGCAACTCGGGACTCACCAAACTCTACTCCGGACCCCTACTTTTTAATTTTCTGCAAGTTCGGGGGTCCCTGCGGACACTGGAGTGTTTAGTTCTAGCGCTACCCCTGCAGTAGCATTGATAACAATGAGCAGTTCCTGTCGCACAAAAACATTCTGCTAGTCGATGCAGCAGAAAACCGTAAGAATGTACCAGTTTCATTTCCCAATACCACCTTTGTTTCACCCATTGCATGGTTCCGCCATGTGCAAGGAGAGCCTCGATCTGGCAACATGCATGAATGGGAATTAAACCAGTCATATAACATTGCGTAAAGTTATGTAATTCTTCCTTTTATGCCAATTTGAGGCTCTCCTTGCATCATGGTGGAATCGTGCTATAGGCGAATGGTTGATACATCTTACTTGTTCAATGTGCATTCCATTTTAAATACCTGCCAACTGAAGTCACAAATCTGGACACCTGACAGTCTAGTCAAAGATTTCATCCCAGCCAAATATGCTGGGAATCCATCTTCTGCAAAGCATTTTTGGGATTTGCTTGTAAAAAATGGGTGTAATTGAATATATGAAATTTTTAATGAAAAATGTCCAGAAATCTGGACAGTTGGCAGGTATTGGGCTAATCCAGTTGAAATCCATACACCCTTTAAGGGAAGACCTGACCTTAATCTCCCACACAGGGGGTATAGATTTCAAATGGAGTCACCCATTCAGGTACCCCATTTAAAATTCACACTCCCCGTCTGAAAGATTAAAGTCTTCCATAATAGAAAAGCTTACGATTTCCAAACATACGTTTCAAACGCCTGTGCATCTATTCAAAATCACTTACATGTGACAGGATTTTGAATAGATGGACAGGCGTTTGAAACGTAGGTTTGGAAATCACAAGCCCTCTAATGTATGTGTTTTAACTGGAATAACCCATTTCTTTTCATATGTTAATGAGTTATACAAATCCAATCTACACATACAATGAAAGACAATCAATCTTTTTTGAGGGTCTGGTTTGTTTTATTGCCACTTAGCTCCTTGGCAGCTGATTTCTGCTGTGTGGTTGATCCATTTCAATAGTTCCCACCCCCATGATGGAGCTCAATAATGAAAAACAATTGCATTTAGTATCAATAGTCTCATTTTGAAAGCAATAAAACACTTCATGATTGCATCATGAAATTATAAATATTTTCTTGACAGCAACTCCATCATATCATGTTGATGATTTCAGACTGACAAAAAACAAATTTGGTATAGAATTGACAATGTAGTGATCTTCAAATAAAAATGCAGTGTTCTTCAATATAAAGCTCAAATATTAAAGATGATAAACATGTGGATATATCTGCATCTACTTCTTGGGTGGTTCCTCGTCTTCTTTTGTGTAGCTCTTGAGAATTTCCAGGCGTTTTTGGGACTGTCTTTCTTCGCGTCTCTTGCGAGCTTCCTTGGTCTTGTTACGACGGGCTTCGGCCTGGTCCCTGTTTGTTGAAAGTAATAACAATTGAACAACATTGATAAGCATATAATTGGGAAATGATCTCAGAAAAATAGTAGCTTTATAAATTCAACATTTTAATAATTGGCATCACTTTTCAATTGACTAATATCCACAAAAGCTAGAACAGGGATGAAAACAAGCACTGACATAATTTCCTGAAACTGCTTTAACATTTCCTGAAAATGTATATTTCCCTATACTTTGTACAGGGAAGATCGAAGCAAAATTTCCTGAAGATTACATCCCTGCTAGAACCATAAGGTAACAAACCAAAAGTTAATTGATGTTATATGATAGTGTTTTTGTTAGGAGGCTGACCTCTCCCCTGAAACTGAAAGTGTGAAATGTTGAAAATTCCAACCTGAAAGATTAACTTTGACCAATTTTTTTAACTAGGACTAGGACAAAAGGACTTTTATTTGTAGGACATCACCAAACTTTTGTTTGTTTCCTAAAAGCCTTCTGAAATTGCAATTTTCAACTTATTTTGAATCCCTAAGTTTTAGTACAATTTCGAGAAGTACAAATTACACTTCAAAGATCTCGAAAACTGCATGTTGAATTGTCCTTTTAACTTGTTGTTGCAAGTGCCTCAGATTTTGGATATTGGCTTCAACCAGCCTCCTCTATGAAGCTGTCGAGTAGGGGAATCCGAACAATAGCTCATCATTGGCACTTATCAAGGACATAAAACTGAAAGCAGTAAACAAACCCTAGACTATGGCATCAGCTGTTATGATGCTTGTCACAGCTTGTGAATTAGGATACACTAAAACTTTCCCCAAACAAATTATGAACCAGGTAGCTACTGTAAACAGTGGAAAATTTTTGGGCTACATTTATTTTCGCCTTCCCAAGCCGCTACCACGAAAGTAACAACACATGAATATATTCCTTTTTATCTAGGCCAATGTAAGGAAACTTGGAATCACAAATTTAAAAACAAGGGAAACAGCAAAATTTGGCAAAAGGAGCAAAATTTTTGTTTGTTTTACATGTACAGTACTTAGATATCATACTTGCATCCCTGGTTTGGGGGAAATCCCGGAATTTACAAGTGAATGCTATTTGCTAAAAGTTTGTGATATGGTCCGTTCTATGAAACTCTCCTATAATACCTAGAAATGGGATAAATATGAATTATTGCTATTGAAACAGTGGAAGAATACGTACGCTAGCAGCTTGCTGCGGGCCTTCTCTGCCTTCTTCTTGTGGATGAATTCCATGAGTACACGCTTGTTCTTGAAAACATTACCCTTAGCTTTCACATAGAGGAATGGTACCTGTTGATAGGAAGATCACATTCAAACAATGAATGGCTGAATACAATAAATTACTAAATCTAACTAATAAATTGGTGTTACTGAGTAAAAAGCTTCAAATGTTAACTAGTTCAGGATCAATCCTGAAAGAAAGCTTCTCATTTTAATCTACTTCTACCAAAATTATCTTTGTGGGTTTAATTATCACTTTAATACAAGATTCAAATTTTGGACTTGCTACCTTGCCATCAATTAAATGTTACATGTAAAAAATTAATTTGTATGATCCGAATGATGAGAGCCTCAGAAATTTGGACATTGGCTTCAACCAGCCTCCTCTATGAAGCTGTCGAGTAGGGGAATCCGAACAAATAACTCATCACAGGCTCTCACAAATATTTACAGCAGATAATATTCCAATTTAAGTGTACATATTCTCTTATTTGAGATATAGATGCATTATGATCAGGATTGTAGCCAGTGAAAATTAATGTTGGGTAATTTACAATCCTATCTGGGACATATGTTAGTGCACCACCTATTTACAAACCGGAGTACCTACAAAACAATCATGTGAATGTCATGGTGGTGTATGTCACAGAATTTGTATGCATATATTTGTTTACTAAATTCTGTGCATTATCATACAATAGCAACATTTTGGGCCGGTCGCAAATAGCTTATTCCGATTGACTGCTGGTCTGCAAATGGTACAACCAGCCAGTGTAGCTACAACCCTGACCGTGTTCAATTTATTTATCTATTTGTTCAACTTACAAATGCCTGTCGATCTTTTTGGCTTCTCTGTACTTCCTAAGTAGCCTCCTGAGGACACGCATCCTTCTGATCCAGACTACCTTGGTGGGCATACGAGCATTGGCAGTACCCTTTCTCTTACCTGATTGACAAACAAACAAACAAACATTAATAAGTCTCTCACCTGAACCAAGCTATTAATTCCTCCTCCCCCAACAATACTTGGGACACAAAAATGGACGTGTACACCCTTTTTAATCTAGCATTTTTCCACATTGATGAATAGAGCCTCAGCAACGGAAAGTTTGACTTCATACCATAAGTCGAGTAGGGGAATCCTTTATCATCATCGGCTCGAGATGTAATCCAAGATGTGATTTCTGATTTTCATAACTTTTTCAACAACAAAAATTCAAATCCATTTCAAAATTTAGCTGGGATGATAAGATTGGTAAATCCACCTTTTTAACTTGACAAAATGTAAAATACCACCAATTTCTCTATTTTCAAAGTTATCACTCCCCATGGAACCCAAAATGCACGCTCACCACCAAAACTTAATGTTCCTAATTTGACATTTTCACAGCAGATCCTGTGTAGTTCCTTGTTTGTGAAAGGCCCTAGTTCTTGAAGTGCATTGCTTACCTGTGCCCATATGACGACCTTTCCTTCTTGCTTCTGCATTCTTGCGTACACGAGCGCGGGAGTGCACAGCAACTGGCTTGCGAATGATCAGACCATCCTTGATGAGCTTACGAATGTTTTGCCCTGCAAGAGAATCACCAAAGGTGGGAGTTACTTACCAGTGCTTATAATGCTAAGCAGATTGCATCATTATTTTCTTATCATTCACAATCTCTAATTATGAATCATCATTATTTGGCAGTAATTAAATCAATATATGGCAGTCCTATCTAGGTAGGCAAGTAGGTGCATAACTTATCTGTTTCTCTGATGACAACATTGATATTATTAAAGCCAATCCACACTTTCTACACCATGCAATCAGGGGTTAGATTTCGAAGAGAATCACAGAATCGACTCTCGTAATGATTATTGTACGATTCAGTTGTGAGAATCAACTTCTCTCATTGTATCATACAGTAAGTGCAGTGACTATGATGGATTTTGATTCGCGCAAACCAAGACGAAATCTAGACCCCGGCAATACCAGAGAAGACGTCTTATACTTCCCATAATGCATTTCTCCCATTTTAATTTCCTGTACTGATTTGCTACCTAGTGCAACATGCGTCAGTAGCAATGAAATGTACCCCAATGAAATGATTACATCCAGATCTTGCAAAATATATTTATTTCTTTACTATCAATCCAAGTTCAATCAGTCAATTCTCAAACTGAAAATAATGTGGGGAACTTGTGCAAAGTAATGCCTGTGTCATTTGATGATACGATGCGATAGATCATGTTGCAAAGGATTCTTGGAAGGGTAAGATACCTTCTCTGATGCAATACATTTTTCAATCAAGCCTTGAAATAAGCGGGCGCGGGGAGCAAATTTACCCTCGTAAAGCCACTAATTGCTCCTGGTCCTTGTAAAATTCACATGAACCAGGAGCAATTTTCTAAAATAAATTGCTCCTGGTTACAGTTTTGCACTTGATGCAGTAGTGCTGGTAAGCTGTATTGTATATATGCAGAAAAGGATTTAATATTGAAAATTGCTCCTGTTTCTTCAGAAATTGCTCCTGGTTCTTGTAAAATCCCAGTGAACCAGGAGCAATGTTCAAAAACAAATTGCTCCTGGTTCCAGTCTGCTTATTTCAAGGCTTGCTTTCAATACAAAGACATTAGTATCAAAGTTGATCAATTTTGTTACATGGGATTTGCCTCTGAACTTACTGGAGTTAGCATTTGCAATTTCATTGATTTCGTTGGGGTCCAACCACACTTTATTTTTGCCACAGTTTAGCACGCTTGAAGCCAAGCGCTTTTGCAGCCGTAGATTACTGAGAAGAAAGCAAATATGAAAGCATGATTAATCACGGTGATAATAAAAATTAGTTGAACATTTTAACCTGAAAACAAATTATTTACCTGTTTACACATGAAAAAGATAACTGTCAGACTAATATAGCTTGGCAACATTGACATGGTAATCCATACAATTTATTTCATTGAAACACCCACCTAGTGACTCATTTAAGCGCCGTCACGATTCCCTCATATTTTTGTAGTCATAAAAGCTAAACCACCCTAATAAATTGGCCTGAAGTGACTTCACAGGAAAAGCCTGAAAAATGACGCTAATTTGGGATATACAGCCTCAGAAGCGGAAAATATATACAAATTAGATGCAGAAATCTCGTAAAACAAACTTCGGAAATCAGGCCTGAAAACTGGTACCCCTGATAGTGTGGTATGACTTGAATTGCGAGTGCCTCAGAAATTTGGATGTTGGCTTCAACCAGCCTCCTCAATGAAGCTGTCGAGTAGGGGAATCCGAACAATAGCTCATCATCGACACTCATCAAGAAAGGACATCAGAATCAGGTCCATTTTAATGATATTTCTATAGCAATCAAAACCATTCCTATATGATCCCTGCCAATTTCTCCTTTTGCCATTTCAGCTGCGCATGTTTAAAACATTGCTTTGAATGTTGAAATCTTGCACTTGAAAGTTCAGGGTACACATATTAGGCGTTTGCTGCATGAGTCGAAAATACAAAATAAAACTTACATGTACAACTCGGATTTTTTGCTAAAAATTGGCTGATATATCACAAAATTTTACATGCACCCCAAGACAAAAATTTTACATGCACCCCAAGGTAAAATTCTACATGCACGGAGAAAGGTTACATGCATCTGTGCATGTGGTATTTCGAACACTGCACTGGTTTGCTGTACATATTTTATTTGCAAAATGACACGAAAATGTGCCCTTTATTTGCAATTCCTGCAATATGTACGCAAATTGTAATGTGGCAGTGCAGTAATAGTACATGAGCTGACAAGATTGCGACTTTTTGCAAATAAATAATTGGTTTTAGGGGATTTTATTATTTGGCATATATTTTAGCGTTAAGGTTTAGGCTGGGTTTAATAGGGTTTAGCTTTTAGGGCGAAGGTTTTGGGTTTAGGGTTAGCATAGGCAAAATAATTTAGGCCCTTAAAACCGAGGATTGACTACAAAAAAAAAATGCTGCACTTCCCCATAAATGCAAGTTGGGATGTGCAATACCACATGCGGAAATTTTATGCCAGTACTGCACATATTATCAGGTCGTAAAAAAACCCAATCCAGTCCCATTCATTATTTTCACGAAAACTGCACCATTTCACACTTTTCTTAACAAATGCTGCACGCACTATCGTGCAGTCACAACATCATCCTATGTGTTCGTTATTAATTATGTTATAAACTACCAGCTACATGTCTGAGGAAGAGACTGTCGCATGACCAAAACATTCAGCAACACACTTACAAAAAAAATTGCATATTGAATTGACCTAAATTCCTTTAACACAGAAAGTGCAAGTGCCTCAGATTTTGGATGTTGGCTTCAACCAGCCTCCTCATAAAGCTGTCGAGTAGGGGAATCCGAACAATAGCTCATCATTGGCACTTGTCATGGAAAGGGCTGGAAAAAAATGCTAAGTTTCCCGGCAAGGGAAATCTGATGAAGTCAAATTTGAAGTGAACACAAGTTACAAATCCCTTTTGTGATTATTCCAAATGTTTTAAAAGAAAGAAAATAATATCCTCATTTCTATGCCACCTTTCACTTGTCTCATGTGAGAAGTGATGCCGATTTTAGCGATCCAGTCTTTTAGACCACCAGGCACCCAAGCTATATATTTTGCTAATTTATCAAATTAAACTTGTTTTCAACCAGGTACAAACATACCCAAGTTCCATTCCACAGAAAAAGCTTTATTTTGTTCCGAAATTCATGGTTTTTATAGCTATTTTTGATGTAAAAGAGCTTTCATGCAAAACCAGTGATCACTTTCCGAAACTTTTGTTTTTGGCCTTTCGCGTACCGGTAGCACACTTGAAGCGCAAGATTTACGCATGTTTTGACTGTAATTTCCGCTAGCGAATCATGCATTTTCAAGTGCATTTTGATATCTTTTTAAGTTGGTGCGTGACGCAATCCTGCATTTTATTTTATTCAAGATTTTCTCAAAAATGGGAATGAATTTTCTGTAACTTTTCACTCCTCTTTTCTTTCATGCGAGTGTCAGTGTGACGGAAGTGGTGTTTATGAATAACTTATGTTATAATTTCATTTGACATGTTTGATATGTTTCTTCTTTTACGATATTTTAAATTTTTCGAGGCAAAAAGTAAAAAACTCCCTAGTCATGCTACTAAAATGACCATTTTTACTTGCATACTTGACCTGCACATGACTTATTTTTAAATAAAAAGTTGTTTTTATCTAGTTCTACCCACGGGTCACGATTTCCCCATTTCGTGAAAATTATGAATGAGATTTCACTTGACAATCGTGTTAAAATTTCCTCCCAGCATAGATACTCAGCAAGCAACTTATCCTGATGCTGTGTATGAATTAGGTACATGAGTACTAGACGTTCGCTTTTCGTATCTCTTTCCTTGTTGGAAAGGTATAACGTTGAGGAGATAGGAACATGTACAGAAGATCCGGGACCTACTCTGCCATGTTTGGCTGAGTAACGGCACATGAACACGGTCTTTTGTGCCTATGTAAATTAGTCATTGTGTAAAGCCGTGTTTATACCCAGACTGAATCATTGTCGCTAACTGCACAAGTTATGTGTGCAATTTTAGAGAACGTTGACCGACAGAGGGTGTCAATATAGGCCTACGTGTCGCTTTTGAAAAACAGCGAATCATGCGCATGCTCAGCAGGCAAATACGACGGCGATTTAGTACACTGACCATGTGTGCGATTCAGGTTTCTCCAAAAGCGATCGAGTATAAATGCATCTTTAGAAATGACCGGCGATTGTGTGTTCTCAAGTGGGTTTTATCATGTTATACTAAAATGCAGAAAACCTTAGACGAGCGCGTATTGTAAGGATACATCGCGTATATACTGCGTTGAACGCACTTGTCTCTGATTGGCTGCTAAGGCGATATATTGTTGCTGAGTGGAAATTTATGAATGAACTGTGTGCGCCGTACGCGTTGTTAGCGCCGAACTTGCAACATCACGGTAGTCGCGCTCGTAAAAGGTTTGCTGCATTTTAGTATAATTAGTGACCTCGATCAAGCATTGAAAATTTGAAATGCTGTCATTTTTTGTACTGGATCGATCGTTCAAGCATCTCCAACAAATTTTTCAATGGAAGTGCCTCTGGCCCTAGTAGAAGTAAAAAACGGATACTATGGCCATAGTTCTAGGGCTAATGAGTACGTAACTCATAATTTAATACATGAAATACATGATACATGAACATGTGTCGATGTGAACATGTACGACGTCATGCATGCATGGTTTCCGAATTCTGTTCCATTGATCCTCGGAAGTACGTTTATGCCTTTTTTCTCCAATTTCACTATGAATGATAAGTTCATTTAATTTATTATTTCATTTAACAGTTAGAAGAGCGTTTGATTATACTTTAGCATTGTCAAAATAACAATTCTTGATTTCATAGAGCAGTAAATTTGCTTCAAATTGCGGGATAATTCCTCACCTCATCTTGAGAAAATGGCTGCCACGAGGAGAGAGACCGTTTACCGCTGATTTTATGTAGTCCTCCGCCTACTTGCTACGCAAAAAAGGTTTAATTCCACCGAAATGTAGAGACAAAAAACGTTTTCTAACTGTAAAATTTTATGCTACAGAGGACTTTATATATTTGCTTTGCTTACAAAGGGAAAGAAAATGCTATTTCTTCTAGTTGTGAAATGGTGCAAGCATTACATATTAATGCGCAGTTTACGGAAGAAAATGTGGGTCAAAAACATGACGTGTTGTAGAAGGGGACTGTATAAACAAGAGTTGTCTTTAAAAAAAAAGTGCAACTTAGAGCCGTTGTCCCAGACCCCCCCACAGTGTCATCGACCCTATATCTTCATGGCAGGAATCGCCATGGTAGGTTAAATCCACAGCCACGATTAGCCATCTGGTTCAATCCTTTAAAGCTCTTTTAAACTAATAATTAGTCGAGTGACATAACTAAGGCTACTCACAATAGCCGGGTAATCGATCTTGGTTGTGCGTGATTAAGCTTGTATACCCCATTGAGGTCAATGGTCATCGACTTTTATACTGCCTACGGTGAGTGCAGCTGTACTACACGCTGCACGCTGTAGTCCATAACAGGACCAACGCAATATAAAATGGTCAAATTTTGAGTTCAAAGCGCACGGCCAATTTTCAAAGCGCATTCTAGCGACTATCATATCTGTTCAACACGTATTTCCAAGTTTATGAGACCAAATCTGGTTTCTTGAGAAAAAAATCATGACAGGAGATATTCATCATTTTCTAACCCGGTATCAGAAGATTTTCGTCTGATATCAAAATCGTGCATAGCAATTCACGTGTATCGATCCCGTGTATTCATTTTAGTGTCCCGTCTGCACCAAATAATTATTAGCCAGGCGGTGCGGTGTGCACACACCGACATCGCCTGGCTAATAATTATTTGGAGCAGCAGAGACACTAAAATGAATACACGGGATCGATACACGTGAATTGCTATGCACGATTTTGATATCAGACGAAAATCTTCGGATACCGGGTTCATGAGAAAATGATGAATATCTCCCGTAAATGATTTCGTCTCAAGAAACCAGATGTGGTCTCATACACTTGAAAATACGTGTTGAACAGATATGATAGTCGTCGGCGTGCGCTTTGGAAATTGGCCGTGCGCTTTGAACTCAAATCTTACCAAAATTCAAGATTTTAAATAGCGCAGCGTAGACCCTCGTGGAGGTAGTCTCGGGCCAGACTGTATGTGGCTATCACGAACATACAGGATCGACGAGTGTCAGACCGACTGACACAAACTGGCTGTGTAGGAGACTATCGTAGAAGCAGTCTATACTGATGACAATGGCGAATGTATGCTCGCTGACCGTACAGAGGTCAGTCACAGGCTCATGCCATTAGCCTTAGTGTCCTTCAGCCAACTATGCATTTAAAAACTAATAAACAGGTGGGAACACAATGGCCATCCGTGGCTGTGGATTCAACCTACCATGGCATTTTCTGCCATGAAGATATCGGGGCGACGCTGCTGTGCCCCCCCCCCCCTTCGGCTACAAAAACAATTCTCAACCCCCTATAGAATAGCAGTGCTTTGTCACTGAAGGAGATACCCTGTATAATGAAGCACAAATAAATAAATAAATAAAAATACATACAGTTGTTACGAGTCGTACTTGACTCAAGGCCAAAATCACCTTTTTCCCGAACTCACACGAATGCACAACACAAATACACTGTTTGTTTAAGCTAACAAAATCTAAGTCTTTAATTGAAAACAGAGTATGATTGGTACATATAATAACAATATCGCATATACAATAAAATCACACAATGACAGTTTTACTATATCAGTACTTAACCAGCTGTCTTCTTGTTGGTGATCCTAGAGTTCTTGCAATGTTCTGGACGACTGATGTAATATATCCTTATTCACTTGTCCTGCGAAAATCAGCGAAGTCCATAGTACACTTGCATTTATAAATCCTTGCGTATAAAATCCTCATACGAAAATGATGATGCTTCCTCCAATCTCCTTTGCGCTGCTATCTCCACAAATATATCTCCTTGCGCTGCATTCTCCACAAATATATCTCCTTGCGCTGCTTTCTCCAAAAATGGTGTTTCTTTCACCATTCTCTCTTTCTCCAGGGAACAGGTTTCTTTAACACAGCTCCGCTGTTTTTTGACAGATGCGTGGCCTTCACAAACCCAGCAAACTCCAGCAATTTGACAGAAGAACTTTTAATCCTTTGATGAGGAAGAGCACTTTTGTGTGCTCGCTGTCTTCTTCGTTACTGTATTAAAATTAGCTCAATTATTGGCTATATAAACTGGTTAAAATGCACTTCTTTTTTGAAGCACGAAGACCATCACACACATGTGGAGTTTCTCAATCTCCCACGGCATTCTGTAAAGTCCCAACAAAAACCTCCAGCTTTTTATATCAGTACTCATGCAAAAACCCATCATCTATTAATAAACCATTACTTCAATCACATTTTCACAACATTGCTGCAATCTTGGGATTTCCCAAGATTAATTATACACATTCACATTACATCACTTCCTGGGGGTTTTCCTGATGGTGCAATAATGAACTGGGGCTTTCCAAGTTCCAAACATAGCTCTGACTTTGTTTACAATAATTTGGGGGAATTCCAAAATACAAGGGGGTTTCCCATCTCATGAAATACTTTCAGCTTGTAAACAAAGTTAAATAATTATATTAAATTAAATTACTCAGGGCACATCACCCCCTCCCCCCTTAAAAGAAGAAAGTTCGAATGTAATGAAAACTTTCTTAAATGTTTTCTTCTTTTACATCAACTTCAACATATTATCAACTTTGAGTATTTAACTCATCATACACAGTGACTACTTGTCACATACAACTTCCCTTTTAAAGGAAATTTTTTTGTTTGTCAGGTTTTCTTATGCAATTCTGGACAGGGCATCAGCCATTACATTGTCTTTTCCTTAATATGTTTGATGTCCAGATTGTACTCTTGCAAGGTCAAACTCCACCTCACCAGTCTTTGGTTTTTGTTCTTCATCCTGTTGATGAAGGTGAGGGGCTTGTGATCTGTGAAAACAAGCACAGGGTATACTGTGGTACCCAAATACACATCAAAATGTAGCAATGCTAATAGCAATGCTAAACACTCCTTCTCAATTGTGGAGTAATTTCTCTGGTGCTTGTTGAATTTCCTTGAAAAGTAACAAATGGGGTGATCTATTTGATCTTCACCCTCTTGCATCACAACACCTCCACAGCCTATGTCACTGGCATCAACAGTCAACTTGAACTGCTTCTGAAAATCAGGTGCAGTAAGCACTGGTGAACTCATGAGTATAGATTTGACTCTGTGAAAAGCATTTTCACACTGTTCTGACCAAATGAATTTTGCATCTTTCTTCAACAAATCAGTCAAAGGACTTGCTATCTCTGAAAAGTTTGGACAGAACTTTCTATAATAGCCAACCATTCCTAGAAATCTCATGAGTGCCTTCTTGTTTACAGGTGTGGGGTATTGCTCAATTGCTTCAACTTTGGCTTTGATAGGTTTCACCTGACCTTGACCTACAACATATCCTAAGTATGTGACTGTGGCATGGCAAAACTCACTTTTTACCAGATTGACTGTCAATTGTACTTCAGACAGCTTCTTAAACAACTGATGGAGTTGTTCCATGTGTTGTTCCCAAGTTTGACTGTAAACAATCAAATCATCTACATACGCTTCACATCCCTCTATGTCTGCCACAATTTGATTTACCATTCTCTGAAATGTTGCGGGTGCGTTTTTCAACCCGAATGGCATAACTTTGTATTGGTAAAGACCAAATGGTGTACAAAAAGCAGAAATCTCTTTGGCACGGTCTGTGAGTGGAACCTGCCAGTACCCTTTCAAAAGATCAAATTTGCTAACAAATTTTGCATTCCCAATTTTGTCTATGCAATCATCAATTCTTGGAATTGGGTACGAGTCTGTCTTTGAATGAACATTTGCAGCTCTCATGTCTGCGACCAATCGGTATGAACCATCAGGCTTGGGAACAAGAATACATGGTGAACTCCACTCACTACTACTTGGTTCTATGATATCATTGTCTAGCATATAATTAATCTCATTTTTGAGATGTTCCATTTTCAATGGATTGACTCTGCAAGGATGCTGCTTGATTGGTTTTGTATCACCAACATCTACATCATGAAATGCAGCATTTGTTCTACTTGGCGTATCAGGAAATATATTGTCAAATTTGTGAATCAAATTTGCAATTTGACTTTGTTGATCTTGAGAAAGATGACCTAACTTTGAGTCCAAATTAGTGAGCACATCAGAATTGTTCAATTTTACATTATACTCTTTGTGCTCTAGCTCTTTATCCTGGTCATATGTGACATCAGAATTATCATCTTTACTCTTGTCTACATTGGTGATTTTGTCTACATCGGCATGTTTGTCTACATTAGCATGTTTTACTGTACACACAGGTTTTGAAATGCCACTGTCACTTCTTTCAACATATTTTGAGCATATTTATGTGGCATAACTGCCTGCTCTTGCGTCTACCAGGAGTCTTGACAATATAATCTACTTCACCCACTTTTGACTCTACTTCACATGGACCATGATATCTGGCTTGTAATGGGTGTCCTGGAATTGGAAACAGTACTAGAACTTTGTCACCTGGTTTGAACACTCTCTCTTTGGCATGTTTATCATACCATTGCTTCATTTTGGCCTGACCCTGTTTCAAGTTTTCCTTGGCGATATCAGTTGCTCTGTTAAGCCTATGCTTAAAATTGGAGACATAATCCAATAAATTGATATCTGATTTCTCATTGAGCCACTTTTCTTTCAACAACTTTAAGGGCCCGCGCACTGTGTGTCCAAACACTAACTCAAAAGGACTAAATCCTAAGGTTTCCTGAACAGCTTCCCTGGCAGCAAACAACAACAAGTGTACTCCCTCATCCCAGTCCCTCTGAAATTCCAAACAGTATGTTCTGATCATGTTTTTCAATGTTTGGTGGAACCTTTCTAGTGCACCTTGTGATTCTGGATGGTAAGCACTTGAGGTATACTGTTCTATACCTAATTGATACATGACCTGCTGAAACACTCCAGAAGTAAAGTTTGATCCTTGGTCTGACTGTATGGACTTGGGGAGCCCCACAAATGTGAAGAACTTGGTTAAAGCTTTCACTATTGTCACTGCTTTAATATTTCTCAAGGGTATGGCTTCAGGAAAGCGTGTTGACGCGCACATAATTGTCAGAAGGTATTGATTACCTGACTTAGTCTTTGGTAGGGCCCTACACAATCAATAATAACCCTACTAAATGGTTCATCAAAGGCTGGAATTGGCTTCAATGGAGCAGGAGGTATTTTCTGATTTGGCTTCCTACTACTTGGCATATGTGACATGTTTTGCAATATTCAGAAACATCTTTTCTGAGAGTGGGCCACCAGAAATGTCTCAGAATTCTTTCATGAGTTTTCTTAACACCCAAATGCCCTGCCATGGGACTATCATGTGCTATGTTAATAACTTCAGTGTGGTAGACTTTTGGTACCACAATTTGGTGCACTACCTTCCACTCTTCATCGGCAGGTGCATCAAGGGGGCGCCATTTTCTCATTAGCACACCATCTTGTTAGTAAAAACAGACAGAATTTTGTTCTGCTTCTTCTAGGGTCAATGCCCTTTGATTGATCTCTTTGAGTTCTGGGTCATTTTGTTGCTCCAGAATCAGCTTGTCATGACTTAATGAGTCTCTCATGGTTTCCCCAATTTGTTCATGCTCAGAGGCTGTGTCATTTTGAGGGGTCTTCTTATCCCCTGGAGAAGGAAGTTTATCTTCTTTCTCATTCAACTGTGACACAAATGTGTCTTCCAAATTGTAGCCTAAGTCATCAATTTGGTTGTCCTCAATTGTTTCTAATGAGGCTCTCTTACTCATTGCCCGTGTCACTGCACATGCAGGAAATATCTCCTCTTCCTCACTATTATCATCCTGTAAACAGGGCTTATCTGTAACTATTGGGTCAGGAAACACCTTCCCCCCTGCCAAATCATTTCCTAGCAACATGGACACTCCTTTGACTGGCAATTCATGTCTAACTCCTATGGTTACCGGACCAGAAACCAAGTCAGATGTCAAGTTAACTTTGTGGAGAGGTACACTAATTATTTCCATCCCAATACCCTGGATCAAAGCATTACCTGCTGAACTATCCTCATTAAAGGGCAAAGTTCCTTCCAGAATCATAGACCGTGCACAACACGTATCTCGCACAATCTTAATGGGCTTTGGACTACCATTCTCACCAAGTGATACTACTCCCTCTAACACAAATGGTTCAAATTCTTCACACACCTTGTCTGTCTCACCTCCCTTTTGTGGGAATTCTTGTTTCTTGATTTGACTGACTTTTTTCTTTGACTCAAGTGACACTGCACATCCCACAGTATTACTAGCAGTTTGCTGCTGTTTTTGTGCGTCTTGTCTGCCTTTCAAGAAATAACACTGGGTCATCGTATGCCCTGGTCTCTTGCAATGAGTACAAGTTACTTTGGATTGAAATTCAGTCCCAAATTTTGCTTTGTTACCTGAACTCCCTGGGGTCCCTCTACCACCAGCACTATGCTGTGAATTAGACTGAGGTTTCCTTCTTGTGTACCACCCTGATTTATTCTAGGTTGGTTATGGCTGAACCTGTTTGAATAACTTCTGTTATGACCAAATCTACTCCCATTCAATTTGTGAGTTAAGCCATAGTCGTCCGCCATTGTCGCCGCCTCATTTAGCGTCTTAATTTTGCTAGCGCTTTCATCCAAATGGGTTTTAATGTCAACGTGGACACATTTCTTGAACTCTTCTATAAGAACCAATTGCTTAAGTTGGCCGAAATCATCTTTGACTTCTTTTGAACCAAGCCACCTGTCAAACATTTGTTCTTTTACTCTAGCAAATTCTACATGGGTTTGATCTGATTGCTTTCTTGAATCTCTGAACTTTTGTCTGTATGCTTCAGGCACCAGCTCATAGGCCTTAAGGACTGCCTGTTTAACTTCTTCATAATCATTACACTTCTCTATTGGTAGAGCTGAGTAAGTTTCCTGGCCTTCCCCACAAAACTACTTTGTAACAGTAGGGTCCAATGCTCTGGAGGCCATTTCAAATTTGTAGCTACCTTTTCAAAATGTTGAAAGTACTCGTCAACTTCTTTCTCTTTGAATTTAGGCACAAGCTTTACATACTTTGTAACATCAAAGCCTGACTTTGACTTTGAGGAGAAACTTGATGAGTATTTGTCACCTAGCTTAGCCAACTTCTCTTGTTCAAACTCAATTTCTTTTTCTTTCAAATGTGCTTCCATTTGAATTTTTGCTAGTTTTTCCTTTTCTTCCATTTCTAATTTGTGGTGCTCGAGCGCCATCTTTTCTTGGCGTGCTTTTTCTTCCATTGCTAGTTTTTGTTTTTCAATGTCTAGCCGTTCTTGTTTTTCTTTATTTTCATTCTCTAACTTGATCATCTCCAGTTTTTCTTTTTGGTCCATTTCTATTTTCTTTTGGTCCATTTCCATTTTCCTCAGTTCTAATTGAATTTCCAACTCTTTCAATTTAAATGCTGAGTCCCCACCAATTTCAGTTTCTACGTCAAGTTTCTCTGCCAAATAGGATTCATCAAAAATGTCCTCCCCGACCAAAACATCAATCAATGCATTTTTGATTATTTGCTTTCTTGTAGCTTGCTTTACTTTCAAGTTATAATGTTTGGCAAATGCTAATAAATCAGGCTTCTTCAACTCATCAAACTTCTCCCAATTTATAGTTTCAAGAAACTCTTCTGCTTTAAACTCTGCCATACTGTACTTTCACGTTCAAGACTTTAGTAAATTAATGTTAACTTTTTTACAGTGTATCTCCCGGACGACGAGCCCCCAATTTTTGTTACGAGTCGTACTTGACTCAAGGCCAAAATCACCTTTTTCCCGAACTCACACGAATGCACAACACAAATACACTGTTTGTTTAAGCTAACAAAATCTAAGTCTTTAATTGAAAACAGAGTATGATTGGTACATATAATAACAATATCGCATATACAATAAAATCACACAATGACAGTTTTACTATATCAGTACTTAACCAGCTGTCTTCTTGTTGGTGATCCTAGAGTTCTTGCAATGTTCTGGACGACTGATGTAATATATCCTTATTCACTTGTCCTGCGAAAATCAGCGAAGTCCATAGTACACTTGCATTTATAAATCCTTGCGTATAAAATCCTCATACGAAAATGATGATGCTTCCTCCAATCTCCTTTGCGCTGCTATCTCCACAAATATATCTCCTTGCGCTGCATTCTCCACAAATATATCTCCTTGCGCTGCTTTCTCCAAAAATGGTGTTTCTTTCACCATTCTCTCTTTCTCCAGGGAACAGGTTTCTTTAACACAGCTCCGCTGTTTTTGACAGATGCGTGGCCTTCACAAACCCAGCAAACTCCAGCAATTTGACAGAAGAACTTTTAATCCTTTGATGAGGAAGAGCACTTTTGTGTGCTCGCTGTCTTCTTCGTTACTGTATTAAAATTAGCTCAATTATTGGCTATATAAACTGGTTAAAATGCACTTCTTTTTTGAAGCACGAAGACCATCACACACATGTGGAGTTTCTCAATCTCCCACGGCATTCTGTAAAGTCCCAACAAAAACCTCCAGCTTTTTATATCAGTACTCATGCAAAAAACCCATCATCTATTAATAAACCATTACTTCAATCACATTTTCACAACATTGCTGCAATCTTGGGATTTCCCAAGATTAATTATACACATTCACATTACATCACTTCCTGGGGGTTTTCCTGATGGTGCAATAGTGAACTGGGGCTTTCAAGTTCCAAACATAGCTCTGACTTTGTTTACAATAATTTGGGGGAATTCCAAAATACAAGGGGGTTTCCCATCTCATGAAATACTTTCAGCTTGTAAACAAAGTTAAATAATTATATTAAATTAAATTACTCAGGGCACATCACACAGTTTCCACACGGGTTTCCACCTCACACACCCGAGTAGGCCTATAGGCCTACGCATGATGCAGTCATGTCTACAGTAGAACTCATCTCGACCTTTGCAGGATTAAACCCCATTAAAAGCTATTAAACCAAGATAACACTCATTGAAGCAGCTCAACTGATTAAATCAGATCTTCTCTGGTTGTGAACAAGTGTCTGTTTTCAATGTGCGACATCGCAATAAAGCTGGTATTTATAGCTTCAGTTGGGTAACCGATTATAAAGGAAACGAAAGGAAACAATGGTATGTGTACTTTTGTTCACGAAATGAGACAAAGACCTGCTTTTTGTTAACCAGCATTCTTCAAAATGAGCAACATAATGATTGTTGACTTAACACGGTTTGGAAATAATTTCTTCATATTTTTGGTGTTATCTGTCGTTTACATATCCTTCCTAAAACACAAAAGTGCGACCCTCTCCAAACATCTAAATTAGCTAAAAATTTAGGACATGTTACAAAACTTTATTTTCTAGAACCTATTTAGAATAATTTAAATGTAGAGTTTACCGTTTTTTTGTGGCATCCTTCAGAAGTGAGCGGTCCGATACCAATATTTTTGGTCAAATCTCCATTCAATTAACACGGGGAGTTGGCTAGCTATGCCTTGCCCTCACTCATATTTTACAAAAGTGCGACCATTTCTGAACATCTAACCTAGCTGTAATTTTAGGTCATGTTAGGTATAGGATAATGGCCAAGGATTAGAACGTGAGTGGGTAAGAATGGCTGAGCCGCGGAGCGGCGAAGCCATTCTTACCCACTCACGTTCTAATCCGCGGCCATTAACCGACTTTTTTAAGTACACACCTATGACGTCGCGCTATTGTTTTACCGCTCCATTATTTTTCACGAATGGAGTGTTATTGAAATAGGTTGCTCTTTACAAATTGATCAATTACTCATTGATGCCGGACAATACACTAATATAATGATCGTACTAAATTTTAGGTGCGAGTGCAAAAATAGTCCGACTCAGCTTTATGTAAAATTTCTATAGAAATACCCATCATATCACGATCCAGGTGTTTAGTTCAAATCATCCGTAACCACCTTCTTGAATTATAAAGATTTAAAATGTTTGTTACACAAATTGAATAAACGTAGATTCGTAAAATCATTAAAGTGATTAGACCATCAATAGTTCTTTATGCCCACTTCTAATGTATTAACTGTTGAAGTAGTTGCGTCATGTTGCGTTTAGGTCTCTATTTTGCATAATAAGGAAAATTGGCAAAAAGGTTATATAGCATGTATAGGCTCATATGAAATGGTCATTACAGTTGTCAACCTCAAGAAAACTACACCTATCGCTATACCTGAGCAATGATACTCTTCTCTGTGAATCGAGTTTACGATTTTGGAACAACCATGCAATTATGGACACTATTGTTTATCTTGGATAATTTTGTGATGGAATCATTCCGAGGATATATATCGTTGATTCGCAGCAGAAGGACCAAAATCAGGTACGAAAAGGTACGAAAATTTTAAATGTACTACAACACATTTTACCTAGGCCTATTATTGTCCTTGAACTTTGTCGGCAAAAAACAAAACAAACTTCGCCGCCTTCGACGCGAAATAAAAGCCACCTCAACTTCCAGTCCCCTTCCGAAATCAAATGGAGCGTCCCTAACATTGTAATATTTAATTACCGTAAAATGGGGTAACTTCGGTAAGCGGGGTAACTTTGGTCGTTCAAATATATTTTTTAAGTGGTCATATTTCCGTACAGCAATATTGTTTTTAGTCATATTTGGTCTCAATTTGTTAAGAAATATATTTGGAAGAAGTCGCTCATGTCCAATTTCTTTGAAAGTTACGAAAATATTGGCATTTTTGACCAAAAATTAGCATTTTTTTTCAGACAAAATAAAAATCGATATTTGTGAGCAAGGATGGAGCAAGGATGCGTGCTTGCTTAATTTTGCATGGGGATAAATGTCACAAAAAACAAAACCTTGCCCATATACAGCGAAGATCAATTTTTTTCATTTTCTTTTCTTCATGGAATGTAATACTCTGACCAAAGTTGCCCCAAATGCGGGGTAACTTTGGTCAGGCTATTTTCAACCCCTAGGGCACCCTTTCAAAATTATTCAAAATCTTTTTCAACTTCAAGGTGTAGAAGGGAACCCTAACGTCATAAAAAAGAGATAATTAGAAATATATTTGGTTTTGTTTGGAAGCAGTGGTTTAAAAACTCTGAAAAGTGCCCAAAGTTACCCGTTTTACGGTATCGGATAGGCCTACTGATCGATGTAAGTAAATATTCAAGCATGCCAAAATACCATCAGATGAAACATCAAATATACTAATGACAAATAAAAATTATACAGAAAATAGACCTACTGTGGCTTTTATCATTATTAAACATGCCCGAAGAGAACGATTTGAAAATAAACAGATTCATAGGCCTAAAATACATTGATACAGAATGTGTATTATGTATATGTACTATTATGTAGCAATGTTGCCCAAAATATGACAAATTATATGTAGGGCCTAAGCCACTGAAACGTATAAAAATATAAAGAAGGAAAAAAAATGTTATAAAAAAACAGTAAGCGTAGAAAGAAAGGTCCAAATAAATAAAAGTAAAGGCCTACGAAGTAAAGCCTAAGTGAGGGTAAAACACATCTTGCATAATAAGTACAACGTACTTATCCAACAATTTAACCTGCCCGTTTTGATCTTGACTTGCTTTTCACAGATTGCATTGTAAGGGCTCGGATAGCGACGTTTTTACGTATTTTGTTTGTGGCACCTAAGAGCAAATCAGATACATCCTTCTGATATCAAATAATTTAGATTTTTATTAAATTCGCGATACAATACACATTTTAAGGCAAATTATTAAAAATTGATATTTTTGAAATTTAACAGTCCTCAAAGTAATTGTATAAATCTAACGATATGCAGTAAATAGTAGGAAGTTGGGTTGAACAGCCGTCAATCATATGAAAATTGTGACCTTCATTATTAAAGATATAGATTTTTTTCCTCAAAACACTAAAAAATGTAGGTCTTTTTGGAAACAAATGTTTAAGTTCTATATGAAAGGTCAAATTTTCAATTGAGTCGGCTTTTCATCCCAGCTACATAGGCCTATAGTTTAATTACATATCATTAGATTTATAAAGTTTACTTCGAGGACTGTTACATTTGGAAAAATATAAAAATATGAAATTTTAATAATTTGTATTATATCGCGAATTTCACAAAATCAAAATTATTATTATTATTAGATATAGGGACAATCCTCGTATTCAGCATGCAATTCGATATGTCTGATGTGCTCTCAGGTCCCATGACAATACTGTGCAAATGTTGCTATCCGCTTCCTCAATTTATTGTATTAATGAAAATCATTTTCTTCTTGTTTTTCGTATCATTGTTTTGCATGAATGAAGTGATGATATCAATACCGCACTTTTCGCAAATACTTGCTTTTCAAAAGTGCAATTGATATTAACACTACATTCGTAAATGCCAGTACTTTTTCCCTGAAAAGTATTTGCTTTTCAGAGAAAAGAGAAGGGCATTTACGAATGGCGTGTTATTGTGATCATCGCTCCATTCGTGGAAAATAATGGAGCGGTAAAACAATAGGGCGACGTCATAGGTGTGTATTAAAGAAATATATTTGCTAGAAGTTTTGGAGAATAAATAAAATATTGACTGGTTATTTTTCACACAGTGATGTTAACTAGGCAAGTGTCCATTCTCCCAACATACATCATTTGTAGGGGTCACGCGTCAATGGTGAGAGCACTGTGTATTGTGTATAGGAAAACGGACAGTAAAGCAGTATTCAGACTTATTATTGTACGTACAATATTGTATGCAACATATCTACGTTGTTTAATCTATTGCCATTCTATTTCCAGTAATGTTTAAGTTCTAACGAATGTTTGATGACGTAAAATCGATAATATATTTCTACTAGATATTACATGTAACATATTATCGATTTTTCGTCATCAAACATTCGTTAGAACTTTGTACGTACAATACTCGGAGTCTGTGGAGCGCTTTACTATACTAGGGGAAGGTGGGGCATAAACGGCCACGGGGCAAATAGGGTCGCGTTTTGGCCATAAGACGAGTTACGTCCAACTTTGAAATATATATTTGATATCATCTTAACTAGAACAAAATTCTGCATAACATTTCTGAAAATGACTACACATTTTAGGTCCGACTAATTTTTCAGAAAATTAGTGCTAGAAAAAAATTAGAAAAAAAGGCCACATTTTCCTGTGTTTACATCCGACTGCTAACCGCGTTCTGACCTCGTTTGTTCATGCGCATATAATCGTAAATATCACTCAAATTTTCGCATTTTCTTTTCAAATTTGTAGAGATCACATTCACAAGTTCTAGTAAAACACGATTTTCAACACTAAAATTGTTAATATTGTACCGATGTTCTAGAATTTTTATGCAAAGTTTGGGACTATAGGCGTGATAAACTTTTACCGGAAACGGCTTCGCAGGCGAATTTAGTGGTATATGAACCCTAAAGCGATATTTTATAGAATCATGTTACTGGTGTGCTATCTTCTGAAGATCAAATTAAAATTTCAAATGTTGCTACATTTTGTTTTAGTTTATAATTTTAATTGTATGTGTTTTTTTCTTCTACCTACTGAATACTATACTCTCAGAAAAAAGGTGCTACTTAGAACCTTTTTTGTCCTCTATGTAGAACCCTAAGCAGTAATAAGGTTCTAAAAGAACCTTAAAAGGTTCTATAAAGAACCTTAAAAATTTAAGTAGGCCTGGGAACATGCTAATTCATTCATTCAGGGACTCATCACAAAGTTAAGAAAAGTAAAACGTAGTGTTAACCCATTTTGGTACTAAAAAATCATTTTCTTGGATAAAAAACCTTTTTTTCTGTTCTACTAAGAACCCTTTGAGGGTTCTTTCTTTAAGATTCCTTAAAGGTTCTTCAAGCTTAAGGTTCTACAAAGAACCTTTTTCTTCGCTAGAGAACCTTTTTTGGTTCTACAAAGAACCCCATTGGGTTTCAGTTGGGTTCCTTGTAGAACCAAAAAAGGTTGTCTAGCCAAGAAAAAGGTTCTTTGTAAAATATTACTTCTAGAGTAGAAAGATGCAATGAATCGGGATGAGATTCTAAATGGTATTTATTTATTTATTAGACCCGCAATGCTATCTTCAGAAGATAGCCGTTTACGGGCGCGTTCCGAGAAAATGATGCAGATCGCAGACCGTAAATGATGCATGCCGAAATCAAATGGAGCGTCCCTAACATTGTAATATTTAATTACCGTAAAATGGGGGTAACTTCGGTAAGCGGGGTAACTTTGGTCGTTCAAATATATTTTTTAAATGGTCATATTTCCGTACAGCAATATTGTTTTCAACACTAAAATTGTTAATATTGTACCGATGTTCTAGAATTTTTATGCAAAGTTTGGGACTATAGGCGTGATAAACTTTTACCGGAAACGGCTTCGCAGGCGAATTTAGTGGTATATGAACCCTAAAGCGATATTTTATAGAATCATGTTACTGGTGTGCTATCTTCTGAAGATCAAATTAAAATTTCAAATGTTGCTACATTTTGTTTTAGTTTATAATTTTAATTGTATGTGTTTTTTTCTTCTACCTACTGAATACTATACTCTCAGAAAAAAAGGTGCTACTTAGAACCTTTTTTTGTCCTCTATGTAGAACCCTAAGCAGTAATAAGGTTCTAAAAAGAACCTTAAAAGGTTCTATAAAGAACCTTAAAAATTTAAGTAGGCCTGGGAACATGCTAATTCATTCATTCAGGGACTCATCACAAAGTTAAGAAAAGTAAAACGTAGTGTTAACCCATTTTGGTACTAAAAATCATTTTCTTGCCTGGATAAAAAACCTTTTTTCTGTTCTACTAAGAACCCTTGGAGGGTTCTTTCTTTAAGATTCCTTAAAGGTTCTTCAAGCATAAGGTTCTACAAAGAACCTTTTTTCGCTAGAGAACCTTTTTGGTTCTACAAAGAACCCCATTGGGTTTCAGTTGGGTTCCTTGTAGAACCAAAAAAGGTTGTCTAGCCAAGAAAAAGGTTCTTTGTAAAATATTACTTCTAGAGTAGAAAGATGCAATGAATCGGGATGAGATTCTAAATGGTATTTATTTATTTATTAGACCCGCAATGCTATCTTCAGAAGATAGCCGTTTACGGGCGCGTTCCGAGAAAATGATGCAGATCGCAGACCGTAAATGATGCATGCCGTAAGTTATGGATGGCGGAAAGCTTCAAAATACGCCTAAGAATACGCCTAAGAATACGCCTAACCTTAGACGTCTAAGATGCATTCTTAGGCGTCAAAGATGCAATCTTAGGCGTCTAAGAAATTCGCGGTAGACTTAAATCAACGAATCACAGGACTAGAAATCCCAAACAACCAATCATCTTAGGCGTATTCAATTATTGACCAATGAAATCTTAGACGCCTAAGATTTTACACGCCTAAGAATTCTTACACGTCTAAGATTGACCATTTGACCGTGACTAGTGGTGGACGGTATCGCAAATTCGATCAAAACGTACAACGGACGCTGTGCGTTAGAGAATATTTCGAACAATGGCTGGGTGGTGTGTTTTTAATAAACTCATTTTCTCTCCTTAGCCACCCGGGTCAATCCCAAAGAGAAAGGGGTGATGGGGTGGGAGGGGATAGGGTACATGTTCTCCCACCTTTCGGCACAATGGCCCATTGTTTTGTTCTTTTCAGCCACTTTTTGACAATTCAGGCGGAACAATGTATTTTACATAATAGGCTTTTTCTTCATTTGAACATAATCTAGCAGTTGATGTTGTTGTTGCAAACTGATAAAACTTAAATTTGTTTTAAATATTTTGTTTTTATGATGACTTGCAGTTAATGTAAGATTTTTATTTGTGTGGCTATAGAGTAAATGATGATGATGATAATGATGATGATGATGGTGTTGTTGTTGTTGTTGTTGTTGTTGTTGTTGTTGTTGTTGTTGTTGATGATGATGATGATGATGATGATGATGATGATGATGATGGATAATACAAATGATGTCAGATGATTATTAGAGTCGTGGTGGTGATGATGATGGCAGTGATGAGGATTAAATTTAGTATGAAATTTTCACCTCCCCCCGCACACACCAGTCAATGTTGTTTTGATACTGAGATAGGAACGGACTAGTATTGGCTCCAACATTGATTAGGGGAGGGGTTGCAAACAATATGAAACATTGATGTTTGCCACTCATGTTACTTGTGATGTTTAAACAAAGAGCACGTGTCGATGGTGTCAACCTGCTCACTTTTCATGTATGTTTTTTCTTAACACGTATGCTATGACTGAGCCAAAATACACAGTTAAGAGACCTCGATACCTCCATTCAACAAGAAAGTTAACCTGACGGTGTAGGGTATGATGCGTTTATATCCAATACGTTCAGAGGTCAGGTTATTATTGCACACACATTATAAGGTCAACCAACTATGTCTTTATAATTCGAACAGCGTGTGACATATTTTCGCCAACTTCGGGCCCCCAGGCCAAGGCCAAATCGTGTTTTATAATTGAAGAGATCAGATATGCATAATTTCAGTATGCAAAGTGCAAGAAGACAAGAGGTCAAATTTTCTATGTTAAAATAAGATCATGGAGGTATATAAATATATGCTAGGCATGTTTGTTCCTCTTTGTTGTTTGTGTATTAATTTTTATCATCATCATCATCATCATCATCATCATCATCATCATCATCATCATCATCATCATCATCATCATCATCATATCATCATCGTCGTCGTCGTCGTCGCCGTCATCATGCTCATCAACATTAATACCTGACTACTACTAGCCACACCAAAACAGCACACCAAACCAACGAAAATAAAATCAAACCAATTAATCAATTTTGCTGCAAGTCCTCAGAGAAAATCACATTGGTGATACCGTCCATCACTAAAATATCAATCTTAGACGTGTAAGAATTCTTAGGCGTGTAAAATCTTAGGCGTATAAGATTTCATTGGTCAATAATTGAATACGCCTAAGATGATTGGTTGTTTGGGATTTCTGGTCCTGTGATTCGTTGATTTAAGTCTACCGCGAATTTCTTAGACGCCTAAGATTGCATCTTAGACGCCTAAGAATGCATCTTAGACGTCTAAGATTGCATCTTAGACGTCTAAGGTTAGGCGTATTCTTAGGCGTATTCTTAGGCGTGTTTTGAAGGTTTCCGCCATCCATAGTAAGTGGGCTCGCGCGTGTTCACAGAAGATGATGCATGTCGCAACGGGTGATTTGCAAATCGCACCGTAAATGGTATCTTGGGTAGATAAAAAACAAACAAACAAACAAACAAACAAACAAACGAACAAACGAACAAACAAACAAACAAACAAACAAACAAACAAACAAACAAACAAACAAACAAACAAACAAACAAACAAACAAACAAACAAACAAACAGACAAACAAACATGAAATATAAACAAAATATACCAAAAGATCTTTCTCGGCATTCGGCCTATATGCCAAGCTATAAGAAAAAAGGGGGCAAAAAAGAGGTAAAATAGAGAAACACTCAGATGCGGAAAGTGATGAGTCTGTAATATCGCTTTAAACTTTCAGATCGGAACTAATGTATTAGAAAGAAAAAATTCGCCGCTACATGGTGAAGTGAAAATTTAGAGAAAATAATGTAAAACATTACTTCTAGAGTAGAAAGATGCAATGAATCGGGATGAGATTCTAAATGGTATTTATTTATTAGACCCGCAATGCTATCTTCAGAAGATAGCCGTTTGCGGGCGCGTTCCGCGAAAATGATGCAGATCGTAAATGATGCATGCCGTAAGTGGGCTCGCGCGTGTTCACAGAAGATGATGCATGTCAGTCGCAACCCCGGGTCGCAACGGGTGATTTGCAAATCGCACCGTAAATGGTATCTTGGGTAGATAAAAAACAAACAAACAAACAAACAAACAGACAGACAAACAAACATGAAATATAAAAAAAATATACCAAAAGATCTAACTCGGCATTCGGCCTATATGCCAAGCTATAAGAAAAAGGCGGCAAAAAAGAGGTAAAAAATAGAGAAACACTCAGATGCGGAGAGTGATGAGTCTGTAATATCGCCTTAAACTTTCAGATCAGAACTAATGTATTAGAAAGAAAAAATTCGCCGCTACATGATGAAGTAAAAATTTAGAGAAAATAATGTAAAACATTACTTCTAGAGTAGAAAGATGCAATGAATCGGGATGAGATTCTAAATGCTATCTTCAATAGATATAGCGAAAAAATCCTAAAACGCGCACGGTTCCTCTGCCCGAATTAAGAATCGGCATTCGGCCCATATGCCGCGCTATTTAAAAAAAGGGAGAAAAAAAAGAGGTAAAAATAGAGAAACAGGCAGATGATAATCTCTGCTTTGTAAGTGCCGTTTTAAATTTTGGTCAGCTTCGTCATTTTTACATTTCTTTATAGCTCTGCAGTCGGCCTAATGCCGATTTTTCTCTGATCGCGCAACCCCGTTCAATGCACTGAGTTTTGCCGTTTCGCGCCGTACTGAATCATCATCTACAACGCGTGTTAGACAATGTTTTTTTTTTTTTTTAATATTATTATTATTATTTTTTTGCTTGCTTTCTTCTGAAGATAGCAATTTTGGTCAGCTTCGTCATTTTAACATTTCTTTATAGCTTTGCATTCGGCCTAGTGCCGATTTTTATACTAAAAGAAAATGTGCCGAGACATGCCGTAATTTGCGCGATTCTGGTGCCGGTGTCTATAGAGCTCCTGCATTGATTTACATGGGTAATATTAAAATTGAAATATCTCAAGAACCGAATACTGTATGACACTGAAACAAACTTTGAAATAAAGCTTTTACATTTCTCTATCTGTTTTATGTCATTTTGGTGTTTGTCGGATAAGTGTGATTTTGCTATCAACTGCAGATAGCTCAAATTTATGATGCCCGTTGGTTGTCGTTTTTGTCTGCTGAACGAGATAAAGGGTACATACCACAAAAATGCTTTCTAGAGACTTTACGTGCTAAATAGGGTCGCGTTTTGGCCATAAGACGGGTTACGTCCAACTTTGAAATATATATTTGATATCATCTTAACTAGAACAAAATTCTGCATAACATTTCTGAAAATGACTACACATTTCAGGTCCGACTAATTTTTCAGAAAATTAGTGCTATATAAAAGGCCACATTTTCCTGTGTTTACATCCGACTGCTAACCGCGTTCTGACCTCGTTTGTTCATGCGCATATAATCGTAAATATCACTCAAATTTTCGCATTTTCTTTTCAAATTTGTAGAGATCACATTCACAAGTTCTAGTAAAACACGATTTTCAACACTAAAATTGTTAATATTGTACCGATGTTCTAGAATTTTTATGCAAAGTTTGGGACTATAGGCGTGATAAACTTTTACCGGAAACCGCTTCGCAGGCGGATTTAGTGGTATATGAACCCTAAAGCGATATTTTATAGAATCATGTTACTGGTGTGCTATCTTTTGAAGATCAAATTAAAATTTCAAATGTTGCTACATTTTGTTTTGGTTTATAATTTTAATTGCATGTTGTTTTTTCTTCTACCTACTGAATACTAGTATATATAGCTGAAATAAAATGCAGGCCTATGTTTTCTTTGTCCCCTGCGCGAGATATACATTTTCGAATCGAATTAGGCTTACTGGTGATGATCTACTGAGAATCAAATTAAAATTGCAAATGTTGCGACATTTTGTTTTGGTTTAATTTGGGACTATATATGCGTTAATTTAGGACTATATGAGATTTTAAATGCTAGGCCTATCTTCAGTAGATAGGCCTATAGCGAAAAAAAAAATCCTAAAACGCGCATGCACGGTTACTCTGCGCGAATAACAAAAATCGGCATTCGGCCTATATGCCGCGCTATTAAAAAAAAAAAAAAAAAAAAGGGGGGGGAGGGGGAAGAGGTAAAAATAGAGAAACAGGTAGATGCGGAAAGTGATGAGTCTGTAATATCGCTTTAAACTCTCTGATCGGGACTGATGTATTAGAAAGAAAAAACTCGCCGCTACATGATGAAGTAAAATTTAGAGAAAATAATGTAAAATATTACTTCTAGAGTAGAAAGATGCAATGAATCGGGATGAGATTCTAAATGGTATTTATTTATTAGGCCCGCAATGCTGTCTTCAGAAGATAGCCGTTTGCGGGCGCGTTCCGAGAAAATGATGCAGATTGTAAATGATGCATGCCGTAAGTGGGCTCGCGCGTGTTCACAGAAGATGATGCATGTCGCAACGGGTGATTTGCAAATCGCACCGTAAATGGTATCTTGGGTAGATAAAAAACAAACAAACAAACAAACTAACAAACAAACAAACAAACAAACAAACAAACAAACAAACAAACAAACAAACAAACAAACAAACAAACAAACAAACAAACAGACAGACAAACAAACATGAAATATAAAAAAATATACCAAAAGATCTTTCTCGGCATTCGGCCTATATGCCAAGCTATAAGAAAAAAGGGGGCAAAAAAGAGGTAAAAATAGAGAAACACTCAGATGCGGAAAGTGATGAGTCTGTAATATCGCTTTAAACTTTCAGATCGGAACTAATGTATTAGAAAGAAAAAATTCGCCGCTACATGATGAAGTAAAATTTAGAGAAAATATTGTAAAACATTACTTCTAGAGTAGAAAGATGCAATGAATCGGGATGAGATTCTAAATGCTATCTTCAGTAGATATAGCGAAAAATCCTAAAACGCGCACGGTTCCTCTGCCCGAATTAAGAAATCGGCATTCGGCCCATATGCCGCGCTATTTAAAAAAGGGAGAAAAAAGAGGGTAAAAATAGAACTTGACAGGCAGAGGCTCTGCTTTGTAAGTGCCGTTTTAAATTTTGGTCAGCTTCGTCATTTTTACATTTCTTTATAGCTCTGCAGTCGGCCTAATGCCGAGTCGCGCAATGCAGTTTTGCCGTTTCGCGCCGTACTGAATCATCTTCTACAACGCGTGCTAGACAATGTTTTTTTTATTGTTTTTTTTTAAATATTATTATTATTATTATTATTTTGCTTGCTTTCTTCTGAAGATAGCAATTTTGGTCAGCTTCGTCATTTTAACATTTCTTTATAGCTTTGCATTCGGCCTAGTGCCGATTTTTATACTAAAAGAAAATGTGCCGAGACATGCCGTAATTTGCTCGATTCTGGTACCGGTGTCTATAGAGCTCCTGCATTGATTTACATGGGTAATATTAAAATTGAAATATCTCAAGAACCGAATACTGTATGACACTGAAACAAACTTTGAAATAAAGCTTTTACATTTCTCTCTCTGTTTTATGTCATTTTGGTGTTTGTCGGATAAGTGTGATTTTGCTATCAACTGCAGATAATTCAAATTTATGATGCCCGTTGGTTGTCGTTTTTGTCTGCTGAACGAGATAAAGGGTACATACCACAAAAATGCTTTCTAGAGACTTTACGTGCTAAATAGGGTCGCGTTTTGGCCATAAGACGAGTTACGTCCAACTTTGAAATATATATTTGATATCATCTTAACTAGAACAAAATTCTGCATAACATTTCTGAAAATGACTACACATTTTAGGTCCGACTAATTTTTCAGAAAATTAGTGCTATATAAAAGGCCACATTTTCCTGTGTTTACATCCGACTGCTAACCGCGTTCTGACCTCGTTTGTTCATGCGCATATAATCGTAAATATCACTCAAATTTTCGCATTTTCTTTTCAAATTTGTAGAGATCACATTCACAAGTTCTAGTAAAACACGATTTTCAACACTAAAATTGTTAATATTGTACCGATGTTCTAGAATTTTTATGCAAAGTTTGGGACTATAGGCGTGATAAACTTTTACCGGAAACCGCTTCGCAGGCGGATTTAGTGGTATATGAACCCTAAAGCGATATTTTATAGAATCATGTTACTGGTGTGCTATCTTCTGAAGATCAAATTAAAATTTCAAATGTTGCTACATTTTGTTTTGGTTTATAATTTTAATTGCATGTGGTTTTTTCTTCTACCTACTGAATACTAGTATATATAGCTGAAATAAAATGCAGGCCTATGTTTTCTTTGTCCCCTGCGCGAGATATACATTTTCGAATCGAATTAGGCTTACTGGTGATGATCTACTGAGAATCAAATTAAAATTGCAAATGTTGCGACATTTTGTTTTGGTTTAATTTGGGACTATATGCGTTAATTTAGGACTATATGAGATTCTAAATGCTAGGCCTATCTTCAGTAGATAGGCCTATAGCGAAAAAAAAATCCTAAAACGCGCATGCACGGTTACTCTGCGCGAATAACAAAAATCGGCATTCGGCCTATATGCCGCGCTATTAAAAAAAAAAAAAAAAAAAGGGGAGGGGGAAGAGGTAAAAATAGAGAAACAGGTAGATGCGGAAAGTGATGAGTCTGTAATATCGCTTTAAACTCTCTGATCGGGACTGATGTATTAGAAAGAAAAAATTCGCCGCTACATGATGAAGTAAAAATTTAGAGAAAATAATGTAAAATATTACTTCTAGAGTAGAAAGATGCAATGAATCGGGATGAGATTCTAAATGGTATTTATTTATTAGGCCCGCAATGCTATCTTCAGAAGATAGCCGTTTGCGGGCGCGTTCCGAGAAAAATGATGCAGATCGTAAATGATGCATGCCGTAAGTGGGCTCGCGCGTGTTCACAGAAGATGATGCATGTCGCAACGGGTGATTTGCAAATCGCACCGTAAATGGTATCTTGGGTAGATAAAAAACAAACAAACAAACAAACTAACAAACAAACAAACAAACAGACAGACAAACAAACATGAAATATAAAAAAAATATACCAAAAGATCTTTCTCGGCATTCGGCCTATATGCCAAGCTATAAGAAAAGAGGGGGCAAAAAAGAGGTAAAAATAGAGAAACACTCAGATGCGGAAAGTGATGAGTCTGAAAAAACGCGTAAAACGTTCAGAACGGAACTAGTGTATTAGAAAGAAAAAATTCGCCGCTACATGATGAAGTAAAATTTAGAGAAAATATTGTAAAACATTACTTCTAGAGTAGAAAGATGCAATGAATCGGGATGAGATTCTAAATGCTATCTTCAGTAGATATAGCGAAAAAATCCTAAAACGCGCACGGTTCCTCTGCCCGAATTAAGAAATCGGCATTCGGCCCATATGCCGCGCTATTTAAAAAAAGGGAGAAAAAAAGAGGTAAAAATAGAACTTGACAGGCAGATGATAATCTCTGCTTTGTAAGTGCCGTTTTAAATTTTGGTCAGCTTCGTCATTTTTACATTTCTTTATAGCTCTGCAGTCGGCCTAATGCCGAGTCGCGCAATGCAGTTTTGCCGTTTCGCGCCGTACTGAATCATCTTCTACAACGCGTGCTAGACAATGTTTTTTTTTATTTTATTTTTTAATATTATTATTATTATTATTATTTTGCTTGCTTTCTTCTGAAGATAGCAATTTTGGTCAGCTTCGTCATTTTAACATTTCTTTATAGCTTTGCATTCGGCCTAGTGCCGATTTTTATACTAAAAGAAAATGTGCCGAGACATGCCGTAATTTGCTCGATTCTGGTGCCGGTGTCTATAGAGCTCCTGCATTGATTTACATGGGTAATATTAAAATTGAAATATCTCAAGAACCGAATACTGTATGACACTGAAACAAACTTTGAAATAAAGCTTTTACATTTCTCTATCTGTTTTATGTCATTTTGGTGTTTGTCGGATAAGTGTGATTTTGCTATCAACTGCAGATAGCTCAAATTTATGATGCCCGTTGGTTGTCGTTTTTGTCTGCTGAACGAGATACAGGGTACATACCACAAAAATGCTTTCTAGAGACTTTACGTGCTAAATAGGGTCGCGTTTTGGCCATAAGACGAGTTACGTCCAACTTTGAAATATATATTTGATATCATCTTAACTAGAACAAAATTCTGCATAACATTTCTGAAAATGACTACACATTTTAGGTCCGACTAATTTTTCAGAAAATTAGTGCTATATAAAAAGGCCACATTTTCCTGTGTTTACATCCGACTGCTAACCGCGTTCTGACCTCGTTTGTTCATGCGCATATAATCGTAAATATCACTCAAATTTTCGCATTTTCTTTTCAAATTTGTAGAGATCACATTCACAAGTTCTAGTAAAACACGATTTTCAACACTAAAATTGTTAATATTGTACCGATGTTCTAGAATTTTTATGCAAAGTTTGGGACTATAGGCGTGATAAACTTTTACCGGAAACCGCTTCGCAGGCGGATTTAGTGGTATATGAACCCTAAAGCGATATTTTATAGAATCATGTTACTGGTGTGCTATCTTTTGAAGATCAAATTGAAATTTCAAATGTTGCTACATTTTGTTTTGGTTTATAATTTTAATTGCATGTTGTTTTTTCTTCTACCTACTGAATACTAGTATATATAGCTGAAATAAAATGCAGGCCTATGTTTTCTTTGTCCCCTGCGCGAGATATACATTTTCGAATCGAATTAGGCTTACTGGTGATGATCTACTGAGAATCAAATTAAAATTGCAAATGTTGCGACATTTTGTTTTGGTTTAATTTGGGACTATATGCGTTAATTTAGGACTATATGAGATTCTAAATGCTAGGCCTATCTTCAGTAGATAGGCCTATAGCGAAAAAAAATCCTAAAACGCGCATGCACGGTTACTCTGCGCGAAAAACAAAAAAGGCATTCGGGGTTTAGGCTATGCCGCAAAAAAAAAAAAAAAAAAGGGGAGGGGAAGAGGTAAAAATAGAGAAACAGGTAGATGCGGAAAGTGATGAGTCTGTAATATCGCTTTAAACTCTCTGATCGGGACTGATGTATTAGAAAGAAAAAACTCGCCGCTACATGATGAAGTAAAAATGTAGAGAAAATAATGTAAAATATTACTTCTAGAGTAGAAAGATGCAATGAATCGGGATGAGATTCTAAATGGTATTTATTTATTAGGCCCGCAATGCTATCTTCAGAAGATAGCCGTTTGCGGGCGCGTTCCGAGAAAATGATGCAGATTGTAAATGATGCATGCCGTAAGTGGGCTCGCGCGTGTTCACAGAAGATGATGCATGTCGCAACGGGTGATTTGCAAATCGCACCGTAAATGGTATCTTGGGTAGATAAAAAACAAACAAACAAACAAACTAACAAACAAACAAACAAACAAACAAACAAACAAACAGACAGACAAACAAACATGAAATATAAAAAAAATATACCAAAAGATCTTTCTCGGCATTCGGCCTATATGCCAAGCTATAAGAAAAAAGGGGGCAAAAAAGAGGTAAAAATAGAGAAACACTCAGATGCGGAAAGTGATGAGTCTGTAATATCGCTTTAAACTTTCAGATCGGAACTAATGTATTAGAAAGAAAAAATTCGCCGCTACATGATGAAGTAAAATTTAGAGAAAATATTGTAAAACATTACTTCTAGAGTAGAAAGATGCAATGAATCGGGATGAGATTCTAAATGCTATCTTCAGTAGATATAGCGAAAAAATCCTAAAACGCGCACGGTTCCTCTGCCCGAATTAAGAAATCGGCATTCGGCCCATATGCCGCGCTATTTAAAAAAAGGGAGAAAAAAAAGAGGTAAAAATAGAACTTGACAGGCAGAGGCTCTGCTTTGTAAGTGCCGTTTTAAATTTTGGTCAGCTTCGTCATTTTTACATTTCTTTATAGCTCTGCAGTCGGCCTAATGCCGAGTCGCGCAATGCAGTTTTGCCGTTTCGCGCCGTACTGAATCATCTTCTACAACGCGTGCTAGACAATGTTTTTTTATTGTTTTTTTTTTTAAATATTATTATTATTATTATTATTTTGCTTGCTTTCTTCTGAAGATAGCAATTTTGGTCAGCTTCGTCATTTTAACATTTCTTTATAGCTTTGCATTCGGCCTAGTGCCGATTTTTATACTAAAAGAAAATGTGCCGAGACATGCCGTAATTTGCTCGATTCTGGTGCCGGTGTCTATAGAGCTCCTGCATTGATTTACATGGGTAATATTAAAATTGAAATATCTCAAGAACCGAATACTGTATGACACTGAAACAAACTTTGAAATAAAGCTTTTACATTTCTCTATCTGTTTTATGTCATTTTGGTGTTTGTCGGATAAGTGTGATTTTGCTATCAACTGCAGATAGCTCAAATTTATGATGCCCGTTGGTTGTCGTTTTTGTCTAATGAACGAGATAAAGGGTACATACCACAAAAATGCTTTCTAGAGACTTTACGTGCTAAATAGGGTCGCGTTTTGGCCATAAGACGAGTTACGTCCAACTTTGAAATATATATTTGATATCATCTTAACTAGAACAAAATTCTGCATAACATTTCTGAAAATGACTACACATTTTAGGTCCGACTAATTTTTCAGAAAATTAGTGCTATATAAAAAGGCCACATTTTCTAATTCATGTGTTTCCGACTGCTAACCGCGTTCTGACCTCGTTTGTTCATGCGCATATAATCGTAAATATCACTCAAATTTTCGCATTTTCTTTTCAAATTTGTAGAGATCACATTCACAAGTTCTAGTAAAACACGATTTTCAACACTAAAATTGTTAATATGGTACCGATGTTCTAGAATTTTTATGCAAAGTTTGGGAATATAGGCGTGATAAACTTTTACCGGAAACCGCTTCGCAGGCGGATTTAGTGGTATATGAACCCTAAAGCGATATTTTATAGAATCATGTTACTGGTGTGCTATCTTCTGAAGATAGCCGTTTGCGGGCGCGTTCCGAGAAAATGATGCAGATCGTAAATGATGCATGCCGTAAGTGGGCTCGCGCGTGTTCACAGAAGATGATGCATGTCGCAACGGGTGATTTGCAAATCGCACCGTAAATGGTATCTTGGGTAGATAAAAAACAAACAACAAACAAACAAACAAACAAACAGACAGACAGACAGACAAACAAACATGAAATATAAAAAATATATACCAAAAGATCTTTCTCGGCATTCGGCCTATTATATGCCAAGCTATAAGAAAAAAGGGGGGCAAAAAAGAGGTAAAAATAGAGAAACACTCAGATGCGGAAAGTGATGAGTCTGTAATATCGCTTTAAACTTTCAGATCGAAACTAATGTATTAGAAAGAAAAAATTCGCCGCTACATGATGAAGTAAAATTTAGAGAAAATATTGTAAAACATTACTTCTAGAGTAGAAAGATGCAATGAATCGGGATGAGATTCTAAATGCTATCTTCAGTAGATATAGCGAAAAAATCCTAAAACGCGCACGGTTCCTCTGCCCGAATTAAGAAATCGGCATTCGGCCCATAGGCCTATACCGCGCTATTTAAAAAAAGGGAGAAAAAAGAGGTAAAAATAGAAAAACAGGCAGATGATAATCTCTGCTTTGTAAGCGCCGTTTTAAATTTTGGTCAGCTTCGTCATTTTTACATTTCTTTATAGCTCTGCAGTCGGCCTATTAATGCCGAGTCGCGCAATGCAGTTTTGCCGTTTCGCGCCGTACTGAATCATCATCTACAACGCGTGCTAGACAATGGTTGTTTTTTTTGTTTTTTTAAATATTATTATTATTATTAGTTTTTTGCTTGCTTTCTTCTGAAGATAGCAATTTTGGTCAGCTTCGTCATTTTAACATTTCTTTATAGCTTTGCATTCGGCCTAGTGCCGATTTTTATACTAAAAGAAAATGTGCCGAGACATGCCGTAATTTGCTCGATTCTGGTGCCGGTGTCTATAGAGCTCCTGCATTGATTTACATGGGTAATATTAAAATTGAAATATCTCAAGAACCGAATACTGTATGACACTGAAACAAACTTTGAAATAAAGCTTTTACATTTCTCTATCTGTTTTATGTGATTTTGGTGTTTGTCGGATAAGTGTGATTTTGCTATCAACTGCAGATAGCTCAAATTTATGATGCTCGTTGGTTGTCGTTTTTGTCTGCTGAACGAGATAAAGGGTACATACCACAAAAATGCTTTCTAGGGACTTTACGTGCTAAATAGGGTCGCGTTTTGGCCATAAGACGAGTTACGTCCAACTTTGAAATATATATTTGATATCATCTTAACTAGAACAAAATTCTGCATAACATTTCTGAAAATGACTACACATTTTAGGTCCGACTAATTTTTCAGAAAATTAGTGCTATATAAAAAGGCCACATTTTCCTGTGTTTCCGACTGCTAACCGCGTTCTGACCTCGTTTGTTCATGCGCATATAATCGTAAATATCACTCAAATTTTCGCATTTTCTTTTCAAATTTGTAGAGATCACATTCACAAGTTCTAGTAAAACACGATTTTCAACACTAAAATTGTTAATATGGTACCGATGTTCTAGAATTTTTATGCAAAGTTTGGGACTATAGGCGTGATAAACTTTTACCGGAAACCGCTTCGCAGGCGGATTTAGTGGTATATGAACCCTAAAGCGATATTTTATAGAATCATGTTACTGGTGTGCTATCTTCTGAAGATAGCCGTTTGCGGGCGCGTTCCGAGAAAATGATGCAGATCGTAAATGATGCATGCAGTAAGTGGGCTCGCGCGTGTTCACAGAAGATGATGCATGTCGCAACGGGTGATTTGCAAATCGCACCGTAAATGGTATCTTGGGTAGATAAAAAACAAACAACAAACAAACAAACAAACAAACAGACAGACAGACAAACAAACATGAAATATAAAAAAGATATACCAAAAGATCTTTCTCGGCATTCGGCCTATTATATGCCAAGCTATAAGAAAAAAGGGGGAAAAAAAGAGGTAAAAATAGAGAAACACTCAGATGCGGAAAGTGATGAGTCTGTAATATCGCTTTAAACTTTCAGATCGAAACTAATGTATTAAAAAAAAAAAATTCGCCGCTACATGATGAAGTAAAAATTTAGAGAAAATATTGTAAAACATTACTTCTAGAGTAGAAAGATGCAATGAATCGGGATGAGATTCTAAATGCTATCTTCAGTAGATATAGCGAAAAAATCCTAAAACGCGCACGGTTCCTCTGCCCGAATTAAGAAATCGGCATTCGGCCCATAGGCCTATACCGCGCTATTTAAAAAAAGGGAGAAAAAAAGAGGTAAAAATAGAAAAACAGGCAGATGAAACTCTCTGCTTTGTAAGTGCCGTTTTAAATTTTGGTCAGCTTCGTCATTTTTACATTTCTTTATAGCTCTGCAGTCGGCCTAATGCCGAGTCGCGCAATGCAGTTTTGCCGTTTCGCGCCGTACTGAATCATCATCTACAACGCGTGCTAGACAATGGTTTTTTTGTTTTTGTTTTTTTAAATATTATTATTATTATTATTTTTTTGCTTGCTTTCTTCTGAAGATAGCAATTTTGGTCAGCTTCGTCATTTTAACATTTCTTTATAGCTTTGCATTCGGCCTAGTGCCGATTTTTATACTAAAAGAAAATGTGCCGAGACATACCGTAATTTGCTCGATTCTGGTGCCGGTGTCTATAGAGCTCCTGCATTGATTTACATGGGTAATATTAAAATTGAAATATCTCAAGAACCGAATACTGTATGACACTGAAACAAACTTTGAAATAAAGCTTTTACATTTCTCTATCTGTTTTATGTGATTTTGGTGTTTGTCGGATAAGTGTGATTTTGCTATCAACTGCAGATAGCTCAAATTTATGATGCCCGTTGGTTGTCGTTTTTGTCTGCTGAACGAGATAAAGGGTACATACCACAAAAATGCTTTCTAGAGACTTTACGTGCTAAATAGGGTCGCGTTTTGGCCATAAGACGAGTTACGTCCAACTTTGAAATATATATTTGATATCATCTTAACTAGAACAAAATTCTGCATAACATTTCTGAAAATGACTACACATTTTAGGTCCGACTAATTTTTCAGAAAATTAGTGCTATATAAAAGGCCACATTTTCCTGTGTTTCCGACTGCTAACCGCGTTCTGACCTCGTTTGTTCATGCGCATATAATCGTAAATATCACTCAAATTTTCGCATTTTCTTTTCAAATTTGTAGAGATCACATTCACAAGTTCTAGTAAAACACGATTTTCAACACTAAAATTGTTAATATGGTACCGATGTTCTAGAATTTTTATGCAAAGTTTGGGACTATAGGCGTGATAAACTTTTACCGGAAACCGCTTCGCAGGCGGATTTAGTGGTATATGAACCCTAAAGCGATATTTTATAGAATCATGTTACTGGTGTGCTATCTTCTGAAGATAGCCGTTTGCGGGCGCGTTCCGAGAAAATGATGCAGATCGTAAATGATGCATGCCGTAAGTGGGCTCGCGCGTGTTCACAGAAGATGATGCATGTCGCAACGGGTGATTTGCAAATCGCACCGTAAATGGTATCTTGGGTAGATAAAAAACAAACAACAAACAAACAAACAAACAAACAGACAGACAGACAGACAGACAAACAAACAAAAAAAATAAAAAATATATACCAAAAGATCTTTCTCGGCATTCGGCCTATTATATGCCAAGCTATAAGAAAAAGGGGGCAAAAAAGAGGTAAAAATAGAGAAACACTCAGATGCGGAAAGTGATGAGTCTGTAATATCGCTTTAAACTTTCAGATCGAAACTAATGTATTAGAAAGAAAAAATTCGCCGCTACATGATGAAGTAAAAATTTAGAGAAAATATTGTAAAACATTACTTCTAGAGTAGAAAGATGCAATGAATCGGGATGAGATTCTAAATGCTATCTTCAGTAGATATAGCGAAAAAATCCTAAAACGCGCACGGTTCCTCTGCCCGAATTAAGAAATCGGCATTCGGCCCATAGGCCTATACCGCGCTATTTAAAAAAGGGAGAAAAAAGAGGTAAAAATAGAAAACAGGCAGATGATAATCTCTGCTTTGTAAGTGCCGTTTTAAATTTTGGTCAGCTTCGTCATTTTACATTTCTTTATAGCTCTGCAGTCGGCCTATAAATGCCGAGTCGCGCAATGCAGTTTTGCCGTTTCGCGCCGTACTGAATCATCATCTACAACGCGTGCTAGACAATGGTTGTTTTTTGGTTTTTAAATATTATTATTATTATTTTTTTTTGCTTGCTTTCTTCTGAAGATAGCAATTTTGGTCAGCTTCGTCATTTTAACATTTCTTTATAGCTTTGCATTCGGCCTAGTGCCGATTTTTATACTAAAAGAAAATGTGCCGAGACATGCCGTAATGTGCTCGATTCTGGTGCCGGTGTCTATAGAGCTCCTGCATTGATTTACATGGGTAATATTAAAATTGAAATATCTCAAGAACCGAATACTGTAATGACACTGAAACAAACTTTGAAATAAAGCTTTTACATTTCTCTATCTGTTTTATGTGATTTTGGTGTTTGTCGGATAAGTGTGATTTTGCTATCAACTGCAGATAGCTCAAATTTATGATGCCCGTTGGTTGTCGTTTTTGTCTGCTGAACGAGATAAAGGGTACATACCACAAAAATGTTTTCTAGAGACTTTACGTGCTAAATCATGGTCGCGTTTTGGCCATAAGACGAGTTACGTCCAACTTTGAAATATATATTTGATATCATCTTAACTAGAACAAAATTCTGCATAACATTTCTGAAAATGACTACACATTTTAGGTCCGACTAATTTTTCAGAAAATTAGTGCTATATAAAAAGGCCACATTTTCCTGTGTTTCCGACTGCTAACCGCGTTCTGACCTCGTTTGTTCATGCGCATATAATCGTAAATATCACTCAAATGTTCGCATTTTCTTTTCAAATTTGTAGAGATCACATTCACAAGTTCTAGTAAAACACGATTTTCAACACTAAAATTGTTAATATTGTACCGATGTTCTAGAATTTTTATGCAAAGTTTGGGACTATAGGCGTGATAAACTTTTACCGGAAACCGCTTCGCAGGCGGATTTAGTGGTATATGAACCCTAAAGCGATATTTTATAGAATCATGTTACTGGTGTGCTATCTTCTGAAGATAGCCGTTTGCGGGCGCGTTCCGAGAAAATGATGCAGATCGTAAATGATGCATGCCGTAAGTGGGCTCGCGCGTGTTCACAGAAGATGATGCATGTCGCAACGGGTGATTTGCAAATCGCACCGTAAATGGTATCTTGGGTAGATAAAAAACAAACAACAAACAAACAAACAAACAAACAGTCAGACAGACAGACAGACAAACAAACATGAAATATAAAAAATATATACCAAAAGATCTTTCTCGGCATTCGGCCTATTATATGCCAAGCTATAAGAAAAAAGGGGGGCAAAAAAGAGGTAAAAATAGAGAAACACTCAGATGCGGAAAGTGATGAGTCTGTAATATCGCTTTAAACTTTCAGATCGAAACTAATGTATTAGAAAGAAAAAATTCGCCGCTACATGATGAAGTAAAAATTTAGAGAAAATATTGTAAAACATTACTTCTAGAGTAGAAAGATGCAATGAATCGGGATGAGATTCTAAATGCTATCTTCAGTAGATATAGCGAAAAAATCCTAAAACGCGCACGGTTCCTCTGCCCGAATTAAGAAATCGGCATTCGGCCCATAGGCCTATACCGCGCTATTTAAAAAAAGGGAGAAAAAAGAGGTAAAAATAGAAAAACAGGCAGATGATAATCTCTGCTTTGTAAGTGCCGTTTTAAATTTTGGTCAGCTTCGTCATTTTTACATTTCTTTATAGCTCTGCAGTCGGCCTATAAATGCCGAGTCGCGCAATGCAGTTTTGCCGTTTCGCGCCGTACTGAATCATCATCTACAACGCGTGCTAGACAATGGTTGTTTTTTTGGTTTTTTTAAATATTATTATTATTATTTTTTTTTTGCTTGCTTTCTTCTGAAGATAGCAATTTTGGTCAGCTTCGTCATTTTAACATTTCTTTATAGCTTTGCATTCGGCCTAGTGCCGATTTTTATACTAAAAGAAAATGTGCCGAGACATGCCGTAATGTGCTCGATTCTGGTGCCGGTGTCTATAGAGCTCCTGCATTGATTTACATGGGTAATATTAAAATTGAAATATCTCAAGAACCGAATACTGTAATGACACTGAAACAAACTTTGAAATAAAGCTTTTACATTTCTCTATCTGTTTTATGTGATTTTGGTGTTTGTCGGATAAGTGTGATTTTGCTATCAACTGCAGATAGCTCAAATTTATGATGCCCGTTGGTTGTCGTTTTTGTCTGCTGAACGAGATAAAGGGTACATACCACAAAAATGTTTTCTAGAGACTTTACGTGCTAAATCATGGTCGCGTTTTGGCCATAAGACGAGTTACGTCCAACTTTGAAATATATATTTGATATCATCTTAACTAGAACAAAATTCTGCATAACATTTCTGAAAATGACTACACATTTTAGGTCCGACTAATTTTTCAGAAAATTAGTGCTATATAAAAAGGCCACATTTTCCTGTGTTTCCGACTGCTAACCGCGTTCTGACCTCGTTTGTTCATGCGCATATAATCGTAAATATCACTCAAATGTTCGCATTTTCTTTTCAAATTTGTAGAGATCACATTCACAAGTTCTAGTAAAACACGATTTTCAACACTAAAATTGTTAATATTGTACCGATGTTCTAGAATTTTTATGCAAAGTTTGGGACTATAGGCGTGATAAACTTTTACCGGAAACCGCTTCGCAGGCGGATTTAGTGGTATATGAACCCTAAAGCGATATTTTATAGAATCATGTTACTGGTGTGCTATCTTCTGAAGATAGCCGTTTGCGGGCGCGTTCCGAGAAAATGATGCAGATCGTAAATGATGCATGCCGTAAGTGGGCTCGCGCGTGTTCACAGAAGATGATGCATGTCGCAACGGGTGATTTGCAAATCGCACCGTAAATGGTATCTTGGGTAGATAAAAAACAAACAACAAACAAACAAACAAACAAACAGACAGACAGACAGACAGACAAACAAACATGAAATATAAAAAATATATACCAAAAGATCTTTCTCGGCATTCGGCCTATTATATGCCAAGCTATAAGAAAAAAGGGGGGCAAAAAGAGGTAAAAATAGAGAAACACTCAGATGCGGAAAGTGATGAGTCTGTAATATCGCTTTAAACTTTCAGATCGAAACTAATGTATTAGAAAGAAAAAATTCGCCGCTACATGATGAAGTAAAATTTAGAGAAAATATTGTAAAACATTACTTCTAGAGTAGAAAGATGCAATGAATCGGGATGAGATTCTAAATGCTATCTTCAGTAGATATAGCGAAAAATCCTAAAACGCGCACGGTTCCTCTGCCCGAATTAAGATATCGGCATTCGGCCCATAGGCCTATACCGCGCTATTTAAAAAAGGGAGAAAAAAAAGAGGTAAAAATAGAAAAACAGGCAGATGATAATCTCTGCTTTGTAAGTGCCGTTTTAAATTTTGGTCAGCTTCGTCATTTTTACATTTCTTTATAGCTCTGCAGTCGGCCTATAAATGCCGAGTCGCGCAATGCAGTTTTGCCGTTTCGCGCCGTACTGAATCATCATCTACAACGCGTGCTAGACAATGGTTGTTTTTTTTTTTTTTTTAAATATTATTATTATTATTTTTTTTTGCTTGCTTTCTTCTGAAGATAGCAATTTTGGTCAGCTTCGTCATTTTAACATTTCTTTATAGCTTTGCATTCGGCCTAGTGCCGATTTTTATACTAAAAGAAAATGTGCCGAGACATGCCGTAATTTGCTCGATTCTGGTGCCGGTGTCTATAGAGCTCCTGCATTGATTTACATGGGTAATATTAAAATTGAAATATCTCAAGAACCGAATACTGTAATGACACTGAAACAAACTTTGAAATAAAGCTTTTACATTTCTCTATCTGTTTTATGTGATTTTGGTGTTTGTCGGATAAGTGTGATTTTGCTATCAACTGCAGATAGCTCAAATTTATGATGCCCGTTGGTTGTCGTTTTTGTCTGCTGAACGAGATAAAGGGTACATACCACAAAAATGTTTTCTAGAGACTTTACGTGCTAAATCATGGTCGCGTTTTGGCCATAAGACGAGTTACGTCCAACTTTGAAATATATATTTGATATCATCTTAACTAGAACAAAATTCTGCATAACATTTCTGAAAATGACTACACATTTTAGGTCCGACTAATTTTTCAGAAAATTAGTGCTATATAAAAAGGCCACATTTTCCTGTGTTTCCGACTGCTAACCGCGTTCTGACCTCGTTTGTTCATGCGCATATAATCGTAAATATCACTCAAATGTTCGCATTTTCTTTTCAAATTTGTAGAGATCACATTCACAAGTTCTAGTAAAACACGATTTTCAACACTAAAATTGTTAATATTGTACCGATGTTCTAGAATTTTTATGCAAAGTTTGGGACTATAGGCGTGATAAACTTTTACCGGAAACCGCTTCGCAGGCGGATTTAGTGGTATATGAACCCTAAAGCGATATTTTATAGAATCATGTTACTGGTGTGCTATCTTCCCCGCCATCTTCTGAAGATCAATTAAAATTTCAAATGTTGCTAGGCCTACATTTTGTTTTGGTTTATAATTTTAATTGCATGTGGTTTTTTCTTCTAGGCCTACCTACTGAATGTAGGCTACTAGTAAAATGCAGGCCTTTGTTTTCTTTGTCCCCTGCGCGAGATATATATTTTCGAATCGAATTAGGCTTACTGGTGATGATCTACTGAGAATCAAATTAAAATTGCAAATGTTGCGACATTTTGTTTTGGTTTAATTTGGGACTATAATCGTGAAGTTGGGACTATACCGTAAACGTTCGCCTAATGGCGCTTTTGGATTCTTAGAAATGTGAGAGCGCCATCCTTGTAAAATCTCAACAGCATTAAGGATACGTGTATGTGGAATTGAGCAACCTGGACATAATGCCTCAGAAAAAAATATCGTGACATGACCCAATACTTTAGGTCACTAGGTTAGTTGCTAGAGCAGCAGATGTTTTGGGGTTTCTTCAGGTATTCTTTCTCAAAGTGCCATTTGACTTAATTTGTAAATCGATTCATACGTTATACCTAACTCATTTTGGTAAATCTTTTTATAACATTGTAATTTCTTCTATTTTTTTTATATTCTTCAGTTGAAAATTACACCCTTCTATTGTCTGACCCGTTAGCTCAGTCGGTAGAGGGTGCGCCTTGAATGGTGAATGGTACTTGTTCGAATCTTGACTTCTGCTCCCACTTTTATGTGAAGAAGGGTCAAGAAATGTTTTTGGATTTTGTCCCCATTTTACGAATGAATATTGTGATTTTTTTTAAATTTAATTTTAAGTTTCTTATTTTTTTATAGATAAATAGGCTCTGCGAACAAACGGCAACAAAAACCGCTGACAAAATTTGCTCCACCTGCTACCTATCAATGCGTGATATATTCCACTACATTTAACAGTTAAATGACCTTTGAAAAATAGAACGGCCTCAATGTTTCAAATTGTGTAACTACATTACTTTATTCATTTATGCATTATAAATGATCAGCTATTTTTTCTTTTATTAAAAGGATCGAACCCAAGTAGATCAGACCATTGATCATATAACTATCAGACCACGAAGTAGTTACGTAACTCTGTGATGGTATCGGAACCAAGCACTGTTTGAATGGCGATCATTACGATCACGCTATTTTGATATGCCTTTTTTTGTACTGATTGTTTCGATCGTGGCTCATTACTTAAGCGCGTGATCCCGTTGACATAGTAACATTACGTAACTTCGATACCGGGCTTCGATACTGAATAGTTGTTGAGTGCACATAATATGGAAAGCCATTGGGGTATTGTGTGCCTTCCAAAGCGCCTTATAACATGTTCTCATTGTGTTGTGGAATCCTAGCCAGTATTCAATGATAGCTATAGAGGCCTTGCGTTTATCGATTGGCTCCAAACAAAGGATTTGAACCGATTTCTTCCCCGTAATCATGGCGCAGTGCAGTCCATTCAATCAAATGTTGTCATCAACCTATTTGATCGTAGTGCATTTTGTTATGTGTGTGAGACAAACTGTCGCGGTAGATGCAATCATGCTTTTGTTGAATCAGGAGGGTGAAAGTGCATATAGGAACAATGCCAAAAACTACGTCACGCCGGTCACGCTATTGTTCGACTTAAACTACATCATTCGCCATTTTGTAAATATTAACGCATGATCGTTGCTTTGAAGTTTCCACCGGATAGTCTGTGGATAGCGCAAGAGCATGCTTTGACCATGTGCAAAAAAATGAATATCATGAAGATGTTTAAGATTGATTCTTAGATGTTTCAAAAATTACCGTCATAGTGCATAGATTCATCAAAGAATGGTTTGAAGTACTAACCTTATTTAGTAATTTTAAAAATCGGAGAATTTTACAAAATCAATGTTTTTACCTGTCGGTATTACAACTCGTGAAACACATTAAGTGATGTGCCTGGGTGACCTAATCTACTAACCTTTAACGTTTCCTCTATGAACTCTAACCCTCCTGCAATATGGCGCCTATTGTCTAGAGTTAAACTACATCTTTCGGTGTGTTACGTAATACTACGATGCCTATCCCATTATATCGATCCCCGGTTGAATGCATTTGAGTAGTCCGCCATATTTACGGGATGATACGCCATGTGCACAGCCTCTATTCAGTTGGTCGTTGTATGATTTTGTTCGTTCACTCATTCAAATTTTATTTATATCATTTGAAGACTGAGCCTATTATGATACATCCTCTGTGGAACAGTTTCAAACAAATATAGCTAGGCATTATTGGGGCAGAGGTTATCTTTTGAATCCTCTTAGAGGGCTATCATTTTTTTCGGAAGGGGGGTCCCAAATTTACAAAAAGTCTGCGTCAATAAAATTGCGCACCCCCTATTTCGGCAACAAAAATTTTATGATACCAAACCCCAAAATTGTATTGAAATTCGTCTTTTTGAATAAAATAACACACTTTCTGTGGTCGTCGTGTGACTCCCTACATTTTGGTCATAAAACATTTTATAAAATCAGAAAATAAAACATTTTATGACCCCCCTCCTATTATTCTTTCCAAGACTTTATGACCCCCGTATATTTGGGACCCCCCTCCTTTCGAATAAAATGATATACCTCTTATGACCACTGATGCATAGGCAAGGACACTCGCGCGAATTGAAAGACTTGTCGTCGTACATGACAGTTCGTCTCACACACATAACAAATGCTTATACAATTAAATAGGTTCATTACAATATTTGATTAAAATGAAACGATAAAAACAAAGCATGAAAAAAGACACATACAAGATAAAATAATAAAATTATATAAACAATGTTAAAGATAAAATAGAGAATAAAATTTCCTCAAATCAGAAAAAAAACATTGACAGACATCATAATCTGTCAGAAATTACTGCATGAGATTCGAACCATCAATCTTCTCCACAAGTTCTCTTTATCCTCGCACTATAGTCTAATGCTCTGCTCACTGGGCCACAACGTATCAGGTGAATGATTACCGCATTATCATGAACAAGTTTGTTCGATCTTGTTCATAATTGTATGTGTCGATAGGTTTCACCCTTTAACTACACGTACCCTTAATGATCAGTGATAATAGTCGGCTTTTACAGGGATGGCGCTCTCTCATTTCCATGCACTCCATAGCGCCATTAGGCGAACGTTTACGGTATGAGATCTTAAATGCTAGGCCTATCTTCAGTAGATAGTCCTATAGCGAAAAAAAAATCCTAAAACGCGCATGCACGGTTACTCTGCGCGAATAACAAAATCGGCATTCGGCTTTTAGGCTATGCCGCGCTATTAAAAAAAAAAAGGGGGGGGAAAGAGGTAAAAATAGAGAAACAGGTATAGGCCTAGATGCGGAAAGTGATGAGTCTGTAGGCCTGATATCGCTTTAAACTTTCTGATCGGAACTGATGTATTAGAAAGAAAAAACTCGTCGCTACATGATGAAGTAAAAATTTAGAGAAAGTAATGTAAAACATTACTTATAGAGTAGAAAGATGCAATGAATCGGGATGAGATTCTAAATGCTATTTATTTAGGGTAAATTGGGGTAAATGGAACGCTTAAGCAATAAATCACTTTCTGTGGTCAGGAGGGTATCCATACGATTTTTGTTTGTTTCAATAAGTAGATAATATGTTTTTACAACTTGTTTTAACAGATAAACTCCCATTTTATGGCTTTGTTTCTTGTATCGGTCCAAATACATGCATGGTCATTGTGTTCCAGTTACCCCAACAAATTGGGGTAAATGGAACAGTGGGTTGGGTAATTGGAACAAGGGGCATTACTTGCAAGGAGCCTAATTTCATAGCTATATTTACATTGAAAAGACATCAGAATATTTTATTTAACATATATTTTGTGACTAAACAAAAGGTTAACAAAAATAATTTTGTTTTCATGTTTTTTATAAACATGGTCAAATACCACGTAAAAAAACACTTTTTCTCGGTACATAACAGAAAAAAATGATTTTCAGATTTTTAAAAAATCAATAGGATGCCTAATCTACCATGAATTAATTATTTGTAGTATATAATTTCATAATAATTAAACCAATTAGTAAAAAAAATATTAACATGTTATATATAATTGTTCAGTCAACCGTGTTCCATTTACCCCAAGTGGATCTGTTGTGGGGTAAATGGAACACCAAACTAATTAATTAGCTAATTAGCATATTAATTTGCATAATTTCATCATTAAAATCTGCTATTTTATTGTTTAAAACATTTATGTTATTGTAGAAAACAAACATAGAAAATGCCAATATTGTAAGACAACTCTCAGCACAACATTCAAATATTTAGGAATCAATACCCTTAAATTAGTAATGTTCACTGAACCGTAGCACCACTTCAAGGTCAGTGACAACATTTGAGATTTTCTTCCACTCAAATACCGAGTAAACCCACGCTTGGGGTATGAAACGAAAGCAGAACGTATGGCGTTGGGGTAAATGGAACAGTCGGTATGATGTTGCTCAAATTTTTTCTTGATTGAGGGAATTGTATTCTCAGCGTTCCATTTACGTTACCCCACCGTTCCATTTACCCCAATTTACCCATTAGGCCCGCAATGCCATGCGCGTATTTTTTTTGGGGGGGCTTTGGGGGCGCCAGCCCCCCGGGGTAAAAGCAGGGGGCGGCCAAAACGAAGGGGCGGCGGAAGAAGAAGGGGCGGCAAACGACGGGCGGCGGAAGAAGACTCAGGGGCGGCAAAAAGAACTAGTAAAGAAAAAAGGGCGGAAAAATGTGAAGAGTATAAAAAAAAAATTTTTCTCTTCACTTTTTCAAACCACCGTTTTTTCTTATCTAAAAATCCCGGCTAAAATCAAGCAGAAATCCAGAATGTAAAAATAGTTTTGTTATTTCTAAAAATCTAAAAATCAAGCATCAATCTAAAAGTGCATCTTGTTCCCCCTGAACGGCTGGACGATGACCTTTTACCTACTCGCAACTCTAAAGTGCACGGGACTGAAAATCCAAACATGTGATGTCATTGGAAATTACGAGATGAGTGTGAACCGCCACTGACTATGAGTTAAACTTGCGGAAGATAATAAGATTTTGTGAACTGGAAAACCCCATGTAAACACATGAACGTAGAGTCAAATTCTTGATATTACGCCCAATTTCATTCACTGACAATTCCGAACTTACAATCCTCATGATAAACTTCTTCTTAGGTCATGTTCTGGTCGGACTTTAATGAAAGATACGGGTTTGGTTCATCGCATTCGGACGCAGAAGGTAGGCCCAGCGGTGCCATGGATTTCAATGCTGCTGCTGGAGCTAGCAGTGGCAGTGGTTCAGATTCAGCACCAGTTGGCAGTGCTCAAGGTCAAGGTGGTCATCAGGCAGATGCTTTAGTAAAAGATGCTGTTGACTTTGCTACACAAGCTACAAGACATGACAGTAATGGTCAGTTTAAAACGGCCATATTTTATTATGTGGTATGTATTTTAAATTTCATTTAATTTTCATTTATTAATTGTTTTCTCTAATACTCTTTTTTATTAGTTGACAGTCAATGTGTCAGTATTAAAAAAAAAAGCCAGTCAGAACAAGGCAAGGGCTATGGTAAATTGACTGATTCTTCAGAGTTGCAGTGCTACAATGGTAATCATCTAGCCCGAGGTACTCACACCTCCGTCACTACGATTTCCACTGTCCTTCTCCGTACGAAGGTCTGAGACTCCTGAGCATATCTGGTCCAGGGTACACATAAAATACCACTTTTTCTCATAAATACCACTTCCTACCATTCCTCACATGAAGATGAGACTTAAACACAACATATTTGGTGCATGTTCGTAAATTTTGAGCACATTTGAGGATGTAAAAGACCAGACTTGTGACTGTTATCGTCGCTGTGTTTTGAACTCTTCCTATAAATAGATGCTGTCAGTGTGACGTCATCACCTCGACGTGTTTTCTCGGTGCCCCGTTTTTACGTACAGTACGTAGGGCATTCATGGCCCTAGTGAGCATGGTGAGGAAGGAACAGGGCCATGATGTTTCGGGCTAGTAATCATCAAGCATGTAGAAAAGGTGAAGTCTGCCCCATCTCATGATGATCGTTATTAATATTTAATATTGTTGCGAACCCATATTTTGGGGGTATCACAATGATTATTAATTAATAGACAGAAATACAACAACTAAGAGCAAGACATAAATTGATGATTCACTTAAAGTTTTATTTACGATAGCGTACGTATATGATCATGAACATGCTGCGAATAAACTTCGAATAAACAACCGACAAAAGACTCTGAACTGTACTCCAAAAGACTCTGAACTGTACTCCGAATAAACAAAAGACTGATTACTCTTACCAAGCATGTGGCTTATATATGGCTCATTAGGGGAGGGCGACTTAGCGCAGCGGTAATTCCCTCGCTTTGCACCACTTAGGTCCCGGGTTCAAGCCCCGGCGCGGCCCAAGGACTCATGTGCACTTGCTTTATCCCGATTCCATGCTCGCTCTCGCAGGTTTTCTCCGGGATCTCCGGTTTCCTCCTGTATTGCAAAAATCGGTGATTAGTTGTTTGGTTATCAAAAACTTCCTTCACCCAATGGAATTTGGGGAGCTGCACAGATAATTGGTGGATGTTACAATCTAAATGCGGATAGGTGTGCGCCGTTCGGCAGCAACCTAGTTGATGCGATCTGATTGTGATGATTCACCATTGCAGCGAAATTACAGCGCTTTGAGTCCTCTAAGATCTGGAGAAAGGCGCTTTATAAATCCAAAATTTATTTATTATTTTTATTAGCATACGATCAAAATTTTGTAGGGGTTGAAACTGCAGATTTCAGGGAGGTCAACCAGACATTTTTTTGGAGTAACCCTGGGGCGATATCCACGCCTATTTTCTGGGCCCAGATCTGTGGATTCGTTCTCGCCAAACTATTTGTACCATTGCACGTCCTTGGATCTGAATCTGTGGATGATTTGTTCTCGCCAAACTAATTGTCGCAGTGCACGTCCTTGGATCTGAATCTGTGGTTTTGGAACCACGCTTATTTTTTTGGATCACCGTCTGTGGTTCAGTTTACCCTGAATATTGGCTACTCTTAATTTAGTGTCATAAATTAATGATATAAGACAAATCTTATATAGGCCATAATCGTGCATAATTATTATTAAACATGATCTAACAGGATCATAACAATATGGTCAGCCATGATCATGACTGCATTGGCACTTTTATTAAGCCTGACCTCGCGAATATTTTGCAATCCAGTCAGTTAAAATTTTGCTTTTTTATAAGTTATTTATTTTTTGCGGTTTTGGAACTCGTGTCTTTGGACCTAGGATCATTCATGGTTGACTAATAAAAAAATAAAAAAAAAGGCCCTATAGTGTTTTTAATGCAAAGTTATAATTTGTGTTCATGTCATACTCTATTAAGGGGGTACTACACCCCTGCCCAATTTTGTGCCTATTTTACTAGCATTTTTCTCAAAAAATATAGCATATGTGACAAATAAGATGTATATAGGGGCAAGGACTATTATAACTACTGCACTGGAAATTTTATTTCAGCGCAGGCAACAGTTGTGCCACTTGTGGAGTTACAGTAAAAAATGAGGGAAAACCAATATTTGATCAATAAATCAATAACTACTTGCCTTGATTTACTGAATTTTCAATGTAGTAGTTGCAGTCTTTGCCCCTATAATATATCTTATTTGTCACCAATGCGCTATAATTTTTGAGAAAAATGCAAAAATAGGCACAAAATTGGCCAAGGGTGTAGTACCCCCTTAAATGAATTCAAAATGCATTGAATTTGTATCCATTTTGAAATCATAATATGACCATGACATGCAAACAAATTATAGCTTTGCATTATATATAAAGCCATGTTAAAAACTCTTGGGCCTATTTGTTTTTAATGTCAAAAGTTCTATTAATGAATAATGATCCTAGCATTTAGCTCTTGGTCCACTCCAGGGACACTCCAAAAGCGAAAAACCAACAACTTCCTTTTCACATTTAAACGGTTAGTGATTTTCCTAAACGGATAGTGCACCGCGATCGATTAACCGCTGATCCGTGTAACCCCTCACATCCTTAACTTGTATACCCTCTTTATTCAGGTACCGTAAAACGGGGTGGCTTTGGACAATTTTGATGTATTGTCGTAAATATTTTTATAATGATCGGTAGAATTCTGAGTTTCATGTTGGCTTTGGCAAGTACCGATAGAGGACAGTTCATGCCCATAGAGTCAACTCGAGTTTATTTTATTTTCCGATAATTTTGGGGGCGCAAAGTTTGTCCAAAGTCACCCCTGGGTTTGGGGTGACTTTGGACACCATGTATTCAAGTGCATGTCCAAAGTCACCCCGACCTGAAGAGTAGAGCAATGGAGAGGGTGGAAGTAGATGTGAGGTGGGGAGGAGCACAGAGGATGCTGTTGGGGTAGGGCATGGTCACTGTGGTGTATTTTAAACAAAGTGTCAAATTTTTTGGTTTTTTTTTATGTCCAAAGTCACCCCGGAAATAAAGCCAAACCCAGGGGTGACATTGGACACAGCCTGCTTTTAAATTCTTAAGAGTGGGTAGATATCATGACTATCCAGGTAGAGGTAGGTTCTTGGTTCATCTATGTTCACTATCCAACCAACAGGCTTGAGTTTCCACTCTTATGTTCCGGTGGAGTACCGAAAGTTTGACCACCACAAAAATCCTGTATTTTATGGGTCCCGCTAAAAAGTTATGAAAAACATATAAGATAACACATTATACTGGGAAACTTTAGTCATTTGTAATGTCCATATATTACCACATAAGAACATATAAAAATATTGTTAAAAGGTAAAACAGCCTACATGAAATAATAGTTTTTCCAAAGTCACCCCATCGTCCAAAGTCACCCCGTTTTACGGTATTCAAATTTGTATTTTTAGAACTTTCTTATTCATTGCTGCACCCAAGCAGGGAACAGTGACTAAATTGAGTGAGCCTACATGAATAATTATCAAAATGGGGTATTTTCTTGTAGAAGACCAGTAAAAACAATGTCAATGTGACCAAACACTTCAGATTTATGAGAAAAATGTTAGATCCTGGGGAACTTACATGTTTGTGGTGGAGAAAGCTGGGCCAATCTTACTAGCCTGGAGGGCCAGTGGAAAATATTAACCCAATGCTGATTTCATACTGTCATACTGTTAAATAGGCCTGTTATCGATAGTTTTTTTGAAGTCGATATATCGGAAGCAAATTATGGGACATATCGATACAGTATCGATATAGAGGCCTTGCATGTGACGTATCATCCCGTAAATATGGCGGACTACTCAAATGCATTCAACAAAAGCATGATTGCAATCTACCGTGACAGTTCGTCTCACACACATAACCCTGCACTACGATCAAATAGATTCATGACAACATTTGATTGAATGGACTGCACTCCGCCATAACTACGGTGAAGGACACCGGCTCAAATCCTTTGTTTGGAGCCAATCGATAATTTCATGCAGGGCCTCTATATTGACACATTTTCAAGATGCAATTTATGTTTCTTCAATGTTTATTCTACAACAGAATAGGCCCCCTACATAACGAAACGACCGTGCAAAGTCTTTTGGGGGGATTTGGAGAGGTTTGAGATGACATGATGGCTTAGCTTGGAAATTGGGAGATGGTAATTTGGGATACCGGTAATCTATTTTAAGCATGTGTGCCATATCGTTTGTGTATCGATACTACCATTGAGTGTACCATAATGTTGGAAGTCTATGAATTTTCCGATCAATACTTTTGACAATCGATAACGGGCCTAGGCATAAGTCAGGCCCCTGGTTGCTACAGTATCAGTTGGTGATGTCATATTAATTTTGAACAGTCTTTCACTTGTTTGATTAATTAAATAATTAATTACAGAACTACATACCTTTCTGGTTTTCCATTTGTTTTCCTTACAGGAAGCTATTCAAGCTATGTACAATGCCTCCTTAGCTAATCCAAGTCTAAACATAACAGATAGATACCAACAATATGTCAAAAGAGTCAAAGAATTAAACCAGTTATGTAAGTACCATCTCAGACTTTTAGTTGTACCGTAGTAGATTCAACTGTGCACTATTCCAGAGGGGATTGTAGGTGATCAATATTGTCATCAAATCAAATCAAAATTAAATTAAGTCGCAACATATACAAATATGAAATATGTCATGCCCCATGGTCGATTGATGGGTTTTATGAATTGCTTTTCCTTTTGTAATTATTGGGGTTTGCTGGTTTATGTTCCTGATAAGAAATTGAACTTACATTTTGAATTGTTTCACCAAGAGGTATTTCAAATATATTTTATGACATGTTTTGTGATTTCCCCCATTGAGTACAACAGTAAATGTCCCCTTTGTGTCCGAGAGTGCAAGTCTATGGCAAAAACAACCAATAAGATGAAGTGATCTATTGCGAGTCTGAGTGACGTCATGCTGACCGACAGAATGCAATCCTCTGGAATAGTGTCACATTGTGGACATATTAAAGAGAGAAATGGTTTATTAATTATCTGTGTAAAAAATTACTTGTATTGTAAATTTATGTCCAAATAATGACAATCCAATATTGCATATTTTCTGTAGCATTGGACTTACATGTAAGTGGTTAAAATCAGTCTCGAGCACGCTTTCCAGTCTCCTCTATTAGACATGTATGCATCTCCATTGACTACATGTAAAATGGTCCATAAAAAAAGAACTCCATTCAAGTATGTACTAAAATGTGCCCAAAAGGACAGTATGCAGTTTTCGGGAGGGCTGGGGGCTATCCAAATGTACTGTATTGTCTTTTCAAATATGAAATGTCCATCTGATAGGTATAGGACCAGCAGGGTGATACAAGTTTTTGGTATCATCGACCTGTTACAGTAGTACTTTCATCTCCCACACTACAGCTAACAAAAAATCATAACATCATCATTTTTTGTTGCCATGGTTATTAGGTCAGAATCAAGCATCTGGAGCATCATCGTCATCAGCTAGTAGTACTTCAGCCAAATCCAAGGATCAAGCAGCAATAGAGAGAGCTAACTTCTTATTGAGGCAAGCATTTGAAGAAGACGAACAGGGCAATAAGACGGATGCTATTGAGTTGTATCTCAATGCGGCGGAGATGTGTATACAAGGTGTAAGTTGCATCTTATTGTTTGCACAACAAGATTCCTATGACAGGTACACTGTCGCCGCAGTATCTAATTGGTACACACAGAGTACCTACACAGTACCAATGCTGCTACTGCACAGGACCCACCACAATTGGTACTGCACAGGTACTCCCCTGGTACTGCAGAGTATGTATGTTGTACTTGTGCAGTCAGCTGCAATATAGTTTTGGCTTTTATATACCTGGTACTGTCAGTTGGTAATGTCTGCCTTTGATTATAAAAAATGCATTCAAGCTAATATTATTCACTCACAAGGTCATTATTTTTTTTCATCTAAATTTTGTTCTTTTTTTTCTTTCTTTTATTTCAGGCCAAATCAAGTACCAATGAACAAAAGCAGAAATTGAACAAATTAGCTGTGCAAGCCTTGGACAGGTACTTATTACTTTATTATTACAAATGTGAGATGAACTGCATTAAGACGGAAGGTTCTATGAATTTTACCCTCACTCAAATACTGTGGCTGTTTTTTGTTAGTTATTTATTGTTATTTGTCATAATTATGTGTGTTACAAACCGATGCCACCAATAGAACGAGAAGATTTGCCCCTTCATTTTGCATACCACTTTGCCCAATTTTTTTCTTTAAAAAAATGCAATGGGTGTAGTACCCCCTTAAATGACTCATTCTATGGGGTATAGTTTAAGGAGAGCTATGGTGAATAATCGCTCCTGCTGGCAATGGGCTATTCCATTTAAAATCCACACTACCCCTGTGGAAGATTTTGGAAATATCTTTCACAGAGGGAGTATGAATTTCAAATGGAATGAACAAATTAGCTGTTCCATTTAAAACTCACCCTCCCTCAGTGGAAGATTCAGGTTGAATTTTTCTCAGAGGGTGTATGAAACTCAAATGGAGCTGCTTAATGTGCTCATTCCATTTAAAATTTATACTCCCACTGTGGAACATATTTCCAAAATCTTCCACAGTGGGAGTGTGAATTTTAAATGGAATGGCCCAATGGGCTATTCTAGTAGAAATCCATGGAAGACATGGTCCTAATCTTATACACGGGAGTGTGGAATTCAAATGGGGTTCCACTTGTTATCTACACCCCCTGTGTGGGAGATTAAGGCCACAACTTCCATAGGGTGTGTATGAATTTCAACTGGAATAGTCTAATAACTTTAAAAGTATGGGTTAATTGCATGCTTTTGAAGACTTCCAGAAGTTGGTAAAATATATTTTAGTTACTGCACATACCAAAATGTATCACACAGACATCAAATTGAAGTTGCCTTTATAAACTTCTTATACTTTCCTAATTTTTATCTTTTTGTAAAATATATCATAGGGCAGAAAAGGTGCTGGAGGGGGGTAGTGGTAGGAGTGGTGGAGGAGGAGGAGGGGAAATACACTGCTGAGGAAATAGCTGTTTTAAGGTATACATGTAGTTGACAGTGACTTCATTGAGAGTAAACCTGTTTATCTTTGTTGTTATATGATAGGGCAGAAAACTTAAAGAAGAAAGATGCCAAACCAGAGTTGAAGCTACCTGATCTTCCCTCACCCCCAAAGTCACTTCCAAATCTCAGCCTGGAAGATGATGATGAGACACAAGACAAAACACCCCCATCAGATAATGGGAAATCCCCAAGTGGGTCAAGCAGCACATCTGCCTCACCACTAGATGGGAATGTTACATTTGGTGCTGGAGGGGGTAGTGGTGGTGGTGGAAGTGGAGGAGGAAAATACACCGCTGAGGAAATAGCCGTGTTAAGGTATGGTTGCAAGTGACCTCATTAAATACTTATCCATGTATACCTTACAAATAAACATCTGTTTTGCATGTTAAGTTTGTGTATACTTTGATTAGTTTTTGATTAGATTTTAAAAGATTTTCCTGGGGGAGGAGACTCAATTTTTTTGGTTTAGGGATGTGCCACTGAGAATTTGAAAGTGGGCCCATCAATGTACTAATTGTTCCGGAAATTTGGACCCATTTCTAGTGCACCAAAACTCACACAATTTTGGCTAACACAAATTGGTACAGTTTTTGTCAAATTTTGAACATATTGGCTACAATTAGGAGGGAAAATTAGGTTATTTTTCCGAAAAATTTGAGAAAAATTTTGAAAAAATGACCCATCCATATATATGAAGATTAGACTAGAAAAGGGGGTCATTGGTATATCGAATGGCCAAAAATGTGATCCATGTTTGTGGCACATTCCTTTGGTCAAAACGTTCCTATTTGTTACTGACCAAAGTGAAATGTCATATTGTGTATGCTTTAACTTTTCCAGTGAATTTGAAGTTTATGTCAATCTATAATATAAAATATTTTTCATAAACTGCCATTTTGAGATCTGTATTCTCTTTGCTATCATTGCAGACGAACTTCTTTCATCAATGGCAGAGAGTATGTGCCATTCATATCACAAGCTGACCTCAAAGAGAGATTTGCGTATCCTGTGCCTTTTACGTAAGGACTTTGTTACTGTCAAATTGTATTGTATATAATCTGTTTATTTTACCAGGTACTATAAAGCCATTTTGAAGCTTGTTTTAATCATGGTTTTAATGACCTATGCAATAAACCCAAAAAGCTGCATTTCTGTAGACTTTTTAAGCTTATGTATGAATGTGATGTTCATTATTTCATGTGTGATTTCCAGTTCATCAATTGGAAGGTACACTCAACGGACATGTGTAAATTAAAGAAAATCATTTTCATATCTCTCCCATGAAAATAGTTGTATACCATTTTACACCCTGAAGTGGCAATGACATCAATGCATTGGGGCAGCTTTTTCGTACTTGCGCATCTTTAAACATGTGCGTGCATATACCAGCACTTTCAGCGAACACTAACTATTTGAAGCTGTGCCCAATGCGCACTGACGTCAGTGCCACGTCAGGGTGAAAAACGGTATAGAAGTAATAATATACTCTAATATTTTTGCGATGTGTAAACAGATTAAAGTAATTATTTCTCTGGTATTTCTATCATGTAGGGATAAATGTGGGAAGTTAATACTAGCAGGTAAACAAAAAGAGAGACTAGCTGAATGGGTGAGACCAGGCGACTATACCAGCGAGCCTAAGATGATATATGCAATATCAGCATTCAGTATACGACAGGTAGGTCACATCTGACAAGAGCTAGGTACACTGTTTTTGTGGCGCCCTCTACGGAGGCGCCACAATATAGGCATGAATTTGTGAAAAGCTTCTAATTTCACTCTTGCTAGATTGACTTCATGAATTGTTTTGCTAAAATTATGCCCAGCTCAGAAATAAAACCACAATTTGCTTGGATTTTATTTTATTATTGTTTTCTGATATGCACAGGATAAAATGGTGAGCGTATATTCTTTGTTTAAAATACAAAATTAGGATTTATAAAAACACCAAATAAATCCTGACCTTTGTATGCGTTCAACCAGTTTACCGTGTGCCTTAGAACCCGATAGAAGCGGTGACATTTGACCATACACTAGGATCCACAACATGCTCATCTATCATGGGAACAGTTCTTAAACCCTAATACATTTGTACCGTCATCCTTTGAAAATTTGGGTACACAAACTCATACTCTGCAACTTGAGGTCAAATTTTGCACTATGATTATGTAATTGAGGTTATTGGACTATGCCATTGGGATGAGACTCTTGTGGTCCATAGTGATAAGATCAATTAACGAGGCCTCTTAAACTGATGGCTTTTGTTTGCTAATTACCATAGAATCTATATAGCGGTTATTGCCAAAGTTGCAATATGGTGGCACAATTCGGCGGCAAACTGCATGCAAACAACACGGCATATTAATTATACATGTTCTACATTGTTGTATTTTAAAACACTGAAAACCAAAATTGACGTTAAATGCCATGATTGGATCATGCATGGAGGTAGTACTAGCTACTACCTCCATGATTGGATTAAGTAAATAACTAAATCCTGTTATCTACCCAGCAATGTTTGCTTATTTTAATAATTGTAACAAACTGTAGTGTACTAAATGGTACAAGACAGAAAAGGCAAACAGACAGAAATTTAGAGTTTTAAATTAGAGAGTTGGCAGGAAGTTGTAAGAGTTAAATTGTTATGGATATGATTGGTGTAAGCGCGAAAATGTTGAATGTCAGATCAAAGTCATCCGAGGTGAATTAAGTAATGTCAATCACAAATTGTTACAGGTCATTTCAGGTGGACTAAGTTTATATTTGGATTGTCAGAACACCTTCCCCAATCAAACACATTTCTCTTGCATTTGATCATCTTCTACTCTTCCCTAGAAAAATCATTATAATACCAAATCTACACCATGGAATTCACCATATCACGTCCAAGTTCACATTGGGCGCCACATTCCTTTTTTAAAGGAATTTTTATCCTATATTGTTACAAACAATTCCTATATTTTCCTCCAAATTTAGGAAATTAAAGTCCCATTTAGTGATCCCAGCTCAAGTGTAAAATAATTAAAATTGTTTATAAATTACTTATAAGGATAAGTCATTCAATTTGTCATTTGGTATATTTGAAATGAAAAATTTGGCAAAAAACAAAGAAAACAGCAATATTGACGAAGTTGAAGCCCCATTTAAATACATGTAGCTAATTTATATACTGTCGGTATAAAAATTACAGATTCATGTAAATGCCTTATTTTGTCTTAAATACATGGGTTTCGGCTGAACCACTAGCAGGCTATGTTAGCACATCTATGACAAAGGTACCAAAATCTGAATCTGAATGGACCTTTAACATGTTTGACAGGTGCTAATTGATGCAATAATATTAAAACATCAACATGAATAATAGCCCCTATCAAATTCAGATATAACCTTATCACAGATTAATTTGATAACCAGGCAGGTGTGGTACACCGCAGAAGAACTGCTCTGATGGGGCTTCCCCTATATTTTTCATATAAAGTACCAAGCATACACTCTTTGGTAAAACTTATTATGACATGTCTAGACATCTGAGGCCAGGTGTGCATTTCACTAACATAATTCTTGGTTGTGTAATCCTTAAAAGCTGATCTCAGCTATACTAGGATGAAAAGTACATATAACATAGGGTGCGAAGCAAATCCAAATAAGCCAACGAAAAACAAAATGGTGCGCTATATACAAGGTGCGAATTCATTTAAAGGATATGTAGACCATGAAGAGGCTGCATCTCCCTTATTACTGGCGCTGCAACACTCTTGAAAACGGGCACAGATGGTGCGATGTGTAGAACTGCTGCTGGTGGTAGCCTGTTCCAAACTGCAATGGCTCTTGGGTAGAATGCATATTTGTATGCATTTATAGTAGGAATGAGCAAGTTGACAAATTTCAATGGGTGATCAGTTCTTGCTGATATCATATGTGAGTTGCCCTTTGAATACAAGATGGGGGAATTATGTGCACTAGTCCATACTGGATCCTGTAGAACATGCAAGACTGTTGTATTAGTCGTCTAACATGTAGTGAGTCCCAGTTGAGTTTGTTTACAAGAGGTGACACATGTGTTTCTCTGCGGTAATCAGAGAAAACAAATTTGGCTGCATTTCTTTGAACCTGTTCCAGTCTATTGATTTCGATGGTTGTACACGGGTTCCAAACTTCACTTGCGTACTCGATTTGTGGTCTCACAAGTGTTTGATACGATTTGTCTTTGACATCAGTTGAACAGGGGGACAAAGTTCTCCGCAGGAGACCTAGTGTACGGCTGGCTTTATTGATGACTTTAGTACAGTGCAGTGTTGTAGTCAAGACCTCTATGTCCGAGACCGAGACCAAGACCTGCCCGTCAGAGATCGAGACCGAGACCGAGACCAAACCTTCCGAGACCAAGACCACCCCTTCCGAGACCGAGACCTCTAAGTTCCGAGACCAAGACCGAGACCGAGACCTTGGTTTAATCCCTGGGATACTCAAGTTTGGTTTGGGTAGGGGTGTGCGCTGAGAATTTGAAAGGGAACTCATTGCACCAACTGTTTTTTGGACCTGCAGTTAACACTTTTTGTCTTAATTTTTTTTCTCCAAATTTTGGGAAAATTTCAAAAATGTTGGCGATAGTGGAGGCAAAATTAGGCCAGTGTGTGCAGGGTCAGAAACACCAGTGCGCGAAGCGCACAAAATTGAGCGATTTTACCATATTTGGGCACAAAACACACTTGTTTTCGTGCTGAAAAGAAGATCCACACTGCACAGGGCAACTATTTCTATTTGTTCATCTATTTTGCTTTTGTGGAGAATGTTCCCCTTGCAAAAGTTAAGTGGGATCCTCGCTTCCACCACCTGCCCACCTACTTTTTATAACTTTATAAAATGATTTTTATATCTTTATTCTTAACAATTTCTTCAACATTCATTGAAATTTAGGGTAAGGAATAAATAATGAACAACAACAGAAAATCATATCTTTTCTTCTTCAGGTCTCGACAGGTCTCGAACACAAAAGCGTTCGAGACCGAGACTTTTGAGGTCCGAGACCGAGATCTTTTGAGTTCCGAGACCGAGACCTTGATATCCGAGACCGAGACACTACAAAAAAGGTCTCGAGATGGTCTCGAGACCGAGACCTGGTCTCGAGACCTACAACACTGGTACAGTGGTCGTTCCAGTTCAGGTTATGCGAAATAGTAACACCTAAATAGTCATGTTATTGGACTATATTCAAGTTTTCCCCAAGGAGATTGTATTGACATAATACAGGGTTTCTTTTATGTGTGATGTTTAACACTGCACACTTCTTGACATTGAATTGCATTAACTACTTGCCAGACCATTCAGCTAGGAAGTCAAGATCTTTCTGTAAGATTTCTTGGTCATCTGAGTTCTTTATCTCTCTGTACAATATGCTGTCATCAGCAATTTGTTCGTTAATATCATTGATGTATAATAGAAATAAGACCGGTCCAAGGACCGACCCTTGTGGGACACCTGAGGTAACATCAACCCAGTTGGAATGAGTTCCATTAACTGAGACAGCTTGTTTCCTGACACATCGCAAGACACATCGCAAGACCTAAACCCATTTTAACTGTAGCATAAAAATCTTATGGAAGAGGTCAGATAGACTGCACCACAATTGTTATTTAATTGCATCCCAGGTAGCATAAATGGGCTATTCCGTTTAAAAGCCAAACTACCACTATGGAAGCTTTTGGAAATATCTTCCACAGGGGGAGTATGAATTTTAAATGGAATTAACCCATTAGCAGCTCCATTTGAAACTCACTCTCCCTTAGGGGAAGATTCAAGTTGAATCTTTCTCAGAGGGTGTATGAAATTCAAATGGAGCCGCCTAATGTCCCCATTCCATTTGAAATTCATACTCCCCCTGTGGCAGATATTTCCAAAATCTTCCACAGGGGTGGTGTGGATTTTAAATGGAATAGCCTAATGCTCTTGAGTGCAGAAAGACACAAAAAGTATGTTTTCTGCGTACAAATGCAAGCACATACTTCTGAAAATCAATAATTTCCAATGTAAGATATGATGTGTAGGATAAATTTTGTTAAGAAGCGCAATGATTTATAGTGGGTTACCCACAGGCACAATGCCTAGACATTGATCTACAAGCCTCAGCACACTTTTCACTCTTTACATGTTGTTGCCGACCACATTTTCATATTTGTTTTTGCAGACTATAGTACAAGATTGTTCTTTCCTAGCATCATTAGCCATAACAGCCAACTATGAGAGAAGATTTAAAAAGAAAGTTATTACCAGGTAAGTCCGGTGGCGGTGGGGCGTGGGGTCAGAACATGGCACTTTTTGCGGCAGTTTTGCACAAAATTGTTAATTTTGCCCCCTGAAATTCACTCCCCCTGAAAAAATTCCTGGTGCCGTCACTGGGTAAGTCTACTAAATGTTCCAACAAAAAGTACTGGGATCCAACAAATTTATTGATTTATTACAAAATATTTGACCCATCTTTGAGATTGGTTGGAATGATTGAAAGAAAATTATCTGTTATTTTTGCTGGTATCCACTTATTGTATGGGGACTGTACTTGTACATCCAACTTCTAATTAACCCTAACTGTACTAAACTAAACAACACAAAACCACAGATCACAAAACATAGGCTCGGGCAGGTATCCCACGTGATGTGATTGCATCATCATGCGATTGCTATAGTCTGTCTTGTCTCAAGTTGAGAGTAACGCCATGTTGGATTTTGTAGTGGCAGATTCAAATTGCACACGCTAATCTATAAACCCCGCAGGGTGTACACACACATGTAGAATTGCATTTGGTCCGTACGCTGGTGACACAGCCACGAAAACACACTGATTTGAATCTGCCACTGCGAAATCCAACATGGTGTTACTCTCAACTAGAGACTAGTTTCACTATAGTCCATTTAAAGTAGTCACAGGCTTTATGATAATGATTGGTACGCATTTGTTACTCATGGTTATGGACAAGACTGCAACATCAACATCAACATGCAACATATAAGATCCACAAATTTGTTAAATAAATGTGATAAAAGGTTATAACCCTGTCAATTGGGCTCATTTCAAGATGATCTAATGTTGCATTTGGAAGAAGCAGGCTTGTTTTAATAAGCAGCAAAGCTGATGGGTACTAAACATTTGGATACAACCTGTATATGCCTGGTGATGCATTTTATGCTCCTACTGAACTTAGGCATGAAAAAATATTGGGCTACAATGTAACTTGAAATTCTTGAGAGCAGAGAGATGCTACTGGTAATGATGTGAACTATACCGTTTCCCACCCCATTGTGGCAGTGACATCAGTGCGCATTTCATTGGGCACAGTCTCAAATCGCTAGCATTCGCTGAAAGCGCTGATGTACACTTGCATGCACTAAAAGACGTCGCATAGATGCAAGAGCGAAACGGCTGCTTCAACGCGTTGACATCACTGTCACATCAGGGTGAAAAATGGTATAATCCTTGTTGCTAATTAAGCCATGCTTGTTATATTATCTTGTTTTTTAAACACTTTATATCATAACAGCATAGTCTATCCTCAGGACAAGAAAGGCAATCCTATATATAATCCATGTGGGAAATATATGGTGATACTACGAATCAATGGAGTCAAAAGAAAGGTATGAATCAAATCTGTTTTTATTGCGGTTAAATAGCTTCAGTGATAAGCACTGCTCTCCAAGCAGGCCCTCATACAAAATACAGATGCAAAGCAATATAATCAATGTCAGAAATATTATACGGAAATACAAAGTAGGACAACAAATTAATTATGATGATATACAAAGCAACTTCAGTTAAACAGAATTTGGTATACCTTTGATTTGAACTGATTTACAGTCATTACATAGTCTACATTTCTGCTGTAATAAGTTGTGATAAACCATTCCATGTGTAAACTGCTCTTCCATGGAATATTAATTGGTAGCAATTAAAGCAGTATTGTAAGATTTGCTGAGGAGGACGCACTCATCCAGCGCATCTATGTTCCCTCGCATAGTAAACCACACAGACGACACGGACGTATCGTTGTTAAATGGTAATGGACAACAGTGAAACATGATTGAATCCTTAAATTTATTTCATTTTTAAGACTAATTCTTTACATCTTTTCACAAACATTGTGTATTTTCAACTCTAGGTCATTCTTGATGACTACCTTCCAATGGACAAAAACAATGCCCTCCTGTGCTCATTTTCAAGTAACCGCAATGAATTGTGGGTATCAATACTAGAGAAAGCCTACATGAAGGTGATGGGTGGATATGACTTCCCTGGCTCAAACTCTGTAAGTATTTTTTTGCAAACTATTATAAAACATGGGTTTCAAAATTATTAACCCTGACTAATTTTATTTGAAAAACATACTCCCCCTGTGGAAGATATTTCTAAAATCTCCCAAAGGGGTAGTATTGGTTTTAAATGGAATAGCCCATTGCTGACAATCTGCCTGGCAGTGATGTCACATGTCAGCTCATCTATAATCCCACATTTTTGGGTCAAGACTTTGGACACTTTTGAAAACTTGTTTTTCCAAACAGAGTTAAAATACCTGTATTATGTGGGAGGACACAGTATAATACTAATTTTCTCCCATATCCCTGTAGAACATTGATCTGCATGCGTTGACGGGCTGGATCCCAGAGAGAGTAGCTATACGTCTCGAATCAAAAGAATTTAACAAAGACAAGACATTTGCAAGAATAAAAGAACGCTTTCATCGTGGCGATGTATTGGTTACCGTAGCAACAGGACCTCTATCAGAGCAAGATGCAGACAGGGCAGGGCTGGTGTCCACTCATGCGTATGCCATGCTGGACGTCAGGGAATTCAAGGTAATAGATTACGTTATGGCATGATTATTTAATTTGTATAAAATGCATCCACAGTATTTAGTGAATATATGCTGATCTATAGTTTTAATTGCAAAATACTTACTATCAAGATATGAAGATAGAATTTGTTTCAAATGAGGAGCATAGACCAAGGTATGAATTCAACAGTGTCACATACTAATAGAGGATAAAACGAGTGACTCAACACCTAATTAAAAAGGAGTGATGTGGCACACTGGTTAAGGTCTTTGCATTTGGTGGGTGCGAGAGGACCCAGGTTCTAATGTCCGTAGGACCATAAAAAATCTGCTCTCCCCATGGCTAATCTGGAAAAGGCTGTGCAGATGATCCACGATAAAAGACCTTGTTACAGTCAGGCCTGATCAGGGTAATAAGCTGATTGTTGGCTACACTTGCCTGGCCCGTAAAAATGCCCAACCAGCTATCTATGGTGACCCTCTTGCTTCACCAGGTCACTTATGCCTGTACGAAGTTTCGTCAGCATTCTCACCTAGATTTCCGCTGTTTTAACAGCATTAAAATGCCTAGATATGTAAGCTTGGAAAGGCTCTCCAAGCTTACACTTGAATGTAAGACCTAACTCTTATGTTATATGTGATGCGATCAAGCAAAATCAGTCGGAACTCGGAAGTATTGATTTTGAGATATAGCCAAACAAAGGAAATGTTTCCTTTTGTTTCCTATTGTTTGGGAAACTCTTTAATTGCTCACATCTCTGGAACTGGTAGTTTAATTTCAATGGAGTTTTCTGCAAAATGCAGCTTTGTAAATGCTTTTTACTATTCTATAAGAAACTGAAAATTTAATATTTCCGGGTTCCGACTGATTTTGCTTGATCGTATCACATATATGCATCTGCACAACAAAGAAGGAATGCAAAATGCTACTTGAGTTCAATTAGAAACATGGAAAGTTTCATATATATTTCTTTCTATCGCTAAACAGGGCAAGAAGCTGTTTCAGTTGAAGAATCCCTGGAGCCATCTAAGATGGAAAGGAAGATATTCAGAGAATGACTCAGAGAATTGGACACCAGCTTTGCAAAAGGAACTCAACTTTGACCCCAAGGATGCACAGCAATATGACAATGGTAAAGTTAGCATATGCTTATTGAAATCTGCTTATTTTGTAAAAAAAACAAAAAACCTGTGCAACCTTCAGTGCTATACGCATTCATCACAGTTTTGAATTATCATGTTTTGTCACTAAAAGATGAGGGAATTCTTGTGAAAGAATCATTGCAATGAAAGAAAGAGTTAATAATACCAGGGTTGTGACACTGGCATTTTACTGCCTATACCACTGATGAGGTCACTTTCATTGGCAGCTGGGAAACTTTTATCCTAAGATTTGTGTATGTGCTCAGCAGACAATGCTTACGTACTGCTTCACTAGACTATTGCAGTTGAAATCCATACACCCCTTATGGAAGACATGACCTTAATCTGCTGCACAGAGGGTGTAGATTTAAAATGGAGTCAATCATTCAGGTAATCCCATTTGAAATTCACACTCCTGTGTGGAGGATTAAGGTCATATCTTCAATCAGGGGTGTATGGATTTCAACTGGAATAGGCCAGTGGTGTTACAGACACTCATTTCAGCCATATCTAAATTTTGGCGACTAACCACTTCTGTGGTTGATTCTGTCACATTTATGCTATAGAGGCCATCAGCGTGACATCATATGCCGCCATCTTGCGGGTACACGCTGTGATGGTCGTTCAATCTCCATGCATGAACAGCAAAATCACAGCATTGATGCGTGATAACAGCTTCGTGGGAAGCGGCACCCTGCCGTAGTGTCCGACGCATGAAGACGCAGATAATTTGTACCCACAAGATGACGAAAGGCTGACGGCCTCTATTCCACACATGCTATTATGTAGTGATTAAAACATGTATTATTGTTGTTTTATCTTATCTACAGGTGTGTTCTGGATAGACCTAGACTCATTGTGCCATTTCTTTGATGTCATTTATCTCAACTGGAATCCAGCACTCTTCCCACATACATATGTACTCCACAGGTAATTAACTACATTGTATATGTATCAATAACCCCGGGCCCATAGCCAAGGGATTATTTTTGGGAGAGCGGATTTTTGAAGTGGTCCCTTTTTGAGAGGATTCTGAAATAGTGGACTTTTTTGGGGTGCTCAGCACTGCTGAACAATATTGTTTGGGTTCTTGGAGGATTTGGGGGACATTTTAAGTGATCTGGGGCCATGTTTTGTCAGAGGGTGAGAGGGTGTATGAAATTCAAATGGAGCTGCCCAATGTGTTCATTCCATTTATTAAAATAAAATTTATATTCCCCATTTGAAAGATATTAGGGTTAGTATGGATTTCAAATGGAATAGACCAAATTTGTAAACAATTCACCAGAAAGTTTATAAGTACTCTTCACCAAACGGTAACTTTTTGTAACAATGATGTTGTTGTTTTTATGTTTATGTTAAATGCTTATTATAGTTCATGGAATGCTGCTGAAGGTCCCAAGAAGGATAGCTACAACATAGGTAACAATCCTCAGTATAGACTTGATGTGAAAGGGCCTGGAGCTACTTGGATATTATTATCAAGACATATTACAGACAAAGTGAGTAACGTATTAAAAAAACAGTTACCGTATTTCGTCAAATAGTCGCCCCCTCTCAAATAAACGCCCCACCACTTTTTTCAACCAAGATGTTTAAAAAATGCCGATATTTCCATGCTATCTTGTGTAGTAAGCTTACAAAGTCGCCCACATGGTCGATAATAGCGTCAATAATTGGCGAAAATCTGGATTGGAAACCCAGAAGTGAACCAGAAGTCCGTGTTTCGAGTTCATAGTTCGTCAATTTAGCGTGAGTTTTAAGTTTACCTAATGATTTTAACGGGAATTATTGTTTTAAAATTGACCTTGAATAAACGCCCCCCATTGGGAAAATGTAACGCCCCTGGGGGCGTTTATTTGACGAAATACGGTATTTATACGTACAGACATAAACCCACAAGCCTCAGCACACTTGACAGGAATTGGCTGACCACTGTGTCCCAAGACACAACATATAAACCATTTAGCAACAATCAGAGACTTGCAGCTAAAAAACATACACCCTATTCAAACCACAATAAACCATCGTAGCCAGGACCAGCTCCCAGTTCTCACACAGGCAGGGTCGTAGCTAGGATATGTTTAGTGCTGGGTGGCATTTGATGAAAATCTTGCATATTTGGCAATTATTTGCTTAAATGGACCAAATTCTTGATTTATTTAATAAAATTGAGCAATTTTGGCCTCTGAGTGGTGGGCTCCAGTACTAAATTGAAGCTGAGAGGTGGGGCTGTGCCGTCCACCACCGCCCAATGTAGCTACATCCCAGCACACAGGTAAATAAGAAAATTAGACACGGGAATATCAATTTAGCTCAATTATTCCACAAGTATAAACAGGAAATTACGCTGGGGCTTGAACTTGCATTGTTACACATCAATGCAGTAGAGTCTAACACCTTATCGATTGAGTTAAAAATGACTGCTTGTTCAGACTTTATGTGAAAGGGCCAGACAAGTGAGTGTCAGAGGAAGATAGCTCAAGTTTCAATTTGTTACAGTCGGTGTATATTTGTGGATTTTTTTGAGCTTTGGAGGATATAAGGTTGGGCATATTTAACCGTGTGCATGGGATAGACAGGTATGGTGTAATACTCACTTTTGAGTCCATTACACTTCATACTGCTTGTTTAATATATGGAAATGAGTACCAATGAGCACTGTAAAAGTGGTAATTTTCGCGTGTGTAATTTTTCGTGCCTTGTCGATTTTGAACTACATTGCTTGTTTTTAATTTTACGATTCGAGTTTTCTTACATAGACATTAAGGTGGGACAGGAGGGATTACATTTTTTTCTAGTAGAAACATGTTCAGAAACCCTTATCAAGTATATGCAACAAACACTTGATGACATACACATTCAATGTGTCATGACACAATTTATGCATATTAATTAGCTAATTTGCATATTTAATTAGCGGAAATTCATGAATTTTTGAAAAATGTAGCTGCGCTATACAATGTCGTATAATGTTGATTGAGGTGTCAAAATAAAGCATTTTGAAAGATCTATGATATGGTCTTACTTCCACTATCATGCAGGGGTTAGGGGTGTAATACATAAGATAACATAATATACAATGGATGAAATTTTGTAGATTTACCAGAAAACCAAACAAAGTTCTTCAGATCAAATTCATTTTAAGACCATATCATAGATAATTGAATAAAGAAAAATTCTGCCAAGTTTCATGCCAATAGGGGGTATACATAGCGAACTGCATTTTTTCAAAGCTCGATATTTCCTTGAAAAACGAAATATCAGAAAAACACATTTAAAGTTTAAGTTCATCTTATTTGATGAGAAATTAAGAAGAAACTTCAAGAGCTAATTACAGCCTGTGGGCATTGTCTAATGATAATATAGAGGGCAGCAAACAACTCAGCACACTGAAAACCCCCTATAAGCATGGTTTGGTGCATGTAGGTGGAGGGCAAGAGGTTGAAATTAAGATTTTATGGTGCCGCTATGGCAACGGAATGTAAACATTACAAATTTGTCAGACTTTCCAATTTTAAGGTCATTTTTGTCAAATTTGGGAAACTTTTTTCAGTTTTTGATGTGCTTTATGGAATATACATATATTAAAATACCTTATGGTGTAAAAACATTTTTTTATAAAAAATGATGATTTTGGGAAAGGAACATATTTGCATGTTTTTATTTTCGCAGTAGCTGTGTTGCATGCGAAAAGCACGAAAATTAATGCACTGCGAAAATTTCCACTTTTACAGAACTCATCTTATATTTTGTCAAATTTGGTAGTGACGTCGACAAACTGCCCTTGTTGTAGACATGACTGTATGTATACGCTCTGTGGAACTAGGTTAGCAAGTGCGATTCATCCGTATTGCTAGCAAAATGTAACTACGTCACTACCAAAATCAAGGTGAGACAATGTATATTTTCCTATAGTTTCTGCATGTTTTATGAATATAATGAATATTAATGAGATTATTTGCATATTTTCTCCCAGGATGACTTTGCAGATAACAAGGAATTCATCACTTTGCTTGTGTACAAAGGAGGAAAGAAGGTGTTCTATCCAAGTAAGAAATCTATATATGATGTCATCAAGCTAAATGAGGCAGATCATTAGGCCCCATTAATTTAAAAGTTTGTCTCAAAGCTCCTGTGTACATTAGAAAATGTATGTGTGTTAGTCATGCTTGAATGTTGTCAAAAAAACAATTTCATTTTTCCCCTTTTCCTTATTTTAAAACCATTGAAAACATTGCTTGCAGTTGACAGATAAAATTTTAGGAATTTCTTCACTGTGTTTTTAGCTAAGTTTGTCTTCCGCACCAGTGGTCACCGTCTCCAATCCACTTGTGTGGCTAAAGCATACAATATCACTGTGTGAATGTGTTTGGTCTTGGTAAAAATTAAAATTATTTTTTTTAATGTATTCCACATTGGATTTTAAACATAGAGGAGTTTTGAGACAAATTTTCAAATTATTGAATATTTAGATAATGGTAGAGTAAGACAGGCTTTTTTGGTTGTTTTGTTTTCTTTTGTTCAATCCTATTATACTGTATATCTGAGAAGTTTAACTTTTTTAGGGTTTTAAGGGTTCTTAAGGGGGTACTACACCCCTGGCCAATTTTGTGCCTATTTTTGCATTTTTCTCAAAAATTATAGCACATTGGTGACAAGTAAGGCAAGGACTACAACTACTGTACTGAAAATTCAGCAACTTAAAGCAAGTAGTTATTGATTTATTGATCAAATATTGGTTTTCCCTCATTTTTGACTGTAACTCCACAACTGTTGTCTGTGCTGAAATAAAATTTTCAGTGTAGTAGTTGTAGTCCTTGCCCCTATAATATGCATATCTTACTTGTCCTCAATGCGCTATAATTTTTTAGAAAAATGCAAAAATAGGCAAAAAATTGGGCAGGGGTGTAGTACCCCCTTAAATTGCACTATAACCCCCAAAAGTGAAACATGAACATGTATTTGTTGAGTTGAGATATGTGACTAATGCTGGTATTAGTAAGTGACCTGTAAGTCGGACACCCTCCACAAACATGTTGCAATGGATTGGTCTTTCAATAATACATGTTTGTACAACCACCTGTATCAATAATATTTGCTCAAACTCCAAATGTTTTTGTGAAAGGTGTCTGCATTCGTCTCTTTCGATAAAAAAAACCACTCATCTAGAGGCATATATGCTTGTAGATGGAATTCCACAGTATGTTATAGATCTGTTAAGCTAAGATCCCACATTTCTCTTATTGCTATGTGATAATGTACAACTTCCAAACAAAGCTCTTTTCTGTCTGTCATTGTCCACAGATGAGCCTCCTCCTTACATAGATGGCACTAGGATCAACAGTCCACATTACTTAACCAAGATGGTGATACAAGATAAAGGCACTACCAGCTTCACTATCATCATATCTCAATTTGAGAAGAGTAACACCATACATTACTCACTGAGGGTGAGTACCCTGTACCTGTAAATTACCATTATACTTGTATAAGGCGCTGGAAAAAATCTGTTTTACTGGCGGACAGAATTTTCAAGTAGGGTTGGTCGGTTATGATTTTTTTTTATTCATTTATTTATTTTTTATTTTTTTAAAGGCTAAAATGGCCCTAAAGTATCACTGAAAGCTTGACAAATTTGGTGAACATTTGATTTTTCAAATGTTTGTAAAATATTTGCAAACATATTTTGAAAATGTTTTGAATTTTTTTCAACAACTTTCCAGTCTAAATCAATAATTGTTGCCGATTTGACATGATTTTAGCAAGATTTAAAAAAAAAATCTCCCAAAACGCACAATCTGGGTCAGTAAAACTGGCATTTTTGGTTTTTGTCGTCTAACCAAGAAAAAATATAAAGTGAAAATAAGGACTTACTGGGAAATCTACCATATTAGATTATGTAAATTAGTATACCCAGTTCCAGTATTTGTTTTACCATATTAGATTATGTAAATTAGTATACCCAGTTCCAGTATTTGTTTTTAGTGTACCCTTATTTATTTTCTTGACAAGATCAAGTGATAGTTGGTATTTCAGAGAGTATGTGTGCTCCACTGATGTAGGGTAATAGCTCTTAATCTACAAAAGTGCTATGACAAAGCTTATAGGCAAGAACAGATGGAAGCAAATCAGGCTAATCAGCGCAACCTGACTTACAAGGAATGGGTTGGAAACCTGGCTTTTTTTTTATCAAATCTCATTATGATTGTTACAAAAATATTTCATGAACTTTAACCCAACTCATATATTCTTTATGTTCCTGTTAACATTTGACAAAATAATGTCTTTGTCTTTGCAGGTTTTCAGCACTTCCGAGTTCAAGCTGAGCAAAGTTCCGGAACCGTACACTCATACCAAATCAGTAAGTATCACAGCAAAGGTTGTACTTCTGGCTACTTCATTTTTGATGTACTATTATGCACTGTTATTTTGACATGGGTTTTATTTTGGCATATTTCGAAAGTGGATGTGGAGTGAGTCCTATTAGGGTTTAATAATTTTGATGTTCATTGTGCTAGTTTCATAGTGTCATGCCGTTTTACTGCTCAATGGTGATATTTTTGTTGTCACTGCGCAGTCACATCAGAAAAGCTAGTGGTCGGGTGATCAAGTGGCAAGCATTGTATTACAGATAAATCAATCACCCTGACGCTTTGCCCAAAGCGATAAATTGCAAGGAACTCGGGAGCAGTGATACTTGTAACATATGGCACTGCACGCTATATTTTGGCCAATGAAAACAGAGAGGCAACATTGGTTTCAGAGTCAAACCACTGTCGTCAAGTGGCGTACCACTTTGTTACTTCCTGCTTGCATTTATTTGCAAGCGCAGCAATCAGTGTCTGCTGCAAAGAGGAAAGCGGCATGATACTATCAAACCAGCATGACACTATTAAACCAGCATTAAGCAGTGGGTTTCACATTTGGTGTTTCTAGATTCTCTCTGGATCAAAGGGTTGTTAATGGGACATGGCATCACTTCATTCATGAATTCCATTAAAATGTTTGAAATTACTTTCCAGTTCACAGGTCAATGGAAGGGAAAGACTGCAGGTGGATGTGCTAACAACAGAGAAACCTTTGACAACAACCCCATCTATCAGGTGGACCTGAAGGATAAGTCGAAACCAAACTATCTCCTGGTGGATCTGAAAGGACCTAGGTAAGAAAAATGTATTCCACTAGCTCACCATAGTCTGTGTTGATGTTTCTATTGATATGTAGTTTGTCCATCTTTAATAATTCCCTCCACATGTTACGCACCATACTGCCCAATTCGTTGTGCAACTGACGTGGTGCTTGTTTCTTAAGCTAAATTTATACTCAATTGCTTTCACAGAAAAGCGATTCTCACGTATGCACTTAGTTTACTACTATTTTCAGATCATTGAGCCAATCAATCACTACCGATCGCTGCAGCAAAAATAGGTGTTCTTATTATATATCATACATAAATCAGAATCATCTGAGATTTAAAGAATAAATTTTAGCCTCTATCATGTATCTACCATCTTATCATGTATCTACCATATTACATGGGTGAACATTTTACCGCTCGCCATGCAAGGACCTGCGATTTTAGCAGCACACTGGCCTGCCAGTCCTGTGGGATTTGAATTTCTAGAGCATAATTTAGTTTATAAAAATGTTGAAAATAATTTTGGCGAAATTGGCAGTAGTAAATGTCAGAAGGTGGTTATGTCCTTATAGTTTCAATGCAAGAAGGTGGTTATGTCCATGTGTGTGGACTTGACCTTCTTTTCGATCTAGGGTCTTCATTTTGTTAACATTTTTTGTTGTTATTTACAGGGATTACCATGTTGGTTTTGAAATAGTTGCCGTAGCAGTTGAAGGACCGGGAGAACAAGTCACTAAATTGATGAGTGGGGATTACAGGTCAGTCATTGGCAGATATGTGGCCATCCACCACGAAGTGGTAGTAAAGTCGGCTCTAGATCATTTTCTGTTTATTACAGATTTGGAAAGAATGCACTTTCAGCTTTAAAATGACACCTCAGCAAGCTTCATCGGACATCTGGAAGTGAAGTTATGGTTCATCAAAGGCCAACTTTCTTATATATTTTACATTGAAATCCATATACTGTTTTTGATTGTATCTCAAAATGGAAAATGCCGACTTTACGACCAGTTTGTGGTGGATGGACACATATGTGATGTGATCTGTGAAAACCCTTCACATGTTTACATTTTTAAGTTTTGAGTTTTGCAGACAAAAATCATGGAATACATGTAATTGTAACTTCAACATCAAAAGTAAAGTTATGAACAAAGAAAGATTAAAAATAAATATTCAAAGGTTTTAGCGTTTATTATCTTTATAAAACAAAAGCAGGATAATGGGACATGTAACGGGTTGTCACAGATCACATTACATGTGTTAGTTTAATATCAAATGACTGGTGCAAGCATTTCAAATGTTGAGTAAACATTGTGTGTCACACATTTGTAGACCATTTTGCACATTTCTTTTTCTTTCAGGGGAAAAAGGTCTTTTATTGCTGCAGTGCTTTTTAAAAAGTCAAATCACTCCACTCTATGTTAGCATAATTAAAAAGTCTTGAAATGTTATTGTATAATTTACTGTCCCATGTACAGGTGTAGTTAAAATATAGTGAAATTGTGACACCTGACACGGGCATGTCTGCAGGGCAATAATTTTTCCACCCCAATCCTAGCATTCCCCGAATTATACTAACCTGGTTGGACCCATCCCGAACAATTTGGAACAATCCCTGCCAATTCTGACGTATTTGATATTTTGGCACACCGGACGGGCCGATCCAAACTTGAGCTAGACACATCCCAATCCGTGTTAGCCTTTTCCAGATCTGATCTGATCAAATGTTAATTGAAAATCATGAATGAAGACGGATGCATGCCATATATCACCCGCACTTGGTGCCGTGTATAATTACTCGATAATCGTAGCGATCTCACTCAGTCTCCATTGTGAATAGAGAAACATCTGTATTTTGTATTGTTTCTTTAATATTTCATATATTTTTGAGCCCCAGCCCATTAAAACTTAGTGATAACTCACCCCGACCCGGCACAACCTGACGATATAATCCCAGATCTGTCCCGACCCTTAGATTTCGAAAATTTTAAAATGTCAGTCAGGTGGGTCTGGGCTATCTTGGATTTGCAGGTTGCCCTACAGGGCATTACTTAGCTATTATTTGTGACACATGCAGACCTTAAGTTAATTTCCAAAATTGCAAAAGGATAACAACCCTGGTATGTATCTGCCCAACCGACTCTTAACCACACATTTCTTATTGTATCATTTGCATCAGGAGAGGCTTCAGTATTCTACAACTTGACAGAATCCCAGGAGGTACATACAATATCCGACCAACGACCTTCTCTGCTGGCCAAGAAGGACCGTTCTTCCTCACTTTATCAGCGTCATGTCCCATCAAGACTGCTCATCTGCAATAGCAATATTAAATACATGGTTAGAGGAAAGAAGGAATAACATGTGGACAGCTAGTCGCCTTCTCTGAGTCTGGGAAAAAACATGGGTGGGGTGTAGTATGTGTATGGTATTGCATCTACAATACCACATTATATCAGATACATTGCTACATGAACCTGCGTAACAGCTGGAAAGCTAGCTGCCCTCTCTGGAAAGCTAGCTGCCTTCTCTGGAAAGCTAGCTGCCCTCTCTGGAAAGCTAGCTGCCCTCTCTGGAAAGCTAGCTGCCTTCTCTGGAAAGCTAGCTGCCTTCTCTGGAAGCCAAAGAAGATCCTTGGTATAGTGTCTGTATGGTGTCCCACAAAGATGACACATCTACTAATGATGACGCTTTTGTCCACACACAGACAATGAAGTCGGGACCCAGCCCTCATATTGTCAGTGTCTGCTATTGAAGATGCTGTATCTAAGATCTAAGTGGAAACAGGTGCAGTGATGTGTTGACATGACAACTTCACTAGGCCAAGCAATGGGCTATTCCATGTAAATTCCATACACCCCCCTATGGAAGAGGTTACTGTAATCTCTCATACAGGGGATGTAGATTTCAAATGGAGTCGCCCATTCATTTGAAATTCACACCCCGCCCCCCCTGTGTAGAAGATTAAGGTCATGTCTTCCATAGGGGGTGTATGGAAGAGCCCAGTGGAAACAGGTTTAGTGATGTGTTGATATCAACGACTTCACTAGGCCAAGCAATGTATACAACATTGAGCAATATGCTGCACACTAAATGTAGGAAAAAATAAGGAAAAATACTTGTACAGATAAAGAAATTTGTTCTGTGCATTTTGATACTTCAAATTAAACCAATATAACTTGATAAATTTAAGTAAGATATGGTCATATACATGACAAAGGGTGAGATTTTAAAAGTAACACATTTTTTCATTTGCATCAAGTCAGTCCTCCTTGTTGCACCTGTCGCAGCTAATTGCAGTATGATTGTTTATTTAAGAGCATTTATGCTTTGTTCACTGTTTAAATAATCAGGGGAAATGCAACGTTTGTCATTGTTGATGTTCTACCATTTGTACATGCGAACCCCAAACATCTTTAACCCTACCGTACCCTGACTGAAACGCACTACAGGGTGCACACCAGTAAATAGCTCCCATTGACTTTCTGTACAAACAGGATCCAGGAAAACGTCATTTTCTTGACTCCAGAGCGACTCAGTTCTTCAAAACTTACCCTTTCTGCAAGTCAAAGGTCAGATGAAGTCATCTATTGTAGAAATTATATACGAGTCCAGCATTTTTTCCAGAAAAATGCCGACTAGATCACCCTATAGCCCATACAGCGTCGCCACCTTACAAATAGCTTGGTGTTTCTGAAATGTAACACATTTTGAAAGTTTAGCCAAATTGTAATAAAAAGTCAGATCCTGCTCATTTTTCACAGACAATCTATTTCCCAGGCCTAAATGAGGATTAAATATGAATCGGGGCCTAATAGTTGGGTTTTAAGCCTTTTCTAATGGATTTAATTCAGTCGTATTGCACGTTTCCTCGTTTGAAACACTGATTTTTTTCTCCCAGGGTGTAGGAGACTTGTACAGGGTGAGTCAAAAAAAGTGCAATAGAGAAAAGAATCCATTTTTATTTAAGAACCGATTTGAACCTTACAGGTTTTAAAACATTTTATGAATGATATATCCATTAGTGACATTGTGTGAAAAAACCAAGGAATTAGCATTTACCGTTTTGTTTTTATGACACATTTTATAGCGATACCCAATTTTAATGTTTGTCCAAGAAACATCTAAAATTTGAAAGTGAGCCCACTTTGTGTAAGGTAGATTTGGAACAACTGCTATTTTCTTAACCTCATTGGCGTTGAAATAAAATGGAGCACCCAAATTGTTATTGTCCTTGGTCTTGTTTAAGGAAAAGAAACATTATTTGTTGTTATTTTCATTTTACCTTTACTTTAAAGATGTTTATTCTCTATCAAAAACATACAAATTTGCAGGCGGATTTTTTCAAATATCGAAATGAAATGCGCGTAAATTGAAGTGGAGCGAATTATAAAATATCCAGTAAGTTGGACATACTGAGATTGAAAAAAAACTGGAGCTGTTGGAGTCGAGTGAGGTATGAAGGACTTAAAGTAATGTTTAAAAGTTTGTTTGAACAGAAAAAGAAATGAAAATAACGCAAAAATCAACCAAGTTTAAGTTAAAGTCAGTTTCGGAGCTGATGCCTTTATCGTGCATTGTGTGCTCTCATTCAAAATACATGGTACCTCGTGGACAAATAATGAAATTGGGTATCGTAGCAAAAGGACTCATAAAAATTAAACGATAGATGTGATTGACTTCAGTTTTTCACAGAAGGTGCCTATTGAGTGTGGCATTTATAGAAACTTTCAATAATTGGAAAGTTCAAAGTAATTCTTACGTAATTATCGATTCTTTGCGCTATTGCACTTTTTTTGACTCACCCTGTATTTACTGGTGTGCACTCTAAAGAATTTTTATGTTTTTATGTTTATTTAATAAATCATAAATTTGGACATTGGTAAACTTAATTAGACTGGTTTCTTTCCGTTTGAAGGGGCTTTTACTATGCAAATCAGCTAATTGACATGGTACTATTTTTAGAATATTTTGCTATCTACTGCTGATAGCAATGACAAAAATTCTAATTTCATGATTTCCCATTTTAATCTCTCTAAATAAGAGCAAGCAAACATGAAGATAAGCAAATTGCAAAAGCAAATGAGGAGAAAATACATGGCCAGTGGTGTAGCATCATAGGGGTGGGGTGGGGGGGGTGGTTGCAGGGTGTGTGTGGGGGGGGTGAAAGGGCATCATGTCCCTGTCAATCGATTTAAAATTTTGAAAATCCCTGAGGAAAATTGCAGAAAAGGTGCTTGGGTGCCCCTAGGGCCTGGTGATGCTCCCTCCCCCCTAGTGGTCTGTGCCACCCCCCCCCCACCCCCAGGATATCTCATGCTACACCCCTGTACATGGCTATTAACTATATAACATAAGCCCTGGGAGTAGAGCCTGGGTACAGTGATGAAAATTAGCTTGCCTAAAACAAGCTGACCAAAAATGGTCAGTGTAATTTTTAAGCTTACCAACATTGTGTCCAATGCAGGTTCCATTCAGCCAATCACAGCCTTCTAAATGCATGCTCGAACCATGGTGGGAATGATTTTCTTAAGCTTTTGCAGTTCTATATGATAGAGAACGACAGCAGTGCCAAATTTGGAAGTCTCGCGATGCATGATCATGCATCGCTTACAATGCTATCAGTGATCGAGTGATCCGAGTATGCATTTCACTGATTTTGTACACAAATCTTACCTTTATACTCCTTCAATAGTCAAAAATCTGCATGTAGTTTGCTAAACAAGCTAGAAACCACCTAATTGATATGCTACACAGTCATTTGTAGCTTTGCTTTGAAGGATTTTATCAATAACAATTTAAAACTCGAAGGAAAACAATGTGACCGAGGTCAAAAGGTCAAAATTGTACAGGGTGCACACCAGTAAATAGCTCCCATTGACTTTCTGTACAAACAGGGTCCAGGAAAACGTCATTTTCTTGACTCCAGAGCGACTCAGTTCTTCAAAACTTACCCTTTCTGCAAGTCAAAGGTCAGATGAAGTCATCTATTGTAGAAATTATATCGAGTCCAGCATTTTTTCCAGAAAAATGCCGACTAGATCACCCTATAGCCCATACAGCGTCGCCACCTTACAAATAGCTTGGTGTTTCTGAAATGTAACACATTTTGAAAGTTTAGCCAAATTGTAATAAAAAGTCAGATCCTGCTCATTTTTCACAGACAATCTATTTCCCAGGCCTAAATGAGGATTAAATATGAATCAGGGCCTAATAGTTGGGTTTTAAGCCTTTTCTAATGGATTTAATTCAGTCGTATTGCACGTTTCCTCGTTTGAAACACTGATTTTTTTCTCCCAGGGTGTAGGAGACTTGTATTTACTGGTGTGCACTCTAAAGCTCACTATGAAAACCACTGCTCACGCATGTATTCCATGTGATGTGATTAAGCAATCAGTGTGCGTCACATATACCCAGGGAATCACTGGCCAGGCCAGCGAATCCCCTGTGGTTACCGGTTGGTGATTGTGTGCTTGGTACGTGAGGGGTCGTAAAGTTTGAATCCTGGGGGTAGCAAGTGACTTCTTTGTTTATTTTCTCTCCTTTTTTGTTTCCTTTTTCCCTTCCGGTAGCTAAAAACTGTGGGTTGGGTTAGGGTTAATTGGTCAAATATATCAAATATGTTCCAAATATGATACATGTGCAGTATACTGTGATGTATAACCCAGACCACCCAGAATGGTAGAACATATATGTTATTCAGTAAGTAACACCGATCAGAATTATCTTATCTCGCAGTCCTACTTAACCTATGGATACCCATTAAATGGTGCTAAACATGTTAAGGAAATTAGCTTACGTTTTGTACAATATGTATCTTACTGATGAGTAACAGTAGTACTGTAAAGGTTGACATTTTAAAGCTTATTTATTTTTGCGTTCCAAGCAGCCACCGCAAAAAATAATACACAAATGTATTCCTTTTGTGTGTAGGTCATTGTCATAGACAAAAGAGATAACAGAACGCTTACCACCAGTCAAAGTCTCAGCATCACCTAATAATGAGGGCCAATAATTGTTCCATGAAATGCGATAGGCAAGACTGCTACGCACTTACCGCGTATTTTTACGGTCTATCGCATAATCGGGAAGGCACGTAATGCTCTATCGCCGCATCGCATATACATGCAACGCTGGCGTGATTGTGAGACATGGCACGATCAAACAATCGGCCCTCATGAATATGCGAGAACTCACAGCATACAATGCACAGGGACTTTGACTGGTTGTATGCAGTCCGTTACTCTTTCGTCCATGGTCATTGTATTAAAGGAAGCTTAGAATTGCAAAGTTAGAAGGGAAAAAGTTAAAAAATTTGGAAAGTGCAACAAATAATTGCATGATGAAAATTTTCACGTAAGTAGTACTTCATGAGTAGCATGACCATGCAGAGCCTATTTTCATTAACCTGTGTGCATTTGGTGATGCTGTCATACTACCTGCATCTCCGTGTGTTGTATTGGGTTATTCCAGTTGAAATCATACAACCCTATGGAAGACATGACATTAATCTCCCACACAGGGGTTGTAAATTTCACATGGAGTCACTCATTCAGGTAACCCCATTTTGATATTCAAACTCTCCCAAAATGTTCTTCCTATGAGGTCGGAAATCCTGCAATTATGTTTAGTTACTTGCAAGAATATAACAGTAGAATTTGATAATACTCAGCATTCAGGTACAACACAAATAGAGGAAGAAGAAGGAGGACAAAGTGCAAGTGATCTGACGGTCAAAAAAAAAGTTGAGAATTTTGAAAGTTTTCATTTTGCATCCTGTGATCCTGGTTATTGGGTTATTCCAGTTGAAATCCACACACTCTCTGTGGAAGACATGACCGTAATTTTTTTGCGCAGGGAGTGTGAATTTCAAATGGTATTATGTGAAAAGGAATTCCATTTGAAATCTACACCCCCTGTGTGGGAAATCAAAGTCGTATTTCCATTCTATCGGTCGGCATTACATCAATTCCGATGGATCGCTTCATCACATCGGTTGTTTTCGCCGGGATTCGGCTGTTCCATCTCGTGCCAGACACAAAGGGGACACTTATCGTTGCACTCAGTGGGAGAAATCACAAAACATGTCATTAAATAAATACCTCTTGGTGAAACAATTCAAAAAGTTTGATTTCTTATCAAGGAATAAACTCCTAATAATTACAAAAGGAAAAGCGAATTCGTATTTTCTATACGGTGAAAAAAAAATTGGCTGGAACTGAAAGGCCCTGTTCAAACCAATAGGGATTTAGCAAGGGTGTCACCTTGACAAACATGAGAAATGGGTAAGTGCAAGAGATGGAACAACCCGGCCTGAGAGAATAGAGGTGTTTGAATTTCACCTGGAATAGTCCATTGGATTGGATAAAAAGGAAAATGAGAGTAAAATGATCAAGCAGATAGCAGATTTTATTTTCTGAATGTGTATAAATTGTAAATTAGAATAATTATAATGTCTTCAAATGTTTAATTTTATTCAGAAATTTTATTCATCAGTACTAGATAATTATGATCTCAAATGATTATATGAATAAATAGATTTATTACGTGGTGTCATGATTCTGTCACTTTTGAATATTGAAAAAATATTTTGTAAAAATGGCAATATGGATTTTGGAATTTTTCAAGGAATTCAGATACACTCAGAGTGATGTTAGGCTTAAATATAGTTTCAGTTCTCTTAGCAGATTTCGGTTTTTCACAATTGCAGTTCTCTGCTGCAAGTTTCCGCTGAAATGATAAGCTTAAAGCTTGATTGTGGCCTTTCTTCTACTTGACATTTATCTACAGCTGAAAACTCTTGTGGCAAAAGTCCAACTCATGCATTTGTCATAATAGCGAACAGGATTTTCTTTAAGAATTTTGCCAAAGGGGTATATAATTTCATTTGTGTACCCTTACAATTGTGAATTTTTCATCTGAAGGGGTATAAAACATTGCCCTATTAAGGGTTATTTTTAAAAGTTTATATTGTGTGTCTCAATTTCACTTAATTGTTGACCTCAAAATATTTTCGCAAGGATGCTCAAGAATTTAAAAAGTGGGGAGGGGAAATGTGCGGACAGACAATTTTCACTAGTAAATGCTATTTATTACTACTGACTCGTGCCCCCACTAGTCCCCCATAATCCCATGTTTCATTCTCCATTCTACCAGGTAAAATTATTTTTCTATATCAAATCATTGAATATCGTGTATGTTTTCAAGATTTTGTATGCGTTGGACTTTACACTTTGCATTTGAAGGGGTACAGAAAGTGCATGAATGCGTAAATACATTAGCAAACAAACTTCAAACTATGTTATAGCCTTAATGGTAACAAGGTAAAGGGCATATCATATATTAGGTGATTGCTAGGAGAATAGGGGTTTTTTGTGACATAATTTCCATCGCTTTTTCAATAAATACCTGTTACTCTTTGCATTGCTACTGTGAGTGTGCAAAAATGACAAAGCTTCCAAAATTTGAATTGCTCCATGTCACCATATATATTGTATTCACCTGAATTTCAACACCATCTTTGCCAAATATGGATGATGGTCCAAACAATTTTTTCCAAACATCATCATAATCATCCCCACTTTTTGATGTTATTGGAAAACCCATATTTTGGCCATTGCTCATGTCAAATATTAGGACTGAAAGATAGTTTGTTCAGATTTTCCAAGCAAAAATGTGTCTTAAAGTGGGGTAACCCATTTATTATTTATGCAGTGTTCTTTGGGCTTTCAGATGGACATTTATAGCTCTTGTATCAAAAGGGATTAAACTACAGCAATGAAACATCATAGGGAATAGAGGTCAAGATCATACAACCAAGGTGGAAAAAGCATTTGATGCAATGGAACCATCCTGTAACAAAGCCCATACTCAAGATTGAGCAAAATCTTGGATATATAGATGGTGAACCTGTCATGTCTGTGGCATCCATACTTGCGTGTACAAATATTTATTAAATATATAAGTGACACGATAAAAAGCAAAAACAAGCAGCTTTATTTGTTTTGAAATTCATATTTATTCATCCACATTTCTTCATTTTATCGTAATCAAAAGAGTTTTTAACCTTCAACAAGAAGGTTTTACATGTCCATGTAAATTGATAACATTATTTGCTTCACAAGATTTGATTTGTACTATTTATGATGGTAAGGGCATTGAAGATTAACATGTACAAAAGTTATGCGACTATGTTTCATCTTTTAATATTTGCAAAGAACATTGCTGTGGAAAATGAAGTGTTTTATAGTATAAAATCCATATGTTATCTTTATTCTAATAGGAAAAACATACAGTACAGTTTACACTATAGAATTAAACCGGAGAAGGTTGTCTTTTGATCGTCACATGTTGGGTCTTTAATAATGTACCTCTGGCCTGTTTTAGCAAAGATGGTCATCATAATAATGATACAAAAGTTTGAACATCTAGTGCATAGAGCATGTTATCAGCATGATACATTGCATGAAAATTGCAATCAAAAACACATTACAGTTTTAGTTTGCCTGGCACCCAGTGAAGCAATGCACAACTTGATTCAGAGGTACACTATTTGCCCCACCATGATAGCCATGCAAAGATGCAAACATGGAGGAGTCCGCCTTCCCCAGTCTTATTTCTATGGTTTAAACTCAAAGGTATAGGAAGCCAGAGTAGATAGAGTCCATTTGACTTTCTCATCAAAGGCGGTGTATCTGTAGGGTGCGGTTACTTTATGTTGCATCACGAGCTATAGATGTACCGCCTGTGTATCATGCGTAGAAGCCAAATTGAGAACTATGTGAAATCGTTCACCGTACTGTGAACACACAAATTCTACACTTTCCATGCCCATAAATAAATATCATCACAAAAAGGACGTCTGTCATTGTTTTTAACATTTGGTTTAGAGAATGTAAAATAATTAAATGATAAATCATTTCTGAAGAAAGGATCCAAGATGCTAAGATTAGGTAAAGCAAAATTTCTAAAGCATGTTTATGTCATGTTGACCATGAAATATTCAAAAGTTGCTACCAAAAGGGCCCATGAATGAGAAAGAAATCAAATTTCCAACTGTATGCACCAATTTCCATTCATTCATTTCAGTCTTTCCAAGATTTGGATTTTATTTTTACAAATGAGGTATTAAATTACAGATATCAAAATTCTGCATGATATAGCCATATCCATTTTAATGATTTTTAATTCATCAGGTAAAACACTTCTCCCAGTGAAATACTTCGACTTCCTTTTTGTGTGATGTTTACTTAACAACATAATAAGTAGTACAAAAATGTAAGTAGTAAACAAGATTATGCTTCATGCCTGTATTTTACAGACCAGAGTGCCCATCTCTTTTTTGAAGCAACCTGGAGGCCAGACTCCATGAAGTAGTAGTATATACATACTAATTTTCTTGATGAACGACATTTGTAATTTATTTCCAAAAATTTACATCTTTTAAATAACATTTGTCATATTGTATAATACTTTACAAATTGCATCATATAAAAAACATTTTGAGTGTACATCTCCATATGACAAATAAAGTACTGCAATATTTATTCATACAACAGTGTTCAAACTCATTACTTCTAATGGTCGCAGCATTTTGTTGGATTAACCCCATGAGAACTACCTGCCGATTGGCCAAAAAGAAGTTTTCAATATCAATTGGCCCAATCAGCAACATTGTTAGAATAATTTCACCACACAAAAATATTGGGGTGAATTATTTGCAAAGCTCCATTCTGATTGGTGATTTAAGTGAAAATATCATGTAATTGACCAATCAAAGGCAATGTTAGATCGGCAGGTATTGCTCAGGGGGTTAAGTTCACATCTAAGTACAAGTTTGGAAAGAATTTGTACATTTTGATGCGAAACCATAGAATTCCATTTACAAGCATATGCCTCTAAATGAGTGGGTTTTTTTACAAAAGGCAGACACCCTCCACAAAAATATTATGTTGAGTTTGAGCAACTATATTACTGATACAGGTGGCTGTACAAACAAGTACCGTAACCACTCGGGTATAAGCCCACCTTCGGCTATAAGCCCACCCCCTGTTTTTCAAATCATTCGGGGAACAAGGGTTCACTCGGGTATAAGCCCAGTAGTCATTTTAACTTAATTCTTAAATCATATTTGCTTTTCTTTCTCATTTAAGAACAAATATTTAAAAAATATCAGTTAAAAATTAACATTCCATACTCAAAATTAAAAAAAAATTGACAAAGATGATAGAAATTACTGATACATTGGGCATATACAAATCTTATTTTTAAATTCAACTACTAGCCCCTCCCCGGTTATAAGCCCACCCCCATTTTTGAAGTGAAATTGCCCATCGGAGGTGGGCTTATACCAGTGGTTACGGTAATACCAATCTATTTGAAGGATTTTTGTGGAAGGTGTCTGTCTTTCGTCTCTTTTCAAAAAGGCACTCATTTAGAGGCGCTAATATATGCTTGTAGATGGAATTATACGGTATTACACAATCAGGGAAAAAATTGATCGATGCACTATCAGCAAGAATGATAGTCTACAAGAAATTATACTCTTTTTCTTTTATTAAATTTGACCTTAGTTTAGAAAAGAAAGTAATGGTGTGACTCCAAGAAATCCAAGGATCTGAGTTGCATGAAACTTGTAAGTCTTGTATGACCCTCAGAAGATGTGTTGCAATATGGCATGACTTGATTCACCCAGGCCAATGTGGGACATTTTTAATTTTAAACAAGACACAAATATCAAATCGGAAAGTCAAACAGCATTGTTATAAATGCTGGATTTTCAATACAAATACTGGATTTTCAGTATTATAGAACTTTTAGTATTATGTTACCTTAATTGTTTACAATTGCTGAGAATAATAGTAATTCAGAAGCTTTCAGAAGCTTTCAGAAGTTTAAATAATCGAATGGATTGCCAGTGTCCATTCCATGAATGCTGCCCTCAATAATAATGGCATGTAACATTTTAACAACTTTTCGTCACCAAATATTTTGGGAATCACGTCCATTGATAGCACAATTATTAGAAATCAAATTTTTGAAAGTGCTGGTTGATTTCTATAAATGTGTGTGTGCATAAATAATATAGAGCCAGGCTGACAAATTCTTATGCACCATTTGAAACGTGTCAGCCTGATAATTCCCATATCCCAAGATGAAATAATTTGACACATGCATTAACATCATTGCATATCACTATGGACCACAATGGCCTCATCCCAATGGCATAGTTCAATAACCTCAAACAATTATAGTGCAAAATTTGACCTCAAGTTGCAGAGTTTTTGTACCCAAATTTTCAAAAGTCATTCAATGAATGTGCAAATGTATTGAGGTTAAAGAACTGTGCCTGGATAGATGAGCATGTTGTGGATCATATGTATATAAACCTATTTAGTTGTGATTTTACCACAAAATTGTTACGAAAAGAAATGAAATCCAATGCCAGATAAGAAGTATTTGTTATTCTCCTGATCAAATCATAATCAAGAAATCAAATTATTTGCTGCACACGCTTCAAGAACCCTACCAGGTTCCTTGTTTAATTTAATCAGTTTAAACAGAATATTTCTTTATTACCACATTTACACAGGGCAAAAGTCGTAAATGGATTCACTTAATGGCTGGGGTATGAACGTTTGGACAGTATTTTTTGTGGGACATTAGAGCACATCAGACATATCGAATTGCATTCTGAATACGAAGAATGGCCTTCTGATATCAAATAATTTTGATTTGTTGAAATTCGCAATGTAATACACATTTTATGGCAAATCATTAAAAATTGATATTTTTGATATTTAACACTACTTGAAGAAAACTTAATAAATCTGTTGATTTATACTTAAAGTGTATGTAGGTGGAATGAAAAGCCGACGATCAATTGAAAATTTTGACCTTTCGTATTGAAGATATGGATTTTTTTTCACAAAACACAAAAAAAATAAGGTCTTTTGGGAAAAATCCATATCTTCAATATGAAAGGTCAAAATTTTCAATTGACCGTCGGCTTTTCCTTTAGATTTATATAATTTACTTCGAGGACTGTTATATATCAAAAATTTGAAAAATATCAAATTTTTATAATTTGTCATAAAATTTGTATTATATTTGTGATTTTCAAAAATGAAAATTATTTGATATCAGAAAGACATGCTTCGTATTCAGAATGCAATTTGATAGGTCTGAGGTGCTCTCATTTCCCATAAAAAATACTGTCGAAACGCAATAAACGCTCATTTTAGATCCCTTAAGTCATTGACTGTTTCATTTTTGCCATTGATAAAAATATCTGCAGTTGTAACATGTTCTAAGTACAACACTTAAATTCAAATGATTTAGTTCATTATTCTTTTTAAATGACTTTGAGTAACTCATTTTGAAAGACAGCTTTTCAGTTAATGTTAATCAACATGTTTCCAATTTCTTTTTAGAAAGCTTGTGACAAGAACCTAATTACTGGCCAATGAGTGCCAATAATTTCAGGAAATATGGTGAAAACTGAACTTATTTTTAAATTGGCTGAACAGTTTGGGTATATTATACGTTTTGATCCCAATTTTCAAAACTGACATAGCAAAACTGACATAGCATTAGGTCTACTGTCATTCTCTGAGGCACCTTCCCACTCAAACCAAATGTGAGCAGTGGTGTAGTCAAGGGGGGGGGGGCAGAAATCTTACCCCTCTTACGCCCCTCCCTGGATGCTGGCCGCAATGATATTGAAGATTTTTATGCCTTACTGTACTAACCCTTTTTTTGACCATTTTCATCATATTTCCCTTCCCCTGAAAATTGCTTTGCCCACCTCTGAAAAATTTCAAGCAAATTCAGAACCATGCTGATTGTTAACAAAGCACCCATTACTTTTTGCTAATCCTAGGACATGAATAAGATTGAATCCATTTACGCCATTTGCCCAGCATAAACACAGCAATTATATTGCCACATAATACACATAAACACAAAATACTTACACATTATAACATCAAGTTGACAACAAAATATTTTACAAACTTCTTTTTTTATATACAAATATAAAAATGTACATATTACAAAATATAAATATATCTGGTCTACTTACAGGCAAGATGAACATTTCAACAAGTTTCTCATTTATTAGAAAGTTAATTACTCAAGAGTTAATTAATATGCATTGTTTCATGAATGCAAAAATTATGTTTGAGTCTTTGCATATAATTTTCACTAACAACATTCATGCATTTGTCAAACAATGATTTTTCATGTTTGCTCGCTGCAGCAGGGTTTTATTTTTTACAACGTAAACCAAAAAACAGGACATGCCACAAACATAGATCATATTTCAATGACTCTTTTTTTTTCATGTCAATTTTGGCATGGGTTACTTTCAAAATGTTCTCAAATTTTAGTGTTAGAGTCTAATGTTTGCATCATTGTAGCAGAAATTCTCAAAAAGTTGCCAGTAATTTTAGGAAATTTGGTACAAATTGGGACACTTTTTGTAATATTTTTTCACTACAGATTTGGGCAAAAGGTTTACTGATGGGGCCAATTTTCTTGTAGGTATTGGTATATATTATCAGAGAAGATATCTTATTTACTGGATGTGGACAGCATATCAGTATAGAGCATTGAAAAGGAAGCAATGCATTGTGAGAATTGTTATATCTTTTCTGTTGGTACTTCCTGATTCTCAGGGGCACTCAACTGGAGTTGAGTTTGTCCAGTGGCAAGGCCGGGGGTGCATGGTGGGGGAAAGTGAATTTAAGGGGTAAAATCAACAAATTTTGTGCAAAATTGTCACAAAAATGGGGCATTTTTGGATTTTATTGGGGAAGGGTGGCAACTGGGGCAAGAGTTCTGACTGCCCCCTGGTGCCGCTACCGAGTTTGTCAAATTGCATAATGTGTATTACCACTTTCCTTTAGAAACTTGTGAATTGATGAATTTAAAGTAGCCCTATTGCCCTATCATTGGCTACATAATTATATAAATAAATGCTTTTAAATGAAAGTTTTTAACTATGGTTTTCTTGTTAATCCAGAAAATTAATACAAAACATTTTTTTAAATGAGAAACTTGTTGAAAAATATTCTTCAGCCCCTATAATATCATCTATGCTATGAACCCAGTGATATTCTAGAGTTGGCAAGAACTAATATAACAGAGAAAACAATTGCTACTACTACTGAGTTGTATGGCGTCTGTAACCTGGTACCGCTATTATATGGTGTGATGGTAGAAAAGATGGCTGTGCTCTCATTGGTTGGAACAAGGAAGTTACATTGTGATCCTTCGCAGCATGATACGCACCTCTGTAAAGAAATTGGAAAAGGTAGAACACTTGTGAATTGTAACAATGTGCTAATTAATGTTGTTATTCAATGTCCCTACTTTGAGACCAGGGCCACCAAGCACTGGCCCGGAGGTAGATGAATATTCATCAGGGGCTATTCCATTTGAAATCCATACACCCCATATGGAAGACACAACCTTAATCTCCCACACAGGGAGAGTATGATTATTTCAAATGGAGTTACCTGAATGGGTGACTCGACTTGAAAAGCTACACCCCCTATATGTGAGATTAAGGTTATGTCTTCCATAGGGGTGTATGGATTTCAATTGGAATAGCCCAATGGGCTAATCTGCAGGGATGAAAACAAACACTGACGTAATTTCCTGAAACTGCTTTGTTTAAAAACATTTCCTTAAAATACGTATTTCCCCTATACTTTGTACAGGGAAGATCCAAGCAAAATTTCCTGAAATCCCTGAATCTGTAGGTGTGGACTTTATTCTTCCCACATGTTGGTGGTACTGTTTGCGACTGGACATCATCTTGAACCCGGGGGTACTCAGTACAAATGACCATACGAGGGCGTGCATAAACATGGGTAGCATTTTCAGCCTTCTGGTATATCAATGACCCCTTTTTCAAAGCCTATTTTGGTATATGAATGGGTCCTTTTTCAAAATCTTCTCAATTTTTTCGGAAAACAGCCTAATTTTCCCAAAATTTTGGGAAAATTTTTAAAAACTAAGACAATTTTGGGTAAATTCGGCCGAAAATTTTGACTTTTGGTATATCAATGGGTCCAAATTTCTTGATATATTTATGGGTCTACTTCCAAAATCTCAGCGGCACGTCCCTACCAAAACCAAACTTGAGTACCCCCCCCCCCGGGTCTTGAACATGGTGAATATTCTGAGCAACATGTTAACAATAGTCAAGCAAATTTTGAGCAACATTGGAATAGCAGACACCACCCCTCAACAATAATACTATAACCTCTAACTTTTATCTATAATCCTTTTATCCAGTCAAAACAAAATGATGGATGAATTGCAATATTTTTAGCTAATTTTTGAATTTTTCTCCCCTAATCCCTCCTGAAGGTAAGTTGGTGCGTTTCTCTCCTAATCTCTCCTGAATATATGTTGGTGCATCACTGCATATCATAAATGTAATTTTAATAAACAACTTTCTTGTTTCACTTCATCAACTCACATAGCATGTATGTAGCTAGCTATATATATTAATCAAGTCTGGTTGTAATCCTTCATCATGTGTAGTCATCTATCCTGACGCCATATAAATAGCAAATGGATAATAATGGTATCCAGGCATCTAGTATTAAGGCTAATAGAAGATATGTCCCTTGGCCTTCATCGCAATATTATTAAGATATCAAGATCAAATTGACGATGATATTTTTGTAGTGAGATTGTCAGTTCAGTGAACAATTTGATGATCTGAACGTAAAAATTTCATTTCATCAGTAATTTCAAAAATAGATATTGCATATAATTGCAACTACTTTTTGGTATATCATAACCAAGGTTTTCTTTAACGCACAAATAGCATGCATATATGTGTTGACACACTTCGCATACCCCTTTACATCAAAAGTAATAAAAGCGTTTAAAATCTTGAAAACATATTGCACAATTTGATCTGGGGAAATATTTTGTTGCCAAAAAGATGACGAATTGCAAGAGGGGGAATGTTGATATAAAATTGGATTGATTGAGCCCCTATTTATTGGTCGAGCTATGAGTTTTAAAAATAATGGACAAGACGTAGTTAAGTCCAATAATATTATGTTTTGCATCCAATATTTTCACACACTTGGATTCATCAAAACATAATAATGTTGAGAGTTGAGGCTTAGTTACTAATAGTAGTTACTAATAAAAAAAATTGCTACAACCTTTTTTTTCCTATATATCCCCCTCAATCTTTTTTGTTGTTGCTATCTTGAGCAGTGTGATTCTGTTCAATGTCTTCCTTTTTACTGTATTCTTTACTGTGTGTGGGGGTGTGTGGGTGGGGGGGTGTCTCTTTCTGCATTTTGTTCAGAATGTGAGTGTGTAGGGGCGTTGCTACATGTAAGTGAAACCATACATACCTTGACACCAGGTGATTGCATTTTACATCCCACTGTACGTGGTGTACATTCTTCTTTGGCAGCGCATTTCTTGTTCACTACAAGACTCTTGCCGTTGGTATGGTTCAGGTAATGTGATGTGTGACAGTACTTTGTACCTGAGAAGAAAAGACAATAGGGAACCAACAAAATGTAACAATTAGTAACAGATATTCAGTGACTTTTTATCAGAGAGATGGAACCTATGTTTTCTTTACCTACACCTGTAGATAGGCTGTGCTCTAATGGCAAAAATACCATAGCAGTGTATGAGATCAGACATGAGTGTGGATTTAAGAAAGCAAAATGAAGGAAGGAAGGAAGAAAGGAAGGGAGGGAGGGAGGGAAGAGACAGACAGAGTCTGACACTGATTAAGAGCATGGCTAGAATTCTTGCAAAAGAATTGTGCAGCAATAATTTGGTTATGTATTTACTGTTCAGACAAATTTATGAGAATCAACTGTGAATAGTGCATATCTTTTTTACAAGAATCTTTGCAAGTGATTTGTGGATTCACACCTGAACTTATAACCAGGGGAAGGTGAGGAAGAGAGGAGGGAGGGAGTTAGAGAGAGGGAAATTATGAGGGAGGGAAGAAGGGAGAGAGAGAATGAAAAGAAAGGGAAAGAGAGAAACAGTACATACACTGATAGAGGAAGGGGAGAGAGAATGGGAGAAAGAAATAACAGACACAGAAAAGGTGTAGACTATTTTAATATCAAATTTGGCTAAAAATGTAATGCATGATTTGGTGCAATGGGCTATTCCAGTTGAAATCCATACACCCTCAATGGAAGACATGACCTTAAGCTTCCATACAGTCTTACAGAGAGTGTAAATTTCAAAGGGGATTACCTAAATGGGTGGCTCCATTTGAAATCTAGACCCCCTGTGTATGAGATTAAGGTAACATCTTCCATAAGGGGTGATGGATTTCAACTGTAATAGCCCAATTTGAAGGGAAACCCATCTCAGATGATAACAACAAATCCACTCAAATGGCTAGAATGTTTGAGTACATGCATTTTGTGAAGTATTCTTATTTGCCATTTGTTCCCATTTCCAATTAGTTTAAAACCTTTTCTGTTAAACCATTTAAATCAGTTAAGGGTTCTCCCTTTCTTCTTCTCTGCCTAAAAGGCACACGTCTTGGCACTCAATCGATTCCAATGTTATTCTTAAATGGCTACAATTTTCCATCATTTTAAGTTCATGGATTCCACACAACATTTTACTCATGGAAGCGAAAAAACTAATGTCATGAAAATACCATTCCGCAGCCTTTTCAAGTTTGATCAAATCCAATAAAATGTCCTCATTTTCACCATGAGTCCAATATAATCTCAATTCCTTGACACAGTTCCTTAACCTCTATTCAAGAACCACATTTCAAATTTTAACCTTAAGATGTTGAGAATGATTTTTTTACTCAACACATTAAAAGGTCACTTGATGAATGTACAAAAATACTAGGATTAGAGAACTGTGTCTTGATGGTTGAGCATGTTTTAGATGAGATCTTACTACTTACCTTCTGGACAAAATGCATCATAAGCTTTGGCATTGCAGTGTGTGTTGTTGTTTTTATCTACACAAGTGAAACATTTGAGAGCATTTGGGAATGGTGTACCTGGCGAAGAAACGATAAAAGATTGAAACATTAGTATCATTGTGAGATAGGGTTGTACTTCTTTTTTGTGTGTTATGCCCTTGACAGTTGTAAGAAATGAATTTTGTGGCAATTATGTTTTAAATTCACCAGTACTTGCTTTAATAATGTCCTCTATAATTGTCTGGGTGTCTACCCAACTGTCCTGTCTGTCTTCTGTTTCTTTCTCCCAGTTTTTTCAAAATTTGCAAGCTTCATATCTGTTATATTATCTGTCATTTTGTTGAAAATCTTTCATTTTGCTCACTATCCGTCTCTCTCTATCTTTCTCTCCTGTTTCATTCTCTCTCACTTTCTGTTGTGCTCTTTCTATCTTTCTCTATACTGGTAGGTTGTGGAAGCAGGAGACATGCCCCCCCCTAAATATTTCCATGGAGGACATTCCCACTAAAAAATCTTAGATAAAAGAAAGAAAGATAGAATTGCTCTGTGTATCTTGCTTTTTAGCATGAAAAACACTGTGAGCCAAAACAGGGTAAAATTGCACAATTGATGCAATTTTCACATGCAAATGTGTCATATGCAAATGACAGATAATATGCTTGTACATGTACCCTAAATTGTAATGCTTACGTCACCACTATCTCATTCTGTTTCTCCCCCTTTACCTCTCTCTCGCTAGAAAAACATTTTGATTTTAATACTGTTCAATCTTCAATATAAGATAGAAAGTATCTTCGTCAAGTCAAGAACATATTCTAATCCTACCTCACGGGACTTCCTGCTTTAGGGGCTTCAAAAATATCAAATTTTAAGAAAATGCATCTAGAGTAAGATCTTGTATCTACCCTGTCTAAACAACTACAGGGTGATCCTGCAGGTTCAGTACAACATTTAAAAAGAAATAGAAATAAACCGCCTCAGAAATGTTTATTTTTACTATATCGCTGCAAATAAATTTAAGTTTCAGTGCAAAATTACAACCAAGTGCAGAATAATACAGAAAAGTGTATTTTTACTAGATACTACTACGAATGAAAACAAGATAAGCACAAAGAGTGCACTCCTAGATATTTTTGAGGAAAATAACTGGTATTTTGTTGAAACAAAAGTATTATTGATTTTGCTTTTTTATAAGAAACTCATTATATTAATTATTATATATACATAGAACTGCAATTTTGTATGCCAAAAGTGAAAACTATTCGCTGCTGTAGTGCACATTAGTAACCATTGCTTACTGGTTTAAGCCTGGGCTCATACATGTACACCTGTTCCGAATTTTGAAATGCTATAGGCTGTGTGTTGTGATCATTTCGATCAGTGGTTCGTAACAAAGAAAGCATGAGCCAGTTGACCTAGCAACGGTCATATTCTAATGTGCACTACGACAGCGAATTACCTTATGAAATACTTATTTGTGAAAACCCAATTTACATGATAAATACTGAGATACCAATACTGTAACAAGATATCAAAATATTTTCACATTTGCTTGTTTATTTAATATCAAATTCAGACACCCTGTGATTTGTGAACATATTCGAGAAGAGAAAATTCTGCAGAAAGAATGTGTTACACCTGTGTGTTGAATTGGGCTGTTCCAGTTTAAACCCACACACCCTCTATGGAAGATATGACCTTAATCCCACACAGGGGGTGCAAATTTCAAATGGAGTCATCCATTCAGGTAACCCCATTTGAAATTCACACTCCCTGTATGGAAAATTAAGGTCATATCATCCATAGGGGGAGTATGGATTTCAATCTGAATAGCTGACTGATCAGATACAGAATATGAAATGTGATCCAAGTTAAGAGCACTGCTAAAATGTAGCGATTCATCTAATCTTGCAATTACTGTCACCAGGCAGGGTAATAAGGCACAAATTTGTATCAAAATTTATTATTATAAAGCCCCATAGGTAATTGTGAAGATAGTTCCTCTATGTGCAAGAATGTTTGCAACCTACAGCAGGAAATTTATATAAAGACTGTCAGCACAATTGGATATCATTTAGGTGACAGGTGTGCGCATGCATTACAAATTATTCAGCAAATTATTCAGCAAATTTTTAACCAAAAAAAATGCCAAATGTAGGAGAGGTTTAGTAACGACTTGTCAATCATGAAATCCAACTGTTTTTGTCCACATTTTTAGACCATATTGCCGATAATGCACAGGGCTATTCCATTCGAAATCTGCACACCCCATATGGAAGAAATGGTCTTTATCTTCCACACAGGGAGTGAATTTCAAATGGGGTTACGGGGGGGGTACTTAAAAGGGTGACTCCATTTGAAATCTATGCTCCCTGTGTGGAAGGTTAAGGTTATGTCGTCCATAGCATAGGGGGTTTATGGATTTCAACCCATGCTACCCCTAAATTTGATTTCTCTAGTCACGTTTGTTTTAACATGACTTATGATATATCAGTTTTCCAATCTTGGTTTCCCCAAGACATACAAACAAAAATATAATTATGCTAAGCATCGGAGAAAAAGCGATTGTGGTATTCACTGCGGCAATTGTGGTTTATTGGTTGCAATTGCATTGAAGTTTTTTTTTTAATATTGAAAAAAAGAAGCTATAAACCCTAAATTACTTGCTATTCAAGACTGAAAACTTGAGAAATATTGCTACTAAAGTGAAAATTTGTAAAACCCTGTGTTTACCCCACATCAAGTGGTAAATCCCTCAATCTCTCTCCCATTTAGAGCAGTTTTAAGTTCCTACATGAAGCATGGCTATGAGCAATAGCAGCTAATAGCATTTATCATAGTTATGGCCTTCATTAGCCTTTGCATCGGGGCCTGAGATTGGAATTCCAGTTTCCTTTCTCACGCAGTAAGGGCTAAGAGTAAAATTGTACAATTGTGTTTGGGAGTGGCCTTCTCTCTTTTCTCTTTTTCCTAGCTATTTTCTTCCATTTCTTGCTTTGTTTATCAAAGCTATCTAGGCCAACATGCATATATTAGCCTACACTGGCTATCCAGGCTTGTGCATTTGTATGAGCTTGGAACGGTCCATGGTTTTCCATGGATTAGCATGTGTTCCTCACGGACCAACCTGGGTAAACAAACAAACAAACAAACAAAGTTGTCTGTCCTGCCTGAGAGCTCACATTAATAGAATTGCCTGGAAACGCTGTTCTGCTGCAGATAAGGGTTTTTACGGACTTAGAAAAAGGGGGTTAGAACAGATATACAAATACTCACTGTTATCATAGGAAAAGATAATTGGAGCTTCTGCTGGCACGCAATCAGCCAAATATGAGGTGCAGAGAACAACAACTAACGTCAACCACTGAGAGAGAAAATCTCGACTCCTGCAATGCATGCTGGGAGATGTATTGGTTGCTATGGTTACTCCACTATTCCAATGGGAATGTTCATGTTGCACAACCTGTAAAGTAGAAAATACAAATTAGATTATCAAGTTACACATTGGATATGTTTTCTTTGTATATAGAGTATCGAGAAAATTGGGCTGTTCCTGTTGAAATCCATACGCCCCTTGCATAGAAGACAGTACCTTAATCTCCCACATATGGTGTGTGGATTTCAAATTGGGTAACCTGAATGGGTGACTCCATTTGAAATCTACACTCCCTGAGTGGAAGATTAAGGTATTGTCTTCCACAGGGGGTGGATGGATATCAATTGGAATTGCACATTGTGCATAATGTTAAATATCAGAGGTAATGGAAATTTTGCGATGCATACATATCAACTTGTCAAACATTGGCGTATAACCATGATGTAACTATTTGTACAGATGGAACTGAACGCCATAGACGAATCAATATTTGACCTTTTGCAGGAAATGAGAACAGCGAATTGATCAAATTCATTTTTATAAAAACAAGAGGAGCAAATGTGCAGCTTTTCCTTCTGATCCAACCCGGTTATTTGGGTAAGGCTATATATTTTGTGGCCTATATACATACAAGTAGCATTAATGGTATAGGTAATCTTGTAATGCTATGGTTGGCAGGTGTATTAAATGGAAATGACTACCTAATAGATCCAAGGCATCATAGCCGTAGATCCGGGGTAAATCTCCCCAATATTTTGCCAGGGGGGATGGTCCATACAATCATCCCCCCAATGTTGGTACCTGTATGTGAGTTTCTGACCAAATTAACCTCATAATTGGCCATTTTAGCCCCAAAAGTGTCATTTTTTCACAATTTGCACAAATTTATTCCATATTTGCACCATAATTCCCCAATTTAGCTTCAATATGGCAAAATTTTCCAATCGCTTCGCGTGCATAATAGCATAAACTAATTATGTCACCAAAAGGTGCTGGATTCACTATACTCCCAAGAAATTTTTTCCAACCCCATCCCCCAACGCAAGGTATTCTTTTAACAGTTTTAAGATTTTGGTCAGAAAATAGCTATAGTAAGAGCCTCTATTTCTAGTTTATCCACAAGCAATTTGAGGTAGTGAGTGAAAAAGGTTAATGTATATGTATCTAAAAATGGTCAAAATTCAGAGGAAAATTCCATGCAACAGAGTCAAGGTGAAGTCCACTTTTACATCACAAAAACTTTTTTCAAAGAAGCCAACTTTGGAACTGACACTGCTGGCTATGAACACCATGATGTTATCTCAATCCCAGAAAAATATATTCTTAATTTCTTACTAAATGTAGAACAAGTTGAAAGGTGTTACGATGCCATGTTTATGGCCTTTATTGAGTATCAAATCAAGGCGGCGTGAGCAAAGAACAAACAGTCTTATCTCATGGTTTTATCGGACTTTCAATACAATAAACATTCTATGTAGCTGATTGCAATAGGGAAATACTACTTTGAAGGCCAATTTAACAGGCTTATGCGTCTTATCAAAATGTTGTTAATATACCGGTACCAGACCTGAAATTTCAAGAACCACTTGTTTCAGTTTACACATATGTGTACAAACATATAGTACACTTTTAAGGCATAATTGTTTTTCATTTTTCAATTCCGACAAGATGTCAAATGCAAAACATTGAAATAAATAATAAATACATGGATTTTGGGCTATTCCAGTTGAAATACATACACCTCATATGGAAGACATGTCTTTTATCTCCCACAAAGGGAATTATGAATTTCAAATGGAGCCACTCATTCAGGTAACTCCATTTGAAATTCACACTCCCTGTAAGGCCATGTCTTCCATAGGGGTGTTTAGAATTCAATTACAATAGCCCAACTAAGGGCTACATGTATGTGTCAACAACATTAAGAGATAAGATGCTGAAAATCAGCTAACAAACTAAACCAAACATGCCAAATGCAAATAAAGCAAGCCTGCAAATCTGGTGAGAATTAGATCATCAATTCTTGCCATGATTCCCTTTACTTAGGTTTGCAAGAATCAAACTGATTATCATGCCTATTCTGCAAGCAGCAGGGTAGGTATGAGAGCTTATGATGATAAGTCAGAGGAACTTGTGATTTACAGGTTTGCTCAGACAATTTAGATTAATTCAAACATATTGAATTGTACAAATTTAGACATTTTAAATGAATTGATTTGGGTTAACATTTGGGCTTCCACTTCCAGGGTGGGTTTCTCTCACAATATGGCATTCCGCCGTGGCAAAGTCAGGGGTGTAAAGGGGACAGCTTCTTAATCCTGTGAGAAGTCTTGCCCCTCTGGACGCTGCCCACCCTGATATTTAAGATTTGTATGCCTTTTTTGTACGTTTCAGTCAATTTTCATCAAATGTTGCCTTGCCTTGCCTCCCCCCACAAACACACACATATATGGGCCTGGGGGGGGGGGGAATTTTGAGGTGGTGGGTCTTTGGGAGCTAATGGCGTACCGGTAAAAGGGGTCTTTCGGAGCTGAAATTATCAAAATCAAGGGTCTTTCGAGCTTTATTTTGGTCAAATATAGGGGTCTTTCGAGACTGCGAAACCCAAAAGGGGGTCTTTCCGGGGAGCATACCCGTATGGTCATTTGTGTTGAGTGCCCTCGGATATGGGCATCCAAGCAAAATTGATTATCCTACTCAAGCATGTTGAACTCTAATAGCATATAGCCTGTACATTGTATTTGTTCCATTGTGTATTTTTTATTTTCTTCAAAATTTCATGGGAAAATACTTTCAATAGCTAAACTAGTATTATCTTCACACCAAGTTGGCAGAGAGTTACATTTTCTTCATGTTCAAGACGTTGATCCTTTCCTTGTATGTATATAAGCCAAGAAGTGTATTTAAAACTTGATGAATTGATCATGATATGAGGCACAACAGAAAGGAAACTAACAAAGTAGATTGCTTTCTTCTCATAGTTCATTCCAGTTCAAATAATTGGGTTATTTGGGTAACTGTGAGTGTGAGGATGGAAAGAGAAGAGCTAGATGAAATCTAATGTGATCGAGAATCTGGCATTTGCTTTTATTGATGTTTTAAAAACTGTTGCAATTATAGATGAATACTGCACTGGAAGATATTAGGGGACTCTACACAAAAAGTAAGTGAGGGATTGATCGATGTTACTTTCTTTAAATACTAGTATTCTTTTCAGGCAATTTAAATCTGGAGTGCTCAGTTGTTTCAAAAAGTGACAATAAATTTCTCTGTCAGTTTGCTGCGAGCCATCTTTTTGTACATTAAGATAAAATAATAATCTCAGACAGTATAGGGACATCAGTTTCCTCTTTTGTACACATGAAGTATTTGAATAGCTTTTCTGAATAAACATTATATATTGGAAATGGTTGATCAAAATCATTACTATGTTTTTAATAATTGGAACAGGACTTGAAACCAAACATGTTTTTCATTTTCAATATTGAGTGTGCACTATTTAATCATTACTATAGATCTGTATACATTTGTGAGATTTTCAACATTCAAACCAGCTTAAACATATACTCACTCCAGATAGGAGCGAGCGTAGCTGGCCAATTCCACCCCCCCCCAAAAAAAATCAGTGATAAAATGAGCATGGCATAGAGTCAAGTGTCTTTAAAATGACTAAAAATGGGACAACAAATTGACGGATGAGGACAAAAATTTGGCTTTGTCACCTCACTAAATCCTGGCTACCCCACTGCAACCCGGACTGCAACCAGAAGCAATTTGGCCATGTATTCCACACAAAGGGCTTAAGAAAAGTGCAATGCATGGATGGCATGAAGGTTTGTATGAACCTGTAGATTTGATGAGATTTGAACTTTTGCCCATTTGGTCATCACCACATCACTATAGCAACATTGGCCTAACCATAAAACATTGAAATGAACTTCCTATACTCACATATACCTTAACATTTAACTTTTATATTTTGCCCACAAATTTGCAAGTCCTATGATTACATTAGGTCAATAATATTTTACAGCATAGGCCTATGTCTTACCAGAAATGAGTGGTCAGATACAAACATAGAAATTCAACTCCCTTGTGCAGTAAAACTTAAACTTGTTATATATTATAAAGAGAGAAATCTGTCTTGAAAAATAATGTAAACTGCTAGCTTTTAATACACTCCCAGCCTGTCCTGCTCTAAACTGATATCCATACATTCCAATGAAAGATACAAAATACACCCTCACCACAAATAATAAGATCTACAGAAAAGGCCAAATAAAAGCATTTGTCCTCAAATGACCCCAGTCTCCATCTGCAATGGTCCATGGACTCCCTACCTGTCAGATTCTATTATCTATTTGCCCTTTGATCCTTCTTTCATGTATGTCAGCAAGGGGGCATGGTTAACCCTTCACTGCAAATGTCATAACATGGTCAGAAAGTTGACAAAAACTGGAAATTTTACAATGTTATATTTTGTGTGATTTTCTTTAAAATCAGTACAAACTTCTCACCAATAGAGACCATGGTTTTGCACATCAATTCCGTGCTTGACTTTCATTGTGTAGTATACATAAGCTTACCATTTATGTTGGAACATTGTATTGAACAGTTCATGCACTGTTAGCAGCTCATTTTACCCCTACCTCTACCCTGGAGCTAAAGGGGATCCCATGCCCTCTTTATCCCACTGTTTATTTGCTTTTCTATTGTACCACTATTACCAAGTTTTGATATATGTTACAATTTATTTTCCTAGCAAATAGCCCCAATTCACAAGTTTGCAAACACTGTGTCATGAAAGCTCCTGTCACTGCAACAGATGGTGGTGTGGTTTAAAATAGACTGCTTTCCAATCCCTTTTTGATAACCATTTCACTCCAGCTAGGCCATTCCATAAACACAACACATCCCAGTGACCGCACTACCCAGAGGTATCTTGGACAGATGGGAGCGTTTCTCGTTCTGAACTTGTAATCATCGTGAGATGAGTTGATATTGAAGTATGAATTTCAAAAAGGGGCTATGATGTAGACTAGGTTATAAAGGGACGGAGTAAACATGGTAAAAGTAGCACTTCAGCTGAATGTCATTGTCCTGGTCATTGTTCTCTCAAATTTGTGAAGATTTTGTTTTTAATGAATGTTTCACTTGATATACTTTGGGTGCTTGATAACTATTCAAAATTTATTAACAATAGATTATTCCCAACTTCCCTTTATGTAGGCCATGTATGTCCCCCCCCCCCCCCATCACTTCATTTAGGCCTACAAAATGCAGCTGGTATAGCTTCTTTCATCTTGTCTCATAAAATTATAAAACTGTCAACATCCCACTTGGTTACATACTCTTTAGAGATCAAAGTTCAGCTATTAATATAGATTTCCATGTCAGTATATGTGTCAATTTATTAGAGCAGAAAAAGTACATTATTCAGCTGCCATTATTTAAAAGAGAGACAAGAGCAAAGACCTATGCCCCACATTTCTTGTAATAAATCACATATCATTATTTTTGAAATATTATCAGGAATAAATCTGCATAAATATGTCATGTTTGCATCCACAGATCTTAACGAAAATAACATTTTGCAATGTTTTTGTGAAACTCAGTGTTGTTGAACTCAATTCACACATAATATTTATAATAGGTCTGTCCAACTAGTATTTTCTTTGGGGAGGGGAATGTGCTGAAAGAAACAGTTGGTACACTTTCAATCTATAATAACTCATGAATGCCAGTGGCAGCGCCATGGGGGGCATGACGCCCCCCAGCAAATGCAAATGCCCCCAGTCAGAACTCTTGTCCCCCTGTTGCATGTTTCCCCCCAGTAAAAACCCAAAATTACGAAAATGTCCACTTTTTGCTGCAATTTTGCGCAAAATTTGTTGATTTTGCCCCCCCGAAATTCACTTTTCCCCTCAATGCCCCCGAAAAAATTCCTGGCGCCCAATGATGAATGCTAGGCTTCTGTGAAATCTAAATCATGTGAAAGACTAAGTCCAACTAAAGTGCTTTATTACAGTAAAATTTAAGTTTTTAGAATAAAACTGGAGATGACGAAGCAAGAAAACATTGTAATGAACATTTTATTAAATTGTCCAATGTATGCAATGATAAAGCTAGAATTGACATTAAATTAGTCAATTTTATGTTCCTCAACATTGAGCAATGAGCACCTTCATCCAAATTTTCCTATAGATTTCCACAGGCCTACCTGTAATACTGTACCAGGGACTGCCTTTTGAGGAGAGCGAGAGCAATCACTCTCTACTGCTCTCCTTAAATCTGATTAGGAGAGTGACTTTTAGCTGTCCTTTAATCTTATCATGTTTTATGGCTATTAATCCATTAATTATTAAATAAAAATACATCCAATGTTTTTGTTCAATTTCCCCCCCATTCCAATCCTGCACACAGTACCGGTCATTGACTTGTTCCATGCGTCCCCAAATGACCCCTGGATATTGGTCAGAATCTAAAGAGTACTGCACTATGAATTCATTGTCAACACCTACCCATCACTAGGGGCACTATTCAAATGGGTCTTTAAGAGATTTCGAGATGAATGCATGGGTATACACATATCTAGTGGTTTTGCCTGTAAATTGAGAATTTGTTGATGATTTTTCTTCAAGCGAATTCAATAAGAACAGGTTACAGGACCTTTTTAATGATTTTTATTTATTTTTTAAAGTTTTATATCAAGATACTACTGGGGTCAGTATACATAGGCCTACACCCGGGACATACATCCTGTTTTAAATAATTTTATATGCTTATTATAGGGCAATTTCTGCAAAAACAATATAATTCAAAATTAGTCATTGTAAATTAACACATAATTATCACCCTCTACCGAATCAATTTGGGGAAGCCAATAAAATAAAGCAAAATGCCTACAATCATTATTATAACTAAACCAATTTATTCAATGAATTATTCAAAAGATCTAACATTTGTCTTATCTATCTTATTAGCACACATTTCAAGCAGTATCTGTAATAAGCCTGCCTGCAAACTCATTAAATAATTAAAACTAAATCAATTATTTGTTCAAAAGATTCAACTTTTGTTTAAAATATTTTAGTACACTTTTCAATCAAATTCTGAAATAAATACTCATGGTGAGTGCATAAAATATCTTGATTTCATCGCGCATCACAAAACCATTATGATCGCATCACCATGAATCACATTTTGCATGATCTCAGATTGTATCAAATTATCCATGTGACCTCATTATGCAACATCAATTATTAACACTAACATGATTGAAGAGGATAGCAGATCTTGAATCTTTAAAATGATTTTAATTTGCAATCAATTTTCGGTAACACGATCCACACACTATGAATAAAACCCCAGTGTTATTTTTTGCATCTGATTATCGCATAGTCACATGGGTAAATGAGTCATGATTACACATTAATTATTCATTACTCGTATAATAATACGAAGAATAAATAAAAAAATGAGGTCAAAAACCGTATTCTGAGGCAGGGGCTTTGAAAGGCTTAGAGGCTGGGGTATGTCAACAAAAACTCCACTCCACAGTTCAATGCTTTATAATATGATATGCCTATGCTTCACCTGGGGATGGGTGAAATTATGCCTCTGGGGATGACAGTGATGAGTAGACTTTATTGAAGTGAGGAAGGAAGGACCAGCCCAAGATTCTCGCTCTCTCTCCTCTCACTGCCTTTATCACATCTTAAGTTTCATTTTTTTTATTTTATTTTATTCTTTTTTGCTTCTTTCTTAATTCCTTCTATATTATTTACCTTCTTAATTTTTATCCTGCTTTCTTTCATTCATTTCCTCCCTTCTTTCAATCTTACTTTATTCTTTGTCATTTTCCATCTGCATTTCAATTCTTTCACCCATTTCTTGCTTTTCATTTCTCTTTTCCTTCTTCCTTTTTTAATTTTTTCACTTTTTGCCTTTCTTTCATTCTTCATTTCATTTCTCCACTTCATTTTAGCATATTTAATACACACAGACTAGTTTTAATATGGAGAAATAAAAAGGTTACAGTATTTGCAGAGGCTTCATGAATTAGGTATAAATGAGAGGACCTCTGTGTACATACACAAAATAACTTTACAAGTATCTTTACCCTCTCCATGCTGGTGTCGGCTGCAGATGACAAGTTTCAAATTTTATTTAAAAATTCAAAAATTTCAGAATTGTAAATTTTCATGACCACATTTGAAATCAGCATGAAAAATGCATTAAAATGAGTACAAACAAGCTTAGTATTGGTTCAGTGGTTCTTAAGCTAGCACTTGATATTCTGAAAAAACATCGGGAGTTTTTATGTTGAAGCCTATGGCTCAACACACAGAGCATTTAAATAGTATCCAAAGTTCACATGACTCAAACATGTCCATGTACTAACAAACTTAGATTAAATTACAACTAACACTTGAAGCATGATTCAATGATAACATATCTAAACGGTGAGATATTTCACAGTTTCGTCATCATATTGATCAAATCAAATTTACAGAACTATTTTGTTGGTGTGAAATTGCACATTAAATATAAGAAAGACAACTCATCTAAATATACATTTTCTTAACTTAATAGTGTGCAAAGGTGTAAGGCCATGTGGAATTGTCAAAAATAATGTTCGTCAAATGTAACTCCTGCGACCAATATTTAGTTATGCATGAACGAAATTATGCCCCCAGGGTTGATAATACCAACGAAGTGTAAGTGTGTGACAAGCTATGCCTTACCCATCTCAAGTTCACGGTACAACATTTTACATGTAGTTGCTACTTGAGATCAACTTGCTATGTGTTCAGACTAGTTAAATACTGTGCACAAAAAATATTGTACACTTAAAACAAAACCAACATTGTAAAGACACTAAACCTAAATTACGAAATAAAGTAGTCAATAACTGGATAATTTTGTTCTGCATACTTTGACACCAAATTCAGCACAATGCAAGTTTATTCCCTCAAGTTATATTAGTTTGAATGGAAAAATAGAGCATTTCAAAAGTGACACATTTGGGATCCGTCCAGATTTTCAGATTTTGACTTAATTGATTATACAATTGATTTCACTTTTGCAATTTGTATAGGTCCCCAATTGTTTCAAAAATACCGATATAACATGCAGTTTGGCATATGCAGTGATGTTAGAAGTATAATTTTCAAAATCCTGCTTAACCCCTAAACCATTTCACATTCATCAAAATATAATTATTCATAATAATGAATTCCCAGATATGAATCATGAAATGTGACCCATTTTGCACTAACTTTATCATGTTTATCACATGCAGTTGAGTGGAATGCAAACTTTATTTTTCTTTCATTAAACATTTTTCTACCCAAATGATCAATTTTGATCATCACTTAAGATAAAATAGATCACATATTTCACAACTTGCCTGCTCCAAATTTTCAAGGCATTATTACAAGAAATTAGATGATTCTACATTTTCTAATGCAGGTCAACCGTTGTCAGGGGAAAATAGATACTTATCATTTACAAACAACATGAAGTCTGAACATTCTCCCACACATTTAACCACAGACACCCAACCCCTGCCTCTCATCATTTCAAAACTTCACGCTATTATGGTAATTTCTAACAGATTAAAATTGCACCTGTATGGTTCTATCAAGAATATTAAATAATTGAAACAATCACAGACACCGTCACATACATGTTGCATGTCAGGGCCGTAGCAAGCGGGGCGGCCGGGGATGCCATGGCCGCCCATGCCATGGCCGCCCCACTTGATAAATTTGTTATGTTTTTCTTTATCATGTTTATATCATTATTTAATTTGGGCATGTATTTGTAATTTGGCCGCCCCACATTTGTGATGGCCGCCCCACATTTTTCAACCTTGCTACTGCCCTGTTGCATGTTATTATCATTCTTGATAGTCTAAGTTCAGTTCCATTGAATTAACCTTCATGCTTCATTGAACTAGCACCTCTGGGAATGAATCTAATGCTGACAAGAATGCATAGACATCATACATCATATACATTTTGAATTGAAAGCATTACATTTTTGCTGATATCAGGAGACAAAGTGTTATTATTTAATGTAAATTTGAACACATATCCATTGACTCATACAAAAAAAATCTGTAGTTTAATTTCAAGCTTGGATTCATCTGGACCTTTGGGGTTAATATAGCTAAGAAGAGAATGATGTGGGAGGACCAGGATGAGCCATGGTGATGATGAATGACAGTGATGAGGTGTGGTAGAATCTATCCCTACACCTTAAAGCTACTATGTACTGATTGAGTGCCGGGATTCAGTCCATTTCATCCTTTCTCTTGGGCATTTTGTGGATTGGATACCAAAGTGTATAATTTTAGTTAAAGGCAACATTTTATCTCACACATTTACCCCCATGCAATTTCTAATGGAAGAAGGGGAAGGGGGATTCTAATGAAAACAATGAGTCATATTTCATCCATTTGGCTGTACTCTTGAGTCGTCATATTTAAGGAAATTGGGCATTTTGACCCAATAATGACAAGATAATTTTTATTCAGATTTGGATTATGGGAATGTATTTATATATATAACCCAATATGACATCCTTGAAACAAAAGTTCTTTCATTATGAGGCTGACCCCTCCCTCCCTCCCTCCCTGTAATGTAAGTGTGAAATATTGAAAAGTTCAATCCCAAAAGATGACATTTGACCAATATTCTAGCTTTTTACAAATGTAATCGGACTCTTTGACCCCTTCCTCTAATGAAAGGACTTTCGTTTAGAGGGCATCATCAAACTTTTGGTATGTTCCTAAAAGAACAAAAAAGGGAGACATTCCAACATCCGATTCAACCTTAGCTGTGACCAACAAAATATGCAAACTTAGGTGCATGTAACATGTTTTCATTTTTATAGGACTATACTTACCTGATCACATTGGCTAAATTAAAAATGTTCGGACCCCAAGAGAAAATGATTCGCTGTCATTTAAGTGTCAACTAAATGTGATCGTGATGAGAATACAACTGTATCATGACAGTGTGCATTGTATGTATAATGCACACAAAAAGTATCTGTACACTTAAAACAAAAGCAATATCTCAAAGACATTAAACCTAAATTACGAAATAAAGTAGTCCATAGATGGAGAAGTTTGTTCTGCATATTTTGATACCCCATTCAGCATTTTGCGACTTTATTTAAACCAATTTGATTGAAAAAAGAGAGCAATTTAAAAGTGACAAAAAGTTTACATCATAGACTTTTCTCTCAAAACACACGCTAATTGGCCTGCCTAATTCTCACGCTGCATTGAGTCGCTACAAAAGCCGATAGGAATCGCCCTGAAGGAAGAAATACCCCAATTTTGTTACTTTTGAAATGCTCCCTTTGCCATTCAAAATATCCATCAAATTGATTATCTTATTCAGTGGCAGCGCTAGGGGGGGAGGCAAGTGGGGCATTTCCCCCCAAAATAACATAAATTTCCACTTTTTTATGGCAAAATTGCGAAAAAATTCGTCGATTTTGCCCCCCTGAAATTCACTTTGCCCACCCCCATGCCCCCCTGAAAAAAATTCCTGGTGCCGCCACTGATCTTATTTGGTAATTTAGGTTAATTTTCCATTGTTTTTGTTTGAAGCATACGGATTCATGTCATCTCACTTTATATGCCTAAAGCCACTGTTCTAGTTTGCGACTCTCTAACATTTATATCACTGTCACAAAATAATCAAAACACTGCATGACATTCTCCTTCTAAAATATCATGGCACTAAAGAAAGCAAGAACTTGGATATTCTTAAAATTCAATTTGGATTTCCCTTTCCACATATTGAAAAATGCATACACACACAAGCTATCATAATGTAACAAATAATGTAACTAGAGCAATTTGAAGGAAAAAAAACACAGAGAAATGCATTGATAAAGTTGGTATTCCAGGACATACATTTTTTTTGTAAGGCCACTAACAGTCAATTTTGAGTTTCCCGTCACATAATTTCTGAAAACAAGTGACGTAACTTTTTCATTATTCATTATTTTTCTGCCTTTCATTATATGACCAACAGGCATGTAAAATGTGTTGTTATTTACCGCTCACTCACTTGAAGATGGATGTTTAGCCAAATGAGATTCAAAAGTATATTAAAAAAGGTCTGCAAGGTTGACAGCAAAATGTATGTTTTGATTTTGATTTTTCCACAAAAAATAAATGGATATATTCATCATTTTTTTGTGCAAATATAACCAGTTTTTATCAGTATTTTTTGGAAAATCACAATAATAAATTCAAGTGAGGGTGAGAAAATGAAGTGAGGGCGGGTGACGGGAAACTCAAAATTGATTGGCCTAATACACTTCTTATTTTCTTTCATTTTGCTCTGCAAACACCTTTATTTTCATCACTGACCATGCAGACCTTGCATTGATTTGTTTCTTTGCGAATAGAAGAAGGTCAATATTAAACCGAAGCTTCCTAAATAAAAAACAGGAAAAACACAAAAATGGAATTGAAATTTGTTTTATTTAATGGCACTGAGGTTGTGTCATTGAAAGGTAGTGCAAATTGAAAGAAAACAAGAATAAGGTTTTATGTTATTTTGGCTCTTGTTATTATAGGACCAGCAAGACCAAAAGAAGGCTTTAATATCCAAACATTGTGTTACTTGTGTTTTTACTTTAGATTAAGAGCACCAAGGCTATCGTAAATCTTAGGAAAATAGACCACCAATACTTTCCTCAAGATGCCTTTTGACCATGGAAACAACACCCTAAAACCAAATGTGTATGATATCATAGATCGGTTATACAAACCCTTTACCAATAATGACCTCTGACCAGAGAACATAAAATTAAATAAGATTTACATAAACACATATTTCTAATTATATACCTCATATATAGATTCCTGTCATCTGATTGGTTGAAAGTGCAGTCATTGAATTAACTATGCCCATAAAATGAACTATGGACGGTCCATGGAAATGAACTATGGACCGGTCACGTGCGTCCACGATCAAACTGCGCGCGTTTTCCCAGCGTAAAATGATGTTACGCACGCGTTAATGTTTTCACGCGTTATAATTACGCAGAAATTGCAGATTGTAATCTGTGTGCCGTTCGCATTGAAACTATTAATTTCTCTTCCCAAAATCGATGCTTTTAACCAAACAGATGACAAGAATCTTAAGATTTGGTATATAAAACAAATATTGACTGCTTTTTATTAGGTATGGTTAAAATTATAAGCCAGCGGTGATCTCAAAACCATGACTATACCCCTCGGCTACGCCTCGGGCATAGTCATGGTTTTGAGATCACCTTGGGCCTATAATTTTAACCATGCCCCTCATAGCAGTCAATATTTGTATACTATTTTTCAATTGGCAGCATTTTAGAGAACTCCGGTCCAAAATGGAGTACATTCTGTTACAAAATTTATATAAATTTGCACAATTTTATGCTTCTTGCAAATTTTTTTTAATTTGCCATTTTCTGCTCAAATCGAATTTGGTAATTCATATCAGTCATTTGTTCATCCACTCATTCTTTCACTCGTTCATGCAATTATTTATTCACTCATTCATTTATTTATTCATTTGTAAAATTCATGAATACTTATTTATTTATTAGTTACAAATTATACAGTCCCTTTCATTACATTCATACAAATATATGTTCTTTGAAAAATAAAAATGAAAACATTGAACTATATGGAATGATAATAGTACCAGGAGAATTAGCACATTTCGGAATACTTTTAACTCAGAAGAAATAACTAATATTTAACTTGTGTGGTTGAATTAGCCATTACAGGACTTAAATAATGAACAGGCACATTTGTATCATTTGCATTTTGCAAACATGGACATTTTTCTGAAATATAATGACTATTGAATATCAACACTCCTAGAGCCAAATCACTTACAATTAGCACATTTAAAAATCTCAAAAGCAAAATTGGAATCGAAACCCATCAACCTGCATTAATACCAAATGAAGTATAATTTCCTCTCAGTAATGCTTATGAAGACATAGTTTGCCCATGGTGCAGTCCAAAGTGTTCAACGTTAAACCAAGTTTGTATGCAATGTGCTGTAAGCAAGTAAACTGTAGATTTATTTGTCTCCTCGCATCTCAGATGAAAATTGCCAATACAAAATGTAAACCTAAAGCAAACAGTTGCTGTTGCTGCATGCAATGTCAATGCCACATTATTTATCATATAGGCAAAACATCTCTCTTCAGCTAGTATGGAGTTTTTAATTTGGGGAGTTCTGAGTTCACAGCCACTCATACGATGCAGTGAAACTTATTAATATGTTGTTTGTTGTTTTGAGTAAGTCTGGAAAAAAGTGCTGTCAATTATTTTGTACAGGGTGTCCCAGAATGATCTGTACCGGGAAAGATGGAATTTTTTAGGTATGAAGGTCATGTTAAATGGTCATATTGTTTTGCATTTTAAGTTCTACATATATTTAGCTTTCTCGGATTTTTTAGATTTTAAAAATTGGACGTTTCTAGTAGAAGTTATAGAAGATTGCGTAAAAATGGTGAATTCTAAGTTTTGACAACGCAACCTATTTTGAAAATCTGTAACATTACTAACCGTTCAGCACAAAGTTATTTGGAAAAAGTTATGCAGGTATTTTAGTTGTGCCCGGTTCATATTTCCACTAAATAGCCGATATCTATCTATTATTTAGGACGTTACAAAGCAATCATTATATGGAATTAAGGATTTGTGGCCTAATCCCATTCTCTCTTTGGCGGTAGTTTTAAATATAGTTATTGTGGTGTGAGGTCCATGTCATTTGAAATGCTTGCAGAGATCGAACTGTTTGTGGTACAGAAAAGACGGCTCATCAATTTACTGTATAGCAGCGTGCATTTCTTTCAAAACCTTACTTGCAAACCGGCAGCTATATTGAGACGCAAAGAAGATTCACTAGACGATAGTGTATAACGTAAAGAAGTTTGACGAGCACGGAACTGCCAGGAATCGGCAGAGTGAAGCTTCAGGTGCTCGTAAGACTGTAAGAACTAGAGCGAACATTGCAGCTGTCCGGCAAGCTTTAACAACAGTAGTTGTCGTCGAAATGCTGTGCCAAACATCCCACGTTCTTCATTTAATCGTATCGTGCCATTTTTCAAAGGTATGCGAGTCGTTTTTCATCGATTTTACATTATTGCATGCCACGCCCAAACAAATAAAGGTAGCGTGCTGAAATTAACAGAATAAGTAGGAGACATGTCCAGCATTATAATGCTGGTATCAAAAATAGATACACGGCCCGTCTTCTATTTTTAGTTATTTTTGCAAACACGGTACAAATCATTCTGGGACACCCTGTATTTCAGTGCAAAGTCATCAATGCAGAAACATCATATCTCATGAACCAATTTGTGACCATCCACCACAAATCTGAGCATAATATTGACGGATGGTCCATTGAATATAAAAACAACAGAAAACAAAGGATTTCCAAACTCTTTTATTGATTTTTACTATACCTTGCAAACATGTAATATATCAATGATATGCGTGGGCACTTGCCTTTATACAGTGGGTGTTGGACACCAAGACAAGACAAAGTAAAGCACATTTTCAGGAAAAGTTGGAAGTCCAATGTCTCAAAAAGTGAAAATGACACCATTACAGCAGATTTATGGTGGACGGTCACATGTTCCAATTATTTCAAAATCACTGAACTTTTTGTGGCCTACCTATTTAATGGGCAAGCACACATAATTAACTCACCTTTAACTCGCCCCCTCCTATAAACTCCCCTGTTAGAAACTCCCTAATTCCCCATCCTGAATTCATCTCATCACAATCACATCGCTTCTAGCTGATGCATTAACATTTACAATGCATGTAACATTTAGTTTGTTGAAATTGCATGCGATAAACAACTTGACTTTTAAATCACATTTAATACTTCCACACTTTTGTTTTCCTTTCCAATTTAGATGGTAGATCTACATTCTAGCTTTTTTGAATGTCAAATACAGAAGCTTTTATTAATTAGCAATATTTTAAACAAATTTTTGTGACTCACTGAGTTAAATGAATAATTTGTTTGCTATGTGTCTGAACGAAGTGGTTTTGATCAAATAACTTAATGATATTTGAATGTATCACAAAAATGTGGGTGTTTTTTTCTCAGACTCTTCATATATCATGAAAACGCATTCATGTGTATTGCAACATCATGAATTTTAACAAGTCCTCTGAGCTGCAATTTCATACAATATAAATGATAAGTCTTCAGAATCTTAGTCTATAAAATATAAATTACATTCCTTCCTAGATAAGTAAGCTTAAACCATTTTCCACATTTATGATTCCATGCATGTATCGTCTTCTTCAATCATAAATAATACAAAAAGATGAGCCTTATCACCTGTCTTTATTACGTATTAGTTTAACTAACCTCCTAACGCAGACTCCACTCAATTTTCACCAAGCCATTACTGATTCTTCACAATTGATTGCGCATTCAAGATTGTATATGGAGACTAGTCTATACTGTTTGCAACCAGAGAAGATACAATCGCAAGTGAAGGATATGATCAAATTAGATCTTGTTGGCAAATGGGCTATTCAAGTTGAAATCCATACACCCCCTATGGAAGACATGACCTTAATCTTCTACATAGCTACATAGGGAGTGTGAGTTTCAAATGAGGTTACTTGAATGGGTGACACCATTTGAAATCTACACCCCCTGTGTGGGAGATAAAGGTCATGTCTTCCATAGGGGGTGTATGTATTTCAACTGGAATAGCCAAATTCCATCATCGGCAGAGGTCCGCTCCGTGCAGATGGAGTTTGAATCTTAATCCCTCTCTGCTTAGCCAGAACAATGGCCGTGATGATTTATTTATATTTGCCTCATCTGGAGGTTTTTATCTGGGGATGGGAAGAATTCACTCTGACCGTCCCCAAAACACTGCCACTCCCACATCAAGAAATTAGAATCTTTTATTTTCCTGTTACAGTCCTCTGATTAATTCTGCACTTTTTTGTTTGTTATTTCGATGTCCTACTGTTCTATTTTCTTTTCAATTTTGTTTAAATCCTCTTCTATGTCAGCCTGCAAGCCTTGGGCATGCACCGACCCAATGCTATATTTAAATATAGATGTCATTTTTTGGCTTCTTATTCAAGGATTCTTCTTCCAGTAAATTTGAACATTCAGTACAAGTTATTCTTCAATTCCATATTCATTTTCTGAGGAGCATGCATTGTGATCAATAAGCCTCATTCCCCACTTTCCTAAAAAAGAGATTTTTATACCATTGGAAATCTCTGGCTACATAGTGTTTGTGTGCAAAAACTTTTTTGCAGATTTGGCAAAAAAATATCAAATTTGTATTTATGTTCTGTTTAGAGTCAGATTACACAACACATGTAGTCTAGTATGAAGCCTATACACATAATAATGATTATTAACATGCAAATGGAAAATCAATATCAAATAAAATTTTGGGAATGAGCTTTTTTGTGGATATCTACTGAAACATAACAGAGGATGTTGGAATCACAAAATACTCCTTTAAATGGCTCATACTTGGGGGGACCACAGGGGGCAATTTCCCCCTAAAGAAGGAGAAACATGTTTCTTTTATAACTTAATCATTTCTGTGATGTTGTATTATGTAATGTTAAATTGTGAAGATTTTATGGGTTTTCTATACCTTATTGTTCATTAAAATGCGGCAGTGACAGCAGAGCCCCCAAACAGGTCTCTGCCCCTACCCCTGCCTGGTGCCTAGCCCCCTGGAACCCCATTTATGCTTTTGCCCCCACTAATATTCAATGCTGGCACCACCCCTGCTGATACTGCACCTTACTATTTTGTTGCCTCAGGGTCTATGCTCCTCTAATCATTAAATAAAACAAAGAAAAAAACACACACACACAATAGCAAAAACAGGCCCACCAAAAAAAAGGAGAAGATTTTTATCAATCATAATTATAATATGGATACTTGAAAAATCAGCTGCCATTTTAGCTGTTCAATACAAGTAATACTAACATGACTAACTCTATGAAATTATGGAATATTAAGACCTGGTTGCCAAAATTTTGCACGCCAAATGCAAGGCGAAAAAAAATTGTCCTGAAAAATGAGAATCATAACATCGTATAATATGTGTATTGATATAGAACAACATGCACGTAGTAGGCACAGCACTTACACTAGTTGTGTAATACATGACCGTGGCACGCGCCTGTGTGAATTTACACGGGCGTTTTGATTGACACGCGCAGTAACAAAAAACATCACCAAACAAACTATAGCACCACAGCAATAAGCAATGCTTAAGTCGCCTAAATATTCAGTGAAAGGACAAAACTGAATTTAGCAAAAATATCACCTAATTGGACATCTTAGGCAGATTTAAGCACTTCAGTATACTTCCTCTATATCAAGCTTGATCAACAAATCGGTTATAAAACACTTGAAAAGGGCAATTTTCAGCACTTCTGGGGGAGGGGAGAGGGGTTAACCCCCCAATGTTATGCTAGGGGTGGTCCATACAATTATCCCACAGACTCTAAAACCAGTGAAAAAGACCAGGGAAAATGAGTAAATATATAAGAAACCATGCACTGTGCAAAACAAAGCACACTGATTTTTTCTGAGGTGCGGCACACCATTTTTAAGGAGCCCAATCATGTGGATAAGGTGGCAACCCTGTACGTAGATAGATGGTGATAACTGGACCATTGGAGCCTGATTGATGAGAACCTTTCAAAAGATTATCAAACAGGAGCCGTGTTAATCACACCAGTCAGAAATAAGCACCTGCATTTGTTTCCTCTCACTTTGTTCGTGGAATCCTTCTCCGGAAATGAACAAAATCATGCCATGTTCAATTTTGGTGATAAAGGGTAAAATTAAACATGCCTAATGTTAGGAATTAAAGGCTAAAAGCAACTAGCAACATCTTACACATTTCAGAGATCGTATCAGTTTTTACGTTCACATTTATCTTGGTTTACAACTTCAAAAGGCCTCCACTTAATTCCATTTATTTTGCTTCTTTCAGCTCTATTACCATGGTAACTTCTGCGCTAACTGAAAACAACATTAATCCTGATTATGAAATGTTTTTTGAGAAAACCGTATGATTATATTCTTTTTAAGGACTAACTTTTAAAATTCTGATCCAATTTGCATTGTAACAGTAGAGAACAAAAAAGCCTGCAGCTTGATTGATTCCCATCATTTACTAAATTGCAAATATCATCTGCTCAGTGCCAGAAGTGGGTAAATGCAATAGCTGCCCTGTGAACATTTGACAATTTACACATATTGTACTCATCTACAAATGGCAGCTACACATGGCAGCTATTGCACTTACCTACTTGTGGCACTGAGCAGTCGATATATTCTACATGTAGAAGTGTTACAGTACAAATTACATCATTTCTTGTCTAGGGTATGTCATCAATTCAAACATTTACCATACATGCATTTTTCAAAACTAAATATAGCTTGTAATAAATAGGCCTATTGGCACTAAAGAAAAAATTAATGTAGGCCAAATTCATCAAATGTATATTCATTGATGATATATAATGTAGGTCACACATGTATGTAGTTTCAACCACAGATGACATCAGAAGTTGATGAAACATGTTTGGCAATGGTTTTATTTTTCCAGGCCTAGCATGGATACCTACCATATACCATGTATTTTATGCGGTAACATTATCCACATTGTACCAAGCTATACAAACATTAATCCAGTCAAATATATATTCTGAATGTTACTTTGTGTAAACATGCTACAGGATAAAAAGTACAGGTTTAGAATTTTGGATACATGTAGGGCCTACTACTTTACAAGCGGAATAAGTTGTCTGTCGGCCAAGGTCAATGTTCATGTAATATTCTTGTTCATTAAACACATTAAATAGGTTACAAATGACAATATGCTGGAAAGTGCATCAACATTATTTGTGGTTTTTAAGATAAAGCTATATTATTGCTAATAACATGATGAGGAAATACAAAAGAATTTGATTTTCTTTTTTTCACTTGTGCTGTTTCTGACATTGGTCCTGCAAATCCAGTCCCTTCATACGCTGGCGAAGTTACGTAATAATCGGATTAACTACCATAGCAATGGGTGAAAACAATTTTTGAATATACCGCACTGCACTGATACGTTAATGGCGGTACCTCTGTATTGAACCATATCATGCTGATCACTTGCACCTGTAAGATTAATATCTTTGAAATCTATGATTGCAAACATACACAGGTGATGAGTGTAACCTGCTTGTAGTGCAGCGCGATATGTTCACAATTGTTTTCACCTATTGCTATGGTATTTAATCTGATTGATTACGTAACTTCACTAGCCTATATACACATTCCCTGATCAAATCACACTAGAAGCTACCAACTTGTTTTAATCATTGTTCAGTCTCATTCTATTGAGTCTGATGTGTAAATCTGAGACAGACATGAATAGGGTGTTGGAAGCATGACAAAAAGTATCACATTTGTATATTGAATGTTTGTTTTTTGTTGCATGTCGATCTAAATGGAAAAGTTGTTATGGTTGTGTTGCCAAGACATGAAGCTGGTGCCTCACATTTACCAAATGACCAATCTATAAAGTTTACCAAAGTTGGCAATCATGTGCAATTCCATTATACAATGGATATGTGTGCTTGATTTAACAACCTTTAAGTCCTGAAGTAAAGGTGTTACGAACAAGATTATATGGCACCTTTTTTGTACATATGTCAATTCACATTCATGTCTCCCCTGAAAACACACATGCACATGAATGAAGAAACACAACCATACCCCCTATACCCACAAACATTCCCACACACACACAGTGAGTTCTTTCATTAATTGCATTATACATAATAATGGTAAAGAACCTAGGCAGAAAGTACAAATGTCTATATACTTCACTTTGAGTCTCATTTTCTGTTGTAATATATCTCATATCATAATATGTATGAATGATATAGCCGATCTGCGTCATTTTGGTCCACAAATGTTGACAAAAGATACCGGATAGTAATTTGGACCTGATAGTTTCATGTACTAATTAAACCATGCCTTCCAATCTATGACATCACTATTTATGAGGAAAGCCATGTTTTATCATAGATTATCAAAAAATAATCTACGGTTTTATAAAGCCTCCAGCATTGATGGGTTGGGGAAGGGCACAAGAAAGGGGAGGCTCTGCTTCCAAATCATAACATAACTGAATTCTCCAATTTGCTTTTCGAGGGTTTAGGGCATGAAGGTCCTATCTGCAATATAGGCCTACATTTTGACAATCTGCATTCTATATTGTATACCACGATCTAAGTTCTAACCAGATGACGCATGGCAGCTATTGCAGATAGGGCCCTCTGGTCCTAAATTCTCATTTTTTATGATAAGTTATTGTATTTTTAAAATGTTGCACAAGTGTGCCAACATTTTCCACCTTGATGTGGTAACTATGCAAACAACATCTGGAGGAATATCAGGAATTTATACAACTTGTCATCTTGTAGTAAATGGACCAAACAAGACTGTCATCAATCCATGAAAAGTATTGGACCATGAGTGGGGATCAGTGAAACAAGCCGCAATAGCTTTGCCTTTATAATAACAACCATACTACAATTGTACCAGCCATCCAAACAAAATCATGGCAGAAGTTTTGAAATAACAGAAGTGCAGAACCCTCATGAGAAGTGCCATTTCCATGTTTGCATGTTTAAGCATCACTCATCCCCGATATCAGATCTCATGAGGTTCATCCAACATCAGAACAAGCTCACTATGGACCACAATAGCCTCATTCCAATTGCATAGTTCAATAACCTCAATTAAACAATCATAGTGCAAAATTTGACCTCGAGTTGCAGGGTATGAGTTTTTGTACCCAAATTTTCAGAGGTCATTCAATGAATGTACAGTTGTATTGGGGTTAAAGAACCGTGCCCTGATAGATGAGCATGTTTTGGATCCTAGTGAAGGAAGTGTGCTGAGGAACGATGAAGACATAGGGTCAAGTAAAGCCATGTGCTGCCAGACTCATGGGACTCAAAACTGCCCCTATGTTATTTCCACAGCACATAAAAGTCAGCCAACATTTGTAAATGTTCAGCTTTGCTTTTGGCGAACACACACTGTCTATTCCAATTCCCATTTCTCAAATTGTGTTTGCGTGTGGTTCATTGATTTTAGTTGGTCTATATAATGAAATGTTCAGTATAATTGAAATGCAACTGTTCCCATATATACATTCCGTATGTGATGCTATCTATTATTAAATTTAGGCAGGAAGACGAGCAGAGCTAAATTGGCTGATAACTATTCATATTCATATTCATATTCCAATCATGGGAGAAAAGTGCGCCCAAAGACAGTTCAGAAAATCATTGCTATTGACAATTCTACAGAATGCAGACAGAGGCGGTGTGTGTATTTATACCCTTAACATAATGTTGGTTATGTGTTGATGTGTGACTTCCATAATTCATGACTTAAGTTAATATTCATATTGATATTCATTGATGAAATTGATACTGTCATTTTAAATATTTCTCATTTAAAAAACAACTTTGAAGACTCATCAAGAAGCATTATATTTGATCTAATTATAATTTTTACTTCAGATCCACAGCTGCCAAATCTGTGGCTGATAAATTTTCTCCCCACGATTTGTTAAAAGCCTCGGAAATCAGTTGTTGCTTTAAAAACGAACTACAGATGCTTAAATTAAGTTAAATCCCAAGACTCACTGTGAAAAAGTGAGAAGTGCTATTGGCATTCTTTTTTCCCACTTCTTAGGTACTCATGCTTGGCTCTTTACAATCCAAGGGAACTGACCCATCTAGATGCTAGTGATGTTTGTACACGTCTATTATACCACATCTACTATCTTCAACAAATTCTAGTACAGATCCCGCATTTCTGCATCCTCCTCGCTTGCTAAACATGCACATGCGACCAGACAATTGATTTCCAATCATGGGAGAAAAGTGCGCCCAAAGACAGTTCAGAAAATCATTGCTATTGACAATTCTACAGAATGCAGACAGAGGCGGTGTGTGTATTTATACCCTTAACATAATGTTGGTTATGTGTTGATGTGTGACTTCCATAATTCATGACTTAAAGTTATGCTGCAAAACATCTTTTACTTTCCATACTAATACTGAGAGCATGAACTTGTTTGCAGGGTTACAGGTGTAAAACCCACAGCTATTATTTTATTATTCTTCGTGTTGATGTAAATATTCACTGCAAGATGATATACCTTTCATACTACATGTACATTTAGTTTTGATGAACTCCGAGGTATTTTTGCATGATGACAAGATTTTTAAGTATGTTTTTCAAATAACAAATGATAATGATAATTCAAATGATAATTTAAGGTGCACTTCACCATGAGGTGCTACAACACTTATTTATTCTGTTGCCACTGAAATACATCAGAATAATTTCGCTTTCAAGGGGGCAACCGTAGAGCAACTCCTCTCAGTACTTAGATTGAAATTATCCCTAACAGCTTCTAATTACACCTGGGTGGAATGAGGCAAGTTAGGTAAATGGTTAAGATGCCTTCCCAAAGTGCACAACACGCTGGTGCTGCAGGGATTTGAACCCATGAACCAAGATATTTTGTGATTATACATCTGAGCATTTACCACTGCACCATCATGCCCTCACATCATATGTGAAATGATTAAGCATATTGAATTGGATGTCATCTGTGAAATTGGTTGATACTCAAAAAGCGGGTAACTACTGAATGCTACATACAATAGGGAAACATGTAGGAAACCACCATGATTTGGTGCGATTAGTCCACTATTGTATGTCAGTGCATGTTGCATTCAACCATTTAGACCGCAAAAGAAATATTAAATTTCCATTCTGAGCTTTTTTTAGCGACATAAAGCTGAGATTGTGAGCTTAATGTACCCTGTTAATTTTGCAATAATATTACGGTGAAAAAAATCCAGGAAATTGATCGCAGTTGACAAGAATCTCATTTTCTTTAATCATGTCAAATATGTCAAGCAGTATCTCTTGAGGGGAAAGTAGGGGCCTAATGATTCTTATAATTTTAACCAAATTGTTCTATATCTTACCTGTTTACTCCAATAAATTCTCAGTTATACAAAATATCCGTCGGGTGACTCGCAAAGATGACACCGCAGTGGTATCTGTAAGCCTCAACGGCCTTCTGGCAGCACGGTATAGAGACGAGTCTAATTCAATTTTATCCCAAATCCAGAAATAACAAGTTGTTCAGATTTGATAATATTGAAGCTGTCTGTGTTTACTACAACCCAGCAATAGATGACTTTATAGTGAATTTTGCAAGTCAGCAGAATTCAGCTATGAGTTGAGTACACTTGACGTAAGATGCTGGTATAGAAGATGGAGCTGGGTTGATGGAGATGAGGAATTGTTTTACATCTTCGGTGCATGTATCTGTGTATCAAATAGAAAGACAATACAATAACCATTAGTTATTGTTACATACAAATGAGAATCAATTATTGAGGAATAGGAGAAGCAGGTCAAACCTCAAATGCAGTATACCGGTATTCATGTGATAATCAGTGGCAGCACCAGGATTTTGAGGGGGGAAGGGAATTTCCGGGGGGGTCAAAATCAATATATTCAGTGTGTGGCAAAGTGAATTTCAGGGGGGCAAAATCAACAAATTTTGCACAAATTTGCCGTAAAACGTGGACATTTTCATAATGTTGGGTTTTTACTGGAGGGGAGGAAGAGTTCTGACTGGGGGCATTTGGCCACCATTCCCCCCCCCCCCCATTACTTATGGGGATGGTCTTCTTGTTTGTTTATTTCTTCTTTATCCAGGGCAATGTAAGTATACCACTGTTTTTATACAGCCCAGCATTTCAATCAAAATCAATCTGTAGATTTGCATATTGTTTAATAATATTGTCTTCTTTGCAACTGACACAGCCGATTTTACTCCATATACATTCAAAATTGGAGGTACCTGTTATCCATTAATGATGAAAAAAACACCTATACTGCTACAAAATATTATCCTCAAGAATTCATGACACATTTTGAAATATGAACTGTTAGCAAAAACCTTATGGCGGTAAAGATATTTCCCATTTTTAAAATTGGGTAAATTGGTTAAGCTATGTGAAACATTGACATTCCATACTGCATTTCTTTCCATGCTGCAAAGTATATTACTTTTTGTTTCTGACGACAATATTATGTACCTTGCGGCACAATTTTTCCTTATTATGCTCGTCAATTTCCACATGAAATTGGGAAATAAAATTAATATCGCTTTGGTATACAGTTACAGCATTATATTATGACTTTGACAATCAATAATATAATATCCTATACATGTCGATGTCAAACTATAATGAAATAGTTCAAGTGTATCAAATATAGTGCAATGACCAGGCGTCATTAATGATTTTTTAAAATTTCATATATGAATTTAATGATCTGTAGTAAAGCATTGTTAACACTAAAGCAGTGCTAGCATGCTTCAGAAAAGAATTATTATGATTGTTAGGCTTACAAATTGTGATAAGAAATCAGAAAAATCAGTTATACTGTCAAGATATGACAAATATTTGTCATTTGATAGGAAAGATAATCAAAATAAATCACAGAGAAATATGAAAAGAATATAATCATGTATAACATCATGTAACATGGATGTGATCAATTATCACTGAATTGATGCCAGGCATAACTTGTACAATACATACATCTAAACTTTATTAAAGGAAGATACATGTAAGATATCAAAATATTTCAATTATTTAGAAGACTATGTTGACAGAAATCAGAGAGTACCTTTAATGCAACAAAAATTCGATTTGAGCTACAGCACAACCCAAGAAAATGTATTGTTACTGCTCCTCAATGTGAAAAACTTCCATTAACCTTCCATGGAGCGCAAGATTTGAACACATTATTATGCAGAAAGTGCCATCTACTGAAGATAGCATGCAGTGTTACAAATGTTGCTTTGCACACCGGAAGATGGACACAGTATAGGATAAAGAGAACAATTGATAAAGTGCTATCTACTGAAGATAGCACATATTGTGAGTGTTAATCCCAATTTTATCACTTTCCAAACGACAACACATTACTATTACCATATGCAGAAAGTGCTATCTACTGAAGATAGCACATGCAATGTTACAAATCATGCTTTGTGCACCAGAAGATGGACACACTAGTGCTATGGGCTAACTAGAACAACTGATAATCTACTGAAGATAGCACATGCAGTGTTACAAAATGTTGCTTCAGAAGAACAAAGTATAGGCTAAGCAAAATATTTTAATAAGTGCTATCTACTGAAGATAAATTTTCATAACAGAAATAAGCTTGCATCTGTACGATATGATAACTTTTCATTGTACTACAACGCATAATCACATCAGCAAAACTGTGTGCTATCTACTGAAGATAGCATGTGTAGTGTTATAGAAGTTAAAAGCAATTTTATTATTTTCAATAACAGAAACAATTTGCATCTTTACTCTAAACCCCACTACCCTGAGCATTAAGGTTATTAATTATTTTAAACTGTTGTGATATGGTAGTTCACAGCATCTTCTGAATGGTAGTGAGCTTTGGCAAAAATTGCATTGCTCAATTCATAGCGGCGTGTAGAAGAATTAAAATATCACAGATATACTTTTATAGGTGCTGCGGTTCTTGAGTTACGTTGTGAAGAGGGCTGAAACAACAACACTTTTGTAAAACGTACATAACTAATTAACAACAATAAATTAAGCAAGTTTGCAGAGTATATGATTTGTAGAATGAACTTTTGCAAAACATCAAGGTGTTAATTTTCAATAATATATTGATCTAGATAATGAAAATCGATTCTTAGGTTGCTTCGACCAACAATACCTCGTCTACCCTTAATCTCATCAGCAGCAATAGTGCAAACCAATCAAGCTTAATAATGTTCCCATCCTGCAATGAACCAATCTTCATACTGATGATACATTGGGCAATTCCAGTTGAAATCCATACACCCCCTATGGTAGACATGACCTTAACTTTCCACACAGGGAGTGTGTTTTTAGATGGGGTTACCTGAATGGGTGACTCCATTTGAAATTCACACTCCTGTGTGGAGATTAAAACCATGTCTTCCATGGGGTGTATGAATATTAATTGGAACAACCCATTCCAGGGTTGAGATTTAGAAGCTTTTTGCCGGGTATAATTGATTTAATACAGGGTGAAGGTTACAGAGTTGTCTATATTCAAGATTCAAGTTCAGCGAGCGAATTGCGATACTGATCAAGACATATTTGATTAGTGAGACTTGATTAAATAAAAAAAGTTTTTCTCAATATCTTGATTTTGCACAAATCATAAAATTTAAAAAAAAAGATTGATATATACATATAAATGATACAATCAGAATGACCCACTAAGATCAATCTGAGTGATCCATTAAAGATCAAAGAGTGATATTTTTTACAAATTTGTAATTATCATCTTATCCAGTGCATAAGCTTACCAATGTTGAAATCTCCATAGGTCAAACATCTACATGTACATAGGCTACTCCATTTCAAAGCGTAGAACATCTTTATGTCATCCATATTTATGTTACATGTTATATTTTACATTTTTATTTTTGCTCCTTAATTTCACACTTTCCATCTTTTGGCCTGAGAGTGGATCATATCATGTCACTATTTACAGGCCACAAATTTGAGAGCCGGCAACTGATACCGTTTGATACACAATTACTTAGTCACCAATAATAATACAATAAATGTGACCTCTCCTTAAACACATAAACACCCAACCAAGGAGATGAAAGTGATGCTTCTTCCATCCTGTACATCACACGTAATCTTAAATTAATTAGAAAGAGGAGTGCAGGGGTATCAACGCTTAATCCTATTACTTACAGCTGCCGGTTTAGAACGCAATAACATCCTCGGGATAGAAATGTGTTATGAGATCACACTTCTTGCTGGAAGTGATAAGACATGACACATACTAAATGTCTGCAACATTAAGCGTGTTAGGTCTCACACTTCTTAATGGAAGATGAAGTCCATATACCTTTTAAGAAAATGGGTGTGGTTACAGCTAGTGTTCACTGGTGCCCCAAATGAAGTAATGAAATATGAACAAAATATGAAGAAATATAAAATAGTGACTAGTGATATAATGATGTATAGCGGTAAACGTAAATAGAAAGCAAAATTATACTTCTACGCTACTCAAATTTGTTACACTCACCGGAGCGCTGATTAGTAACTTTTTAACAGTACTGATTAGTCAGTTCTGATTAGCCTGAAAGTCACCCTATATTAATTGAGTGTATAGTACTTTACAATAAAAGTGTTTCAAAAGCCTATTCAATGATTTGCTCATTCATAAAATCGTAAAAATCATAAAAATTCAGTTTTTTTATACCTTTGTTAGTAGTATAGTCTGCTAGTGGTTGAGCTAGTGGTTGAGCTGACAGATGTGTATGAAAGGCAAAATTGGATATTTTGCATGAAATTGTGATTTCTCGACTCAAGTATATAGAGAAATTGCTACAATTATTTGGGGTTTTCTCTTGGTCAATATTGCTGTTTTCTATTTCTTTTTTAAGCTAAATTTTTCATTGCAAAAATACCTAATGATAATTTTATTGACTTATTCTTCACTTCTAAGCAATTTATACCAAATTTTAAATTTTGCACATTTCCGCTGGGATCACTGATGGGCCTTTTAAAATTTGGATGTGCTGATTGATACTTGCAAATCCTATGTTTTTCTTTCATGTGCAAGTTTAGGTCAACCATCTTTGCTTTGCATAATATACCGCCACATAACCTGTGTTGTCTGCTGAAGGTCTATTACCTTGCGAGATATCACTGGGTCCCCTGTTTTTCATTTAACTTGAATAATGGGCACCATTACAGGTCTTGAGATTATTTTTGAAATCTCTACTCCAGCCTCAGGTTTAACGCAATCAGCTGGGACATTATTCATTCCAACATTCAAGTTGGTTATACAGAGTCATGCAGTGTAACCATAGGTACTGATTTCAAGGAAAATGCATGGCCACATTTTGTCATTCTAACCTGAAAATTTTAATCCAAAGTTGCAATTTCTTGAAATACAAAAGAGAATACACTTGCTACTATACTCGTGTTTAAATCTTCAGTAGATAACATACTAACTTTATAACGCTTTACAATTAAAATGATCTGACATTGTCAAATAAATTATCCAATCCAAATTTTATACAAAAGAATATTTTTGACCTAAAATTTCATAAAAGTAGAACTACCTTTTATTGCTACCACATACTTGTTGTACCCAAGTAACTGATACTTGGACAAGCCTAGTTTTAACAAAAATAAAAATATGACTATAGAACAACAATTCTTGTAATACAAAAGAGAATTACTCATATCTTCAGTAGATTATACTAACTTTATAACAACATTAACACTTCACAATTTGAAATGCTCTATTATTAAATAAGTTATCCAATCCAAAATTTATACAAAAGTATTCTTTTGATCTAAAATATCAAGAAAGTTCAATAGCAGAACTACCTTTCATTTGTTACCACGTACTTGTTGTACCTGAGTAACTGATACTCGGACAAGCTTAGAAGTCAGCACAGCTAATCATATTTTGTTTTGAAGCAAGCCAGACTGGATCCTTGAGGCTACCAATACACTTGCTACTACTACTCATGTTTACATCTTCAGTAGATGACATACTAACTTAATCTCACTATCTGTTACATAGCTCACATTACTCTTCCCTTATCTTATAATATAACACACTGCTGTTCTCTGCGGAACTTGCGTGAGGGAGATTCATATCACAGTTTTGGATTTTCAACTCTTTGCAGTGAAGAGTGTCTCCGGGGCTGTAGCTACACTTGGGCAAGTGCAAGCCAGTTGCTTTGTTATTTTTTGAGTGTATGAAGAAATGAAAAAGGAAAAATGAGGGGAAAGAAAATTTGAAAGGTGAATTTCCTAACTTTCTCACAATTTTTCAAATCCTGCATATATGGCCCTGAGTGTCTCAATATAATATTATTACCATAATACAAGACAAGATGAATCGCAATATCACTTCAAGTATACTATACATTGATGAACAATTTTGTATAGACACAGAACTTCAGTTTCAGTTGAAACTTAGTTTTATATTGAAATTAATAATAAAATTGTTGAAAATTTAAATAACATGATATCAGTCATATATTGCTAGATGACGTCCAACATTAAAGCATTAAAAGCAGCACTATATCAGAGTCATGAAATAAGTTTCATAAGATGTACAACATTAAAGCATTCAAAACCCAATTCAAAGCAGCACTACATAAGTTGTAGGCTATACGAGAATCATGAAATAAACATGACCAATTTTACTAAGAAATCTTTAAGTTTTCTAACCGATATTCAACATTTCTGATTTGTAACATCTCTAAATTGAGTACATAATAACATGGATTGACATCAGCAAAGTTTCATAAGATGTATTTTAATATCCATGTATTCAAGTATATCATTCCAACATGCTCATCAAAACAGACAGATTTCAACTCTAAAAGCATCCATAAATTAGGCTTCTTATTACTCTCACGTTTAGTGCTATTACATATTATGTTGAATGTTACGGGATCATAAATGCAACTGCCTAATGCGATACACAATGTGATGGAGACAACTATCTTTACTACAGGAACACCGCTTAATCATAATTCTGGTAAAAACTCTGCCCCATTTTTCAAAAGCAATGTCTGACTTAATGATCAGTCCAAGATGAATTTCTTATAAGTTCAAATAGCAACATTTAAAGTGTCTCAAATCTTGTAATACTACCCATGGCAACAATTAAAGCACTTCAGGAGTATGCATCTAATAAATACATGAATATATTTTGAGATGTTTTTAAAGCAGGCATTGTTTTTGCATACTTAAAAGCACAAAACTTCTACTGTTTGTATCAAGATACTAAATAATCCCCGGACCTCTGTTTTCTTAATATTTTTTCAATGGTTTTGACTACATTGATGCTGAACACAGATAATAATGTTAAATCCATTGATGATTGTGATCAAAATCTGTATATTCCATCAAGAACCCTATCAATGTCCGACATATTGCCTACAAGCATAGCGCATTGATCAACAAGCCAAAAGTCAATCCTCAGTACGTGTTTGATGGTAGGACATTACTCCAGATATGTCGCTCACAGAACTACATTAACTCCCACCCACCACAATGAGATTTTCAGTTGAAATCCATACACCCTCAATGGAAGACAAGACCTTAATCTCCCATACAGGTAGTGTGAATTTCAAATAGAAATTCAGGTAACCTCATTTGAAATAGCCCAATCATGACAGAACAACATAAACTCCCACCCAGGTGAACTATATGAACCTTCTCCAAAATACAAAGAGAAGCCACTTAAAAACTTTAAAGATAGCTGGCAAATCCAACCCACTCACTAACTAATGCTATAACAAACAAGTTTGTTTCCTGAGGGTGGGTGCCCAAATTTTGTTTTGGTGGTACTTTTACCGCATTTCAGTCCATGACAAATCCAGAAGAAACATCTTTATATTTAAAAAATGTATCGGCCCTAAATGGCTATAGTAAATATTTTCAAAATAGAAAAAGTTTGCCATTGGTCATCCTGGGTGGGTGGGGGCACCGGTCCCCAGTGGAGACGGGCACCGGGCCTGATGGGGGGGGCACAAGCCATTTTTTTGGTAATTTCCTATTTTTTAATTTTCAAATCGATTGGGGGGCACCACATGCCCCTTCCCTATAACACTACACCACTGTCTCAACTCTCATTTTAGTACACAACAGGAAACAAATATGTTATTTTGCAGCTTTTCCAGTTTTACCACATTTTCATTGGAGAAAAATCAAGCAACACTTACCAAAGAGTTGGCAGATAAAATCCACTTTAAATCAGCTAACATCTGCATGAAAGTGATACTACATAGTCAAATTGACTAGTGATGAAAAACATAACATAAGATCCAAAAGTGTATAAAATGCCAACCTGTCAGTTGAATTCCACAGTATTGCCTCAGCCCCTTGTTTCTGATATGAAATTCCACCTATGACTAATCACACAATATAGCGTTCCAAGGGGTTTTTCACTACTCTATACAAGCAAAATGTGTTCGTGAAGAACTCTGTTGAGACCAAAACAAAGCTGAGATGCTTCTATAAAAGCTATAGAAAGCTTCCGACTTCTATGGTGTAGTATTATATTTCCAGTGAAGTTCAATACACATAAAGCAACTATAAAATCCACATTTTGTTATCACACAAGCAGCACATTCCCTCTCCTATAACACATCCAGTCCCAATGTTGTTAGTGCATTACATATAATCTTGCATACACAATGCAGTTTCAGATGCTACTAAGTTTACAGCAAACAAAACGCCACCATGCTCACTGACTATAGTGAACTACCAGGGAATGCGTAATGAGAAAACGCAACAGTGATGATGAACAGAATCACTGACAAACTGAGGCTCCCACGTCTGCAACTTCTGCTACGGCCAAACCGCTAATGATGCATACCAAATTCTTCACTTTACAAGTTTTGCTTCCAGGCATTTAGTGAAACGTTGATTGCCAGTTCCGAAAAAGTAAAATGACCTTTGGAAGGAGAAGTTGGCAGACTTGGCAATGCACAACTGACAAAGCCTTGTTAGACTGTATCCCATTATCCGCTTGACTGCATCTCAAAAACAACCTACCCTTTAATATTTGGCTGTGACAATGATTGTCAAACTTTGCAGTCATTGTGAGTTATATAGAAACTTGTATTTAATGATTTCTGTGCTAATACTAATAATAGTAAGCAGACAAAACAAGCATTCACAGGATAAGTAATTGCAGTATACCAATGATAAATCACCGATGTACTTTTGGACATTTTTTCGAATCAATCTTACCGATAAATAAACACACACAAAACCAATGAATATTGTGAACATGACAAAGCAAAGTCACCTATCATACCTTACCTATGTATAATTTAAGCTGAAGGGAACAATATATATCACGAACCAAACTATGGATTTTGTATGCATAGTGCAATGTATACAGTGTATATGTGATATTGCTGAATATAATACCTGAAAAAATCATGAACAGAGCAACTTATGTAAACATAACATTACATATAATAGGTATAACAACATGCATGTTATTTGACACCATTTCAAAAACTTAACATTTAAACCCCCCCAAAAAAAATTACTCAGTCAGCACTCTTTTCGTAAGTTTCAAAAAACAGAACCATTACCTCAGGATTTTTTGTTTTGAGGATCTATGCTTGAGACTACCTTTTCTCAACTATGATCATAAATTTGCACATGCAGATAATTATCTAGAAACCATCAACCACGGATCCGCAGTAATGTGAATCCCTGAAAACAAAAGCTATCTATATGAACAGCTGATGAAACCACAAAAGCAATTATCATACATGTATATGATTTTATTTTTAAGTATGAAGATAATAGCAAAGAAATTCTGCATTGAATTAATAAATAAAGCTACAATGTATATTTGAACTTTTGTTGGATACTAAAATGTTGATTTGCAGGGGGATCAACTATTTTTCTTATGCACAGTTCATTTTACATACATACTCTGTTGTAGGCCTAATTTTGTAAAATAGCACTTCCATTTATACTCTGTAGTAGGCCTAATTTTGTAAAATAGAATAGATCTTGGTATATTTTGTGATATTACAAAGTTCTATACAGATGATGAAATTGTTGGCATGCATATTTGAAATGTACAAATTGGGGCACCTCAAAAACGTGTTTGGTAGAGACGAAGGTGCAGTATTTTATCATGTGTAAGTTCATCGTGCAAAGTGCACACTCATGCACACAAGAGTGGTTTGGTGACATACTTGCAGTGCAACCACGAAAAAGCATTGATGTCACTTCCGAATTTGAGGTGAACCATAGAATAGATATGTTTTTGTAATCTTTCTTCCACAAAACTATCTGGCATCTAATATTCTTAAACAATTACAATGGATTAGACATCCAAAGTCAAATCGTAGTTTTATCCAGTTCCCATCCACGTCAGAATGTCAATGACCATCAGTTCCCACCCCCTATGGACCGAGGTATGCTTGTCTTTTAAGTTCAATTGTTCATGTTCAACATTTGCCCCGCAGAAGTTTCTCACAGGATAACAACACTCCTGTTCATCTCAACAAAAGGAATTACATTTATATTGTGTTTTAATCAATCACCTATTATTGTGTACTCATTATATTGATGATATATTCACAATGCAATGCCATCGCGGTGATCGGTGAAAAGTGTTTACTTTTTTTGCTGGATTTCCTTTTTGTTTTTCACCCAAATACACAGCAGGGGTTTGAACTAAAATTCACCTGGGTTCAAAATAGAATCCTCTAACAAACAAGTCATAAAGTAAACCAGAGAATGAAACAAACTTGTATATAAACTTGATCAATAGTTTGTCCAACAAAGGTTTTGTCACTTGTTCTGTGTCTCCATTCAAACAATGTTCATTTTCATTTCCGCCCTTTGTATTTATTTGAAATCTTGTTTTTCTAAAGCTACAGTTTTTATAGGATTTTGTACATTATTTGTATGATTATTACCTTAAAATGTTCAAAACTAAAGACAATAACTGTAAAATCATGTTTGCTCTTTTCATATCGATTCTTTTCCCACCTTATTTTCCCCTTTTCTTCCTTGTATTTCTTACCATGTTTTGTTCAGAGTTTGACAATTTTTTTTTTCAACTGAATGCCTGGAACCTGGACATATAATTATACAGAAGCAGCAACCCTGATAATTCAAATGATGCTAATTGGCCAGTCACCCCAAAGCTTTCAAATAAAGATTTAAACACAAAAACCCAAGCTCATGTTCCCTGTTAGTTTAATTTACCACCAGATTACAAGAAATACCCATTGATTCCCTTCCAAATCATTCTTAGATAAATATGCTAAGGGCAAGAACCTCACACAGACTGGAGGTTGAGAAAAATTGAATGACCAATGTAATTGTTTTCTAGATGGCCAAAAGCAATAAAATATTCAAATGAAAATATTTTACAAAATGTCTGGCACCTTGGGCAGCCAAAAGGAAAAACGTGGGTTTTTAGATGAAAGAATAATATTTTTCTACAACAATCTTAATAAAATTCTGGATATTATTGGATTCATTTTTTTTACAATCAACCACTACTTTGTGTAGGTAGTCAAAAGCAAAATTTCAATTGTAAACCAAATTTTCCATGATCTAATCAGATATAGGAATTTTTGTGTGAAGGCTATTAAAAATATGACATCTTAGCTAATTAATATGTAATGTAATTATTTTTGATGACTATTATGAATCCAGGGTTGCTTCCGACATGATGCCTTTTAAGCACATTTACCAGGTGAGTGATCTGAGTTAATTTCACTTATATTTTGAGGCCGACATACACTGTGACTCATCCGTAAATGCATATTATGCTATCATGGCTATGATGCCCTGAAGGTGAAGAGACTACATACATGTATAAGAATGATATCCTAACTTTTATTTCAGGAACATTTTATTCTTGTATCACTCATTTTTGCTGAACCATGAAATCAGCCTCTAACAGTGTATGTTACTAGGTTACTAAGTCCCTAACTAACCTTTTGGTCTGAAATGGACATATATCTTTAAATGCTACAAAGGTATGAACCCCCGAGTGATGTCAAATGAAAGAGGAAGGAGCAAAGAATATAATACAAATATTTCCTAATGTCAGAGGTCATCCAAGGGGTCACAGGGGTCAAAAAAGGTCATTTGAACCAAAAATGCTCCAAATGAGCTGAAATTGAAATGCAATGATCCTTATTTAGAAATGTTTTAGTTAATTTTTTGAGCACACAAGTTGAGACAAATTTTGACTTCACTCTAATTTGATTATACTGGTTTTGGGCGTTTTATTTATTTATTTTTTTTCAAATACTTCAACAACCATATATATTTGTTTTCCCAAAGCATTTGCCAGTTTTGCTATGAAAAAACAATGTTAAAACTTTCAATTTCATTTACCCAATCATTGTTCAATTTCCGAATCATGTGTGGTCTTAATGGAAATCACATTCACAGAGTTAACCGGAATCATAATAATGCATACTGCACATTATATGTGCCTCTGTAGGGTCTGTGCTTGGACCTTGAGGAATTCCTTTATTGTTATTTTATGAAAAACATCAATTGGTATGAATAACAATAAAATAATTAGTTTGTTTTCAATCATGTTAATTTCCATTGTTCTAATAAAAAAAATGCAGTTTAACAAAACTGGTCCATGGTGGATTTCATATAATAACATTTATTTTAGTATCCCACATGTTATATTAATCTTAATTTTATCACACAAAAATTATCCTCAACCTTTTTGGCTATAACAGTAAATCAATAGAGAGTGAACCATTAACCAATATAGCAATTTAATAACCTTTCACTTCTTGCCACGTGATGTATAGCCAGTTTGCGACCATGTGTGTATCAATCGCTTGGGGCAGGGGGAACATTAAATTGAAATGCATACTACCTAATGGAAAATACATTCAGAAGGTTTAATAAATAACCGAGACTATACAATCATGTTAATAGCTGCTTCATGCACTGTACATGTAGTCGTTGGTTCCTTTAGGTTCCTTTCCTCTTCCCATATCCCTGTCCTGTAAAGTCCGGTAGGAATCCCTTTAATTTAGTATTAGTAGCCTCTGAGCACTATTGGGCATTGTTAAAAAATGTTTAAAATAATTTTAAAAAAAAATATGATAAGAAACTATGGGTGGACAGAATTGCCAAGTAGGATCGGTTGGTTGAGATTTTTAAGTGTTTTTTGTGTCGCCAAGGCTAAATAACCCTAAAAAATCATTGCATCACCCAACCCCTGATATTTAAATGTTGGAAGGTCTTTCCAACCTGCTGAAAACAGTTAATTGGAGGTGCTGGGACAGAGATTCACCAGAACATGTTTTCATATCCATTTAAGGATTTTGGTTCATTGTGTGTTAATAATATGGCTCTTTTTCTTACAGTATTGCTATCTACCTTAGATAGCCTTAACTATATAGTGATTTATAGTGTATAAAAAGCTATTGAAGATGGCTAGTTTGAAGGCTATAAAGCATGTTGTTTTTGTACAGTTCAACCTCTTTTTATCCAGGCATGATGGGACCAAGCAATGGTCGGATAAGTGAAAAATCTGTAGAATTGAATTAGTGTAATTGAATGACTAAAGATTTAAAATTGAACAACCAGTCATGATATAAGATGCTATTTGAGTGCTGTATACAGCATAGATATTGCCTTCTAAATGCTTCATAGTACTGTGTCAAAGTTGCTACAAGTGCGTTTTCCTATGAAGCTATTAAACATGGCCGGATAACAGAAAGATCCATATTGCTCTCTGATCCACTGTTTTTTTTAGTCAAACTTCATCTAAACTTCCAACATTCACTTTCTACACCAGATACCCAACATCTAACGGCAGCTATGTGATATGAAATATATGAATAACTTCCATATTCACAAATACTTTAATCGGATAATCAAATATGGGATGAATAAATCCCTATAGGTATAAGGTAGGGACTTGATTTGATTAAAAACTACCTATTAGACCTATATGTGATCCTGGGGTCTTGCATGCTGCACTGAAAAAAATGGAATAAGTGTGGGAATGTGATTGTACAAAATGTATGCACATACAGGGTATGTTATACAGGTTATATTTTTGTACCTACATACTTTTTTTGGGGGGGGGGGAGTACCCACCATTTGCACCAAAAATGGTCAAAAATTAATTTTTCCAAAAAATCATAAAAAAGCCTGATTTTTTCCCAAATTTCAAATATTTTTGGTGAAGTTGATCAAAATCTAAAAAAAATTGAAAAAATGGATCCTAGATATTTTTATCTAGTTAAAAAAAATTGACTCAAGAATTTTTTTGTTACATTGTCAGTATAGATTGGGCAAAAAAATTAGCTTTTATGCACAAATTTGACTTCACAGAGATGAATTCATCATGCATTCTATATCTATACTTATGTACTTCAGTCCAATAATTTAGCAGTTATGAGGCCCAAAGGTTTCCATAATTCCAGGGTTAAGACCACCCTTAAAAAAACAAATTTCAACAGTTTAGCTTAAAAAGAATATAAGTGGTGACTTAACAGGCCAGGCTAGTAAAATCTTGAAAGGTTTGTTGAACATTAGTGTTTTCTTGAATATTTTTCTGAATTTGTATCTATTCACCTTGCTTAATCAATTTACTACCAATTTGACTCAAACTTTAGCAAGCTAAGCTTTTCCTTGATGGACAATTAACCCAAATTTTCAAAGCTAACACCTTAACCAATCAAAATACACAAGCACATAACACCCGAAGGTTAAACTCAAGCGTAATAAAACAGCTATCAAAATTTAAGCATTTGTATGAAGCAAATTAAGCGTAGGAAATTGCGACAAATTCTCCGGAAGACTAGCACAATGGCTCAAAAACCACACTGGCACCATTGACTGACCATGCAAAAAGACCTGGGATTGAATGATATTCGGAAATTGATTGACTGCATGTATAATTATGAAAGGCCAACGTTCGGAAAAGGACTCTCTTAGAGTGTAAGAGAATTAACACAAAAGCATGCTAGTTGATGAGGGCAAAGACCTGAGATCCATTCAGCCTCACCAAGAGCCCACTCTTGAGTCCTTGGAAGTACTAAACCATTTTGAAGTGGACTCACTATGTAATGAAATATCACGTACAATAAGTGGTAGATACACACATGGTAGTCTGCTGGAATACATACGCAACATTATGCGATACTCTAGCTGCTCCTGATTCCAAAAGAAAACCAGCACCATTTTGTTAAATAAATAAGTGTAAACAAACATGTACATATTTGAAAAGTCACTGTGTACCAAAATCTTTACAACCAATCTCATTTGCAGTGTTGTAGTCGAGTCCTCGTCATCCGAGTCCGAGTCCGAGTCCCGAGTCCTTGGTGTCCGAGTCCAAGTCCGAGTCCGAGTCCTTGCCAATTTCTGATGTCCGAGTCCGAGTCCGAGTCCTCAATGTTCGAGTCCGAGTCCGAGTCCTTATGTATCAAATTCAAGCCCGGGGTTTTGACCAATACTTTTATCAATGTAGGCCTATACTTAACATGCTTAACCAGAATTTTAGTTCTATATTGTTTTCTTGTAAATACACAATTTGCTAGTCCCACCTTGCATGCCTAGTATTGTTCTGGGGCTGTGCAATAATTATCACGGAGCCCTCGGGAGGTGTGAAACTGTAAGAGATATGCTTATCCCCTGTCGGCCTGCCAAAAATCGCTTGCACCCCTCCCGGCCTGCCCAAAATATTTGCACCCCCTTGCACATGCCATTTTTTTGGGATCCCAATTTACAAACCATAAATGGTTTAGATATAATGTTATTGACGCAGCGAGCAGGCAAATTGCATAATATGTAAGCGTTTCCGTACTGTTTTCTAAGCATTTTGAGAGCGTTTTTATTTGAAAGGTGACCCATATGTGCCACAATTGCTTGTTCCCCCCTCTCGGCTTGCCAAAAATTGCTTCCACCCCCGTTTCGATCAGCCAAAAAAGTTCTTGCCCACAATTTTACCTTCCCCAATGCTCATAATTTTTGCTAAGTCCCTTAGGTAGCAAAGGGCCTACCTTGCAAACAGAGTATAATCACAGACTCCCCACCCAAACTTATTAGGCTTGTGTTTTAAAGAGGCAAAAGTTGCAATGACAATCAAAATATGACGTCACTACCAAACTTCAGGTGCCAAAGCAAGCGGTGTTGGATCTGGCTGTAGGCCTATATGAAGTATTATTCCGAGAGTGTCACTCACATGTAAAGATGGTACGGGTAGGCTATGTGCGGCGGTCAAGGGTCCCTTTTTCATGCTCTCTGGCAGTTCCTTGAGACCCACATTTGCATCATGCTCCAGTTCATTGAGCCTAACACTCTGAAAATTGTAGCTCTTTAGCTCAAATTTGGAAACATTTTGAATTTGTTAGCTTTAAAGCCTATAATATGGCCCAATTTTAGTTCACAGACCTCCACAAAACTGTCCCTATTTTGCCCCCAAATCAGTTCTTAGTTCCCAAAGTTCGGCGCCGCACACCCCTACCAAAATTTAACTTGAGTTCCCCAGGGTATTATTAGCTATTATTATTCATGTACATTCTACCATCTAACCAAGCAGTCAAAACAAGCGATTATGATTAAAATCCATTTAACCAATTAAAGATATAACTGAAACAATTTTTTTGTACTTTTATTTACAAACTGTATTTATTTGCATGCAAAATTACTTAAATTAATCATGTGATTTGATTATTGATCAAGCATAAGAAGAAGTTTACAATGAGCGAAAATAAATGACCTAAAAATGCTCTATTTTGCGGACTCGAGGAGGACTCGGAGCCGAGTCCCGAGTCCTTGGGGTCCGAGTCCGAGTCCGAGTCCAAGTCCTTAGCTTCGAGTCCAAGTCCGAGTCCTTGAAAAAAGGACTCGAGTCCGGACTCGAGTCCGAGTCCGAGTCCCGAGTCCTCCAACACTGCTCATTTGTCTATTACACAAATGAAGTTTTAGGTATTTTAGGTAAATTGACAGAAATGTGCGGGTTTAATTTTGAATTTTACCAAAAATATTGTCTCCATGAACTGTTGAAAAGACTGCACATTCAAAATGCAATATGAGGCAAGTGAGAATCTAAAGACCGGCACAGAAAGACACTTTTTGAATTGTTTAAAGTGTTGAACTACACATACTTTTGCCAATATTTCAAAAATTGAACTGAAATTGAAATAATTATAATTGTTTGATTTCGATTGACTTTGTTGCAAAATTAACTTTCCTTTTAAAATTTGGTTTACTGTTAGGGTAAGGGTTTAGAGTTACTCCTAGAATGGAGAGTGAATACATCACCAAATGTAACTTCTTTTAACATTGGGTTATTCCAGTTAAAATCCATACACCCCCATGGAAGAAATGAGTGAGTGTGTGTAGATTTCAAACAGAGTCACCCCATTCAAAACTCACACCCCTGTGTGGGAGATTAAGGTCATGTCTTCCACAGGGGGTGTATGTACTTCAACTGGAATATAGCCCATTTACTAACCAGGCTCTTAAAAAATCCCTGGGAGAAAATCACATCAAACAACTCAAATCGATCTGTGTGTTCAGAAACACTTGACTTCAATAACAATAGTAATACTACCATACATGCTGCAAAGAACTCTGCAAGAGGCTAGCCAAATAAAGCAAAACATGCATTTAACATGTCATTATTTACATATTGTTCTACATAATATATGTGTTTGCATTAAAAAGTGACTTTTTGAGATGTTTTTACGCTATTTCAAAAGCAAACTCTGGTACAGAAGCTCATATGAATCAAAGTTTGCAACAAATAGTTCTTGCACATCATGCCATTGTGAAATTAAAGCAGGGATGAAAATAAATGGTTAACATTAACCCTTACTTTGCACAGCACAATAGAAAGAACAACACTGGTTTGCAACACAAAAGTGAGTGATCCTTTTTGTCAGCAGAAATCAAAACATGCTGGCATTTCGATGTAGAAAGGCGATGGAGGGTAAAATCGTCTAGTATTACACCTTAATTAGACTTACATGGGGTCACTTAGCTAAGATTATTACAACACCCAAACAATTAGCTTACCCATTTCAGTCAGTCTGCATTTCAGTAGTGAGAATTTGAAGTGACTTTTCGGTAGATGTTGGGTGGCTCACTATAATATTAAATACTTTCTCTATGAATCTTTTTATTTCGTTAAGATTATTTAATGGGCTGTACACCTATACTTAAAAATATTTTGTACACAACTTTAATTAGTCAGTGGCGGCTGGCTGGGGGCAAGGGGGCTGCTAATTTAATTTTCAAAAACTATATTAATACCCATAACTCAGGGCTTAACATTTAACCAACTTTGAGAAAAATTAGCCGAAAAAGTTTGAAAAATTCTGTAAACAATTATAAAAAGCATGATTTTCACACAAATTTCAACAATTTTTGGCAAAGTCAGTCAAATTTAAAAACAAATATCAAAAAATGTGTTCCTACAAAACATTTTAACCAGAATTTGGCGTCACAGCTGGATTTGTCAAGTATTTGGCATTCTTATGGTGAAAACTTGTAATAGTGAATGTCTTTAGAAATCCCAGTGATCATTTTACATTATGTAAAATTTAAACTTTTTACTTCACTTTTATAAACTTTAGACCAACAATTTAAAGGAGTATTTAGTGAACCTAGCATCCTCTTTTTATGACATTTTTCAGTACATATCCACGAAAAAAAAACATATTCCCAAAATTTCAGTTGATTCTGATTTTGCGTTTGCGAGTTATGCATGATTATGTGTATTACACGGCTCCATAGACAATACGTTGTAATTTCGTTCTGGTGCACCAGCGAAATTCAAATTTTGATATCTTTGCTAAACGAATTAATCTGCAAGAAATATTTTGTACATAAACATTATGTAGCCAGAGTATTCCAGTGATATAAAAATCTCAACTTTTTTTGAGAAAAGTGGGGGATGAGGCTGTGGATCACGAAATGCCCCTTTAACAGGGCTTTATAAAAGGCCCAGAAGGTTCAATTCCAGGGTTAAGACCAACATAAGATGAGAGTCTAGTCTTCCTCACAGCCGAATGGGTGCAGCAAGCAAACATTATTTTCAAAATTTCAAGTTCAACAAGATGAAATAGCTGGAGGTAAATGACCTTGAAAAGAGGTTACCGTAGGTCAATTTCATGGTAATAAATGGACAAAATGAGGCATAAATCCTGGACATACCAAGTTAGTAAATGGTAGAGAATGAGCAATGATGGGTAGGATTAACAGGGCATAGCCAGCCTTTTATACTGTGAAGGGAAAAAAATATCATACCCATCAATTTTGTGTCCCATTGTGGGGGGGGGGGAGCATTGTCCCATTCTCAGTCATTTTAATGACACTTTTGGTGGGTGGGGTAGCTACACCACTGGAAGGATTTGAAGCACAAGTTCTGATTGTTCATGGCCTACATTGTATTTGTGTAAAGATCACTTCAGCAGATCCCTCTATATTGCAGTATTAATTAAATGGTCTTTTGTCTCCAGATAGCTTTTTAATAGCTATCTGGAGACAAAAGATGTACCATTAAAACCCTTCACAGCCTTTCCTCCTTGAAAACAGGAAATTTCAGCTCAAAATTAATGACCAGTTACATGCATCATCTTTTGTACCATCTATCAACACTATCAATAACATCTCTGACCTTAATTTAAGGTCACACCAATCACCAGAACAAAATATTACATGTTAACCCACTGCATGCTGAACTTAACTTTATAAAAGCAAAATGAGTAAAAATGCTAAGACTGGTTTAATTAGGTCAAAAAAGTTGTTCGGATTCTTTTGTATATTTGATTGTTTCAGAATAATTGAAATAACTTAGAGGGAGGCTGGAGTTCTCACAGTGATGCCATTGCCAACTGCCCCCTTTGCCCCCTCCCTCTGCTTGGCTACGCACTGCCTGTGGCCCAGTGCTTTAGCTCACTGATAAATGAGGAGTAATAAAAGAAATAAAAAGAAAACAAAACGATGCAATGGAAAAAGAGAACTGAAAAGGTGGAATTTCTTATTGCTTCATAATTTTTTCAAATTCTGTATCCGTAGTCCTATACCCCAGGACACCAAGGATATGGCAGTGGTGTAGCGAGAGTCTTAATTTTCAAATCGACTATGAACCCCCACCCCCCCCTCCACGTGCCCCTATAACGCTACGCCACTGAGATATGGTGCATTAAAGTACCACAACCCACAGAATCCTCTGCTTACCGTCCTTGCCCATCAGCATACTTTTCAGAAACTTCCAGAGGCTTTGGTAGGTTAGGGTACTGACAAGAGCAGGGTTTGGAAGAGGAATCATTGTCTCTCAGAGGCTCAGGCTGGGGGCTCAGGGTTGGTAGGGGTTTATATGGCTTTGAGTAGCCCTATCTTCATTCAGCCCAAGTGCCCACATGATTCAATGCCACAAAATACATTTTGGGGTCACAAATGCCACTATTGCTATTTACCAAGGGTTTGAATCAACAGTAGATAGGCATTTTTGCTGCAGGAACAAACATGATATCTATAATATCAATAAAACAAAAGCAGTGAGTATTTACACCACAAATCGTGACAAACGTAGGATTGACTTCCATACTATATCTGTGGATATAGATATTATCTCATTGCTGCTGGGCTGTTCGCCATAATATTCATATCTATAGCGATCTAGGCCTATATATATATCCATACTCTCTGTGAATTTCTTTTTCACCGCTGCAAGGCTACTTTCATGGTTTTGTATGCATGATTTCAGCACTGCAAGGTATAAATATGATTAAAGTGCAGATGACCTCTGGATAACTTTAGCACCTGTGTAAAGCTTTGTACTTGTAAATAAACAAAATATTCAAGTCAAAATATCCAAGAAGTGGAAAATTAGGAATCAATAAAAATATCATAAATCAGTTTTCTTACTGACACAGTACATTGTACTAAATGTGTATTATAGGCCTATTTCACAAAATGGGACTGAAAATGTCACTATGGACCAGAATAGCCTCATCCCAATGACATAGTTCAATAACCTCAATTAAACAATCAAAGTGCAACATTTGACCTCATGTTGCAGAGTATGAGTTTTTGTACCCAAATTGTCAAAGGTCATTCAAAATTATACAAATATATTGGGGTTAAAGAACTGTGCCTTGATAGATGAGCATGTTGTGGAAATTGACAACTTTCAGACCATAGCTGTTTTAACCATCACTGATGTTGATTCTGACCTCAGAGTATAATGCATACAGGAAATTATGGGTTTATGGAGATAAATTTTTGACAAGTTTCAATGAGTGGAATTGTTTTACCAGAATTGATTCCCATTTTAAACAAATCAAATTATGGAAAGTAGTTTCTATTAACTTCCAGACATTGGTATATAGGTTTCCAAAATATATGAAAATACAAAAACACACATTCCATGTTTTGATGTTGTGATCATGCATGCAAAATCAATTTTATCCAGTTTTTTAAGGTTCTTGTTTTGGTTTATTTTCTCTGGCAACCGCCTCCATAGGCGATGCAAAGGGACGAAATTCACAGTGTCAGCAGCTAATCATAAATGGGAGTTCCTAATAAGTGGCGCTATGCTCATGTCTTTCAGAGATGACCTTTGAATATGTTAAGTGAGGGCGCTTCTTTGGTGCAATCGGGTAGAAGATTCCATTCTGGTGTTGTTCTTGTTTGGCAGTTTGCAAAATTTTATTTCAAAAAAGCTATAATATATTAAAACCGATATTGTTATGGATATACTTTTGTTTCATTCTTGGATGCAAATTACCATAACCCATTTCTCAAAACATCTGTAGACTGCAGCAAACTTTAACTTGATTATTTTGTTTGGTTACATCAAAATTTTAAGGCTTCTTAATAAAAATTCTCCCACAAATTAGTCTATCAAAGATGCTCAGGAGGGGGGGGGGCACACCCAGAAGGGGTGATCCACTCCGACGGCGCTAAGCAAGGGCGAAGCCCACTTTTTACCATGCTATACTCCTACACATGTTGGTAGCTTGTGGGCAGAAATCAGTTCCCGAGTCTGTACCACAGAATGGGCTATTCCAGTAAATAGGTGCACACCCCCTATAGAGGAGTAAATTTTCAATTAGAGAAATGTCCGGATTTCCAAGTCTGCTTTTTGAAAACAACTGGATTTCCAGTTGCCAATGTTGCCAAAAAAAGCGTGGAAATCCAATCAAATGAAGGAAAAATCACGAAATGAGCTCTCAAATTGAGGATTTCTGATTTTAAATATTTTTCTGCGGATTTTTTTGCCTTTGGGCACTTTAAAAGTCTGGATTTCCAACAGTCAAGGCTGGACAAAAAGTCCGGATATCCGAACTCCTCTATAGGGGGTGTGCATCTATTTTCTGGAATAGCCCAATATCCACAACTGGAAACATGAGTTGCACAGCTTGTGCTTCCCTGATTATTCATACACATTATCTGTTCACTAATCTTCTTTTAAAATATGTAAATGAGATGCAAATGACTTACCAGTCATCGGTATTATTTTACAAGCAGGTTTTTTTATGAGGTGATTTATTATTCTTGAATTATTTTAACCAATATTGTTAGATTAATTGCAAATTCACTGTAATACACACACAATGTTATTACTAAATTTATATTACAGTTTCATTAGGAATCTTTATAACTTTCCTGGTTTGATTAATATACAATAGGCCAAAAAATTGTTTTGGTTCTTGTCTGAGGCTCCCACTTCAATTTCTTGAATTTGTCAGATTAAAAAAATGTTAAATTTAATTTTTTTTTAAATATAAGACTTTGGAATGCTTCAGTTAAACTAATAAGTTTATAACAGAACAAGGATCACTTCCAAGTCTTTTTTTGGTATTCTAGGGGGTTCATCATACAGAATCTCATGTTTGAAAAAAGTTTTTAAAAAAGTGTCTCCTCCTTAGTGTTGGAAAATACCAAAAACTACTAACAATTTGCTAATTTTACATCGAAAAACAAAAAACTAGGAAAGAAAAAACCCTCAACCTTGTAAAAAACCTGCAACAATTCATGAAAATCCTTTGTACGCAATCCAAAAACTTTAAGAACCGCATGGTAGTACATTTAATAACATTATACATGTATATAGGAAATGTGCATAGAAATTGAAACAAATTAATTTAATATTAAATTCCTATCATCTCAGACTACAATGTATACATGTACAGTGCTACAGAGAAAAAAAATATCATCCAAAATATTGTGACTGCACTTATGACTCATCATTCCGTATGTTGGTAGATTTTATAGCATTACAAATAAATTGTGAGAAAATACTACGGAAACCACGGCAACCTGATGCGGAGGAGAGGGTAATGTGGCGGGTGAGTAATGAGTCATCATTGCGATGCGCACCTGGATTACGCTCATGACTACATTCTATCGTCATCCTGACTCTGTGATGATAATTAATCGCTTTGAATCAATGGTTGTTTGTTTGTGTACACACATTTGGTATTTAGTTGAGAAGTCAAAGTTAAGCAAATATCTAACAATTAATATTTTGTTACATTTTGTAACACTTGAGAAATAACTTCAAAAAAGAAGTTCTGCAAAAAGAAGTTCTGCCTATTCCAGCCAAATCAGACCTTGCAGTATTTTTTCATTTTTTTTCAACTCAAAACTGGATGTCCACATATTTGTTTTCTAGGAACATTTAATTTTCAAAACACAATTTGCATCATTACAAATGAAAAATGATATTCAACATCAGTTCAAAATCTAATCATTTTTCCATCAAAAAACAACGTTGATGAGAATTACAATTATTTAAGATTAAAACTTTGACTGATGTGAGCATCCCTTAAAAAGTAAACATACCGTTTTCTCTAATAATATATTTATTTTATGTAATCATGGTAATCACAAATCAAAACAAATTGCTAGCAGTAGCAATTTTTTTCCACTAGAAATGACGCACTTTCGAAAATTGAAAATGAAATGAATGGTCATTCCATTGTTGACCAATCAATCAGGCAGATTAGAAAGCTTCACACGCTTTTCTCACTAATTAATGAAGCTCACAGATATGAAGATGAATCATACAGCATGTATGCATCTCTAAGGAAATGGGATCTCGGCTCTCCATAAATCAACATTTAAGATCATTATTTGAGTTGGGATATTCACTTTTGTTTATTTAAATTTCAATTATTACGTAATAAATATTATTCATAGATTTATGAACATAAATGATATAAAAGTGCATAGCCAGGAATTTTTTAGAGAGAGGAGGGTGGAAGGCAACTTTCAAGTGGTGCAAAAAAAAAATCATTTTCCAACTGCCATCCAATAGCTTTGAAATTTCATTCTCAAAATCAATGCTGTAAATAAAACCAAGGTCTTAGTGCTATTTATATAATCAACAAACATAAAAATAAAATGTGAACAAAGGTCACATCATTGACAAGCAACAAATGTTTCATGGTTTCACAGACTGATGTGAGGAATGGCTTGAAATTTCATTGATGGTTGTAAAACAACCCCATAAAACTAACACCCTGATGAAACAGGGCTGTAAATTTCAAGCTATTTCAAGAGCATATATATAATATGACATATGTCTGGTGTTGAAGCAAACAAACACATGCACAAATAGGAGAAAACAAAAACTCAGTGAGGAATTTTGTTTCCCCTCATGTTTTGCTGCATTTTAACTTTCAAAGTGCTTTAATGTACAAACACATACATACAAAAATCTAGGCCCGGGCCTATCTATGAAACCTTCTCAAAGAGTCAGGCCTGTAACCAGGATATATTAATGCATGGGGCTAAAAAGTGGACCATTTAAATAGTGAAATTTTCCTTCAAGAAAGGGCAGATTGTTAACTTTTTTTGCCGAAAAAAGTGGACCATTTGTAATTTTTCTTTCAAAAATGGGCTGAATTTCAATGGCTTTTAAATACCAAAAAAAAAGGGGACTTTTTATAGATGGGCATTTTGGCACCCCCTGGCTACAGCTAATTGCAAAGAGTCTTTACTGGTTAGCTAGTTCATACATATATGCCTGATGCACGCTAAAAGATTCTAGGTGCATTTGTATCTGGAGCACGATACAACACACTCAAACAATGTTCTAGAATCTGCAATGTTGAAAATTTATGACAGCAGACCACATCAAAGTTCATAAGGTTGAACTTGCAAGTCATTAATGAATCCTTTTAACTCAAATTTATGTGACAATCACTTGAATTGTTTATTTGAATGAAATCATTACACTCAGTATTCATTCTAAACATTACCTCAATGTGATTGAATGTCAACTTTTTAGTTGGTATTTAGGCAAAGGAAAGTCGATTTTGAGTTTCCCGTCACCCGCCCTCACTTCATTTTCTGACCCTCACTTGAATTCATTATTGTGATTTTCCAAAACATACCGATAAAATCTGGAAATATTTGCAAAACAAATTATGAATATCCCTTTATTTTTTGTGGAAAAATCAAAATCAAAACATACATTTTGCTGTCAACCTTGCAGACTTTTTGTAATAATACTTTTGAATCTCATTTGGGCTAAACATCCATCTTCAAGTGAGTGAGTGGCAAATAACAACACATTTTACATGCATGTTGGTCATATAATGAAAGGCAGAAAAATAATGAATAATGAATAATGAAAAAGTTACCTCACTTGTTTTCAGAAATTATGTGACGGGAAACTCAAAATTGACTGTTAGTGGCCTAATATCAGGGATGTGATCCCTGGTAATATTTACCATCAACATGGCAAGGAGGTTGGTTGCCTATGGATACCAGTCTGTAGCAGTCTCACCACAAAAGAATGAAGCCCAATGCGAAAAGGTTACCTGGAGTCATTGGGGGAAGGGGCACCTCTGGGTGAGAAAAATCATTACAAATTAGCTGCATTGTAAATTTGTGCTTAGTCCTAATGTGATTGTGGCAAATGCACCCACCACCAACATGATCAAACTACCACCTGGTAACCAAATGGGGACAAAAACTAGTCTTTGCATCTTCAAGGTCTTTTGGGAAAAAATCTACTGGCCTAAATTTTCAAATCATGGTTGGCTTTTCCTCACAGCTACTACGCCTACACATTAAGTGCATATCATTAGATTAGAAATAGAAATCAGTTTCCAGTGATAAGCATATTCTGACGAGTGTAGGTCGGCTTCGGCTGGCTTGCATGAAACAATATTGTAAATAATGCTTTAATAAATCACCAAGTCTATTTTAAATGTATCATTAGATTTATAAAGTTTACTTCAAGGACTGACATTAAATATATGTCAATTTTTAATAATTTGCCATAAAATTTGTATTATCGCAAATGTCAAAAAATCAAAACTATTTGATATCAGAAGGACATTCCTTGTATTCAGAATGCAATTTACTATTTTAGTGCGTCTGATCATAGACTCTATTAAGTTAGAGTCTATGGTCTGATGTGCTCTTTAGGTAAAACAAAAATGCTGTGCAACTTGCAGGGCTACAGAGCAAACATCCAGCATTCCAGCTGCATCACAATGTACCTGTGGTGGGTATGCAGGTAACAAGTACCATGTATTTTTTCTGCATTTTAAATTAATTTTCGCATCATCCAACCAGAATCTGTGAGCCAATTAAGTTTACTTCATCCTATCACATACATTTTCGGTTTTTCATTTTTCATTTTTGTTAATGAATTCAACTTTTTCAACACTTTTTGAAGTGAAATTTTGTATAAAATATCACCTTAAGGACAAGATGATAGCTCTCTACATCAGCTTATACAGGTACCAAGACATACCTTTAACTTATGCATATTCCCATAGTCACATCACACTGCAATTTATTCTACTGTTTTCATACATTTTGTACTTGATGACGGGTTGATGATACATGTATGATATGTAATTTCCCGGGGTAATTTCAAGACCTAGGATAGCATATCTAGTTTTACAATGAAACTAAACCATCCCACATGCAAGAGAATGCGATCCATTACCCATCATTAACAGACAACAGACGACTAAGATTTCTGATACTTGATCAGTTTGGTAACGTAACTGACACGAGTTGGTTAATATAATTATGCCTTATTAAATTCATGATTTTGTAATAAAAGTTCCGGATTCAGATACGATCCACAAAATTTAACAGCTTTATGTGGCGCTTGCAATGTTCTAATCAGGCCCATAGCCTGGGTGTGCAGTGTGGGCGAAGCACCCCCCAGAAATCTGCAAAAGTTCTTTTTTTGCTTGTAAGAAATGGCAAAATTAGGCCCAAAATGTCAAAAATATTGATAAATATACCCAAAATCATTAACTTTCTGTGAAATTTGTTAAAGAATAGGATCCAAAAATCAATTTCAGAGGGAATAAAGGTCTACATTTGTCCAAAATGAAGATTTCTCTTGAATGGACTGTATTTGGAAAATCCCCACCCCCATGAAAAAATTCTGGTTACGGGCCTGGTTGTACGTAATTTTATAAAAACAAAACAAATGAAAAATGAAAATAATGACCAAGAAAAAAATGGCAAGTTTTTCAAAACAGGGCTATGCGTATATTTATCATGAGTGGCTGAAACTGCAAGGAACAGAAATGTGAGCATCATTGTGGTACTAGCTTAGTTGGTTATTAAAAATGTCTATCTATCAAGTAATCAAGATAAATATTATTTGACTGGCAGTGAATACTAAAAGTATTTGACAGCTTTAACCACTTCATCATATCTGTACTTTGGACTGAAGACAATCAAGATAGTACTAAAAGAATTTTTTTTGTATGATATGACTTCTATTTTATTGTCCTTATCACCAAAAAGTGCATGGATGTTTTGTAAATTTTCACTGCTACTTTTGGACATTTTGGGGGGGGGGGATAGCAAAAAGTGGACCTTTGTGTGTGTGTGGGGGGGGGGTGAGGTGGCAATTTGGTAACAGCTCTTCTGGATGACACCATGACCAAGAACATTCAACAGCACAACCTCATTTAAAAAAAACACTCCATTTTATGTATCTTTACTGGATATCTAGAACTTGGTCTAGATAGAAAATACTCTATTGTTCATAATTTCCCCCTCAATGGAGTTAAAGTTTACTAATTCACTTTGACATATCTCGTATATAAAGACTAATAATCCTTTATTCATAAAATCTAGATTTTATGATAAGGCAGTGACTTTTAAGCCACATGTTTCATTGAAGCGCATAATTACTATTGTTTGAATTTTCAATGGTGGTCATGGTCAGTATATATCCACATCTGCGATGCTGCATTTGTGAGGGTAATATTTGTACTGAAATCTGATTATAATGGATTCCAAATTTACAAAATACTGATGAAACTACAAACTATTAAAATGAAAATACAAAAAGCTCAAACTTCACATAGTGTTGCATGTTTATCATGGTTATTGTTCATGTTCAATCTCCATTCATATCAAATAGGCCTATATGACTAGTCTTTCGGTCAGTGGTGGGGGGGGGTATTAAGTAAATTTCATGGTCAAAATTATGACATTTCTGCAAAATGTCTGCAAAAATAGTAATTTTCAATTTTGTTTTTATGGGGAGGGGAGGGCAACTGGGGCGGAGTTAAAGATCTCTGACTGGGGGCATTTGCATTGAAGGTGTCAGTCCCCGGTGTCAGTATTGCTTTTGTAATAGAAAATATTGCAACTACATTCCATCACTTTATAAGGGGAAATTCAATTGTGATACAATTTTAACTCTCTAGTCTACCTAGCGACACACAGAGTGATGGACAGAATAAGTTTGGATAACACACTTCAATCGATTTATGCCAAGTGATGGAAGAATGTTCAACCCTTAACCGCCTGTGAGGTTCAACTGCTTGGCAATTAATTCCACTAGATGTATATAACGATATTGGCAATTGTTATACGAACATGCAGTCATTTAAATGTAACTCATGTTAATGAAGTCATTCATGTTAATAAATGCTATACTCATTACTCACCATACTACATTAGTAACATTATATTCCTGTAGTCACACAAAAACATGGATATAGCTCCAATACTGCAATACGTAGGCCTGGTGGAGTGAAGTCTGAATTCAGTTCCAAGTCTCAAGTATTGTATCCACCAAACTCTCCAACACACAATATGATCCTGTAGAAGCAGTCAAGAATATTTATATTTATTCAAATATTTAATATCACAGAACAGTCGGCATCCAGTGCAGGATTAATATTCAGCGATATGAATACACAGCAGCGTTACTGTATTTGTATATGTCCTTTAGAAAGCTTTTTTTGCCGTTAGCCAAACACCATGTGTCACCAATGCTGGCTGCTAAACAAATGAAGTGACACAAGCAACTCACTGGTGGTTGGAAGTAGTGGAGTAGTGGTAGGCTAGTGCTAGTCTTTGGTGAAGACCTTGTTGAGTCATTAGGTACAGCAGCACTTATTTATCAATAAAATATTGCACTACATAACATGCTATCAGCTGGGTCTACATTAAGCCTCCAGTCAAATGCTAAACAAATATTACCACAAGTGTGCAAATTATACATCAAATAGAAAAGGCCGCCCTGCATGTAAATATCACATGCAATGAAAAATAATCTACTATATCACAATTAGAAAAACATAATATCACCACCTGATTATTTCCAGTAGGCCTATTTTAATTAATATAAAAATGCTTGAAAATGTACATTTTTTTATTTAGTGTAAAGATGCTTGAAAATTACAAAAATATTATTAGGCCAAGTAAAAAATAAAACATGTTTCACGTCCGGGTTTTCGAAAAAAAAGGAGGAGGAGGAGGGGGCTTTTTATTTTCTATTTTTTATCGCGAAATTGGTGTAAATACCCATACTTAGAGCTGTTTTAGTGTATACAATAATGCCTGGAAAAAGAAGGAGGCCCTTTTTTATTTGTTGTTCTGAGAGTTACACCCCCTCCAATTATCACAAAGCCTTCCTAAAATGTTTCTTGTATCTTAACAAGGCTATAGAAAGCATTCCAACTTCCTAGACATATTTTGTGAAAAGTTATAACTGAATTTCAAAAATAAAAATATATTTGAGGAAACCTCAAAAAAGGAAGCAGGAGGGGACGTGAAACATGTTTATTTTTTTATTTTGCCTTATATATGAAGGCATACATGTGTATCCAGGAATTTGATGTACACGTAAAACATTACTTAATTGTGAAAAGGAAATATTTGGATTTTCATCCAGAGATTAAGCTATAACAATAACATCCATGTATCGGTACTCAAATAAACTAATTATGTATTAAGTTTTCTTAAAGTATTCCAAATTCTAAAATTTTTTGAAAAATCTATTAAAAAATCTGACAAATCCCAAAAATGAGGAGGGAGGGAATAACAAACGAAAGATAACTTTTTTCGGCCTAAAAAAACCCAAGCTTGCCTTAATCTTGTTTATATTTTAGGCCTACACAATTTTCAAAATTCAAAAACAAGACATAAAAGGTAAAAAAAACCACTAAAATTGAGAGAATATCACAGCATGCTCCTTTAAAACCATCAAAAAGTTAAAAACTTACTGCTGCACAAGTATACAATAACTGAAAATGACAAGCTAGCAGCATCAGGCCTATAGGCCTTTTTGTGTTTAATGTAAACCAGCTCACACAGGGTGATAAACACCCACAGCATGTACGGTGGGCAACACAAACGCTACCGAATCACGGTGATAGCATGACGTCGTCATATGGAGGTAATTTACCGAAGCAATCACAATTGCAGCAGAGAGAAACTGTTGCCTATTAGTTGGATTATAGGATACAGGGCGCCTTGCGTCGCATCGACTAGAAAAGTCACTTTCATTTAAATATGATTGTGATTACATGTTTCCCTTTCATAGTATGGTATATTCTAGAATTTCATACATGTTTTATAAAAAAATTGAGTAGGGGCCTACCCCCCTGGCCAGTGATTTGCTAAACCGGTACACCCTAAAATTGATCAAAACTAACATCGAAATGTAGGTAGGATAAGTACATATTATAGATGTCTGTACTTCTATTATAATGGCATGAGTGATGCTATGATAATTTGGGCTAGCATGTATAGCCCTCAAAATAGTTACTGCATTTTGTCATGTTTTAATGTTTAGCCTATGTTTGTGAACTTATTGCAAAATTCATGCAATTTTTGGAACACAGGTTTTGAGCATAGGCGTAGATCCCGGGGGTATCGGGAGCATTTATCCCCCCAATATTTTGCCAGGGGGGGTGGTCCATACAATCATCCCCCCAATGTTGATGCCTGATAATGGGTTTCTGACCAAATTAACCTCATATTTGCCCATTTTAGCCCCAAAAGTGCAAATTTTCATGCAAGCATTTAATCTACTTTTACACCATATTTCATCAGTTTAGCTTCAAAATAGCAAAAATTTTCGCGCGCATTTATATCATAAACTAATTCTGTCGCCAAAGGGTGCTCGATTGACTATACTTCAAGATTTTTTTCCAACTTCATCCCCCCCCAATGTCAAAAAGAAATCTACGCCACTGGTTTTGAGTCCTGCAATTACTCTGTAATGAATTTTAGTTCTCAGTTTTATCTGTAAAGAAATATATAGGCTATCACTCATATCCAGTGGCAGTGCCGGGGGATTCCCCCATTAAAAACACAAAATTATGAAAATTGTCACTTTTTTGCACACAATTTGTTGATTTTCCCCACATACACCCCCCCCCCGAAAAACATTCCATATATTTCCTTGCTTAGAAATTTGAAGGTATCTCTACACTGAAAACATAATGTCGTAAGTTCTACTAAGTAAAAGTTAGTAAAAACGATGTCTCGTTCTACTAATCAATGATTTGTACGGCATGACAAGCGATGCTATATATTGGTTAGGCATGCTTAACTAACGTGCCTTACCAACGAAATGATTAGTACGGCATGGGTTTTAAGAATTTCCAACCTGCCGTCCTAACCTATAGGATCGTAAAAACGATGTCTCATCCTACTAATATTGGTTAGTTGGACAGGCTCAACTAACTAATATTGGTTAGTTGGACAGGCTCAACAAAGATTAGAACTCGTTTGACTGGCGGAACGAATCAGTTGTACAAATGTGATGTACGATGGTTGTGAAGGTGGAAAAGTATGCATACAGGTAATATTTCAAGTTATTTCTCTCAAAATGAGCACTAGATATTGTATTGATGGTGTAAGCTTCTTTTCTGTATGATCAGAAATGCTGTGCACATGTACATTGTGGTCGTAGAGACTAAAAGTCATAACTGCGTCACATCGCATGTAAGCTTATATTATACATGTAGCTTTAAGCTTACATGCGATGTGACACAGCATCGTGACTTTTAGTCTTTACGACCACAATGTACATGTGGCACAGCATTTCTGATCATACAGAAAAGAAGCTTACACCATCAATACAATATCTAGTGCTCATTTTGAAAGAAATACCTTGAAATATTACCTGTTAGCATAGTTTTTCACCTTCAAGTTTGTCGCTGCACAACCGCTACCCGGTCAGTCGTCTGCAAGCGTGGTCGAGTGCAGAACACATGATCGAAACAGCGGGAATGTTTAAAACATCGTAAAACCACCAGAGCTTTGTAAAACCAAATGGTACAACGAGTTCGTAAATGCTGCGATGACAGGGTTTACTGAATTATCGATGCTGTACTAAATGTTGCATTGTCGTAGAACTTCCAAATCCAATTGGTAGGACCCACTCAACAACTATTATTCCTTCATTTACGACGAGTCTTGCATACGTCCGCTTAGTTACATATATCGTAAGACATCGTAAAAATTGGTAGAATGCGCTCAAGCAGTTTATTTTACTAATTTAAATTAGTAGAACACAACGAAAAACAAGCTTTTGTTTTCAGTGTATGCATAAAAATTTAACTATTTATAACCAGAACACAAGGAAGCCTTTAGGTATGACATCTTCACATAAATGCACTCCTACTTTTGACTTGTGGGCAGCTTTGATTTGTGTAATCTTACGATTACATTACCTATAATGCTCATTAAATAATAGGTCCCTTTTGTGCAGGTATAAAATATTTTAGTCTAATTTGCACACACCACAGTTTTCTGTCTCCAAGATGAATTCATGCCCATTTAATATGCAGCAATCAAATTACACATACAATACACTATTTACACAAGCATTACTATTGAACAGCCTTAATTTGACACCGATAAATGGCATAATCACTCATAAACTACACACAGAGGTGCATATCCACGCACTGGTGCATGAAATTGCATCGTTTCTTTCCTTAATCATGTTAAATGTTGATATCGACCAGTCTGGGCTCATGTTTTCATTCATTTACAGGTTTTGAATTACAAGTGAGAGACAAACATGCGTCAGATTACATAACACATTGATCTGTAATTTGACTAATCGTATTTGTATTTTGTAATCATATTGGTATTTTGTAATTCAAACTTTTTATTTTGAATTTTGCACACAAAAAAAACACCAAAAAAACACTAATTAGATGCTTCCATACAGAAAACTGTACATGTATGCCATGGCAATGCCTTTTATTTTCCAAAAATAGCTTTTCCATCACCATTTGTAAAATGTACTTACCAAGGAAAACTTTGTCCCTTGACTCACTGCCAAATCTCAGAAATGCATTAATTAAAATTGGCATAATTTTAATCATGCAGAACATTCAAAAGTACACATATTTTGAATGGAATAGAGTCCAAGACATACAATGTATAAATATGTAAGCGCATAATGTGGTGTAAAATTGAGCAAGCGCAAAACCCTGAAATCTTTGTTTTGGCCAAAATGTCGTAATAAAATTAAAATGTTGGGTTACTATAAAGGTCATGTAAACCTTTTAAAATATTTGAAGAAAAAACCCCACTACACAACAACATTTTTAAAATGTTATCAAAGTGTTATTGTAACATTACTTTTTGTTGTTGAAATAACGTTTTAAATAACATAATGTTTTATATGAGAAAGGTTTTTAAGACAAGTCGCCATATACATTAATGACAGCCAGTGAAAAAATTTCACTGACCATCCAGGATTTGAACCTGGGACCTTTGGATCACCGGACCGATGCTCTACCAACTGAGCTAATGAGTCAGATGGAGAAGAGCAGTGATGTTTTTACAATGTATCTACAGGCCTTCAGTTCAATGTTTTTTGTTTTGAAGCAAAGTCTTGTTTTTGAATGTTAGGAAAATGTTTTTATACCCTTAAAACATGTGTGTACCCCATAAACCTGACATTTGAATGTTTTATGGCAACCTTTTTAAATATTTTGTGAATCAAATGTTTTTGAAAATGTATTTGTGTTATACTGTTATCAGGCTTATTTTATGAATTATTCGCCAAATAAGTGTGCCACTAGTAAAAGTGCATTCACATATCTGCCAATTAACCATGATGGGTAGTTGATTTGGAGACAGTTTCAATGCACCACTGGTCTGGAAAAGGTATTCAACAATCAAAATCTAAACAAGACAAAACAACCAAGAATTATATTCAAGAATGCAGTACAAAACCAAAGTAGCATGGCATAGACAGTACAGAGTAAAATCACAGGAGTTTTACACTTACACATATAAACTAGTAGTAAATCTAGAAAAGAAATGAATCAAAAAATTATTTGTATATTCAAGAGTACAATGTACCATACAATGTATTTTCCGAAGTACGGTAGTAATAAGTGAAGCTGACCCTACAGTGTTGTTGTTTATGTTTTTCCTTTTTTGTAGCAATTGCACAGCATAGTGCAATCCTTATCCCAAAATCCAACGGTGCCCCCCCCCCCATGCCAATCCGAAAAGAAAAAAACACTTTTTGTGATCTTTTTGAAGAAAAATCACAAAAAGTCTGCTTTAAACAGGATAAACATTGAAATTCTCCCTTTTTTTGAAGGAAAAATTCACAAAAAGTCCACTTTTTTGCTCCCCATCACCCCCATAAATCCTGGCTACAGACCAGTTTATCCTTATCCATTTAATCTACACGATCATACCCTCTATTCACTTATCAGTTGCACTACATTTTGTACTACCAAAAATTCGGTATTATAATGAAATGTGCATTTATCACATTTTCATCAAAGGTCAATGACCGTTTGATTGTGAACTTGACTTACTCCAGCGCCCAGAAAAGAATACACACTTTGCACTATTGCAGTACAACCACCTGAATAGCCACTTCAGTAGAACAATACAATGGCACTTAACCTCTATGACTACAAGGTATTTAAAAAAATGAGTAGAATTGGCTCCTCAATATTCCAATTATAATACCAGACAGCCCAAAACAATAACAAAATAATGAAAACTAAAAAGGTTAAAAATCAAAAATAACCCGTTAGCCAGACTTGATGACTCCTGACAAGAATGTCAGTTTTTGAATTCATTTCAAATAAACATTACTTTTTGCCTTTAGGAAAGTTAAATCCAACTCCTCAGTTGAATATGTTTCTGTAAGCTTCAACCATGTGAAGAAAGACTGCATGTGAGCAGTTTGCAGAGGCAAAGAGAAAGAGACAAGAGGCAGAATTTGTTTCACCTTACAAGAGTCCGCTAGGTTTCTGCCGACAGCATTTTTATGAGAATCTTAGATTTCCCTCCATTCATTTAATAAGTGTGTAGGCTCAAAAAGTCTGTGAGAATCTCTTTAGATTCATGTAAATCAGTTTAGGAAAATCTATGCAAGACAGCAAGAATGGATTCTTGGATTTTCACCAAGTTTCTAATCCTTCCCCTACCCTAGAATATCTGTACCCCCATGACATTATACTGGCAGGGGTACTCAGTACAAATTACCATATGGGGGATGTGTCGAAAATATGGATAGCATTACGCCTTTTGGTGTATCAATTGATGACCCCTTTTCCTATGCCAATTTTGGCATGTGGATGGAAAATAGCCTAATTTTGCCTCAATCAAGCCAAAATTTTGGGTAAAATTTGTTAAAGCTAAGACAATTTGGGTAACATTTGGCCGAAAATCAAGTGACTTTTGGTATATTGAATTATCGATGGGTCCAAATTTCTTGAAAAATTGGTATTGATGGGTCGACTTTAATTCTCAGTGACACACTCCTACCCAAATCAAATGAGTACCCCCCCCCCCCGCCCGGGACATTATATTCCCTGGAACCACAAACCATGAATATTTAACAATGAAATTATACTACATGTATGTATCATTACAAGTTTACATTTTATTTAGTACTAATACTAGCAATCTATCGCATACCAGGGATGTAACTTACACTGTTGGCGTGGTGTCATATGGGCACGTGCCCCCATACCAATTAATTTGTACATGGATCAAATCCATGGGTTCCTACAGTCACCTGAGGGCCGATGACACACATTCGATGGGTGTAATCAATTTGAAGATGTAGAAAATTCCATAGAAAAAAATGGCTTGTGCCCCCTACCCCCAAATCATTGTTGGTGCCCCTCTATAGTATAGAATGACTCTGCACCACTGCCTTGCACCTGTCACACATCATCAGCAGGAACATTAAATGTGTATTTGATATTAGTGTGAAATAATCTTGCACTGAGCTTCTGTGTAGCTAACATTTCAAAATACCGTTGGTCTTGAATAATTTTGGACTGCTGCTCCAAAAATGCACAAAATGTCTAGCCATTACATTATATACATTGCAGCCGGGACTATAACACTTTTCATTCCAGCTCATCTGGAAAGTGTGACAAAAAACTTAACCTGAGCACAACTATCTTCAGTAGATAGCTTAAGCTTAAAATGAGGGCTCACTACTTCTTTCATATAGATGTAGATTGCATTTTACTTTGTTGTAACAAAAATGGTCAGAATAATATTCTCATTAATCTGTATATTGTAACATTTGATAAACTTACTAGTCTCAGGAAAAACCACTGCAAAAACTTACCTATATAATACTAGTAATCCTTATCTGGCAAAAAAATATCCTTTTGGATTATGTTCCCATCTGCAAACGCTTGCAAAACTCCTCTGAAAAAGCAGCAAAACAAGAAAACACCATCACCAGATGGAATAAGTCAACAGTAAAGTGTCCTTACCAATGGAAGAAATACAAACAACTTAATAGCCCTAGCCAGTCCCTCTATCACTCAAGCATGTATTCACATTATACCACTTGAATGGATTATCAATAAAAGGATCAATAGGATGTATGGATTATTGATCAAAGATCAATAGGCTATTTGAACACATGAGATCACAGGAAACAACAACTTCCTTTGGTGCTCTTTTTATTATTTATAGCTACACATTTTAATCCTATTTATTTCTTGTAAAATGCATGTATGGTTTCCACCTTTTATTTATTGATTGGAATGAAAGAAAATGATATTTTGGGTGGATAGTACCAGCAAAGATGTAATAAATGCATCATCTCTGGTAAGTGGACTCATCAATATACCAATTTTCAAGAAATTTGTACTCAATACTACTCATGGATTTAAAAACTTGTCCCAAAAATTTTCAGGCATTTTTTGAAACTTTTTTTTTAAAGACAATTTTGAAATAATCACCCATCATACCAAAATTGGTCCAGAAAAAGGGGTGATAATAAACGGCTAAAAATCATCAGCCCATGTTTTCGGCTGAGACTATACCAGTTTCAGGTTTGCGGCACATCCTGTTTGGTCTTTTCTGTATGTACTGCATGAGTACCCCCAGGTTTTGGACTTTTTCTGAATAATAGATTTGAACGATTTTATCAAAATTACTGTATTCTTTGAAAATAATACGGGAAAACGGATCAAATTAATGAACAAAAATGTAAGTAAGTGAGTGAGTGATTGAGTGAGGGGGTGGGGGTGAGTGAGTGAGTAAGTGAGTAAGTTAAAGGCTTAATGTACGATTTCCTTCAAATTTTAAATTTGTCATTATATACTCAAAATGCTGAAATACTACTACTACTAATTATCGGGAATGGTTTCTGTCCATTTTGAGCTGAAATAACGAGGTAAATTGAAAGAAACACTGCTTGTTATTTTGACCGTTTAAAACGCAGTTCTATGGGAGGACATAAATTCATAATTCTTTGAATTATGACTTTATGTCGAACTTTGCTCTGTTTACCTACAAACACAACAAATTTGGCTAATTCCATTAAGGTGCAAGTTGTGACATGTGTAAACATTACAAATATGCCAAAAAATCAGGTTTGAAAAAAATTAACCAAATTCATATTATAAGATCGTACATTATGACTTTAATTCAGTAAGTACAGTAACTAAGTGCAAGTAATTGACTGATTACCAAGTAAGAAAATGAATAATTCAAATAAATAAATAAATAAATAAATAATTTGCTTTCTCAGCAACCTTAACCTCATCGTAAATATATTATAGTAGCTAGAGTATATTACAGGTCTACTTACGAATTTTATGAATTTAAATTTAATAAACAAATAAACAAACAAATAATAATAAATAAATAAATTATAAATGTTTTCAAGTGGAAAAAAACCTTTGAAGGCCTTAATATTTTGTTACTATTTTAAGATTATCGCTGTTTTTATTCAACTTTTGACAATTACATAAATAAATTATAAACAAATATATAAATGTTTTCAACTGAAAAAAAGCCTTTGAAGGCCTTTGCTACTATTTTATGATTATCGCTGTTTTTATTCAACTTTTGACAATTACCTGGCATAAAAAGGAAGAAGAAAAAGCAAATTGATTGTTATTCAGAAATCAGTGAAACATAGTGCCACTTCCTTCATTTCGGAAACCACAAATGATGAAACAATTGATTACCAATTATGAGGTATGTAGGCAATCAATAAGAAACTATTGTTACAATATTTTGACAGACTTATCATGTTCATGAAGCGATAATTTTTGTGGACTGTACAGGCTGTATCAAAAATATTGGTACCCATCAGTTACTAGTGATTATGGACAAGACTGCCACATCAAAATGTAACATATGATCATCCTAATTTGTGGACAAATGTTAATGGTCTCCTTTTGGCCTGCCAAAAAATCTTTTCCCCCCTTTACCAGGGGTAATCCTACACATGACAAGGGCATAGCCAGCTTTGGTCAGGTGGGGCAAAATCAAAAGATGAATACAATTTCTGGTTGCATCATTTTGACCCGGTATTATTGGTTAGATAAATACTTATAGCGGATTTTTAGAGAGACTATACAGTCTTTGAGCTTCTAAAAACCGACTTTATTGGGACAATGTGCGCAAATTTGGTACTTTATATTTTGGCCCATGATTATTGAGTATAGTCTGAGGTTGCTCATGGGATATATCAGGTCTGAGGATCAATACATGTGAAAATTTGGGGCTTTTGGAGCCCTCACTGCTGCACATCAATGTTTTCTATGACTTTTTCTTTCAAATATAAATCTAGAGTGGTGAAATCCTAAGTACACATTCTAAACTGTAATCCAAAATACTATTTGGAACATTTTCGGTCTTTTATTATCGCAAAATAACAAGAAAAACATTCCCAACACATAACGCAGAAGTGAAAACAAATTGGCGACTTTGGCGAAATTCGACTAACTCGGTGTACCAAAGAAAAACATCTGAACGACATGGAAAATAAATGAAATTTTTTAAATCATTCATGATCTCATTCTCAATAATTTATGGAATCGATGCCCACCAAAACCAGTTGAGTAGATAATTTGGTAAGTTATTAAGCTTTCTTCTCGGGTCTTGCCGACCAATGAGTTTGCTCTAGCCTTCGTAGGGAGAGGAGAAGGCTAGAAACTCAGTAAGGGAGTGTTCATAAATAGGCCTACTTTGGTTGGGGGGGGGGTGGAAAAGTTGGAACCCAGGACATCCCCCTAAAGGACTGAATTTTTTATCCCTTTTTAGGACCCAAAATTGTTTGGATCCCTCCATATTTTCCACCCCCCCCCCCAGTACAGGGATCTATACGATGATTTTTATATTGGGTGGTATAAAATTCAAATTGAGAAAATATTCTAGGTATGACTTCCTACTACCCACCAAAGTATTTATGAACACCTAATGATCAGGTTGAACATTGCAGAAAACAGGCTCCTTGCCCCTTTTTCTTTGCCTTCCCGATTTCCCTTTCATTTTATGTCAGAGAAGCGCTTTACACTGTCATTTTTTGTTGGGGGGGCACTCTGGGGGCACTCTTCCCCACACCACGGGCTCGCTACTGACACACATGATCTATTGCACTCTCCCCAGCAACGTGGTGATAGTAGTACTCAGCAGTCATCACCCCAGATGCAAAGTATCGAGACGAAAATACAAGACGCAACAACAGTTCGGTTCAAGTTGTTAGCATCCTATGTAGAAATCTATACTTACCGTATCTTTTTTGATTCGGATCGCCCTTTCAAATTTACAGGTTCAGAACATGAGAAAAGATGGTGCAGTGGAAACCCCCCGGTGGAAACCCGGAATGAAACCAAGGGGGTGACACTAAATTCACGGTTGTTCTATTAGCAACGCAAAACCTATGGAAAATTCCGCTGGTTTACTAGCTAGAAAGTGAGGCCAGTTATCGATCCGTTATGAATAATTCATGTTCGACCCCTTGGATCATGTTAATTAATATTGGCAAATAACAACGTTGTTAGTTTTGCGAACTTTGCCTGTTCAATGAGAGTATAGCGCGCCCCCAATACATCTGGGCGCAAACCACGCGAAAACGACCCAGTTTAATGAAATGGCGGACGGGTATTCCCATCAGGCACCAGTGATATGTTCTTTCAAAGAAAGTCTACTAATTTGATATGAAATGACATTTTGCAATAGCAAAGTCAAAATTAGGACATGAAGTCAATAATATGAAGGAAATACGTGACAGAGGCAAGGTGTGAAACACAAGTAGTATTTGAAGTTAAAATAACCTTTGATACCCGACCTGACCTTCCATAGCTTTCCATCATGGCGCCTTATTCGTCTTTATGTATTTCTATTATGCTCTCAAGTAAAATAAAATACAATCTGCACTAAGCAGACAGAATGTTACTTGGCTCCCTGCATGAATTATTGATTTTATACGGAAGTAAAGAAATACACAGTTGCCTGCAAGCCGTGTACCATACTCTAAATACTTACGGTAAATCTGAATAATGGTCACGTGTTGAAATATCATGTGTTCGGGAAATCACGTGGCAACATTTTAAGATTTCAGACTTGTTTACTAGTTAAATTGACATTTGTATTATTGATTATTTATCTTTGCTAATTAATATATCTTTTAAATGCTGATAAATCGTGGTTGGCTGCCCATATTATATGTTAAAATTCAATGTTTTATGAATATAATTCTACCACGCAGATGGGGTCACACAGCATAATTTCACACTACACGATTTAGCTAGATTTGGAGCTCTGCACTTCAAATTCATGTCAACTTCAAAGTTTATACACTTAATATATTTAATATAATACTTATTTTTGGTTATAACAAACTGGAACACGAAATATACTAGCTTATTACCTATACAGAAAGGGGATTTATACACATTCACTCAGCAATTTGACATGCCTGGCGCATCAAGACATTCTCTGTCTGGATAACATGACTGTCGCCCTCAATACGTCTGGGCGCAAATTTAAATAACAATACGCTATTTACATATGAATGCGGCTTCATGCTAATTTCTAGTGCCGCTTCCAGGCCTATTCCGTGATGAAACCTTCCTCTTACCAAGTTCTTGCCTCTTTTATGTTTTTGTTTTTTGAGAGGGCGCTACTACAGCAAAATCACTGGGTCCAGGCAGGCCCCGGCGCGCATGTACTGTCATTACTGTATTGCAGTCTTTCCATAAATATCCGGGGGTGGCACTCAGGTTATTCTTTTCTGCAAGTTCTGGTTTTCTGAATGAAATACTGCACAAATAGGTGTAAGGAACAACGCTCTGCAGGGTCTATTGTTCTATTGTTTCCGATTAGAGCGCTGACATATTGGAAAATGTTGCCAATCAATATTCATGAGAGTGTACATTCCAACGTCCAGTTTGCGAAATTGGGTGAGTTGTGTTTGGTAGGTGTGAAATACATCTGACTGGGCGTTTTAATTACGTAACGAATAAAGGCATTGACATCATCGAATGGCTGCCCAGTGCTGTTATGTGTTTAGTTATTATATATGCCTAATAATTATTATTATTCTCTGTACTTATTCTTTCCTAGGCCTATACTTATCACTCCCTCGCTCTCATTGTCCCCTCTCACCCTCCCTCTCTCATTCCCATCATCATTATATTTCTATTTATCTACTTGTCTTTATTATATCTTTTTATTTCTCCCTTCCTCCAGTCCTCTCTCATTCTCCATATCCCCTCCTCCCCTCTTCCTCCCTCCTCCCCTCCCAAGACTTCTCACAGAGGTGCCATCTGCCCCTCCCCAACCCCCTTCCCTCTTTGGGTACGCCACTATTTCTATACCAATCTCCTTCTTAAAATAAAATTAAATGGAAATTTCTTAAAAACAACCTTTATAGGCCTATACTTATACTTACATGTATACGTATAGCTATTACCATTATAGTGTAATATAGATATATGGACTGGACATGGCAGCCTTCATACATTCTAATGTGTAATCGATCAGCGAGAGCATTCAATTTATTTAAATGAAACGCCTAACGTCAGGTGGGTGGTAAAGATGATTGCATCAGGAGGGTGAAAGTGCATAGGAACAATGCCGGAAACTACGTCACGCTATTGTTCGACCTAGGCTACATATTTTTAACGCATGCGTGTTCGTCAATACAGCTTTAGACTCCTCCACCTTCGCAACACGGTACGTGGAGTGACTGGAATCACACTGACGGCGGAGGAGAATACTAGCTGGTCAAACAGTTTAATTCTATCAAGCATATAATACCTAAACAATCATCGTCATTTGATCTATTTACTCACAGAATATATTGTATACTCAAAATATAATTTTAAAATAGTAAACCTGTTAACTTATATATTTGTGTACTAAAATATAAGGACACGTGATGTCGAAGACAAAATGGCCGCTAATCCGCCTATTGTGAGACCTAGGATACATATTTCGAAAGAGGGCAGCAGACTGGGATGCCTATTCCTTTGTCTATTATTCCTGATTGCATCGACAGCTCAAGCCTCCTTATATTCAGCATCGAAGTGGTTACGTAATTCTCTTGGTTACCGGATCACGCTATTTTGATATGCCTTCAAGTGCCATATACTTTGTGTGGTGATTGTTTCGATCGTGGTTCATAACTCAAGCGCGTGATCCCGTTGACATAGTAACATTACGTAACTTCGATACTGAATACTTCAGACCCACACAAGCACACATTTGGGATACGTGAGTACAATGGTACCACTTTACACATGACTGCCCTTACACATGACTGTAGTGTGGTCACTTATTGATACTCGCCTGTTGTGTAGAGCGTTAATATGATGCCGGATCAGTGACCAATTTAATGGCGGAACCCCTTTATTCGAAACAATGGTACCACTTTTATGAATAGCCTGTCGCAACTTCTAATCGGCATCAAACGAACAAAAGATTATATAATCTATTGCGACTCTATTTCTATTTAAAACCTCTTTGGTAAGGAACGTGAAATACAAATTAGGCCTATCATAGTGCCAAAATATCGATTTTGAAATAAAAAAAATGAGGTCGTATTAGGCTTAGTGGCTTAAAAGCTACCGGTAATGATACGATTTCGGTCAAGTTCTATTGATATTATGTGCAAAAAATGATAGACCCTAATATTAGGCCTATTAATAACAACTGCCAGGAAGGTTGATTTCCACTGTTAACTGTGATGATCTATGGGTATAGCTCTATCTAAGTACCGTAGCCCCTATATCATCATTAAAAATGCGGTTTCTGCCAAAGATAACCAGGGTCGTAGCAAGCGGGGGGGGGCAGGGTGGACGAAGTCCATGGGCCCGAGGGCAGGGGGCCCCAAGCAAGAGAACAAATGAAATTAAGTGCTGATTAAGGATATGCTAAAAGTACCAGGGCCGAATTTATATACAACCATTATATAGTAATCTATTGTCCAATGCAAATTTATTACCACCTGATAATATTAATCCAATGAGCAACCGAATTGTCCGCTACGGACGACTAATCCAATCGATAATGACGCTGATTGACATCACGATGTACGAGCGACTATTAGCTCCACTGACCGAGTTTGGGGTATTTTTCACTGGTTTGCAGCTGTTTGCTGTCATTTACTCATCGAGTCGGACCACCGTTATTATAAGGACTATGTACGTGATCCACCAGTGGAGCTCTTGCGCCCCTCCGCAGCGCAAAACTTCCGGTAGTGGATGTTCTGCGCTCGGGGCGCAAAGAATCCACTGTCGGAGCACAGTTGAGAATCTGTGGTCGGAGTAACTGCGCTCGGAAGCAAAATAATAAATTTTTCTTATTAAAATAAAGGTGGATCATTGCTGCGATCGGGCGCAGAGAATCCACGGTCGGAGTTATAACTCCACTGGTGGATCACGTACATACGTAGACATGGAGGTGCTTAAGCAATGAAATATACGTCACTTATACGTTGAACACGGATCGATTGGCGCGAGGATCATATTGGTGCGTATATGCACCAAATATGTATCTTGTACGTGTTATCTGTTATGGTATACATTCTCTTGACCCAAAGGCTGACAGTAAAATTGTTAACTTGATTGTTGGGAGTGGCCTTCTTTTCCTTGTTCTTTGTCTTCAAATCTGTTTCTCACTTCTCTTTCCATACAGGCCAGCATGCTTATAGGCTTTTTAGCCTGGCTTGAGCATTTTGTTTGAGCCTGGTCCCATCAGGTCCCAAGCGTGTCTTCACACGGAGCGACCGTTTAAATAAACAAATAAACAATAAACAGTCATGACAGTGTTGTGGGATGCAGGACCAGGAATGCAATTCACGCATACCAACGTATTGGCTTGCTGATTGTACTATTAAATTATTAACATTTATGTTGCAAATGTTCTCGTTTTCTCACATGCATACATGCATAAAGGGGACAATATTTGATATTGTATGTAAGTTTGAAGACAATCCATATCCTAAACCAATAGGGTGACACAGTGCCGCTGAGAGCCATTACGGGCCCGGGGGCAATGTGAACGCACGGCCCCTTTGATCAGTGATAACGGTGCAGGACTTCATAAGTGTGTGTGTGTGTGTGTCGGGTGGGGGGGGGGGTGGGGGGGTGTGTATGGGGGGCAGCAGTGGCGTAAATTTCTTTGTGACATGGGGGCGGGAGGTTGGTGTAAAATCCTTGAACATATGTTGCAGCGGAGCGAAAGTAGCATGTTTAGCTGCCAATATTCAAATATGAACATTGAAGAAGACAAACGAAGTGGCATTTTGCTCCCAGAACAACTTCCACGCGAAGTGCAAAAAAATTGCAAATTTTAAGCCAATTTGAAGCTAAAATGATCCCCAGTATGAACCGTTGAATTGGACAAATGCGCGCGACTACAATTCGAATTAGCGACTTTTGCTCCCAGATTAGACTTATTGAAACAAATTCTGTGCGAAGCGCGGAAAAATTGTCAATGTTAAGGCAAATGATCAAATAATCAAGCTTGTCTTTCTTCTTGTAAATTGGTGTGATGATAGCCCTCCCCCAGTCATCTGGGAAAATTTCGCTGTCCCATATTTTGGTGCATAGCATATGTAGGATTTCGATCCCTGCGCTCCCATGCAGCTGCTTTGAGTTCTTCAGCTGTGATGTTGTCATATCCCGGGGCTTTGCCATCTGACATCTTTTTAACAGCACTTTCAATTTCCTCTCGTAGGATGGCTGGTTCTTCCTTGCAGCTGGGCATCTGGGGAACACTTTGCGTTAGCTCCTCATCTGTTGGGTTCTTTTTATTAGTTCTTGGCAACTACAGAGGGATCAGCTTGCTTAGCCATGCATGCAAAGTAATTACACTTATTCTACAACGCCGAATCATGAAAAGAACTGAAGAAATTCTATCAGAGTCCCAAGCAGGATTTAGACCAGGACGTTCAACCATAGACCAACTCTTCACCCTCAGGCAAATAGTTGAGAAGCATCTTGAAATGAGAAAGGCCCTTTTCTGTTGCTACATCGACTTCGAAAAAGCCTTCGACTCAGTGTGGCAGGAAGGACTTTGGAAGGCACTTGGCTTCTTTGGTTTCCCAAACAAAATCACCTGTCTCCTGAAAGCTCTCTACAATAAATCTGCAAGTACTCTCAGAGTAAATGGGGAACTAACAGACTGGTTTACAACCCTGGTTGGAGTTCGCCAAGGATGTGTAATCTCACCTCAACTTTTTAACATCCTACTGGAGATGACTATGTTGTATGCCCTGCACGATAACAACATATAGGAGTAAACATCCAAGGACAAATGGTGAACAACTTACGCTTTGCAGACGACATTGCACTAATTGCTAACAGTAAAGAAGACCTCCAGACACTAGTTAGCCTCATTCATCAAAGCAGCTCAGCTTTTGAAAATAAATATCGCTAAAACAGAAGTCCAGGCCATATGCAAAGAGGACACCCATCTTTACATCACAATTGACAATACCCAGCTTCTGTAGGTGGAGGAGTTCACATACCTGGGAGGAAAGATCACCCAAAAAGGATCCTGCTCAGAAGATATAAAACTTCGAATAGGCAAAGCCCTAGGAGCTGTGCAGAGACTACAGAGTATCTGGAGTGCTAAGGACATCCAAACCAACACCAAGATTGAGCTTTACAAGGTCCTTGTTTGGTCAATATTGCTATACGGAGCAGAAACCTGGACATTGAAAAAAGAGGATGAGAATCGACTGCTCACTTTTGAGATGATGTGCCTTAGGAAGATAATGGGAGTAACACGGAGAGACAGGATCCGAAACACCATCATCCGCAAAACCCTGGGTGTTGAATTTTCCATCTTGGACAGAATAACCCGGAAGAGACTGCATTATTTTGGCCACGTCCAGAGAATGCCTCCCTCACGCCTTCCAAAGATGGCCTTTGAATGTCACATCCAGGGAGTCAGACCTAGAGGAAGACCTCCAAAGAGGTGGAGAGACTGTCTGCTAGCTGACTGCAAAAGAACTAACCTTAACTCCATAGTAAATGCCAGCCGTACAGCAGATGACAGAATAGTTTGGCGGGAGATTGTGATGCGGTTGTGCTCCTTCGTCACTAAACAAACCGTCTGGCGACAACCTCATAGTACGTCTTTCCTGATTGGCTGAATTAACTCAGTAAAATATTGGGTTGCCAAATAAGGCAAGTTGGTGGACAGCCATGCGGTGATATGAATCCCCGTATTAATCAACACAATGTATGCGAGTACGCATTGCGAGTCGCTGACATGAAAGGCGGTATCAGAAGATTGGCGCCTCAGTGGCTGCAAGCTAGCGTACATTTTGCGTTTGCGCCTTTGCGGTATCTACAAAGTACGATGTTTGTGTCACTTACACGAGTCACGCCCTAATTCATCAACCATAGCCAATTGAAAACCTTTTTATTTGGAAATTCATTAACCGACCCTGAACCAATCAGCAATCATCATTTCGGGGTTGTCGCCAGATGGTTTGTTTAGTGACGGAGGAACACAAACCGGCTGGGACCGAGACAACCACTCAACCCCCAGTTGGAGTGAACGGCATAGGTCAAGGTCAAGGATCAAATAATAAACTGAAGGGCACAATGCGCGAGAAGCGCACGAAAATTTGCAATTTGGGTCAGGGCCGTCGCTAGAGGGGGGTATGGGGGGGGGTGTCATATACACAAATTTGTCGGCAAAATTCGACTGCTGTCGGCAAAATGATGTGACTGTCGGCAAATGTAGTCAAAGATATGTTTGATTGTCGGCAAATTGTGAGTGCCATATAACAGATTAATCATGTGTTACGTAATTATGTTGTTGTAACGTAATAGACCTACTGTGAATTGTATTAGTAGTTACTAGTTAAGAAATTTAAGGAATTTTTTTTGACTCCTATCCCCACATCGAATGCAACATATCTTGGTATAGTTATAATGAGGGCTCACTTACTGATCAATTGTGATTTTGAGATCTACCAGTTTATTGATCGCGAAACCTCAAGTAAAAATCTTGGGTATCAACGGAAAATCTATCAATTGTGCACAAATCGGAGTTTTATGTGCAAAATGTAATAGCCAGTGTATGCGCAATGACAAGTGGACTACGGAGAAGTCTAAAAATATCTAGATAATAAATATTATATAAAATATTTAAAAAAAATTAATAATAATACAGATTATATACTTCATTAATATATTCTTGTTCATTGATTGGTTAAAAGTGGATCACATGACCAAAATAGCTCTACCATCAGTACTCCTATCAGTAAATAGTACCTCTAAGCCGTAAATAGTATTTGCAATGTCCCGGATGAGCCGTAAATAGTACCTCCAAGCCGTAAATAGTACTTTTGACCATGTCATCCGCGTGTGCGCATTTGATGCGACGGAACAGTTCAAGGTCCCTCGTTGAGATCTAATGCTATTTTCCTTCGGGTCTGCGCCCCTCAGGAAAATAGTACTAATTGATCTCACCTCGGGCCCATAGTTTTAACCAGAACATCTCCACATCTCATGGCAGTATATATTTGTATACTATCCTCCCCCAAACGCATATAAAGTTCATGTCTTGCATTATGTAAGCAAGAGTAACAGCCGATGACATATTGTGATATGTTGGTGTAAATTTGTTATTGCATTCAAAAAGTTATTGCACGTTATGACGACTATAATAAGTTGATCTTAAAAACATGCTTGTGTTACTTGTAGTATTTCGTGATCCTAGCATCCTCTTTTTATGGCATGTGTCAGTACATATCCACGAAAAAGCATATTCCCAAAATTTCAGTTGATTCCGATTTTGCGTTTGCGAGTTATGCATGATTATGTGTATTACACTGCTCCATAGACAATGCGTTGTAATTTCGTTCTGGTACACCAGAACGAAATTCAAATTTCACGATATCTTTGCTAAACGAATTAATCTGCAAGAAATATTTTGTACATAAACATTATGTAGCCAGAGTATTCTAGTGATATAAAAATCTCAACTTTTTTTGAGAAAAGTGGGGGGATGAGGCTCACGAAATGCCCTTTTAAAAGACACCATCTTATTTTAACTGTTTTTTGCTGTTGATAGTATAGGTCATATACACGAGTGGCCCAGGCAAAAGCGGATGGTTCATCTTGTAGTTGTCATAATTATTGATTGCAGTATGCCTGTAACAAATTTACACCAAATAAAGTTTTTTCCAAAAACTCAAGCATTTAAAAAATATTACACATCTTTTAACCAAACAAATTCGTTGTTTTGTACATTTTTTTTCTTAAGATCAGCGATATATTGCTGCTGTCTTATTAGGAGTCTATGTAATTAAAAAAAAGAAAAAAGAAATAAACATTGTTATGATAACTTTACCCTTGTTTATAATTATGTATATTAAATTGTATGTAACACGATTTATAATATATCGTTATAGCTAAAATCAGGAATCAATATTGAACAAATTTCCATTGAATTTTGATAAAAACTTTCTTGATAAAACAATAGCCTTGTTTAAGTATTATATAGTCCGTGGTTTTTGATGACACCAAATTAATGGGTTTTAAGCAACATAGGTACTTGTTGGAAGAGAAGAAGCTATAGATTCCAGATTACCAATTCAAAATGTGGTGTCATCCATTGGTGTATTTGCTTCACTCGTATTTCCAGATGCCATTGCGTCTGGTCCTTCAATCTGCAGGTTTTCATTTGTCTCGTCATTGGGTCCTGTGTCGACAATGTTATTATCTGCCGCTTTCTTGTTTTCCACGCCATTCATTTCTGCGTTACCATCCCTACCCTCCATGCCAGGCTTTTCTGCGTCAGCTCCTGCCTCCTCCATACCGACCTTTTCGGCGCTATCTCCCCTCTTCCATACCAACCATTTCTGCGTCGTCTCCCGTTGCTTCCTTGTGTACGTATGACAATTTCTCATTGCGCTCATGAGCAACAATTTCTTCATTGGCTTCTGAATCAACTGTGGATTTTTCAGTTTTCGACATGCACAATACCATATTATGAAGATGATTACGATAATGATGATGATACAACACACAGCAATGACGATGGCTAACGTGGTGTAGTCCGACTTTCCAGGAGTCACTGGTCGATCTGTAGAAATGGTAAAAAGTGTACATATTGTTGTGAACATACTCTTTAAAACGCAATTTTTTTACAGAATATTGAAAAAAAGAAAGAAAGAAATAGTGAATTACTGGGTTGAATATAATTCGATTTCCAAGAATGGAAGTGGAAGAAACATTCACGCATCCCACACTAGAAAAACATTCTAAATTGCGAAATAAAGTAGTCGCTAGATGGAGAAATTTTGTTTTGCGTACTTTGATACCTTAATCGGCACGAAACGATTTTATTCCACTAAGCTATACTCATTTGAATGACAAATGGTCGAGTTTCAAAAGTGACAAATTTAGATATTTCCTGCTTCAATACAATTTCTGCTACTTTTTGTTACGGGTTCAATACAGCCTAACGGACGAACGCTCACTCCGCTGTGATCAATATCTGCGTGCTTCGAGGGAAAGGTCTATGACGACTATAATAAGTTGATCTTAAAAACATGCTTGTGTTACTTGTAGTATTTCGTGATCCTAGCATCCTCTTTTTATGGCATGTGTCAGTACATATCCACGAAAAAAGCATATTCCCAAAATTTCAGTTGATTCCGATTTTGCGTTTGCGAGTTATGCATGATTATGTGTATTACACTGCTCCATAGACAATGCGTTGTAATTTCGTTCTGGTACACCAGAACGAAATTCAAATTTCACGATATCTTTGCTAAACGAATTAATCTGCAAGAAATATTTTGTACATAAACATTATGTAGCCAGAGTATTCTAGTGATATAAAAATCTCAACTTTTTTGAGAAAAGTGGGGGATGAGGCTCACGAAATGCCCTTTTAAAAGACACCATCTTATTTTAACTGTTTTTTGCTGTTGATAGTATAGGTCATATACACGAGTGGCCCAGGCAAAAGCGGATGGTTCATCTTGTAGTTGTCATAATTATTGATTGCAGTATGCCTGTAACAAATTTACACCAAATAAAGTTTTTTCCAAAAACTCAAGCATTTAAAAAATATTACACATCTTTTAACCAAACAAATTCGTTGTTTTGTACATTTTTTTTCTTAAGATCAGCGATATATTGCTGCTGTCTTATTAGGAGTCTATGTAATTAAAAAAAGAAAAAAAGAAATAAACATTGTTATGATAACTTTACCCTTGTTTATAATTATGTATATTAAATTGTATGTAACACGATTTATAATATATCGTTATAGCTAAAATCAGGAATCAATATTGAACAAATTTCCATTGAATTTTGATAAAACTTTCTTGATAAAACAATAGCCTTGTTTAAGTATTATATAGTCCGTGGTTTTTGATGACACCAAATTAATGGGTTTTAAGCAACATAGGTACTTGTTGGAAGAGAAGAAGCTATAGATTCCAGATTACCAATTCAAAATGTGGTGTCATCCATTGGTGTATTTGCTTCACTCGTATTTCCAGATGCCATTGCGTCTGGTCCTTCAATCTGCAGGTTTTCATTTGTCTCGTCATTGGGTCCTGTGTCGACAATGTTATTATCTGCCGCTTTCTTGTTTTCCACGCCATTCATTTCTGCGTTACCATCCCTACCCTCCATGCCAGGCTTTTCTGCGTCAGCTCCTGCCTCCTCCATACCGACCTTTTCGGCGCTATCTCCCCTCTCTTCCATACCAACCATTTCTGCGTCGTCTCCCGTTGCTTCCTTGTGTACGTATGACAATTTCTCATTGCGCTCATGAGCAACAATTTCTGCATTGGCTTCTGAATCAACTGTGGATTTTTCAGTTTTTCGACATGCACAATACCATATTATGAAGATGATTACGATAATGATGATGAATACAACACACAGCAATGACGATGGCTAACGTGGTGTAGTCCGACTTTCCAGGAGTCACTGGTCGATCTGTAGAAATGGTAAAAAAGTGTACATATTGTTGTGAACATACTCTTTAAAACGCAATTTTTTTACAGAATAAAAAAAGAAAGAAAGAAATAGTGAATTACTGGGTTGAATATAATTCGATTTCCAAGAATGGAAGTGGAAGAAACATTCACGCATCCCACACTAGAAAAACATTCTAAATTGCGAAATAAAGTAGTCGCTAGATGGAGAAATTTTGTTTTGCGTACTTTGATACCTTAATCGGCACGAAACGATTTTATTCCACTAAGCTATACTCATTTGAATGACAAATGGTCGAGTTTCAAAAGTGACAAATTTAGATATTTCCTGCTTCAATACAATTTCTGCTACTTTTTGTTACGGGTTCAATACAGCCTAACGGACGAACGCTCACTCCGCTGTGATCAATATCTGCGTGCTTCGAGGGAAAGGTCAATGCAAATTTTTGTAACTTTTTTTTATTCAAATTCGTATAAGTTAGGAAAATAAAGTATCGTATTGAATGTGGTATCAAAATACGCAGAACAAAATGTTGTATCTATCGACTACTTTATTGTATAATTTAGGTTTAGTGTCTTTAAGAAATGGCTTTCGATTTAAGTGTTCGGATAATCATGGGCGCAGTTTATAATAGAAATTGAAGGCAAGAATTATATTGAGGTTGATCTCGTGCAGTACCGTAAAACCTCGTCTACAAGTATATATAGTGTTTTTGATGAAAGCTAAGTTCATACGAAACTAGCGTGTATATGCCAATACAATAGATTGGCCTTACAATAATACTTGTTCGTATATGCTTGGATCTGTCATTTATTTGCTCAAACTCCATAATGGCAGCGGGATTAATTTAGGTTTAATCAGAAGCACTCTATATGCTTGTAGACGAGGTTTTACGGTATTGTAAAAATTGTGTCCGATGCGAAAAAGCCTATTACGTTGTTGGGAGAGGGCACGTGTGACTTCATCTACTTTATGTACTGAAATCACTGATCATGAATGATAGATGCGCGGGACTTGCCTACCTGTAGTTGTGGCACATTCACCAATTTGAATCTCGACAGCGTCTTCCCAGATATCACCATTTGTAATCTCAGTACTCCGCACCGTTACACTCAAACGAAGTAACGGAAATGGAGCCGTTGAAGAAACCAATTCCAGCAATGGCAAATCTTCACTCAAGACCAAATATTGTCCGTTAGTAAGTCTATTCCCAGGAATCAAAGTCACGTTTTCTGGCACTCCTGATATGAGCAATGTGACGTTTTCAGATCCATCTATATCAGTGGTCGTGACTACCACATTAAGAGAGACTCGCGTCTGATCAGGGGTGTAACATGCAGGCTCGATGTCTAAGTTAACTGGGTCAGCTACAGCTTGTAAAGCTAACGGCAGAGAAATCTCCCGTGTTGCATCTCCTCTCGGCCCTGTCGTAGTTGCTATGAACAATAGAGTGATAGTTCCATCAAAATTGGGAGGTGGAATTAAAGCCAAGTCCGGTAGAGATTCCAGTGGTACGTGCCAGTCCTCGCCAACCTTGTCACCGTAATTTAAAGAGGCTTCGGGTGGAACATTGCGGACAACAACCACAGTTGTGGAGTTGGGATTGGTATCGGCAGTTCGGACGGTGATAGCTATGCTGATAGAGGAATCTTCAGAAGATTCTGTTGCTTGAAAGGCAACAATTGGTGGTTCTACTGGTGGAATATCTACAGAAATTTAACACAGCTGATGTTATTATATTAATGTTAACTGGTAATAAGTATAAGTATACAATATGTGTTTACCATAAGCATATCAGGAATCAGATGCCAATAAAAGTTTGCGATATGCATCATTTTGGCGTAGTGGCGTATACATACCGGGATTTTAGGTGGGAAACTGTAAGGTCTTCTCGCTCACCTGATCCAAATGACTTTGCTGGGACAATTTGCAAAAATAATATTGTGCTATTTTGGCTCATAATCAAATTGATTTTTGGCGTCAAACGGCCCAAAACAAGATGTAGGCCTATACCCCAATTGTGGTCGTTCTGCCCGATAGTTCAGTTGTAGAGCCTCTCTCTGTGAGCACTCTTCCCCTGTCCCTCCCATCCTCTAACACAGGGCCTCTACTTAAATACGCCATATGACAGTGCTTGGTAACTACTAACACCTACCTGATTGGCAAGCGTCTCCATACCATCCCGGCAAGCAGTCACATAAATTATCTCCAATGCAAGCCCCATATCCAGAGCAATTGTTAACCATCTCACAGGAAACTGTCAATACAAAATAAATCGTAACTTGAGTGAAATACGATTTTTGTTAAGGTGCGCTCAAGTAGGTTTACTCTCTTGTTCATGGTTTGATATGCCTTGTTTGTTATATTTTTTGCACGGTTAACCCTTTTATTTCATTTCGTAGACTATGAAGGCAGCCCTTTACTTTCATATATATACACAATTAGTTTACTTATTTAATATATGACAAGGTAGTATGGGATGAAATCCAAAAACTCGACCAGCGGTTGACCGTCGGTTCCGTCCGGTTTCCATTGTTTAGAACAATAGAACCACCCGGACAGAAATGGACGGAACCGGCGGTATAGTTTTGATTTCAACCCTAAATAAACAACAACAAAAACAACCTACATTCTATCTCGGGGAAAAACGCTTCTACAACACTATGTGAAAGTAGAGCTGCAATTGGTGGCGCATTACCAACATTATCCGTTGGTATTGCTATGAGCTTATAGGACATTCCCATGGTCAGATCAAGTGTAACAACCGAGTCAATGATACCATCTTTGATGATTTCGTTGCCAGTATCTGTAATAGTGAAACAATAAAAAATGTTAAGCCTAAAATAATGTGTTTACCTGTTACAAAGAAGTCGGAGAGACCATTTTCTCTGTCGGAGTTTTCTATCTATTGCATGTACCAATTGGACATCTCTGTCAAAGGGGACTCGCTCGCGAATTTCCTTATGGTTTGGAAAGGGCTTTCAGTTCCAGTCAAGTGCCTAGGTTACTCATTCAGTTGATGTTTTAGGGTATCCTCTGTTCTTCCATGAGGCCCAGTTTCTCAGCATAGATTGGCAGCCGATTCCACTGATAACAAATCGGAATTGGAGTTGTTATGACATGTTTTATGATATGAAACATTCACAAACAGCCAATGCGATGAAGCGAGTGCCAAGCGAGTGATGCCATGCCGAAATAGAGAATGGACTATTCCAGTTGAAATCCATACTCCTTATGGATGACATGACCTTAATCTTCCACACAGGGAGTGTAAAATTTCAAATGGAGTCACCCATTCCGGTAACTCCATATGAATTATTCACACCCCCTCTGTGCAAGATTAATGGTCATGTCTACCTAAGGGGATGTATGGACTTCAACTGGAAGACCTCAAATGTGAGTAACTATGAAAACATAGAATGTTGGTTATTTTGTCCCAACGGAATACATCATCCCATATTACAAAATTCTGAATGATTATTTGCATATTACATAACCTATATTGGTTCATGCGAGATACTTCAATAAACCTTAATCACACTGTATATGTATTCTTGTAAATAGTGCACATGCCATGACAATACCTTTATCTACGAGTATATCCACGGATTTCACACCAGACGCTACATCGTTCTTTTGCAAGCGAACAGCAAATATTCCAGAAGGAAGTGTCTCCTCAACTATAGTTATGTTAACACTTGGAACACCAGAATCAATCTGCAAATCAAAGTGTCATTCAAATGACGACGGAAATGTTATTTCTATAATTCCAATGTAACATACGGTAAATCATCAGTTTCCAAACAGTGTCCCCTTGTATCCGAGTATTGTCTCTCTTATTCGGAACTGCCTGGGCAGTCTCAGTCACACACTGTGCATTATAGCCATAGTATGGAATTTTTTAAGAAGATCGTACATCGTAAAAATCGTACATTAAAAAAAAAAAAGAATTTCGCCAAAATGAATCGGGCCACTAAACACTTTGAAAAATATTTTTGTAAAAATTTATTTTTAGCATACTTGTAATATTTACACATGCCCGACTTATATCTAATTGGAATCAGCAAAACCTACCTTCCTCACTAATACCATTTCATAATTTTTGGTAACGATTTGATAAAAAAAACCGGAAATCGTACATTACGGTTTTAAGGTTACGCGAGGTTTGGGTTGAATATACGAGGGTAGTTGTCTTCAAAGTAATATCGTTATGGCTGTTACCGTGTTAAATATAGGTGGAGTATCAATGGGATCATTTTGATCAAATATAATCCTTGCTTCAGCATCGATAACGGCCAAATCTGGAGTGTCTCTCTTTGGTTTTACACTGAAAGTGACATAACCCTGACCCTCTGTGCCATTCTCCGGGTTTGGTGGTAGGAACCCAATTGAAGGATCCGTTGGCTGTTGACCTATACATAAAATGAAAAAATGACACAACCAGCTGAAGAAGGCAAGCGATGCATCAAAGTTAACACCACAACGTTGTGGCAATGTTGTTGTAACTTTAAGACGTTGTGACAACGTCATAGTAACGTTATGACGTTGTGTGTTATTTGTTGTTGAGATGAAACGGCACCCTTTCCCCCAAATTGTACACTCTAAAAGATTTACTTGTAGTTGACATTACTTCAAAAACTTAAGGTAAATAGGTGACTTAAGGGTTTTATCCAATTCATTCAATTAGTATTGCATGAAGTAATTTTTACAACCTTACCAGTTTCTGGGTCAATCGTCAAGAGTTCCCAAGTTACTTCTTGAGATATGATGTTCAAACCAGCTCGAACCCTCACATAAACACCGAGTGTGTCCACGAGATCTAAGTTTCCCTAGTGATGTAAAATGGGAATATCAATAAGAAAACAACTACCTAGCACGTTATATTATTAATCATTACTCAACTTTTTGAAAATTTAGCATTTTTTTTTATAGATCTTTGGATAGCATGTGCCGATTAGTTTAACCAAACAGTATTCCTTGCAACTTGATTACATTTGTTCGTAGGACATAGGACAGGAGACTATACACTGTATACAGCCGGTTATTTTCCTGAAAATATTCAGATGAAAATTTGAACTACTGAAGATTTTATGTCATTTGCTTAAAATCTACATAAAAGTCCATTTTTAAACTTACTTGCAAAAATCCGCTAGGGTTAGCCACTTCTTGCGTGAAGTTTCCAAAGCCATAGCTTCCTACACGAAGAGTTCTAATGTCCAGATCAGCATCCAGTGTGGTGATAACAAACACGCGCTGAGCAGGAGCCGTGGCGTTAACGTCATTCTCGAAACGAATTCGGTACGACAACACTGCGTCAACTGGCATAAAACGTGCGTCACCATATCCAGAAGGCCCGATGATATCATTCTTTAAAAAGGAAAAGACATACAGTAATAATTTCAGTATACAGTTAGATATGTAAGAGATATTAGTACACTAACATTACTACTTCTTTATCTAGCTAAGTAGATTAATATAGTAATGCTGGTTTGTAAAAAATCTGTTTTGGTGTTTCAAACTTACAGGATCTCGTGACCGAGGCCAATCTAACAAGTCTTCCACTAAATTACTCGCACCATCTGCAATATCATCAGTTATATCATCCCAGAGATCTCCCAAATCATCAATTGCATCACCAATATCGTCAGTTATATCATCCAGAGCGTCTCCTATATCATCCAGCGTATCGTCAACAATATCACCAATATCGTCAATCGCATCGGATACACCCTCGCTAATATCATCGATGGTTTCGCCAATCGTATCCGTTACATCGTCAATCGCGTCTGAAGCCGTATCGGTAATGTCATCAAATGCATCACTCGCTGTGTCCTTAATATCGTCCCATGTTTCGGATACTATATCGGAAACATCATCGATAGTATCGGAAACTGTTTCTTTAATATCACTTGCAGCATCTCCAATGGATTCGCCAAAGTCATTCACTGTTTCACCTATGGAATCCTTTATGTCATTGATGGCGTTTCCAGCTGTATCCGTTACGCTATCAATTGTATTATCGATTGTTTCGGATATGTCTTGAATGGCATCCCCGATAGCACTTGTTGCTTCATCAAACGAATTGGCATCCAGAACATCACCGACGGCATCATTAATAATATCCCCTATATCACTCGCACCACTACCAAGAGAATCGGAAATATCATCATACGCATCCGTTACTGAATCTTTAATATCATTATAGCCTTCCGTCGCTGAATTTGATAAATCGTCGAGGGTATTTTGTAACGTATCTTTGATATCAGTTGAAGCATCTCCAAGAGAATCGGAAATATCCTGGAAGCCTTCTTGCAAGGAATTACCAATACTATCAGTAGCTTCTCCGATCGTGTCTTGAATGTTGTCAAATGCTTCATTCACGGTGTTCGAGATATCTGTAGCAGCTTCGCTTACTTCGTTTGCAATATTGTCTATTTCTTGCCCTACTCTATCCGTAACTTGGTCAACGGCATCGGACAAAGAGTCCCCGATTTGATCAGCGAAGTCACCGGCATCTTGGATTAAATCGTTTGCTATGTCTTTAAAATCGTCGAGTCTTTCGTTAGCATAATCAATGCCATTTTTGAAAGCATCTGCTATTATTGGCAAGGCATGCTCTACACCAGCTTCAATCGCATCAAACAATTTGTTCACCGTTGTGCTGATTGCGCTGCCTAGGCCCCCATTTAATACCATTGATAGACCAGGTTTACCAAGTAAGTTTTGTCTCAAAGTCTTTTCAGTTATCGCATCTAGAACTGGATTTATGAAAGAAAAAATTAACTGTTAGTTTAAAACTTTTAAGAAAAGCATTTTATTTGGTTATTTTGTGCATTCTTAGAAAACTCTTAATGTATAGGAAATTAGACAGAGCACTCTTGGTTGTATAACACATTCATGCAATAGATGTCGACTTGTAAACTGTATGTTAATAGTCAACTAAAATGACCTATGAGTGTACAAACATGTGAGGTCAATTTGGCAGGTGCTAAAGTTTCAAAACCTCGTGGATTTCTTTTTTTTTACCCATTGGGTAGATTATTGAAAGCAATAACAAGTGTTTTACAGAGAACTTACGAGCATCGGAACTGCCATATAGAAACGGTTTAATAGGAATTCCGGCGGTTGCTCCTCCAACTAACGTTTCTTGTATTAGCTGTCCGACATCAACGTCTTCCCCTTTAACAACACTGCCAACGATGTTACCAATCGCAGCACCCACTGCGGATCCTCCCACCGGCCCAATTGGAGTAAGAGCCAAAGCGCCGCTTATCGCCCCTCCAACAGCTGCACCTGCAGTACCTGCCAGGGTAGGGGTGTTTCCGGAGAGGAGCTCTCCTACTACATACACACCAGTATTAGCTACCGCTCCTACAATACCAGCAACCACCCACGGGATCGCAGTGCCTTTGGGGTCAATATTTTCTAAAGGATTATTATTTCCATAGCAGTAGAGGTTTGTAGATTTTCCACCAATTCCATATGGATCAAGGGTAAGAAACCGACCATGTTGAGAGTTGTAGAATCTGGCCCGCATATAGTAGAGTCCCGGTGATTCTTTAACCTTCCGCACACCCCACTGGCCAATAAACTGGTAACTATTTGGGATACTTTCCTCAGATGCAATAACGTTACCAAATGGATCATATTGATAGGTGTTGAGTACCATTTGCTGATCGTCTACCAAACTAAGAACGGATCTGTGGAATAGAAAAACACACCATAAATAATAGAAAAAGTAATTAAATAAGATACATGAAAAAAATAATAGAAAGGATAATATAAACTTACCCCAGTGCATCAAAATGATAATAATACACTCCTGTATTGTTGGAAGGGACCATAGCAATGAGACCGTGATACGAGGCGTGAATGTAATATACTTCATCATCATCCTGTAGCTGTGAGTATGAAAATTGTCAGTATTATATCCATAATTAAACTGAATGCCAGTCACGTAGATTTCTTTTTGACATGGGGGGATTTTCTTGAGGTATAGTGAATGCAGCACCTTTTGGCGACAGAATAAGTTAATGGTACAAGTGCGCGCGAAGCGCTCGAAAATTGGGCACTTTTTAGGCAAAAATATGAGGTTAAGTTGGCCAGAAACTCCTCCTCATATCTTACAGAAGTTAACATTGGGGGATGATTGTATGGACCACCCCGTATCAAAATATTGGGGGATTTATCACCCCATCCCTCCGGGATCTACGCCTATGGTGAATGCCATAATAAAGGGAGCATTTTGTGAAAAAAACCATAAATCATGAATTCGCATTCGAAGTTTGTATACGAAAGTATTTTCTACAAGTCTCAAGTCATTCATACTCCAATTCGTTAATTTAGATTTGCGGAACGTTAAGTATACGTGGATAGTTATTCAATAATTATATTTACCTCTGCTAGGACATCTGATCCGAAGTATCCGAATGGGTCGACTAGATATGTAGTCGTTTTACCAGAGCATGTTTTTTGATACAGATTTCCCAGAGCATCATATGTTAAGCTACAATCTTCTTCCGAAGATGCAATACCAACAAGTTGACTGTCAACACTATAGACAAATCTGTCCACATCCCCTTGGGCTTGGTCGAGGATTTCAACAAGATTTCCATTCATATCGTGTTCAAATTCAATATCATTGCCGAAATTTTCATATTGTGTTAAATTATTCACTGTGTATGCCGTGTCTGTGCTACCTTCTGACAACACTCGTCTATTCTTGGCATTATCATAGGTGATACTCGTTTCTTTTCCTCTTGGATCTATCCATCCGGTTACTTGAGACGTTGCATCATATCTATAACGCCAATTTCCGGACGTAGAATTCATCTCTTTGACGCGATTTCTTGAATCAAATCCGTATTCCACTTCCAGAATACTTGCTGAATTACCAGAGTCTAAACATGACGTTTTCAAACTTTTGATCTTCTTTCCACGGGCGTCGTATTCGTAATCTGTAGAGCACCCATTACCAGTTCCTCTTCGCGATACTCGTCCAAGGGAATCAAAGTCAACTTCAAGAACCTTTATCGCTTTGGAATTATCAATAACATCAACAAGCTGACCATTATTATCATAAACGTAGGTAATATTGTAGCCCATGTTGTCATGAAGTCCTGTTCTTCTTGACTGGTCGTCATATTCATAAGTTAAGATCCTACCGTTTGGATATTGTACCATAAATGGCAGACCGGACACGGTGTAATCAATAAGTATTTTACCAATTCCATTTGTGGCTTCGACAACGAAGCCTCTATGATCATACAGGTAGTAAGTGGGTGGTTCGTCAGGGACTTCTTTTTTAACAATGTTACCATTTTCATCTGATTCGTAGCTTAGAGTATCGCCATTACGAGTTTTAAAACCTGTCAGGCTACCATTGTCATCATAAAAGTACTCTTCTTTTGAGCCATCTGGGAAGGTTACATTGATCAGCAAATCGTTTTGGTAAGCAGCTGTGCGGACATTTCCTTCGCCATCTTTGATGTAGTTTACATCACCGTTTGGTTGGAGTCCAAGGGCATTGGTAGCACCATTGGCATCAAGCACCATCAGTGTGTCAGTTGTCACATCGTATTTTTCCTCTGACAATAACTAGTGAAAAAATAAGTTGCATATAAACATAATAAAGTTGATCTGATAATATTACGGGTTAAAAATGTGCAGTACTTTTAATTGCATGCACGGTTGTTTGAACGCATGTAAAATGTAGTTTTAAAGAAAACATGAACACTGATGGTGCTATTTATCTTAAATCTTGTTTTCTTCTTTATAAGTGGTAGACACTGGTATAATGGTATCAAGACATCAGAAAAAGCAAATAACAAGGAAAATTTAAAAAACCTTTTTTATCATGAAATGTAAGGAATAACTTACTATCATTTAGCCAAATTAAATAAAAAATATATGTAAATAGCGCACCTCAATTTGCACACAAATATACACTTAAGGGGTGGGGTATGAACGTTTGGACAGTATTTATTGTGGGACATTACAGCACATCAGACATATCGAATTGCATTCTAAATACGAAGAATGTCCTTCTGATATCGAATAATTTAGATTTTTTGAAATTCGCAATGTAATACACATTTTATGGCAAATTATTAAAAATTGATATTTTTGATATTTAACAGTACTCGAAGTAAACTTTATAAATCGGATGATTTATACTTGAAAGTGTATGTAGGTGGGATGAAAAGCCGACGATCAATTGAAAATTTTGACCTTTCGTATTGAAGATATGGATTTTTTCCCAAAACACCAAAACAAATTAGGTCTTTTTGGGAAAAAAATACATATCATCAATATGAAAGGTCAACATTTTCAATTGATCGTCGGCTTTTCCTCCCAGCTACATACACTTTAAGAATGTATCATTAGATTTATAAAATTTACTTCGAGGACTGTTATATATCAAATATGTGAAAAATGTCAAATTTTAATAATTTGTCATAAAATTTGTATTATATCGTGAATTTCAAAAAATGAAAATTATTTGATATCAGAAAGATATTCTTCGTATTCAGAATGCAATTCGATATGTCTGATGTGCTCTCATGTCCCACAAAAAATTCTGTCGAAACGCTTAAAACGCTCATTCCAGATCCCTTAATAGAATACAAATTACCACAAAAATGCAGAAAAAGATGAATAAGTTGATAAAGATACGAAAGTATATGTTAAAAATAACTACAAAATACATGTGTATGTTAGTGTCATAGCTGTTGGTATTTATAATAATAATATTTTGTTAGAAACTTTAATAAAAGATAACATCAAACAACTGTGAATGAACATTTTTTAATTACACGAACTATTTACTAGTATTTGACTTATTAAAAATAATTCATTCATTGTCCTGAAAAAGTCATATTGACCCAGAAAAGCTACGATCAAGGTCTTTCGGAGCGATGTTCTATTCTTATAGATCCACTGGAAATACCCTGGCTATGCCTAAAACATACCCGAATCACGGATATCATACGAGGCCTCTTTGGATACCTCAAGGAGGAAGATGACGCAGAAGCAGACCTAGCGTAACTTCACGATATTGCAGATGATACAGGCCGAAACGGCTTCCAGAATTACAATAAAATATACTTTCCAGAATTACCTGTTCCGCCTTGTGAGCCAACTGTATGACAAAGAAGATTCGTCAGACCTCATGACTCGAGAAATGCAACCTCTAAGTGTAATATTTAACTTCCTATATCACGGTAAAATAGTAACAAATTGACAGCATCAAGGTGTCATTTCACTCGCAAATTGATGTTTACTGTAAGAACTGTACTCTACACTAACCTGATCTCCAACGAATGTCGTTTTTGATCCATCACGGTAGTTCCTTATAAATCGATAAGAAAGTGTCCCAAGCGTCTTGACGTAGCCAAGATTTGCCATCTCATCAAAGATATATACAGTAGTATCGTTCGTTGGTTCTTCGAAGGACACCGTCTTACCACTACTGTCGTGTTCAAAGGTGATTCTTTTGTCTAGTTGCCCTGTTGACTTATCGAAAGTTGCAGACCCAGCGTAAAGACCATCGGCGTCGTACATATATTCCTGCCGGACTCCATCTGAATCTCCAACAGATTCCAATGCTCCATCTGAGGTGTACGTATAATGCACAACGGTATCGTCCACTTCGACGGATGTTAAGTATTGATATTCATTGTCGTAAGTGTATCTGGCAAATGAAAGTATCATTTGGTTTCAAGTCTAATGCAATACCATTACACATGTTAAATACAGCTCAGAATATGGCAAGTTAAAAATGGCGTGATATATTAGATGTAAAATTGTTCATAGTCTGTCTAGTTTCAATCAGTTTACAAAATCGAACCATTTAATTAGATGTATACTTTCCCATAAATTCTACAAGTGGTGGTCTAGGTGAAAAACTCAATACAATAACGCTATGTTGTTTAAGTTACAGGTAAATATTGTGGCAGTGCGATAAGTATATTCTTTGCGCCAAGTTTAATTTTAGTCATGACTTTTGATGTTATTCAAAATGATTCATCAAGCTCATGAATAAGCTTGCATTAACAGATAATTATAGGGATAGTCGGGTTAATTTTATCAATAATCAATACTTTTAACAATTATGTTTATCAATAATTTTTTCCGCATTGTTACGGGAATAATAAGAACATGGTACCTTGCAACTGTGGGTTCCGCTTCCTCACCATTAAGTGACACGACGTCAATTAACTTCTGAGAGTTGTATTCAAATGTGAGGTGGAATCCATGACTAGATGTAACGGTCTCAAGTAGAGAGGTACTGTTGTCGTAAGAGAATGCTAAGGCTGTGCGATCAAATTCGTTGGTGATTCTTGTCAACCGATATGTGCTCTTGTCAAAGTGGTAGTTTGTCTTTGCTGATAAAACAGCATCAATAAAAATTATCTCTGAAAAAACAAAACAAATAATTACTTTCGACACACAGATTTTGTGAAAAATGTAAAATCGACAGGAAGTGTCATTTGAGAAGGAAAATTCAAAGTAAATTCATGAATTTGGCATTCAACTCCAGAATACTCACCTGATTCTTGGACTTCGATCTGACCTATGAAAGGAAGCTCGAAACGATTGAAGCTGGAGACAGGAAACACAAGGGTTTCTGGACCACGTTCCAACACAGCGTATCCAATTGTTACCTTTCGCAACTTAGTGCTCCTGTACATGACATTAGAGTACAAATCATAAAGAGGTCATATACAAAATAATAACTTAAAAAGATCATAAAAAAATTCTCAGCGTGAGTAAAGTAAGTGTTTCCGCGCATGCGTGAAACTACTCATACAGACGAAGTTTTATGAAGAGTTGTAAAAATCAAAATTTTAGTATAAACAAATCAACTTACAAATATGGTGTGCTCCAACCTCTGCCAAAGGATCCAACATAGTTACGATGACCAAGTCGAGGACTAAAACTTCGAACGATCTCAGCAGAATGTAATCCTGGATCTTGGCTTCCAAATGTCAGATCAGTTTTACTGTACAACACGTTACCGGCCTGGAATCCATCAGCAAGTTTTACTTGTAACTGAATCATCTCGTTCATATCAAACAATCGTCGTCCAATCAAACTCAGTTGATTTGCAGTTTTTGCAAGTTGAGCACTAAGACTTGCTTGGCTTGAGCCTGTAAACTTGACAAAGTTGGACCACACCCGTTGCCAGGAACTTTTGTCAATTTCGTATGGTTTAAAGAGATGCCCCTTTTCTTTGTATGGATTATCGAGATTAGCGTATGGTGGCAACTCGGTTACCCTAAAACGAACACGAGAGGTCACAAATGAATTAGGTCTTATGTCAAAGGTGACTCGACTATTTTGACCAGGGGGAAGGATACCTCCTGGACCTTGTTGAGGTACACCGTATATCGTGTGACTTGTTGTCCAGTTGGATGTTTGCGAATCGCCAATGATCTGAAATGTAGCGTCTCCATCAAGATCCAAACGTAACATTGGCGTGAGAATGTCAGACTCCCCAACATTTTGAAGGAATAGGTGAATGCGTCCAGTCTCTGAAGGCAGCAATCTACCAGGATTATCAAACCTGAAGCTCAGTGCCCCTGGTCTACCATCAATAATCGTCAGTGCATCCGTGAATACCGTCTCTATCGCATTCGAGTAACTGTCGCTTATTCGTAGAGACAACTTTGAACTAACTTGTTGATTACTTATATCAAACGTCGCATATATTTCTAAAGATGTAAAATGGAAGACTTCCTGGGCATCAAGTGCAACCATATCTTCGTCCAACAATGATACTTTTGATTCTTCTGGGAAAAGGGTTCCTAAAATACGAAGTGTCACGGTACCAAAGGGAGCAGCTTGCCTTGGGGTAACTTCGAGAATTTCTAAGCGTGCGTATTTAACCAAAAGGGTTATTGTTGACTGGTACGAACTCGGTTCGGACGACAAAGATGTTCCTCTCTTTCTTATCAACACAAAGTAATCTCCAGCTCTTGATTTTGCGATAGCTGCGTTTTGGTTTGGGGCGAGGAATTCTAAGCCAGCCGCGTCATATTCACCAGTAGATGCTATTTCACCATGGCGTACATAGAGCTCACTAAAATCAGTTTCTGTGTCACTGGTCATTCGAAATATCAAGGTCTCTTCAGCAATAACATTTGGAACCCGAAATACTTTCACTTCGTTCAGGCTCAACATCACGTCAATTGGGTCATCGAGATTTAGAATATCAATATCTACGTCTGTCTCACTCTGAGCTGCGCCGACGTTGTTAGCAAGATTTAGATCTCGGATGTTACTTCTACTTCGGACAATTGTCCTGTACCCCTTGGGAGTAATCAAAGGCACAGTTGACGTAAGAGAGTAAGACATGTCATTTCTTGCATCGTTATTGAATGGCCGTAAATTAACCAAATTACACCGCGTACCAATCTCTTCGTCATCGATGGACCACATGTTGTCTTCAGAAAAGTAAGTGGTGTCACATTTGTACCCGATGGCGTCTTCAGACCCGTTGTTCCTGAGTGTCCACTGAACCGTAATATCAGCGTTAACCATAACTGGTGAAGGGGGAGGAGTAACTGAAATGACGGCAACATCGGTGCTGAAAGATTCCGAGATGGTCGCCACTGCATAGGCAATGTTGTTCTCATTGTTGATTTCATAAACATCATTTCGACTATCAATGTGGACTATGACGTAGTACACTGCTGTGGGGATATCAAACGGCATAAATATATCCAACTCAACTGATTCAGTGCTATTGATATCCAAGTACAGTGTTAACTCCGTGTTAAGAATCTTGGTATCGAAGGGACTAATGTCAACATCTTCACTCAAATATATAACGCTGAAAAGGGTTTGATTCAATGGTGCTTCTCCGATATTCGTGACATTCATCTTCAGAATAAATGGCTCTCCAGATCTCACAGAAAGTGTATCTTGTGTAGAAACTATCAGATCTGGTAGTGGCGCTGCAACCACTGTGATAGGCGAAGGAAGTTTGATAAAATTGTTCTCTTCATTAGACTCATCGACGCTCTGGAGATAATCTAATTGAATGTAGAGAGCAAAAGTGCCGCTGACTGAATAAGGTACTTGAAATTCAGTTTGAGTCTCATACTGCTCATTATATTCAACACTACCAATGTGGTGCACTTGTTGAACAAGTAAAGCACTTAAAGAAGGAGCATCCGCTTCTGTGTAAGAATCTATGTAAACTGCATCAATCCATGAATTGATTGGAGTTGGGCCTCCAATATTTCTTCCAAGAAAATTGATAGATATAGATTGACCTGCTGATACCTCCAGTGCAACTTCACCACCTCTGTAATCTGCGGTCAGATCTGGACGAGCTCGTTCTGGAATGTCAATTGGGGCATTAACTTCAAAAAGTGGACGCGATTGCAGATCAGTAGAAGACGACGTAAGGACTTGGAAGTAGTCAGGAATTACATAGACGAAGAAGCTTCCTCCTTTTAAACTGTCTGGAACTATTACTGTCCTCACTGCATGGTACGATTGCCCGGCTCTAAGTTTTCCAGTAATTGGAAAACTTGACAGTAGTACACCAGTTGGTGGGTCGATGATACCTTGTACATTGCTTACAACTACGGCATCTTTCCAGGTAAAATATCGAACCATACTGTTTCCGGCATTTTCTACCACCCAGTTTACAGTTAAAAAACGGCTATCAGTGTCTTCAACTTGTCTCTTACGACGACGGTTTGCTACCAAAGAATAGTCAAGGTTTATCACGCCAAGTTCCGGAGATGGTGGTATCTGTAGGTTTATTGGTATTGACAAGATCTTCGCAGAGCCATCACTTTCTTGAAATAAACTGTCAAACTCGTCCGCTTTCAATATGATAAACAAGCTACCCCATAAGTCATCTGGAAGAGTTAAGTTAAACTTATTTCCATACTTGCTGGCAGGAAAATCTTCCCTGTATGTTCAATTGAAGCAAGCAGTCTTGCAGAATTGTCGATGAAAGGAAATCGAGATATACGAACCGTATCTAACCACATACTTTTGTCGGTTGCCCAATTGCCGGTATTGGTAACGTTCATGATAAGTTCAATTTCTTGACCAGAATAAAGCTCAAACCTGGGAATCCCTTCTGAAAAGATGCCACCGGACACGACTTCCAGATTCGATGACCTGCTAGGTATATCAATTGCAATAGATCTTCCATTATTCGAAATCTCATTATCTTTCTCAATTACTTCATTTCGATAGTCTGTGTGTATGTGAATATACATCTGTCCAGAAACACTTTGTGCCAAATTAAAAGATGACGTAGTAAAGTAGGAGCTGCCAGGTGGTAATCCAGACACGTCTTCACTGAAATCACCTTTACGATGAAGAGTATCACCAAGAACTATGCCGGGTGATCTAGGTGAGAAGACTTGCGAATTGGACAGGAAAGCTCTATCTACCCAAGTTGATCTTCCGGGTTTACCGTCTCCAATATTACGCACGCGCCAAGAGATTGTAAGAGAAGTCCTTTCATTCTCCGTATCGAGTGAAACACTTGCATTAGCATGATCTACAACTAAATCGGGAAGCAGCTGAGTGACCGTCATTTGATTCGTAACGATGTTGTTGGTTGTAAATGTATGCTCGAAAACCTGCCCATTGTAATCTACATAGAGTGTGACGTCATAAAGTCCATCAGGGAATTCTGAAGGTATACTGAAGGCAACTAATCTTGAGTACGTTTCTGCTACCGCTAATCTGCCAGAAAAGGCTTGTGTTGTGATCACTAATGATTGGTGGCCATCAACGGAAGATATGATCTAAAGAGAAGGGAGAAATATCTAATCAGTTTTCACTTTGTTAACCACGGCGGTTTAACTGTACTAAAAGTGTTTCAACCTTTGTACACATTTAATTAATGTGGTAATTAATTGTTATTTCTTCATTGCATTCTATGATTTCGTAGTTTTATACAAACCATAAAACATGTGATATTAATTACGCTAACTACGTATTACGACGAAACACAATGTATACGACAGGCCAACTAAGTCTACTTACCACTCTGTCGCTCCAGTACGTCTCATAGGTTTCTGTAAAGCCGACATTTTCCACCGTCCAGTGAATTTCTACAGTAGTTGCCGATTCAGCTTCGGATGGAATCTCAAATGCTTGGACTGCTAGGTCAGCTGGTGGACTTACAAGAACTTCGATAGGGCTCTGTATATGTGCAAGAAAGTCACCAATACAGCCAATTATTTGTTTTTCACAATGTCGATTCGGACCACTACAAATATCAGACCTACGTATACCTACTCTGACTACGCATCCAAGGTAAAGACGCTATTTTACGAGTGCACGACAAATACCCAAGTATGTGTAGTGCGGGTTCCAGCGGACCATACAGCAGCCGATATCACGTCGTATTTTCACAATACTTATTTATTCACTCAGCTGTTTGGTTGTGTCGCAAGCATACGCTGTAAACTTACTCTCCTCTTTAGGCATCATACTGCAGTTACTGTTCATTTTCCCTATACACAATACACAGTGCTTTCACCATTGACGCGTGACCTCTACAAGCAGTGTATGATACAGGTATAGGGCATTGCCTAGTTAACGTCACTGTGTGAAAAATAACCGGCTAATATGTTTTGTACTCTGAAATTCTAGAAAATATAGTTTTGTACCATGTCCTACATTTTTAGCTAATTTTTATTCGTACTTTGGTGATTTAGTAAGGAAGGGCACGCATGGCCTGCAAAATTCCCTGTGTAAATCGAATGCAACTTTTAGTGACTATCACTCACTTGTAGACCACTCTCTTCCGAAGGGCATTAAAGCTAAACCACTAGACGGATATTTTTTGTACTTGATGTCAATCAAGAATAATGTATATATTACATGTAGGCTAAAAACTGAGTAGGTGGGGCATCTGCAAATGTTCGTACCTCCCTGATGTGTAAGTGACAAACAACAGCAAAAACAACTCCCATATCTGTCCATAACTTTGGTCAGTGGAGCGAGCCAGGGGATTTCAAGTGGGTGATTATTGATTGGCAAGTGCCATATTTGTGCAGAAGTACAGTCCACCATTCAATGTGGAGGATGGGCTAGACTTTATCGATTGATTTTGCTGGTGTAATTTTCTGTTAACCAGGTTTAAGTACTGCAAAGGTCGAATCATGTTTGCTGTGCAGAATAACTGCACTATGTTCAATTTAGACTTACCTCTGTAATTTTGCCATTATTGTTTTCAGATACGTGCTCATAAACAGAGTTGGATACATCTGTAATAACTGAAATCCAGAAGTTCCCAAATATTCGCCTTGGTACAGTCACAGTTTGTCGAACCGTATACTCAACGTTAGGTGGCAGACCGTTGGTATGCCGGACTGATGCTAAACGCAAGTCACGTGTATTTGTGATGTTATCCGAAGACCAGAGGATGGCATCATACCAAGTAGATGTTGCTGTTACTCCATTCCCTATGTTTTTAACGGTAAAGATCACCTCTATTTCTTCGCCTGTAAGTTAAAGAATTATATCACTTTAATTCAAAACCAAATAAAATGAACCAGAAACAACAAGATTTACGAGAATTGAAGGTTTAAACGGCCTCGTTGTCAGACAAGTGTAAAAAACAAGGATTAACTTCGAGTTCTTCACGACAAATTATACTTATCAGGAATTATATACATGTGAACTGTCTACTTTGGGTCTGAAATGTGCTGTCCTTTGCCGAATGATGTTTTATGAAAAGATTCATGCAATGTGGATTGTCACTTATTAACTGATTAATGATGGCTCCAAAAAGAGTAGTTCATAGATGATTACCTATTCAGCCTACTATTAACAGCTCTTTTCAAAGATACCGTGGACAATGGAAAGTCATCATGCATAACTCCTAATCACGAAAGGGCTATCTACGTATCTAGTACATGTACTTTGTCATGTAAATGTGTGTAAATTACCGAAGATTTAATCGACAAAACCTGCAGTCTAATGTGGTTAAATAGGTTTACCTGAGTAGCTGCTTTCTGGTATGACAATGTCGCTGACAATAAGATCGGGAGGAGGGGTTAGACGTATATCCACTGGTGCTTCGCTTCGTCTTAGGTTATTCGCTCGATCATAATCATCGATGTAATAGTAAATATCAGTCAAGACAAAAACGTAATAAAGACCAATGGTATTTTCTTGAAGGTTGATTGTCGTGCTTGAGGTATATCCATCCGCAGGGTCAAGAAACAATGACCTGCGTTGGGTGGCTACTCTTCTGGCACCACCATCATAATTCGGATTAAGAGATATATAAACCGCGTCATACCAGGTTGATACTGTACTTCCCCTTGATCCTATGTTCTCTACTTGCCAAGATACAGTAAGGTCTTGTCCAGAAAACGCCTCCACAGGAACAGTAACCATGGATGTAGAAAAATCCGCATAGGTACGCGTTTCAAAACCCCAGATCGGGCTGGGAACATTTGTAACATTAAGAAGATTATCCGACTCGGTGCTGAGGATGTACTCTACCTGCCAAAGGTATCTTGTGTTAGGAGTATATGGCGTTGATGGTTGGTACGTCAGTGAGGTTGTCGCTAAATTTGGCATGGAAGGACGGGCCAAATCATTCTCCAACCAAATGTAAAGTCTAGATTCGACCGATCCTGGATATTGTGGCCACTTCAACATTTTATTTAGGTCGACGTTAACTTGTCCATCCTGTGGCTGATCAGGCATCTGAAGTTCAAGAATCTTGATCGCTTGTTGAATACCTACTGAATTCCCACAATCGTCAATCACAGACCAATATCTTGTGAAGGAGATGCCACATAACTTCTGCTCTACCGAATCTTGATATGAGATGTTCATGCTCCTGTTGCAAGGATGTGAAAGCAGACCATCTTCCACCAATTCCTGAGAACTTCGTAGGTCGTCAATAGGATCACCACATGGAAGCAAGAGTCTCGTTGGAAGTTGAAGCACAGGAGGTTTTGGATTCGAAAATGTAAGAGTCTGCATGACCGATGCAATATTGCCAGCGGCATCCATTGCCGTCCAAACTCTTTCAAGAATGCAACCATCGCTAGGATTATCCTTGTACGCGAGAGAGGGGTTGGAATCGTAGCTGTCGGTAACTGTTGGAGTTCCTGTTGAATCCGGTGTGAAACTGTCCCCACAGGAAAGACTCACGGGCGCCACGGAAAGGATTTCAGGCGGAGAAACATCTGATTAAAACAATTATAAACAAAGGCAAGATTTGGAGCAATTTAAAAAGGTGAATGTGTTTGTTTTATGTGTGAAATGTCTATATTGTCAAATTATCAAATTAAATCTTTCAACGTTTAACAAGAAGACATATGGGGCATTTGAAGGTCATGTATTAATGAGTTGAATATGACGTGATATTAATCTTTAATACTCCAGTCAGCCACATCAGTTATCTTTGTTTTACTTATCTTCAGCTAATCTCCATGCATTACAATAATGAATGTTAATATTTGGCGATATACTATCATGACTACTGCCTTTCAGTTGTGGGAACACCATGTCAACGTATTTGACTCAAAGATCACTTAACTGATATGTGACCGTCTACGGCGAAACGCTCGTAAAGTCGACCCGTGGTCAATTTTGTTTTCTTCCGTGTGTAGAAAATATATATCAGAAGCTTTACAATGATATATCATTTGACTTCAAACGATATCCAGAAGCGGAGTTTAGGGGTTATGGCTTGTTAAACTTTGCTCCTTCAGTAAAACGGTACATTATTTTGGTGCTACACTATTTCTCTTTTTCTACATTGCTGGTATTAAATATCAAATGGTCATAATTGGCGGTCACTTCAAATCATCCCCAAGTCAACCCACCACTTGAACAGGATTTAGCCAAAGCAAACAAAGACTAAAGCTATTTACTAATTCTATACATAAATATAAGCTTATTATCCTCTTCAACAATAGGATTAAAGATTGGTGTTTGACTGGACTAAAATGAGATACATGTACATGATGTAGGACAAACATTAGGTACATTATGAATACAACCTTTATGCACATTTTGCACTGTAACTCGAAATACAATTTGCCGACTTTACGAGCGGTTTGAGATGGATGGTCACATATATGCAATCTTAATTCCAGCCAATTCAATTGAACTTACCTATGTACCACTTGAAAGACGCCGGATTTCCTTCATTGCCAACTTGATCAGTTGCTCTTACGAAAAACTCGTAAAAAACGCTGTCATCCAAATTATTCCGGTAAAATGATCTGGAGTTACACTGGGTGTAAGACGGCTGTTCGTCTTCTCTCATCAAAGAGCATTCAAAAGTACAGGAAACTTCATTACATGTGAAATAGAACGTAGCTGATTGTTCGTTGGTAGGAGATAATGGAGTGCTGGAGATAGTTACTATTGGTGGTGTTAAATCTGGAATAAGAAAACGTATGCAGTGGAATTCGTCATTGGCGTTAGGCCGGGTTTTTATTTTGAATAATTCTTCAATTTGGTTTTAAGATACAGATTGCGAAAAACCGGTTTAACGTGGTAGATAAAACCAATTTTTGCATAGTTATCAAAAATGTGACTTTTTGTCCTCGACGTTTAGGAGATAAGAAGCTGCTGTGATTAAAGTTTCTGTAGAACAGTGGCGTAGATTTTTTTTGACATGAGGGGATGGTGTTGAAAAAAAATCTTGAAATACAATGAATCCAGCACCTTTTGGCGACAGAAGTTTATGTCACAAATGCGCACGAAATATTTTGTCATATTGAAGCTAAAATGGTGAAATATGTTGCAAAAGTGGCCAAATTCGCCCGAAGAGCGCGCAAAGATTGGCACTTTTTAGGCTAAAATGGCCAAATATGAGGTTCATTTAGTAAAGAACCCACATACATGCTTCAACATGGGGGGGGGGGTTAATATATAGGCCTAAGTCATATGTGACTTACCGACTCTCCATGAGTGAACCTTAGGCAGTGCAACATTACCGGCTTCGTCCACACCAGTTACATAAATAGCATGCGATCCTTCAGTAAGATTACTACCTGTCCAAGACAAGTCGCAATCCACTACGGAATTGGTTCGGTCTGGATATTGAATAGTACAGGACGAATTACTCTCCTCGTTGTAAGTCCAAGTGATGGTGATTTCATCATTTGAGACGGATGGTCGGCTCGTGAATTGCAATACTGGTGGCGTAGTATCCTCTGGCATGATGAGAAAGGATGGATGCATATTATTTTTTTTTTTTATTATTCAGTCTTCGAAAACGTAGCAAATGCACACAGTAACTAAAGTGCAGTTAAGTTTCACGTAGAACTGGCTCTAACTGATGGGCCAAGATGGTGGTGCTTGAATTTGCTCGTAACGGCCTACTTAAACAAATGAACATTATACTCAATAAAAAACTTGGGGGGGAGTTTATAGTATTTTATCTACGCAGAAAGGTAGTGAGCTCTTTTAATTTTCTTCCTGATATTCAAAGCTCTGCTAGCAGGTACACTAATGCCCTACAATTCTACATAATGTTACATAATTGCTTTTGGGCCGAAGATTTTAATTTTAGCGTTAAGCATGTTAAGAGTAGAACAGCTTGGATCTGAATGTTGCCATGATTACTGAGAGAGATTCATATCTTTGTATTTCCATACACTTACTTATCTTTACGGTCCAAAATGATCGGTCCCTAACAGCTGAAGATTCTGGCCCACAAAACTCTAATCCTTTTGCTATCCCAGACTCCATGAGAATGTAGTAAGTTTGTTTTTCTTGTAAGGCAAGACCAGTAGAAGAAAATTCAACAGATCTGTCCAAACTGGAAAGGTACAAAGCATCTGATCGCGATGCCACATCAATGGAATAAACGTTAGTGCCTCCTCTAGTGTAAAATCGAATGAATGTTGGTTTCGTTGGACGAACAAACTATGAACAAAAATCACGTTTGAGAGTAGAAAGATTATATTTCAAATTAGGAATACTAGTAATATGCGGCTGTGAAGACTGGAATTCCTTCCGCGGCCAGCCCAAGGAGAAAGACAACTCTTCTAAGAACCCGTTCTACTTAGACTCGTAGACGGCCAGCCTTTCTGCATGTTCTAAGAAGATACACAGAGCGTTCAGGAGTGCGAGAGTATCTCCCAATTTCAAACCGACCAATAACCCGCCAATAACCCGCTTAGGAGTGCTCTAGAAGCCCCAAAAGACGAGAAAGTAATAGAAATAGACAATATCTTGCATTACACATCAGTAAGGATTGTAGACAAGATAAAAGGACCCAAAAACAGAAACTGAAGCGTGATAAAGCTGACACTAGTATACCAATACTAGTCTAGGGATATAGGAATAGAAATGTCTGGGATAACCTGCTGAGGCAAAATTCTATTTTCTTTTGTTCCAAATTTGCATAATTGGGTACGATACAATTTGCTGAAATCAGGGAACGCGAAAGTTTACTCATGATTTTATGGCATTTTGATGATAAACATTTTGACAAATAATGGGGTCTTTGGGTATCCAAACCCAAAAAGGGGGTCACCCTTTATGACTTTAAAAAAAGGGTCATCGGGTACATTCGACTTCACAAAGAGGGACTCATTGACAGGTATATATTATATACTTGTCCATCACTAAAGTTAAATGTCTCCCGGGGATTGAATCTATAATACTTTGCAGGGAGTGATGACGATATTTTTGAATATAATAGAAATAATCATATTAAACTATCATATGAAACGTAAACAATTATTTACCTCGGCGTCAAATTTCATCCGCCATGTTGAATGACTCGACAAAATTTCAGAACCCGGTGGTGGTTCCAGAGAGTCAGGAATGACTTCCGGTGCTGCAACTACAATTTTATGACACAGACAATAAAAAGTGTATTCATGTTAATATCGTTATAAATGAGAACAAATTATAAATGTGAACAAATCTAGCAGATGGCTATAAATGACTTGCAGATGGTTTAATGGCGTAGCCAGCATTTTTCCGGGGGGGCGAAGGAGCAAGACGACTTTGAAGGGGGAAAGTTTTGAGCAAAGTGGAAAAATTGGACACAATAGACCTGAAAATGTAAAATTCCAGGAGGCAGCATCCAGTCTTCGAATTATTTTTTTAACCTTTTTTGAAAGTTGTGGTGAAATTTCATCTGACGCAGGCGAATTTTGGGGTGCAAATTGCACTGCGATAGGCTTATTTCGAACACTGGCAGCATCCCACGGGCGGGGGTAGGGGTATAGATATACGGGAAGCTTCCCCCGGCTCACCCCTATTGACTACGTCACTGGTATAATGGTTGGCAAAACATACGACAGTGAGTTAATAATATTAATAATAATATTTATTAGTTAGGCTACGAACTGTAAACCCCCCATTGGTTTTGTAATTGTTTGTTTGTTTGTTGGTTTTAAGTGATTCTCTCGAAGGAACTCGGCATATACATATATCATGCACAGCGGGACTTTTGTGGTAAAGTTCCTGATGATTAGTTTCGTATTACAGATACATATATTTCCTTGCGGAAATACTCTCAACATGCAGCTAATAGATACAATGAATATTCTTCCCTTTTCCGCTGGCAAGATCCTATTTTGAAACTACAGACAGAATGTAAAATCAACAAACCGTAATTTCTGACTAAAGTTATGTTCATGTAAGAAAACACACGTTTATCTAAAGAAATCGATTTAATTGACCAAAAACTTTTTCAGAAAAGAACTCCAACAAAATGTACCCACAGGTACTTTAAAATGTTTCTAGTAAATTACATCGGTAACGCTGCAGATAATAGGTCTACAACAAAAATATTCTTGTGTAAGGTTTAAAAACATACATTGGTAAATATTGATACCTATTTCCGGCCCTGTAGAATAAGCAAGTACTGCTATTATTTTATACTGATTTACCTCCTGCAACATATGTAACACACTGCTGGTCACTTGAGAGGCTGGAAATAAAATAAGATAACATTTTATGTGTTAAATGCACATTATGAGCTATTTTGTCTCGTGTATAAAGTGGGCCATTGTTTTATTTTGGATGTTTAGGCCTCCTGGATTTCTCCCTTCCTCAACAGCTCTCAACTCGGCTCAGACTGCTGTTGCATTGTTTTGCAACGAAATTTGCAAATGATTTAATTGTAAACAACTGTTTGACAGACTACATCATCCTACAAAACACAAAGCATCTTTCAAAACGAACAAAAAGTTATAAAATATGCGTTCAGTATAATTATACGGAAAACGTTTTAAAACATTATATCATAAATGTTGCCTATACATTGTAAAATATTTGTTTACAAACGTTATAAAAGCAAGCTTTTGTCAACAAAAACATTGGTGTTTTTGGCAAGTTTTAAAAATGTTTTTAAAAAAATGTTTTTACTTGACACTTAAACGTTTACTACTAATCTTTGTGCGCCCTTTTGAAAATGTTACAAAAGCCTTCTGGATTTGCTGGGGTACTATTTTGGCTCATAGTGTTAATGTTCCAATATTAATATAATCACACCGTATTGTAATAAGACAAAAGGAGCTATCATTTCCTCGTGGATTGTTTATAAAGAGCTATTGTTTATCATTGTTAACATCGTTAAGGCGTGGAAATAATTAACTGATCGTGGAAAGTAATTCATTTTCATGTGTACGTATTAACAAAATATTCTGAAATGATAGAAACTTTACCACATCACACTGATGAAATCAAATGAACACAATCATAATGTAAATAAGATGAGACTAGATTTTAAAAAAAATAGGCAGTGATCTGGAGTTAAACTAGTAACTATTTATATAAATTACAAGGTATCGTCCCATAGGCAGTACAACCCCAAACCACAATATATAATCTATGTAATGAAATGAGATTCGGTTTCAACCAAGAACAGATTGTGTTGTGAAGCCTCAGTGGCAGTTGAGATTGGATTAAAGCCATAATGTTACGATCTTATAATATGAAATTTTATTCAAACCTGATTTTTTGGCATATTTGTAATGTTTACACATGTCCCAACTTGCACCTAAATGGAATCAGTCAAATTTGTTGTGTTTGTAGGTCAACAGAGCAAAGTTGGACATAAAGTCATAATTAAGAATTATGACTATATGTCCTCCTATAGAACTACATGTTAACCAAAATAACCAGTAGGTTTTTTTCACTTTATCTTTGAGTATAGAATAAAAAATATAAAAAAATTGAAGGAAATCTTACATTAGGGCTTTAAGAAGCATGCTTGTATAGGCTTTTTAGTCTGGCTTGAGCATTTTGGTTGAGCCTGGTCACATCACGACCCAAGTGTGTATCCGCACGGAGCGACCGATTAAACAAACAAACAAACAAACAAACAAACAAACATACCCAACGCTATCCGCTGCAGTAAAACAGAATATATTTTCTCCATATTGAGACAATTGTGGCGTCCATGTTAGGTTGACGTAATAATGGCGATCAACTCCCTGCAGTTTGCCAACATCTGATTTGAAGAATCCAATCGGTGATACAGTTTCGATTGCTAAAATGCTAGAAGGTAGAAATAAAAGGTAGAAATAAAAGCTGTTATTGAGTTCAAATATTCAAGAGTCACGAGAACCAGTTCCATTATAGCCTATTTAGGTAATGTTTTTTTCTTTTAATCATGAGTATAAGAAACGCTCTGATAATTCGTGTAATTTTTAAAAGTTAATGAATGTAAGAGCACCAGCAGAAAATAGTTGTTTAAAACCCCTCTCAACACGGGTTTCGACTGCAGAACCTCTTTTTATATACATTACAATAAGTACAAATAAGAGTATTGGGTCAGTGGTTCTTGCGACGGCTCTTGATATTTTGATAAAGTTTGATGATGACCCCTATGGTGAGCACGCAAAGTATTAAACCAATGTTTGAGTGTCGCCATAATTACATTTTGCTAAGAAACAACAAGCGATCCCGCTCATTGATCACATTAAACTGTTCACAACTAAAGACATACCGAAGTTCTACGTTTCATTTAATTCTCATAATAAGTTTTAACCTCTCATCGCTTTGGTGCACACACAGAAAGGTAACACAATTTTATTGTTCAAGGCGTACGTTTTTGTATGCGTGTGTATGTGAACATTACAGGGTTAAATGTCAATAATGGGTAATTTTACCATTTAATATGATATTAACCTTTATTTTCAGTCTATACAAATTGCAAAACGGAATTTTGCATGGTTTATATTGGCACGACACCTTTTACTTGAAGTGACTACACATGCAATCATGACACCATAATGGTTAATACACTGACTTCCCTAACAAATCACTCTACTGTTTTACTATACTGTCGATAGCACATGAGTCTAATAACTGAATGGTCCAATACAGTTCAACATGTAGGTCTAGCGGTGCTCAAATTATAATTATTATGAGCTACAATTTAATCTTCATGTTGTTCATATCTAACACAAAGTTTATTCAAACAAGGGGAAAATTGTGATTGTTGTGGATTCCTTACTTTTGAAGGACAAGTAGTCATAATATATTCGTATTTATAACAAATGCCCGGCATATATATCAGGCACTAAAGGTATAAGATTATCTTGCAGTCTTCTCTCTATAGTTGCAATACAATATCATGAGATGATACAATAAATAAATAAAGGGTAATGCTTTATCCTTTACACCCAAATAATGTGTCCGAGGCAGTAAAAACGTAAATAATGGGTGAGGCGCAGCCGAACCCATTATTTAAACGTTTTTACTGCCGAGGACATATTATTTGCGTGTAAAGGATAATGCTGCACCCTTTATTTTTATTCTATTACCAGAGAATAGTGCGATTTAAAGAGAAAATATCATTTTTTTTTTTAAATATTTTAAGTTGTTTACTTCAAGGTGGAGCGCGTACGCGTAAGTGACAACGCGTATCGCGGAAATATTGCACGCGTAACCAAGCGTGATGCTGTGCGTAGAATGTGTTACGGCGATCGACCCATTATTGCAGAATAATGGGCTCTCACGTGACGCGTTTCAACAAATCACAGTGCGCGATTTTGAATAATGGGTCGTGGAGGTAATAGAATAACAAAATAATCCATCATTCGTCCTTTGCAAATAGCTTGGTATCAAAGACACTTGAGAATGGTTGATTAGAATGGCTGAGTAGAAAAGAAATTTTTACCAATTTAGGGTTTATGAGAATCTGTTACTATTAGCAGCGAAATCATTGCCTACCTGACAGATGAGTCTCCAGTTCTCGCAACGAGTGGCTCAGAGTAAGTTGTGTTTGGTGGAATACCGACACATGCTCCTGCCTTAGGTGTTGGGTCCACAAATTCCGGTGCACTGCTACAAGGGCCATCATTCGAGTACACCAGCACCAAAAATTGAAGCGGTATTTTACTGAGTGGAGTGGAAGACAACTGATGAGCGAAGTCTTCTATCATTAAAGCTACAGCATACCATCCCGTTTGATAAACTGCTTCATATCGGAGCGTACATGTGGTCTGCAATAGAAGTTTGAAACTTTTAATCTCGCCATCTGAACAAAGTCACACTTCGAAAGAACGATTTGTAATTATCTCTCTCCGACTCTCTCTTTCTTCCAATTTAACGGCATTGTAGCTTGAATCAGTACCTCCATAAAGTTTATTTTCGCGTCTATTGTTGAGTTATTGTTTTACGAAGGGGAACGCTAATACGTCACCATTGCTTTCTGGCAACTGATTGTTGAATGCAAGGAGAAATCAAGACGCTTAAAACAATACAATAATACCTTCATTATGAAGCAGAATATTATAATTATCTAAATCAAATAAAGAAGACAACGTAGACAGTCATGGCAGGAGCACGCTATATTCTGGATACTATAGCTTACATCAAGTATTGAGATAACCATGTGAGTAATCACGTCGGGTGATTGGGTCTCCAAAATTCGTACAAAAGAGTGGTGGAAAACTTACTTCTTCCAATAGCGCATTGGGAAAGGTTTCACAGACACCAGCGCACTCGTCACTTCCTTTAGCCCATCGACATCTTACAATGTCTCCGTCAGGGTCATTAGCTGAAATTCAATAATCAAAGACATCTTCAACAAGCATGCATTTGTTTGCAATTTATGATTCGTCTGTTGAGAGAGCGTATTGTATTGCATAATGTATTATATACGTCATTCCTTTTGGTTTCTCTGCATCGACCACCATTTCACCGCGACTAAGAATATATATCCCGACCTCAATAACGTAGATTGTGCGAAAGGTCCGTTTTAAAAAGTGCAGTTGATTTGATCAACTAGCCTCGGCGCACTTTACAAGTTGTCACTGGCCACTACGGCCCCATACAATTCCACGAACCATTAAATAACAACACAGAGACTTGCAGCTAAGAAGCGCACACCCTAGATATTATACAATTAACTTTCACAGCCAGGCTAAGCTCCCAGAGTTACGTACGGGTTACTACGAGACAATTAGCAGTACGTTTCTTGTCCACGGAAATGGCAAGAGAACTCAATTTTTACACGAGAGCGTACTAACCAACACCAGGGTTCGAACCTGCAACCTCTCGTATCATAGTCGAACGCCTTATCGATTAAGCGAACTTTACTGCTGAAGTTTTGTATGCATATAGCATACACTTTTATGCATTCATTTGAATACATGAATCCAAAACCCACCCAAGTCCATGGGAAGTGATTTTGAGAAAAAAACCTGTGTATCATTTTAATTCCTTCAGTTAGATTTACCTGGTCAATATGGTAAGTTGTACGTGCAAATGGGTGGGTTAAACTGTATTAGGTATGACGATTAGCATTTCAGGGACTTCGTGGGGTTCATTTTAAATTTTGGACTTGGGTGGTTTTTTGAATCATATACAAAGACAATAATGTTGGAATGAGATTACCACTAGTAAGATAATACAAAATAAAGCACACAGTTATGTATAATGTTGATAAGCATTCTGCCATGTAATATAAACCACACACTTTCCTTGATTAAACCCATTCTTGTTTCAAAAGTCACTCTCCAGCAATGCAGATGTTACAAGTGGACTTTTATACATACTGGATTTCAATCAATGTGTTACAAGACTCAAATCATGGACTTGGGTTGCTTCTTTCATACATGCTATTTTTCACATGCTCAATAGACACAGAGGATGAATTTGAGTTGTTCTTTCATACATATGACAGGCCTATGTATAGCAACACTTTCACATGCTTAACTCAATTTGGCCAACGTATGGACTTGGGTGGCTTTTGTATTCATATATTCATTTCTTTACGATTTCTTTACAGAGACTAACAGTTCATCCTGTTGACAAAGCGATCCCTTCGAAAGAATCTGGGAACAGGATACATGTAGAAATGCTGCCCTAACTAAATTGTTTAAAGATTAAAGTAGTCCTCAGAAGATCTGTTGGCTCCAATAATGTCGATAGGTGTAGGGTGTAGGAACTCGCATATTTAATGGACTTCATGAATAAGGACTACCTATTTTTTCATGTCAGTTTGCAACGGTATTTCACTGTGCTTTGGTTTTAGCGATTTTGGATTTGCCACTTTCATCCACAGGCCTATCCACATGCACTGAAATTAATTTTTATCATGCATGGCCCATGCATTTTTACTTTCTCTGTTTTTCTACTCCCCCCTATTCTTTTCAGTATGCATACTAAACTTTAATATTTGAGACCTTACTTGACTTGTTTTTTATCCAGCTTATTTTTCACTTTTCTTAACACATTATTTTGTAGGTCTACAAAAATTATTTGTTTTCTAATATACATTACTTTTCTAATTATATCTTTAAAGTTTGAGTGACATTAGTCCACTTTGTTATGTATACTAGATTGATAAATGATAATTCCCTAGATGGTTATAAACCGTGCCTAATTCATATAATAGAAACCATGTTGTTTACATGAATGATCTAGAAACACTGATAATAAAGGCTTCTCTTCAATCACCTAGATTGTGTACACTCGTGTATTTTATATGGTGTCAGAAATTGACCTACGTGTGCGGCCATGGATACATTAAAGCCACTAAATGAGATGGTTTGGGAAGGTAATGTGGCCGAGAACTGGAAAAAGTGGCATCTGGGACTCGAAATCTACTATACAGCAAGTGGTATAGACGGAAAAGGTGACGAGGTAAAAATCGCAGCACTCCTCCATATTGGAGGTGATCAGATGATAGACGTACACAATGCATTCAAATGGAATGACCCTGGTGATCAGGAAGGGGATGAGAAGCGATATGCAAAGGTAGTAGCAAAATTTAAAGCCTATTGCGAGCCCAGGAAGAATCTAACACTAACAAGATACAAGTTTTTCACGAGAAACCAAAAACAGGATGAAAAAGTTGGACCTTATGTCACACAACTTAAAAACTTAGCTAAAGAATGCGAGTTTGGTGAGTTAGAGAAATCACTTATTTGTGACAGACTAGTGTGTGGACTACATGCAAATAATGACGTAGTCAGAGGGCGTCTTCTGCGAACTGACAATCTAGACTTGACTAAAGCAATAGATGTTTGTCGTGCAAGTGAATTAGCGCAAGAGCAAGGGCAACAGTTAAATCAAGACATAAAGTCTGCCGCAGCAGCATCAGTCGATGCATGTACTGTAGGTTTTCAGAGCTGTAATAGATGTGGAAGGAGACACAAACCACGTCAGTGCCCAGCATACCAACAAGAATGCAACAAATGTCATGGTATGGGACACTTTGCGCGAATGTGTAGAAGTAATTCATCGCAGACTCAATCAACAGGTAGGCGTAATGGTAGTCAAGCACAAGGACAAGCTTCAGGTGGTGCCACAGGTCACTGACAGGTGGTACGAAGCGTTAGCGTTATACTAGAGGTCGACGGTGGAGAGACAAGAATGTTCATGCTGTAAATACAGACGAAGTTGCAGATGGTTTGAACGATCTATTCATCGGTGCTGTAGACTCCAAAGATAGTCAGCGGTCTTCTCATTGGTACCTAGATATGACATTCAATAAGTCTAAGAAAAAGCTAAAATGTAAAATAGACAGCGGTGCAGAATGCAATGTGATGCCACAACAGGTCTTCTACCAAATAGGGGGGAAGAAACATGAAATAAAGAAACAAAGTTCAAAATTAGTGGCATATGGAGGTCATGGCTTAAAGGTAATTGGTAAAGCCACAATACTATGTGAGTACAAAAATAAATTGTACCCCATTTGCTTCGCAATAGCAGATGAAAAGTCTTCTGTACCAATTCTGGGAGCTGAAACCTGTGAGAAAGAGCTGAAAGTGATCAAAAGAATTGACTCTGTAGACACTAAAACAAATGTAGAGACAGTTAGTAAACCAAATGATGCAAGTGTGAATAATCATCATGGGTATGTGCTCTCAGTAGATGCAAGTCCAAAGTCAAACCCCAGTGTTCCCAAAGCTGATCATATTGGTCACATGACCAATGGGGAATTTGTTAAAGCCTGTGAAGAAAGACAGTTATTCAGTGGCATAGGTTGTATGGATGGGGAGGTAAACTTGGAAGTTAAACCGGAAGTCAAGCCAGTTGTGCATGCCCCGCGTACGTACCCTATTGCACAAAGAAATAAACTAAAACAAGAGTTAGAAAGGATGCAAAATTTGGGAGTGATTGTCAGAGAGACTTCACCTACTGAATGGGTAAACAGTTTAGTGACCCCTATCAAAAGTAACGGGTCCCTCAGAGTATGTATTGACCCCAAAGATTTAAATGAGGCAATACTAAGGGAGCACTATCCCATGAATACATTGGAAAATGTTGTAACCCATTTAACTGATGCCAAATTTTTCACTGTGTTAGATGCTACATCAGGTTACTGGCAATTGAAACTAAATGAAAGCAATTCTAAACTGTGCACTTTCAATACACCTTTTGGGAGGTACCGTGTCCTCAGGCTACCCTTCGGCATAAATGCCGCGCCTGAAATATTTCAACGTAGAATGTCCCAACTGTTTGAGGGTGTAGATGGAGTTCAGGTAGTTATGGACGATCTGCTTAAATACGGCAGTACGGAAGCAGAACATGATACCCGTATACTCAAGGTACTTGAAATTCTGGAAAAGGCCAATGTCACACTAAATAAAGAAAAGTGTAAATTCAAGCAAACTGAAGTCAAGTATCTTGGACATGTTCTGAGCGCAAATGGCTTAAAATGCGATCCAGAAAAAGTACGCGCAATCATTGACATGCCGTGTCTAGAGAACCTTGAAGCGCTGCGTAGATTTCTTGGAATGTTGAACTACGTTGGCAAATTTGTTGCGAATTTATCTGAGTCAGCTGAGCCCCTGCGTAACTTGTTAATCAAAGGAGTATTGTATGAGTGGACAGAAGAACATAGCAAATAGTAATGCACCAATATTAGCATACTATGATGTTTCAAAAGAGTTGACATTATCAGTAGACGCCAGTTCCAAAGGTCTAGGAGCAACATTATTACAGCAAGGGCGTCCAATTGCATATGCATCACGAGCATTAACTGAGTCAGAGTGCAACTATAGTCAAATTGAGAAAGAATTGTTGGCTATAATGTGGGGATGTAGAAAATTTCATGATTTTGTAGCATATCGTAAGGTGTCTGTCGAAACATATCACAAACCGTTAGAGACTATTATGAAAAAACCCTTGTACAAAGCACCACTCCGTTTGCAGAAAATGCTCATGAGTATGCAACATTATGAATTACAAGTCAGATACAAGAAAGGTAAAGAATTATTCATTGCCGACACACTGAGTAGAGCATATTTGCCTGAAGTTGACATGATTCAACTTGAATGTCCCCTGGAAATTAATGTGGTAAAAGAGTTAGCACCAATTAGTCCTGAGAAGTTTGCAGTGTTCAAATATGAAACTAGCAAGGATCCAGAGTTGACAGTTGTGTCTCAGGTTGTGATGGACGGTTGGCCTGAACACATTAAGGATTGTCCATCAGAGGCTAAACCGTATTTCACAGTTAGAGATGAGCTGACAATTGTGGACGGTGTGTTATTTAAAGATAACAAAATTGTTGTGCCATTATCACTTAGAAATGAAATGTTGGACAAAATACATGAGAGCCACCAAGGAATTGTGAGATGTAAGTTGCGTGCAAGAGAGTGTCTTTACTGGCCTGGTATGGCTACACAAATCTTCAACTTGGTGTCTCAGTGTGGTATCTGTAAACAAAATGCAAATTATCAGCAAAGGCAACCTTTAATGAACCATGAGATTCCTGCCCAGCCATGGGTAAAAGTTGCTAGTGATTTGTTTGAGTATAAAGGTTCCCAATACTGTCTAGTGGTTGACTATTACTCAAAATTTCCTGAAATGGTAAAACTAGGGAATACGTCAACATCACGAGCTGTTATCATAGCTTTGAAGTCAATATTCAGTCGTCATGGGATACCGAGAGTCCTAATATCAGACAATGGGCCGTGCTATTCGTCAGCTGAGTTTAAGAAGTTCGCCAAAGATTGGGAATTTGTTCATGACACGTCCTCACCAAAATTTCCCAGATCAAATGGATTTTGTGAGAGATATGTGCAAACTGTTAAACAGTTACTGACAAAAGCACAAGACCCATACTTGTCAATTATGTAATATAGAGCAACCCCAATTGCAGACATAGGGTTGTCCCCAGCCCAGTTATTGATGGGAAGAAGATTAAATACCAAGCTACCCACTCATGCTGGTTTACTCAAACCTGAACCTGTAAATGCTGAATTAGTCAAACAAAAGTTGAATGACAAACAAACAATTCAGAAGAAATACTTTGATAGAAGTACAAAGTCACTGAATCCTCTAAAACCAGGTGAAATTGTTAGAGTTTGGGATCATGTCAAGAAGGAATGGAAACCAGCAAAAGTGGAAAGTTTGTCAGATAAACCAAGATCTTACAATGTGGTGACTGAGGATGGGTCTAAATTGAGACGGAATAGGCAAGACATCTTAAAGTCTGGTGAAACAAGCTTTATTCCTAGATTTATGGATCATGAGATGTCATTTAACCATGAGTCCCAACCCACAGTTATCCAGGTTGAAAGACCAAATGAAGTCACAGGTTTCTGAACCACACGTCTCTGAAGGTGTTAGAAGTTCAAGAGAAAGGAAGCAACCTGTGAAATTACAAGACTACCAAGTGTACAAGTAAAGTTCAAGTAGTCATAACATCATACAGGTTACAAAAGTAATGTGTGAGCTGAAGTTGTTTTATATTGATTTTTGATTGTGATTGTGATACTGAAACAGTGAAAAAAAATAAAATTAGAAATTTTAATAGAAAAAATCATTTTAATTTGAGTCAAATTCAGAAAGAAAAATCGTGAAAGTTAAAACAGGAAAGCAAAGTAAAAATTGGACTGTTTTGAAAGACTTGGAAATGATGTACAAAGAAAGATTTTGTAATGGTGAGATGTACATGTAAATCAAAGTGGTTGAAACTGACATGCAGGAGTAACAACAATGATAGTGTATGTAGTTGAACATAATGAAAGTACATTATTATGTTTGGAGTAAAGTTGTATACAATGTAACCAACTTTGTAGAAAAGGGGAAATGTTATGTATACTAGATTGATAAATGATAATTCCCTAGATGGTTATAAACCGTGCCTAATTCATATAATAGAAACCATGTTGTTTACATGAATGATGTAGAAACACTGATAATAAAGGCTTCTCTTCATTCACCTAGATTGTGTACACTCGTGTATTTTATACACTTATCCTATCTGTTCATTCTCTTCTACTTATATTGATAGGACAATACCCCATTGTCCTATGGTGGTACTTATTTACATATTGCTGCCCAGTCTCTCTTTTAGTGAACTTGCTCCCATGGAGTTAAGATACAGCTTATTTTGCTGTCTTGTTTGCTACTGAATTCAATTTGAACTTGCCTTCAATTTTTGACTTGAATTTGTTTTTAAGCTACTGCAGCATGTAGTTCTTGTTGTTTGCTTTTATATTTTGTTGTCTGTCTCTGAAGAAGAGCAGGAGATCTGCTCGAAACGTCGGTATATTTTTTGTCTGTTTGGTTTTGTTTGTCTGCTATGTGCACAGTGATTTTCATCACTTCCAGTGTACTTTTGCACTGTTTTTCTGACACTTTGGTGGGATCTGTAATTGGCCATCTAACTTTGCCTGTTTTTGTGCCTATACTGATTGTTTGGTTTATCGTGTCTACACAGTGATTTTCATCATTTGTTCTAGTGCACTTTTGTATTCCCATTGATCCTTTTTGTTTTTACAGGTTTAGCACTTCTGTGCTCCTCGGAACTGGTAATTTTTGGCTGTCGAACTTTGCCTACTTCTTATGCCTACATTTGCTGTTTTTGTCCCCCTGCATACTATCTAGTCTGTATTTTAATTGTTTCCCCACATCAAGTTGGTGTACCTTGCTCTTTTTCTTTCCTGATGAAAATTACTTTATTCCGGTGTCACATTCTTATACTGTGACAACATTACAACATTTCTTACTTGGATTCTTGATTAAAAGTTCATCAGGACTGTAGTATTCCATTAATTAAACATTTCTTCTCTGCAAGTCCAATCACTTACTGCATGGGACGTTTCAAGAGCTAAGGTCTGCTCTTTTCATCAGCAAGATGTGATGCACTGATCTGCTTGAGTTCAAATTAAGCCACCTTTATGATGTATTGATCACTGGTGATGAGAGTGTTACTTCAATCAATACCAATAACAAGTCAACTGGCAACATACTCAAGCAGATCAGTGCATCATCTGGCTGATGAAAAGAGCAGACCTTAGCTCTTGAAACGTCCCATACAGTAAGTGTTTCAATTGGACTTGCATAGAAGAAATGTTTAATTAATTTCTTACTCGGAATTTCGAGTGTATGGTTGCATCCATGTTGCAGACGTACAATAGGTGTGACGGCGGATCGTGGAGATGAATTAGGTCTACCTATATCACCCCGTTGTGTCAGATTAACCATTGCGGGTAGAGACCACCTACCGCCACCGTCTATAAGATCAATCCAAGCATTTCCCGTAAACCTGAAGATAAAACCCGGTAAAAATCAGGTAATTTACAGAGGAGGCTTAAAGGCATTCCTACAATGCACTATGATTGGGAAATTTGATCAATATAACCTAATTTTAAAGGCAAAGTCCCCATTGCCGCACACACACACAAAATGGTAATTTTAATACTGCAGCCAACGAGCTAATAGTGAGACTTATAACTTATATTTGACTTTCTTACAGAAAACATTCATATTGTCCCACTGCATTAATTTTATTCATAAGTCTCGATGTTTTGAATGTTAAATAAAAGGATGAAAACACCAGATATTTGCACACAATCCCAATGCAAGGTATGCTCAACTGGGCCACATGTGTACAAAAGCCATACATACCAAGGTCAGAAATTATGGGAATGCCTTTAAACATCCTTTGGGTAATTTACATGTACATTGGACTTTATGAATGGATATCATGAAACACCTTTTTAATTATTAGTATTATTGGTATTGTTGGTCGAAACAGTCAAAACATTTTCATTATCTAAATCAATATATTATTGAAAAATACCACTTTGATGTTTTGCAAAAGTTCATTCTACAAATATATGTTTTGAAAACTTGCTTGATTTATTGTTGTTAAATGAGTAATGAATACGTTTTACAAAAGTGTTGTTGTTTCAGCCCCTTTTACAACATAACTCACGAACTACAGGACCTGTAAAAGTACATCGCTATGAAATGATCAATACAATTTTTGCCAAAGCTCACTACTATTCGCAAGATGCGGTGAACTACCAAATCGCAACAGTTTAAAATCGTTGCTAACCTTAAGATACATCAGTACCGATTACCGTAAACGCGTAATCACGGGTAAGGTGGTACTACACCCCTTGATAAATTTGTGACTATTTGCATTTTCTCAAAAAATAATAACACACTGGTAACCAAAGTTATATTATAGGGCAAGGAATCCAGTAACTACACTGGAATTTCAGTGACTCAAGACAAGCGGTACGTTATTTATGATAAGAAAAGTGGTACCGCTAGAATGTACCTCATTTCTTAACATAAATAATGAACCCCTATAATATAGGTGACTAAAATTTGCAAATTTAGTCACAAAATTTATCAGGGGGTGTAGTACCACCTTAAATAGCTACTAAAACAACATAATTTGTAATACAAATTAGTAAAAAAATGCAGACCTGACTCCAAATTCGGGAGTTGGCGCATCGTAAACAATGGAGTTGACACCAGTAGACCAATCTTCCTCTGTGCTGAAATCCGTGCAGTAAAAAGACATTGGACTTACTGATCCAGAACAACCGGAATAGCACTCGAGATTACCCTGGCCTGATACTAGTTGTGCTGAATCGATACGAGTTTGGTCACATGTTAATCCACTATAGGAACGTCTCCAGGATATTCGCCATGAAATTTCAACCTGTATGTATAATTTATGTATAGAATATAAAAAAATGGAGAGCATGCTCATTTGGCATGTTGGCTTCTAATTAGCGCAGGACGCATTATGTCAAACTAATAATTATACAGAATTATGTTTTCTTCACAATGTAGAGCCTATTGTATAGAGCTATAAAAACTCGGACTAAAATGAATTAGTTTTTTTTTGCAAGTACCAGCAAGTAGCCTATATTTACAGTAGCCACATCTTGGCCCGTATAAATAAGTCAAACACTCGCGTGCTTCGTGTAAACGTTACCCAACCTGTAGAAATCCGTTTTCCTGAAAATCGCCGAAGAGTTTTTATAATTTTCTCAACGAAAATACACACATTTTGTAAAAAATGGTACGTGCATATTGTAAATTCTAATTTTCTGATGGTAATGTTATCACATCATCTCCATATGTATAAAATTGAACATATGTCTATAATAATATAAAAGGGCTGCACACGCGTATTATATTGGTACACATACAAAGAACATTATTTGTCATGCAACCATTACCATACTAACCATAGTACTGATAATAACCTACTCCATGTATTTAAACCATATTATTATATTTTATTTTCTATGTAATACCAGATATACCTGTAAGTTTTCGGTGAAACATATGTCGATGTTTTACATGTTTGACACATTGATATTGTAAAATATATCCTATTCATTTTAAAGGAAGGTTTGAAGCGCCCTAACATAGTTATTCTCGTTTTTCAAAACCAGTCATCATGGACTACAATATAAATGGTATATAGGCCGACTCGTTAGACATATAGGCTGATAGTTGTTATAAAAAAGCTGTGCTAAATGGCCCAAATATCCTCAAAGAATGAAATAGTCGGGGTTTCCCCATTTGCTGTTTGTCATACGTAAATGTATTTCTATGTCTGATCAGCAAATTGGTTAAAATTTAGTTTTCTTATGTTGTTGACTTCGAATTTGGTCGAGATTCGGATTAATGATGCCGCCAAACGTACCAGGCAAACGCAAAGTCGAACGTTTCAAAAAGCGTAAGCAATGGTAAGTACACATATGTAAATTTTAAAAGATTATGTTATTGTTTATAACAGGACGTAGGTGATTAGGTCTCATTATCTTCTTAAGCTTAGTTTCTGTTTTGATGTGATCAATATATATATTTTCTTAATATTTTACGTCAGGGCCATACAAAGTTGAAATACACAGAAAAAAGAAATAAAATTTAAAAAAAGAAAAAGAACAATTACCAAAAAACACACTGAATTAAAAAAATAAACACGAGGCGGTTCCGCACCATAGCTGAACCATCATGGGGCTTTTGGATATAATTATCTTTTTGTTCCCTGTTGGTCAGTTGGAATAGTAAGTAAGTAAGTAAGTGAGTGAGTGAGTGAGTGAGTGAGTGGTGAGTGAGTGAGTGAGTGAGTGAGTGAGTGAGTGAGTGAGTGAGTGAGTTAAAGTAAGTAAGTAAGTAAGTAAGTAAGTAAGTAAGTAAGTAAGTAAGTAAGTAAGTAAGTAAGTAAGTAAGTAAGTAAGTAAGTAAGTAAGTAAGTAAGTAAGTAAGTAAGTAAGTAAGTAAGTAGGTAAGTAAGGTAAGCAAGCAAGCAAGCAAGAAGTAATATTTGACTAATATAGGCCGAGTTTTCATAGTTTAGCAAAAAAAAGGAAAGTGGAATAATTGAATAAAGCACTGGTACGGAATTAGAAATATGTTGGATGGGGAGGGGAGCAACACGTAGATCCGGATGGACAAGGGCCCTAAATTTTAGTTTGGTCCAGAATTCTAAAACAAGTAAATCAGGCCTGCGATGATGATACCTTTTATCTGGTAATGATATTTTGTGATAAAGATCTAGACAGCATTCAATAATTTCATCCCATTATACCATTATTACCATTTAATATTTACAACGGCGTAAAAGTGTTAAAAATAAATACTTTCAGATAAGGGTATAAATCCACGGTTTGTTTAAACGGTCACTCCATGCAGAGGTACACTTGGGTCTCGAACAAAATGCTCAAACCAGGCTAAAAGCCTATATATATCAGTTACAGTTCAAACAAAGTATTTTAGACAGAAAACATTTGGTTCAAATTCACTGCAACACACACAAAATATCTTATAGTTTATTTTTAATTACCTGATTAGATTCATCAAGTGAATCCCATGTAATAATAGCTCCACGAAAATGTGATGCATTAAGCGTTGATATAAATGACGAAAACCAAAACAGCAGCAGAGAAACTGACGCAGTACCTCTGTGCCCAACCGCCATGTTGGGCCTTCTGATAGAAAAATCAAATTCGGCTCATATACAATAATTATTGTTAATATTACTATGGTCAGTCTCAAAACGAAATGAAATTTCACACGCGCGTTAAACACACACAATTCTCTGCCCGACTGCTTTCAATAAATATGTGTATTGTGAGAGTGCTTTCTGTTGTTTGCTATTCAGCGTTTACTTTAATGATGATGTATTGGTTGGGAATTCCCCTTCATTCGCAATGACTGTACTATTTTTCATAACCTTCAACCATAGCACTAGTTCCATGGTCCGCACGTCGTGATTTGAAGCTAGGGCACGTCGAAGGCATGCTTGGTGTGTGCACACCGTGTGTGCATCCTGTTGGCCTATATTAAAAGTATTAGAAATCATAGGCTACCTCTACATTAACATGATGAACAAAAGAAGCAAAGTCAACCAGAGCTATTAAGATTGAAAAACAGAACTTCAGAAATAACAAAACAAAGACAAAAGTCAAGACGAGCAAGACAATATATGAAACTTGACTCATGTGCATAATAGAAATAACTTAATGCCACTCCTCTATACCCTTCTGTACAATATGTAGTTGAAATTCCGCAACGTCAACATTTGTCCGACTGCCAGTGGGTATGACGTTGTTTTGGTGTCCATAGTTTTGTTTTTGATGGATATTACTTCTCAAGACCACCAACTTCAAAAATAAGTTTACTGGAACTATGTCAGCATTGAGTATTTTGAGATATGGCGGGTCAAAGTTAACACAGAGGTCATAATTCAACTTGCTCAAATGCTGTTAAAAAGTTCTTTAAATTATTCCTCTTGTCATGGCGATCAAGTATACTTTTACCTATCTGAGACATTCTCTTCTGGAGTTATAAGCAGAAAGGTCAAAGGTCACTATTTGACCACCACAGGGATCAAGCACGAATCACATGGTTTTATTTAAAATAAAACCATATTAACCATAAAAACGAATAAAAAACAGATATTCAAAATTCCCGCGCCGAAATTGTCTAGCGCAATGATGTCCCAATAATTCAATGAAGCCTGACGACAAATGAGCACAAATAACCATTGCTTCCTGACACCCCCTCGAACCACTTCTCTGGCAACCTCCGCTGGCTTAAAGAAGTGTTCCGATGTATTATAGTGATTAAAAACTGCAGCTTGCTTACTTACTTACTTGCTTAATTCGAGTGGTGTCCTCGAACTGTGATGGCTTTCCACAACTTCCTGTCCTCCATTGCTGTCTTGAAGTCTGCTGCCTCCAGTCCAGTGTCATCTTCCAGAATGTCAATGTAGGTCAGAGCAGGTCTTCCAGATTTCCGCCTCCCATGCTTGGGTATCCAATGAACCATTTTTGATGCGGGCTTCTCACTTCTGGAACAGTGGCCAGCAAACCGGGTTCTTCTTTCCCTGATCTTGTGGCTTATTTTGGGAAGATCTCCATATAGGTCTGCATTAATTATGTTCCTTCCAATGCACATTCAGAACAGTTCTTAGCATGCGGGTGTAACAGCCATCCTGACCTTTTGCAAGTTTAGGGGTGATGGTCCATGATTCGCATCCATAAAGCAGCACCGACTCCACTGTTACAGCAAAGATTCGAAGTTTGAAACTCCTGGTAAGAGTTGACCTCCAGATTTTCTTAAGTTTGCACGCCCTCCTTGCTGCTGCGTTACGTAACTTTACATCCCTTTCTGTGCTTTTCATCCAAGCGCCTAGGTATTTGAAGTCATCTACCTCCTCTAGTACTACACCTTCATTTGTTGTGATGTCTTCTCTCCTGATATTGTAGGACATATACTTTGTTTTACTTCCATTCATCTTCAGGCCCACTTTAGCAGCTGAAGTCTCCACTCTATGAAGCAGTTCTTGTGCTTGGTGTATTTCCTCAGACAACAGTGCAATGTCGTCAGCAAAATCAAAGTCTGTCACCACGACTGGGCCAACTCTCCTACTTCGCCTCTTTTCCAGATGGAATCCTAGCTCCTCTTCGTTTCCTTCAATAGCTATTCTCAGTGCAAAGTCGAGGGCAAACACAAACAGGTATGGGGTGATATTACTTTGGCTTTTGTTTTTTGGTACATTCTGCCAATAGTTTCAACAATGAGTTCCGGAATACCGTAGGCATGGAGTATCTTCAACATCTTGCCTCTATGGATGGTGTCGAAAGCTTTCTTGAAGTCGATGAATGTTATTATCGCTGGCAGGTTATGCGCCTTCACCTCTTCAATCAGCCTACGCAGTGCAGGGATGTGTCCAACACTGTCGTTCTACCAACTCCAAATCCATTCTGATTTGTTCTCAGATGCTGGTCAATTTCAGGTCTGATCTATTAAGTATCATTCTGTTGTAGGTTTTGGCTATGATGGAGGTTAGACTGATACCGCGATAGTTGTTTCCGGAACTAAGATCTCCTGTTTTAGGGATAGGAACAATATTAAATATGGACCATTGATCCTGTTTCTTCCCTTTGAGAAGTGCGTCATTACAGAACCCTAACACAATGTCATCTAGGTTGCATCTCTTCAGTACTTCTGGAGGTATGTTGTCCTCTCCACAGCTCTTTCCCTCAACCAAAGATGCTTTAGCTTCTTCATATTCTTCTTTGTCAAATGGCCCCACTTTAATATCAAGCTCGTCTAAAACTGGTGTTATTTCTTCTTCCTCATCACCAATGTCAGGAGGACTTCCAAGAAGGCCTTTGAAGTGGTTGTACCAATTGATGACCCTTTCACTTTGTGTATTTCCCTTCAACTGACCTGTACTGCATGCCTTTCTTCCAGTGATGTCATTGATCAGTTTCCTACTTTCACCATGTTTGGAGTTGACACGCGCTCTTTCAACCTCTTGCAACCTGCCATTTAGGTCTGCCTCGATGACTTCATTGTATGCATCATCAAGGTTTTGCAGAGTTCTGGAATTATCTAGTGAAGGCGAAATTGAAATACCTTTTATTTTATTGCATACCATGTGACTGCTTCATGGGAATATAAACTTAATAATGGGCAATATTTGGTCTTGAGTGAAGATTTGCCATTGCTGGAAATAGTATCCTCAATGGCTCCGTTTCCGTTACTTCAATTGACAGTGCGGAGTACTGAGATTGCAAATGGTGATATCTGGGAAAGCACTACCGAGATTCAAATTGGTGAATGTGCCTCAACTATAGGTAGGCATTTTTGTTTCAACAGCACATAATCGTGCAAATCATGTTTAAGTTGTCATATTTGGCAGATGAATAGTAATAATAGTATTAATCAATCTACAATCCCGCGCGAAAAGCTTGGGACAGTTAGCTGATTTTACGCATCCCCACTCCCCTTAATTCAATGTTGAAGTACAACATTAATATCATAAATATGACCATATCTCCTAAACGCGTTGTTCGATTTTGATCATTCTTTCAGCTATGAATAGATTAATAAATTTGCCATCTTTTTATAAACGGTTTTATAAACTTGTCAATCCTTTTATTTTTAATATAAAGATATATGCAAATTCACGTTATCAATATTAGGACAGTTTGTTTATTTCACGCATCCCCGCTCCCCTTATTCAATACATCCCCGCTCCCCGTATTCAATGTTGAATGGTGAAAAATAGTGGAAAGTGGTTGAGCTCAATCTGTGCTCCAACATTGTTTCGGGGGCGAGGGGGAGGAGTAAACAAATACATAACATGACCTATGAAACCTATCATGTATTTTCAGCGTCATGTTCAATTTACAGGAATTTGATCTTTCAAACATCATCTGTCCCAACGATTTTCGCACAAGATTGTAGGCTATGGGGACATTTTAACAGCACCCTCATTTTACTGGTCATTGAACTTTGTACAGAGGGTCAAGTTCAAAATAATTCAGACCTGTTAAAAAGTATAAGGATCTCAAATTATTTGTCTTGTTGCAAGAAATAAAAAGAACAGAGAACAGTTTTTTACTTTTAAGGGGGCTTTCTTATCCAGAAAACACAACAATTGTCAATGTCAAATTGACTCAATAGAACTTTTAAAATGCGACTCAATGGGTATTGTCCGATTTTGATGTGTTACGGAGGCAACGAAACATCCTAAACTATTATTTTTCTGATTTATCATGGAAAGACAAATAATTATAGATCATTTTCAACAGAATCGGAGCGTTTTTCATTTTTTGCTCCACGTGGAGCCAAAATTAGACCTATGACGTCAAAATGTAACATTTTGGGCATAACTCCATAACCGTACGTCGTAGATAGGTCAAACTATACTTTTTTCTAGACTGGAGGAACACATTGCTTGTGTTTTCACCAATTCTAAGCAATTTTGAACTTGACCTCTGTGTAAAAGTTCAACGACCTTTTTACCACCAAATAAGGGCGCGGTTAAAATGCCTGCATGGCCTCTAATGATCAATGATGTTAAGTACTGTATCTAACAAATACAGCAAATTTAACATGATTTGTACGATAGTTACGGGAATTTATTGGACTATAATGAGGATATGAATGTGCATAAATGACCAAGTTTGTTACATATGTTGGATTTAAATATATAGCCCTATGAAAAAGGGACTGTCAGATGGAAAAAAAGTTTCACCCACGAGTAGAATTTGTTTAACATATTATTATATTTTATAATATATTTGAATCTAGATAGTTTTAAATACAGACTTGACATTTAATATGGAATATTTGTTCGCAAAATTCCAAACTGGTCTGGTAGGGGTCTACATAAACCGCACGGGCTAAATATCATTTGGAGTGTGTCGGGAGATGATGTAAAATGATTGTTGGACAGAAAATGTACTTTCCAGTAGTTTACATTATGGCGCTCATAATTTAGCGAATTCGCCTAAAATGGCGGATTTAAGGAGACTGAATTTGATTTTTGTGGGGGTCAAATTTCTGAATTTGAGCAACATTATTCTGATATTATCAAATTTATTGAGGTTTGAGGCGATGTTTACTGAACCTAAATACCAATAAGTTCGTCAGAACTGAAGGGCACTTGTAGTCTACCAGTTTTGAAAGTGGAGGGAGCTTTTAAAAATATGGCTCTTAAAAGTGGTACGCACTCAGATAGTTTGAATGGTCCCCTGGGGCCAAATGTTATAAACTTGCTGTATACAAAGAAACAGCGCGAATTCATTGGACAACCAGGAATCCGCGCAGTTGTTTTTCTACCGTAAGTTTATAGCATTTGAACCCAAGGGGCCATTCAAACTTTCTTAGTACGTACCACTTTTAAGAGCCCTATTTTAAGCTCCTCCCATGTTTAAAAAAATTGATACATTGCAAGTGTATTTCAGCTGTGATGAATGCCAATTGCTGACGAAGTTTAAGAAATATCACCTCAAACCTCTATAAACAGAACAATGTTGCATAAAGTCCGAAATTGTGTCCCCAACAAAGCTCAAATTCAGCGTCCCTAAATCCGGCATTTTAGGCAAATTCGCTACATTATGAGCACCATATTATACACTTATGGAAAGCACATTTTCTATCAGACAATTATTTTACACCATCTCCCGACACACCCCAATTAATATTTAGCCCGTGCAGTTTATGTAGACACCGTCGGACCAGTCTTGGAATTTTGTGAAAAATTATTCCATATTTAATGTCAAGTCTGTACATTGTGTGTTAACAATATACGTTATATAACCGTTTTTACTTTATTTTACCAGATTCATTATTATATCTTTTATAAGACAATGTTTGATTTGAATTTTACAAATAATGTTAAAAACACACAAAAATGTGAAGCTTTGTAAAAATCTCTTACCACTTACACAAAGCTTTTAATATTGACATAATTATAAAACAAAGGGAAATTATCATAGAAGTATTAATTTGGTGTTTTTCTTTTTGGGCGAGAAATGCGGAGCATTTCTCGCCCTTTGCGCTGGGTTTTGACATACATATTGGTCACAGCGTTGCAGAAAATATTCGTGCTGTCTATATACTCGGGAAATTACAGAGGCGAGAGTGTTTATGAAAATTTGTAATTATTACTTCATTTTGATATCTAATCAGTGCTATAAAGTCATTTTAGGCAGCAATGTGTTTGTATTAAAAGAAATAATAAAACATGTTGTTGTAGAACTAGAATTACTTTTATGCAAATCCGAAAGTTGCAACCACAGAGGAGTAAGATAACACAGAGCGCGTACCACCAGTCAAAGTCTCCGCCTCATCCGATAATGAGGGCCGATTGTTCCATGAAATGCGACAGGCGAGACTGCTACACAATTACCGCGTATTTTCATGGTCTATCGCGTAATCGCGAAAGCACGCAACGCTATATTGCGTATACGCGAAGGCAGGCAGCGCTGGCGTGATTGTTAGACACTGCACGATCGAACAATCGGCCCTCATGAATATGCGAGAACTTACCGTATACAATACACGGGGACTTTGACTGATGGTACGCGCTCTGTCTTATCTTACTCCTCTGTGGTTGCAACAGATTATTTTCATTTCTTTGTTTGTCAAGCATGATTGCCAGTTTTTACGTAACATTGGGCGCAAGGTACCACTAGGGCGTAAACAGATTAATTTACCGCGCCTACTGATAGTCGGTCACCGAATCAACTATTCACACACCGGATTTATTTGTCAACCTCACTGAGTCAATTAATCTATGTCAACATGTCCAGATAAGAGCTGGCTATCTAATTCGGAGATCGTCTTTGTTTACTAAAGAGATTACTGGGTACTAGCATTGGTTTGAATTACTTTGCGGAACTTTTTACGGTGAAAATATATTCGATTTGTAAGAAAACGAGAGTATGTTTGGCCGTTTCAACGAATGAAAACGAGTGAGAATTTCAAAAGTTATGGTTTGAAGAAAATATGACATTAAAAGTTATATGCCAGGCCTATAATTGTTTCCACAGCATATGGTTTGAATTACTTTGCGGAACTTTTTACGGTGAAAATATATTCGATTTGTAAGAAAACGAGAGTATGTTTGGCCGTTTCAACGAATGAAAACGAGTGAGAATTTCAAAAGTTATGGTTTGAAGAAAATATGACATTAAAAGTTATATGCCAGGCCTATAATTGTTTCCACAGCGTGGCTGCACAATAATTCTGCTACACTGTGCATGCAAGCATAACAGTGAATTGAAAAGGGCGCGCTTCAAATTTGGCCAATTTTAGAAAACATCCATGTCGATAAATGAATTTCTTCATATGCTTCATTTATCGAAATTGTTTGAATTTTTAACATATGGTGTGTGAAGCCTTCCCGAGGCTACCATCGGGTCCCCTAAAATTAAAAATTGTTTTGTTTAAGAACTACTGCCTGTTTTTATGGATTTTTGAAGATCGCTCATAAATCAGTAAATATAGGCCTATTGAAGTAAAGGGACCTACCACCATTTAGCTGAAATACTAATCTTTCTTAGCATGTCAATTATTTCCGTCGACAACGAATGAAGCACTTCCCTAAAACTTGTTGAAGCAAAACATTAATCAATGATATTTTTAGGGAGTAATTTTCCAAACCACAATAGCTCTAAGCCATTGTGTGTGTCCAAGGCCATACTACTTTTGTACACGCGGTACAGTAAAATAGCTGTTCCATTTACCGATTGTCCTCCCATGTTAATCGTGATGACAAAATGTTAATTTAAGGTCTCATTGCAACTGAATTTTTATTTTTACTTTTCGGACTTGGCTTTGAGTAATGGTAACACATACCATGTTTACAGTAAAATGAAAATTATATTCCAGACACCGTCAAAATGTCAAACTTTTTATTTTTTTGTATTGTTTTTAAATAATTAACCGCAGTTCATTTATTCAACCTCATAAAAGGATCATTCTTAAAAAATTTACGATGAATGAACAGACGTTCATTAAATATTGAAAAAAACCCCAAAATTACTCATGCCTAATTTGCATAATAATATCATAAATACATAATTAACTGTAATTACCTAATTTGCATAATTAATTACTTTTTGTGTATTTTTTGTTATCAATTGAAAGAACTTTGTATACATATGTGTGCAAAAAAACCGCACCTTTATATCATGTACGGTTTTCTATTGGCATCAATTTTGCATATTAATTAGCTGAACTTAGTCATTTTTTGAGAGTTAATTTGTCTGCAGATTGGCCGAAATTGCTAAAATAGTATATTTGGTTAATTTATTATAATTATTCAATGATAGATTTTTAAATTTTGTTTTCTATAACGAAGTCAGGAAAGATAGGCATTTAACATGTGATATTTAAATTAACGCTGCTTTTTCAAGCAAGCGTCCAAATAAACCTTCAAAATCTCGAAATGTGCCGATTTTGTCATTACAGCCATTTGTGGCAGGATTTCATTCCATCTACGAGCATCTTTAAATTGACACTACATCACAATGCATTGACCGATTTCAATTCTGTTTTTTGATTTTTGATGCTTTAATAAAGCTCAATAATGTAGGAACATTAAATAACGTGTTTCTGCTGCGATTATTTTTGAGGTGATATACCTAATATTAACGAATAAAATCTATGGTTATAATCAGGCGTTCATACATTTGCAGACCTCCTGGAGACCAGCACAGCATGAGATGCGAGTGTATTGATATTACATGATTAAAACATAGACCCTATTTCCAGGGTCTATGATTAAAACCTTTATGGACGTAAAAGTCAAAGTAACAATATCCTATATCCTGTATCGTTTTATGGATAAAAATGACTCAAAATGTCATTAATGAAATAATTGATTTCTTAAACATCAGTTTTGTTTTTTCAACGGGAAAAATTCGATGCAATTTCAGGGCCTATCTATGATATGATATGGGCATAATTTATACATGTAGGCCTATTGAACAATGTACCCCCATTTGACATGTATTAAAAATAGGTAGGTAAACAAATGAATTATTGTATTAGTCTATCAATTATAAATAAAATGACTTAAGTGAATCCACCTTTTCTTATTTGATCATGTTGATTATTAAATAATTATTATGGCATTCAACAAAATGATTGAAGAGAAAACACACAATGCAGACTATAGAATTCATAGCTTCGCCGGAGTATCGGACTAACAACCAACACATTCAAAAAAGTTTAAAAGTTAAGATTGGAGCATGGAAATAAGAGACATTCTTACTTCCATGATTGGAGTGAGCAGTCTTTATAATTTTATAATGTGTTATAGTAAGTATACATTGCGAATTAATATAAAATTAATGTCATGTATATAGGCAAGTGGCAGTTTTAGCCAATTAGCTACAAACTGCAGTGTATTTCTTAATATTAATAATGTGCTAAGGTAGCCTAAAAGGCAGAAAAGCACAAAAAGACAGAACAATTTGGAGTAATGAATTAAAGAGTTGACATGAAGTTATAGGAGTTAATGTTTGGTTTGCTTTTTCTGTGTGCATGTTCTCATCATTGATGGTTTGGTGGACTGTCATGAAACATGATGGATCCTAAAAAAGCGTGATCCTGAAAATGCCTTCCACCAAACTAATTACAAGACCTCTTCTGCATTGAAGCTGGCTTTCTCTTTTAAAGTGAATTTTTATTGAGATCGCATGCAAACATTGAACATCTCATTTACATAATAATGAACCCATGTCTGTGAGCCCATTTTAGTGACCATTATCTTATTTACATAATGGTTTTGGATTCAATGTTTAATTGGCATAGTCCTCTAAATATTTTACCGTAAAGTCCTATGGTGGAGGGCCTTTTTGTTGTGTAGTCCTACAAAGGTGGGTGACTGCTGGAGTGCTGGTACATGTTTTACCGTACAGTCCTATGTGTTTATTTTGTTGTCCTAAATTTGATTGCTCTCCTTGGTCTCTTCGTCATTTAGATAACTTTCAACACCAACCTTCCTAGTTTAATTCTTTCAATCAAAATTTCACTCCTCTGCTAATGATGACAAGTGAAAATCGAAGTAATACTGCAATATCAATATGGAACTACACCTTTATCTTGACAATTAATTTGCTCGCCCTATTCCTTTTAAAGGAATTTTTATTGAATTACAGAGTGTCCAGTAAAAACAGAATAGCCATGGCTCGCTGATTAGAACAAAATGAAAACGAATTAATCGTTAGAAGTAATGGTGCTTCGATTCAATATTCGGGATGACTTTAGGGACGCACCATTAGATTCTTAAGGGTGTGGGGGGGGGGCATGGGAGTTTTGGTCAGGCGAATTTATTTCGCCTCTGAAGGCAGCAGTATTTATTTTTCAATTATAATGTATACCTTTATACAAAGTTGGGTGGGGAATTTTTATTTTTACTCATCAGTAAGGCACATTTTTTTTCGTCTCATTAGTGGGCGAAGTTTTTTTTCGTCTCACTAGGGCGAAGTTTTTTTCTAAAAACTCCCATGCCCCCCCTGGAAATCTAATGGTGCGCCCCTTAGGCCTATGTGGCATAAATTGATAACTGCAATCAAATTTATGACAACCACACGATGAGTTGCGTATCTGTCTAATTTGGCCTTGTCCACTCCACAAACAGCCAAACACAATCTCAAATCAGTCATGTTTTGACGGATATTCATGTTGTCGATTTAACCTTTAATTAGGTAAAAAAGGGTTTGTCTCGATCTCAGCTTTCCGCACCTAAAGGTTTTTTTGTCAATTACACAATTGAATACCTGAATGAAACAATAACCCAAGTCCGTATTTTTTTGGACAAATTGAAATTGGAATTGTTGCTTTCATACATGAAAGACTATCCTCTGTGTGAACGATAATCCCAAATTCATTCTCTGACATTGCAGAATCCCCCAGCTTCCCGTACACCCCTCGGTGTTAGGTAATCTTTTTTGTTTGTTTTTAGTTTTCTCAAAATCAACTGTCATGGATTTTGGTCATTGCGCGTATTTAGGTATTCAATCAGGTAAATTGAAATTGCCACAAACATTTTTAACAAGAAATTATTTTTTCCCTCGTGTCACCACTTTTAAACCGGAGACTGAGTGTATGGTTTACTCCCTAACCCTTTATCAGAGATGGACAAATTACGATGACGTTGCATAAAGTTTGAATCGACCAAAGACAAAAGAAAACTATTCATCAGTGGTATTTTGGCGATTCTGTACATTTTTCTTTTCGTTAGTCACCACTTGCGCAGTAGATACTTCATAAGGAGGCGGTGATTCAAACGTGTTGTACAGCGGTGGACCTGGAACCTGTAAAGGATGGAAATCTGAAAGAAAAAAATGATAAATTTGAGCTTTACCTGTATAACAATACTGAATAATTAGGGGATAATTATTGTCACATCTTCATTTAATGAGGATTATTGCAGGTCAAAATATCACAAATGCCTTTTACAGCAGTTATTTCAGAAAATGTATGCACACCCCTATGGAGGAGTTTAGATTTCAGGTGTTTTTGTCCAGTCATGATTGTTGGAAATCCATATTATATACAAGGCAAAAAATCCATCAAAAATAGTTCAAAATCAAATATCCTGAATTTTAGAGGCTCCTTTTGGACAATTGCGTGATTTTTCATTCATTTAATTGCATTTCCAAGCATTTCCAGTAACATTGACAATTGGAATCCAGGAATTTTGGACCAGTGTCTACCAGGAAACACCCGGCAAAACACCCATCACTAACAGGGACGTGAAGTCTCAAAAGCAATAATAAGAGTGTTGAAGACTTGTTTTAATGCATACTAACCTGGTTGAAAGTGTGGTGTGACGTCATTCTCCGAATAAATGCTACCACTATCAAGATGAGATATATAGAAGTTTGTTCTTCGTAACTGTGTAATAAATTAGTAGAATGAGAAGCAAACTTTATAACTCTTTTCGCCATAATAAGCAATATATCGGCTCTTCTAGAAGTACGGCTTATTCGCAGCAAGTCTACGACCTTGGTAAAAAGTACTTGGATCACTTGGCACACCTTGCAGAAATTCCGTGCACGAGTTTTTCATGATCATTGAAATAACGCATATTGTGTTTGGGGTAAACTGGACCTCTAGGACAATGACTTCCCTTTCCCCGTCAACCGCTGTTGGAACACATTGGAAAACTGCTGAAAACATAGACATTTTTCAACATTTTAAAGGGAAGGGGTGGCAGTTTTCCGTTCTTTACACGATAGTGTTCCAAGACCTTTTTTTACAAGATTGTAGGTAAAAACACTCCATGGTGGCGGTTAGTTATGGCCAACATCATACACTAATTCGTGTTGAAGTATTCTCCTTATACTCTGATCAGCTTGTAATAGGCGGGACTCATAACATCGTGGATTGATACAGAATTGCGTATACACAGCTGGGCGCAGTACCTACGCGAAGTGCGTTTTGTGTATTGCGTGAATGACGCGCGCTTTTGTGAATTTACGCGAGCGTAAGTTTGGACTTTATTGACCCGCGCAGTAACAAAAACAGAATAATTCCCGCCTATTACGAGCTGATCATAGTATAGAAGTGAATCACAAAATCATTGTTCCATTATCAAAGAAAGGGTGATACGATGGATCGCCACAGTTGATGAGAATTTGACACCATTATGATCTAATATTTTACATTAAATAAGGTAGAACCAGGCCGGATTCCGCCCAGGTAGAAGTTGTACAGCAAATTTCACATTGCACATCCTTAGAAGAATAATTGAAGCATTCCGGAGCGATCAACTTCTATTCGCCGTCACATTTATCGATTTTAAGAAGGCTTAATTGATTCAATCAACAGGAGCGTCATGTTTTAACAGTACTCTTGGAGTTGTTGTAAAGTACACTTTGCTATAGGTGTACTTTAAGAGTACTGTTACGGTGGATGGCAACATCTTAGGGTATCCACCGGTGTGCTTCCGGTGGGTGTTCTGGCCCCATTTTTGTTCAAACGTAACACACCTTCGTCAGTCAAGTCGATATCTAGCCAAGATTATAAATGATCTGGATTTTTCTGACGATATTGCTTTGTTTGAATCCCGGCTCCCGCACTCTGTGTATCCGCGGGTATTCATGCTGTCGGAAATTTCGCGCGAATTATGGGCTGATTTCTGCTGAAGAAACGCCATTTGCGAAACACACAAAAAAGGGGCCATTTGTCAAAACACATTCGCAACATTGAAAAAAAGGTGTTCTTTAAATATGAATCAAGTAAAATAAATGTGCATATTCAATAATTTATCATACTCATAATATTGATCGAAATTCTTATTTTGGGAAACAGAAATGCGCAAACCTTACTCAGTTTCAGAACTTGTCGTACGCGTTTCTGTCAACATGGTAAAAAAGCGGTATCTTTAAAATATCATGATCATGGAAACAACGTCTACTTTACACAAAAGTGTTCCAAGACTTTTTTTCCAAGATTGTAGGTAAAAGCACGGGTGACCTAAGTACTATCAGAGGTATTCCTGCTATCTCTTGCTGCAGCCCCCGGGCTGCAGCCACCTATTGCAAAAGCAAGATATAAAAGAAACCATGTAAAATGTGTACTTACCATGTCATCCTGTTTGCTTCTATGATAAAGTTTCTTAGCTGATACGATGCTTCCCTTTATTGCAAACAAAATCTCAGCTACGGCTATTGATGCTAGTATGGAATCAATCGCCACACGCGCTTGGAAAGGTACCTGAATTACCAACACGCAGTTAAAAAAAAAGGCATGATTCATTATAATTACAGGTGAGGTTGCATTAGTTAACTTACCGCCAAAAAGGTTTATTAAGGTAATAATAGAAATGATCGTAAAGAAACCTTATAGATCCGAATATTTTATTATGTCAATACTGAAGAAGTAAAATCATATCTTGACGTTTCAGGTGCAGGGGCGTAGCAAGAGCATCAGGGGCCCATGGACAAGGAGCAGTACGGGCCCTTTTAGTCAGGGCGGGATTTAGCCTACCTTATGGGGGCCCTGGGCTAGGCCAAAATTTGGAGGCCCCGAACTCACGTGCCGAGGACGGATGAAGGCATATGCACTCATGTCAGTGGCCAAGTTTTGGTTTAACTAAAGGGGGACTAAGTCAGACTAACATATTTTGTTCAATTCAATTTCAGACTTTTTTGGCCCCAGATCAACATGAATTTCGCTAATTGAATTTGCGCGAAGCGCGGAAAATTGTACAATTTTGCCCTATTTTGACCAAAAAAACATGTTGTTATTGGGGTTAAAAGAAAGATGCATAGGGCAATTTTGGGGGCCCTGGACCCGGGCCCATCTGGTCCAATGGTATAAAAATCCGGCCCTGCTCTCCATTATCAGCCCTTATCTAATTCTCGCTTTTGTGCTCGGGGCCCCTGAACCCTCGGGGCCCATGGACTTCGTCCATCCTGTCCCCCAGCTTGCTACGCGCCTGTTCAGGTGCAATTTTACAAGTGAATTCTCAATTATTAAGAGTTACGATTGAAATTAGGTAAATTTATAATTGACGCGAGCTGAGTATTGAAAGCAATATTATAACATTTCCGTAAGAAATAGAATTTTATTTCATTCCACCAAAATGTTTTCTCTGTCATATGTCCCCTTTTAATTTTGACCTGAACAGATGAGACAAAATCAAGCAAATTGCTATTTAATTCCAGCGCATATGTCGCTAATGCATGTTACTGTCGACCGTGACTGAGGTTGCTCCTTTTGTTGTGTTATGACCTTTCCGCACGCCATACACGAACAGTGTTATGAACATTGTGTATGTGTTCGACTAATATTTTGATCGTAATAATTAAAAGACGTAGACTCCGTCATTTTAATCAAAATCTCAGATTTTGTCACTACTACAGTAAAGCCTTGATCTTTAAACAACATTTAAAGAATTTAAACAACATTGAGGGAGTCTTCAGCAAATGTTACATTTTGTCTTCGCAATACAAGAAATGCGTGAGTGCTTTAAATATTGAGTTTCAGTGAAATTTAAAAGCATTACTTTACCAATTTTACTTACCAACTTGTCATGTCGTTCTTCAGACGTTGCAGCAATACACGAAACAGTCATAATTAAGATGGCGCACGCAAGACTGCTTAATGAAAATATCAGGTACATAGTCACCTGCAAAAAATATTACTTTCTGTTATTTTACGGACAGTGCGTTTAATTATCAATTTCTGTAAATTAAGGTAATATAATATTAACACAAAGAGAAACACCAAGGAAGTTATGAAAGAGACTCTGTCGTTTGATTTCAATTATTAATATGTTAAAGTTCCTTGATGTCCTTGTTTAATAGTTGTTAACGTGCGCTATACCTAAGTACCAGCACACTTCAACAATTATTCCGCTGCCATTAGGATATATCAGAATCATGTCCGCTTCCACAAGTCCGCAACAGATGCGCAGGTACTCTCAGCCGACCTAGATCGTAATTACCCCCAGCAGATCCCAATTTTACACCTGGGTGGAGTGAAGCAATTGGGAATTAAGCCGTCTTGCCCAAGGACGCAACACACTGGCCGTGGTGGGGCTCGAACCCGCAACCTTTCGATTATGAAGCTCGCGCCATAACCACTAGGCCACCGTGCTTTTTTCGCATGTTCAGACGTTTTTCTGTTCAATTGATTATACATGTATTTCATATCATAACAAGTATACTTTACAAGTGACTAACTTTGGAATTTAGAGTGCTCAAACCCATTACAGGTGAGCTATAGAAACAAATTCAAAGTATAGACCTCTGGCAAGGCAACCGTTACTTAAAGTTTCACGGAATACCCTCACTTACGATCATTGGGTAAACCGATCATCAGACCGTCTGAATTTGTTTGTATTTCATATCATGTAGTTCATATTCATATTCAAGTCTACTAGCATATTAATTGTATTATATTTTCGTGGTTATGTTTTATTTCATGGATTTGATACAATATTTCATTTTGTAACTGCCAATGTCATGATGATTTTTCATGTTTAGAATTGGTAATGGATATTAAGGTTACGATATTAAATCATTTCACTCACCACACATAAGTTTCCTGGATTTCGTACCGATGAAACACCAAGAAACGCCGTAAATACGATCTGTAAGAAATAGCAGCCATGAAAAATCAGATTTGAATGAGAAAGATACAGTATGAAGTAACTTTATAGCGGGCGTCTCCTTCAACTCGAATCTTAACCTAATAGTAATCTCTGCGTCAAAATAAACGTTACAACAAAGAAGGATGGTCTCTTTCATCGCATGCTTTTGGTGGTAAAATGACCTTGACCCCAATCCCCACTTGTAAAGTCCCTTTCATAGTGCAGTTATATTGCACAGCAAACATGATTCGACCTTTGCAGTACTTAAACCTGGTTAACAGGAAACTACTCCAGCAAAATCAATCGATAAAGTCTAGTCTATCCTCCACATTGAATGGTGGACTGCACGTATGCCCAAACATGGCACTTGCCAATCAATAATCACCCACTTGAAATCCCATGACTCGCTGCACTGACCAAAGTTATGGCCAGATATGGGAGCTGTTTTTGCTGTTATCTGTCATTTACATATCAGGGAGGTACGAACATTTGCAGATACTCCACCTACTCAGTTTTTAGCCTACATGTAATGTATACATTATTCTTGATTGACATCAAGTACAAAAAATGTCCGTCAGGTGGTTTAGCTTTAATGCCCTTCGGAAGAGAGCGGCCTACAAGTGAGTGATAGTCACAGGGAATATTTCCAAATATCTAAATTAGCTAGAAATTTATGACATGTTACAAAACATATTATATTTTCTAGAATTTTAGAGAGTACAATAAATATTGGCCGGTTATTTTTCACACAGTGACGTTAACTAGGCAATGCCATATACCTCTAACATACACTGTTTGCAGAGGTCACACGTCAATGGTGAGAGCACTGTGTATTGTGCATATTAAAATGGACAGTAACTGCAGTATGTTGATACGAGAGCTAAAAACGTACAATGGGCCTGTATATAGTCTGAGGACAATCCCGTGCGCATGAAAGGTACCCTAAGTTACTCTTCGCAGTCATGAACTAGACCATGTGACATAACAAAAAAGTGATGGTAGACTTTTGGTACCCTGGCAATAACTCTGCTAGAGGTCATTGTACTTGTACAGGGGTCAAATTTCGAACTTGCTCAAATTGTGTTAAAATTATTCTTCTAGTCATAAGGAGCAACAAATATACTACTTTAATACTTACCCACACCCCCGAAACAACTGCAAATCCACTTTCACTGTATTTACAATCCAATCCTATGCTTACAAAACCAATTGCAATACAGAGAAATCCACAGATTCCTTGCAACAAAGCATTTCTCTTACATGCTTTATTCCAATCAGTTTTAGTGGAAGTCCCTGATGATGATCGCCTTTGCACTACAGGAGTAACTAATGATGGAAGTACGTACGGTGGAGGTCCAGTTGCGTTGGACTCAGTGTCTGGCCCATTTAGTATCTGTCCACTGGGAGAATGCTCTTCAGTCCACACTGAAGGGATGTGTTGTGGCGTCTGTGGCGTAGATGTCATGGTTTAAGAAGATTTGCATTAAAAACGTTTACGAATTGAAATAGGTCATCAGTAAAAAGATCTAAACCAACGCCGTAGAAAGGTGTAATTCTTTTATATTGGCAAAATAGAAAAATAATGATCCATTGAACATTTCGTGTCCACTCGGCTCCTTCAGACTCCCATTTTGAATATTAGAAGATTTCCATGAAACGTATCAGGTATTATCGTAGTCTATTATATAGCAAGTGTACATGTACATCCATGTTATTTTGACACTTATATCATATTATCTATCTCCGTCGCGTATTATTATTTTGTGTACCTGTTTATAGGGTTTAAAGTCCAATTCCATTGCTCTCTTATGAAACGCTTACACAAAAGACCATATAACCTAAACAAAAGATAAGCGTAAATACATTCCAGCTGCAGTAAAACCTGGATTGAGAAACCAGGATTGAGAAACCTGGATTCTTGCTGAGAACCAGGTTTTTTAAATCGAAAACCCGGTTTTTTTAATTATTGGGCGTCGAACTGGCCATAAACATTGTATGGTATGTCGGCGAGAGTCCAAGTGTTTCAATTAAAAAACGTGGATTTTCGACCGAAGTTTAAATCGAGAATCATTACCGAATAGGGTGCAACTTGCTAGATTTGAGCCCAGTCCTCGTTTACGGAGTTTAGGGTTAGGGTTTTGGGTTGGGGTATGGCAGTCTTGTAAAAAGACTAGTAGAGTTGCACCCTATCACAATGGGTACACCTGCACAAAATTGGACACCAATGTTTTTGCCTGCTAGTGTCTTTAAAGCACCTGCCTGAACAACATGTAAGGAGAAAAAGAAGTAGGGAAAAATTTCATTTGCATAAAACAAAAATGACCAATACAGTGCTCAAATTTCAGAATTGGGTGAATCTGGGTAAAACCCATATCATTGTATTCCTCTCGTTATTATGATTCAGAAAAAAATATAGTTTGACATATTTCCAATGTACAGTTCTTGAGTTATAAGCATAAAGGTAAAATGTCAAAAATGCTCCGATTATGATAAAATTGGTCTCAAATTGTTACGCTTGGAAAAACATTTTAAGCAAAGAATAGTTTGCCGTATCTCACGTGTTTCATTACCTGGATAACAGGGCAAAAGGTCAAAGCCCCTTCATGTTAACTTTGACCGATTTTGTGATGTTACCCGGAAAACAAAACAGCTGAGATATGACAAACTATTCTTTATTTAAAGTGTTCCAAGTGGAACAATTTAACACCACTTGATCAAAATTGGAGCATTTTATATTGCTTTGCCCATGTAGAGCCAAAAATTCAAAAACTCAAGAACTCAAATTAGCATTTCCCCCTATTTCCCTTTTCTCCTTTTTTGATATGTTGTTGGGGATGTCTCTTAGAAATACTTACAACAAAAAACATTGATGTTCCCATTTCATGTAGGTCAAACGTATACTTTTCAGTATTGACTCGTCTAATAGGCAATAACCAACGGCTAGCAAAATCAGTCGGCTACAGGGGGTCCCAGCATGGTGTCAAAGGTTATGCTCGGGTCAAATTCAAAATTGCTCGAATTTTAAAACCATCAAAGTATTTCGCTGGTCATAGGAAAAAATAGAGTTCGACATAAATAGGTGACGTACGGTTCTTGGGTTGTTGGCAAAAATGTCAAAGGTCAATGTTTAAATTGTTCCTCTTGTAAAACCATTTTGAATTCAAAATAGTATGCTGTCTTGGATCTTTTGTTACAGTGTAACAGAGGTCAATCACTATTGCCCTACACTGACCTTGACCTATTTGACTAAGTAACTAACATTCTAGATGGTGCAAACTATTCTTTATTTGAAATGGTTTTGCAAGAAGAACATTTTGAGACATCCTTGGGTTAAACAGTACATTTTTACAATGTTGCCCCTGTGGTGGTCAAAATTTGACCTTTGACCTTTTTACTAATTACAAACCATACGTCCCGAATATGTTTAAATATACCTTTTCTGAATCTTTATAACCAGAGAAATTCGTTGGTGGGGTTTAATACAAGATTTGAAATTCGGCCCGTATAACCTTTGACACCGTGCTGGGACCCCCTCCCGGACCCCCTGCAGCTGATTACTTTTTTAGCTAACCAGAAGTTACTGCCTATGATCTATAGAAAATACCTTTTACCTTTTACAACACGCCATGTGAGGTCATGCTGGGCACCTTAGCTACCAACCTACAAGGAGATTTAGAGAATAACGATAGAATTTTTATTTTGTTTATCTCTACATGTGATAGATGACAGGCAGGTCCAATATTTTGAGTAGTGGATGCCGGCGCCACTACGATAAAAATATTGGACCTGCCTGTCGTCTATCACACGGTAGAGGATAGGCAAAATAAAAATTCCAATCGTTTATTCTCATCCTGAGCCAGTTAAATATTATTTTAATAACTGTAAACAGATTTTTAAAGCAAAAACTAAGCTACCGTCATAAAAACTCCCCTCATTATAAAATGAACGAAACTTGTTTACAACTTCACGTATTCTGTTGCGCGTATTGCTAGCGCGTTCGCGTATTCCGCACTAGTCTAGGCATCGAGCGCGATACATACCCGCACCTCTACACGCGAGTTACGCATTATCAAGACGCATGATGACGTGGGGCCGTCTACGGCCTGATAGACGGCACCCGAAATCATGCGATTGTCCAATCAGAAATGTGTCTACGAACTAGACCACTCCCACTGACTAAGAATGCACAATGGAAAGGAAACATTTGCGAAGGGAGAGGAAAGAATCACAAAAGTAAACACAACTGAAGACTGAACTTAGATTTGACTTATCTATTTAATTGAATGTACAATGTGATTGTTATATACATAATGTCATACGTGATACAGAGCAGCTTGCCAGAATATTATTTTTTTATTTATTTTTTATTTATTGCTGTTCATATGATCCTTAAATCTAAACCGGAAAACTAACAGATATGTCCGTAACCAGGATGAGAGGGTGGAGACTGCTCGGGTGCAGCGCACTCCTCATAAAGGTCGAAAATTTCAGGGTAAAATTCTCCAAGAGGGGTCCAAATTAGAACGAAAAATTAACCACGTTTTCATGTTAAACTGTGGCTTGTTCAAAATATCCCAAAAAGCCCAGTTGAAGGGCGAATTCTTGTTTTGTTTGCGTGCAAACAATTTGCGTGCAAAATCCTGATTACGAGCCTGCTTACAGGTCCCTTGCTTTACCTTTGTTACAGCAATGGCATGGTTACTTCGGTTAAAAACAAACTGCTCCTGTATGCAGATGATAGCGTAATCATCTGATACAAATCCAGATGTGGTTGCTCGTGACCTGAGCTTGGACTTGGAATCATGTAATAACTGGCTTATCAACAACAAGCTATCTTTGCATATGGGCCAAACTGAATTGATTTTATTTGGATCTCGTAAACAGCTCAAACAAGTCCAGGTTAAGAATATGCAAATTATTTTGTCTTCCATGTTGTATTAAAAAAGACCTTCAGAAATGTTCAAAAGAGGTCATGTCATAATCAATAATTGTTATCTTAGGCACGAAAAAAAGAAACCCTGTTATGCGGGCGAACGGACCTTTCAAGTAGGCTCGGTCGGTCGGCCTTTTTTTGTAAATGACCCAAAAAATGACCGAAATCTGTAAATAATTGGCAATTTGAGAAAAAAAAATTGTTCCTGAAATTTCCGAAATTTGGGTCGGCATTCATTTGTACAGGAACATTTTCTCCCAATTTGTTCAAAATCTGGGTCGGTCGGGCCCGTAGAACAGGGTCTTCTTTTTTCGTCGCCTTATATACAGTTATATACTTTTAAAAGTGTATTATTACCATCATGTAAGCCTACTCGCTCTCCCAGTTAGCCTAGTATCAAGACATGGAGTATACAGTTTACGGAATGAAGCTGAGTAATCCCCCAATGAAGTCTTGACAATAGGCTAATTTCGTGTAGGCTTACATGAAGGATAAATCTTTAAGGAGTTAAGTATATGTGACCCGGCAGCACAAATGAGCCGTAAATTCCCTAAATTGTATTCTGAGTTACGTTGTAAAATGTGTACGAAGGTCATATTCATCGGTAACTTAAGCTGGCCCGACATCCGTCTCATTTCGATAGTCAAAAACTAATCAATAATCCTATTGTTGAAGTGGATAATAAGCTTCTACCTTAGATGGCTATAGAACTTTTAATAGCTCTGGTCTTTGCTTATATTGCTAAATCCTGTTCAAGTGGTGGGTTACCAGGCATTGTATTTTGTACAGGTATGCATATGCATAACCAACAATTAACAATGAGAGAACTTTCTTAAACCTCGTTGACTTGGGGATGTTTTGAAATTACCGCCAATTATGACTGTTTGATATTTATTGCCAACAATGTGGAAAAAGAGACACATGTAAAAACGTAAAAAGCTGTAATTTTGTTGAAGGAGCAAAGTTTAACAAACCATAACCCCGCTTCTGGATATCGTTTGAAGTCAAATGATATACCATTTTTAAGTTTATGATGTTTATTTTTTAAACACGAAATAAAACAAAATTGACCGGGGGAGGAATTTACGGCTCATTCGCCGTGGACGGTCACATATTATGAAGTCTTGTCATGTAGGCTTACATGAAGGATATCAACTTAAATAGCACCAGCGCTTTGGATTTTAGAAGCAAACCCGTTGGCGCACAGAACAATACTGTTCATACTTTTCATACCATCTAAAGAAGCATATCTCAGGCATGTTATTTATTTTATGAGATAAATATTAGTTTTCTTCAGATGACAATCTAAATTTTGATTGGGGTGAAGTCAACCTGGTCACCCACCCTTTAATAATTATGATACATACAATAAAGTCAAATACAGTGATACAATACAGTAAAATATGACATTTACAAAACAATTGATTAATATAGCGGACAAATTATTGTTCCAATATTATCATAACATAATAAACTTAAAATAGGCACCTGAGACAATAATCACAGATTATGAGTTTAAAATCATCTTCGTTTTTTAAAAGAGAGATGAGGCAAGCAATTCAGAACACCATTCTGAAATTGTATATAACATTGATAAGCATGATAAGTATGCACTGTCCATTAATATATACAATGGCATACTTTAAGGTTTCAAAATAAAACTAGAAACACCTATTAACCATATTCAAATTATGGTGAAATAGGTTTCAAATCACTGGATCTCATTAGTAATCATGGTAACAAAATACATTGTGAGGTGAAATCAACCGGGTCACCCACCTTTAATATGATACATACAATAAATAAAGTACAATACAATGATACAATACAGTCAACTATGATACTTCCAAAACATTTGAGGAATATATATAGCGCACCAAATTATTGTTCTATAATGAAAGACAAAGATAAAAAGACTAGTTTGCGCTGACGTCACTGTCAATCAAATTCTCTACGATCCTTGATTGGCTAATAGCGCGTATAAGGAAGGTCCATTCATCTGGCTGGTGCCGATCGGAGAAAAGGAATAGCAGTGAATGGCGAAAACTTTGAAAAATTACGTACTCTTACAAGGCAAAAATCAACTTTTCTAGGCATTGTTGACATGGTGCCTTCACCAAAGAAAGTTTCCTAGTATAAAGACCTAACTTTTGAGATGGTTTGTATGTTTAAAGATGCAAAATTAACAATAAGGCGCCCGGTTTTACCGCCGTGTTCAGCAACTCATATCATCACGACAATTGTAAACAAACCGTGCTCGGAGTTTGATTGACAGATGACGTCAGACGCAAACTAGTCTTTTTATCTTTGTCTTTCATTATAATACGATTATATACATGATCAACTTAATAACTTATAACAGACATCTGAGACAATAGTCACAGATTATGAGTTTAAAATCGTCGTCTTCTTTTAAAAGAGCGACGAAGCAAGCAATTTAGCACGCCATTCTGAAATTGTATATAACATTGATAAGTAATGTACCGTCCATTAATATATACAATGGCATACTTTAATGTTTCAAAATAAAACTTGATAATAGAAATACCTATTACCCATATTCAAATTGTCTCGCCTCTGCCTTGTAACTTCCTTTCAAAGCTTCTCAAATTAACCTATGGATCTCATTACTAGGTCACCCGCCTTTTATATGATACATACAATAAATAAAGTACAATACAATGATACAATGATACAATACAGTCAAATACAATACTTCCATACCACTTGAGGTATTATATATAGCGCAAAAAATTATTGTTCCAATACTATTATAAACATGGTTACCTTAATAACTTATAACAGACATCTGTGACAATAATCACAGATTATGAGTTTGAAAACGTTTTACAACATATTGCACTTATGTCCACGGCAATTTCACCGTGACCTTTCCAGCCATAAACCCGCTTAGTGAAGATTAAACCGAGATATGCAGTACTAAACCATTATAGTAATCGATTGTCCAACGCAAATTTATTACCACGTGATAATATTAATCCAATGAGCGATCGAATTGTCCGCTACGGTCGACTAATCCAATCGATAATGACGCTATTGACATGTACGGGCGGATCTTCACTGACTGAGTTTTGGTGTATTTTCACTGGTTTGCTGTCATTTACTCATCAAGGCGGTCCACCGTTATAATATAAGGACTATGCTAATGATTTAAAGATTTACATGTATAGAATAAACCATACTTGATTGACAGAAAGTACTAAATTTGTACCTATTACGGTTTCGTGACACCCCTCTTACAAATATGACCAAGCCAGGGTGGCCCGGTGAAGCAAAATGTGCATTGGAATAACACGGGAGTTTGGATATAGATGGTATATTTCTTTTTCATACAAATGTATGGTCCACCGTTATTTCAACCCGGTACAAGCTTTAAAGAAGAAGACTACTTTATTTCCCAAACTGCACCGATTATAGCGGAATTTAATGAAAAGAAACTAGCCACATAAAGAGTAAAACAAAAATAACTACCCATTTGGATTTGTTTTTATATTTCAAAAAGTAATTTTCAATTGAAACCTTTTTTTTTGGCATGCATCATCAGCAGACTCAAAAGATCAAGGACACCAATTTCAAACCTTTAGTTGAATTCATGCTTGAATGAGCACACATTAAATGAAAGACTTCACTAATTCAAAAAGTTAATATCAAGAACTCGATCATAATGCACGTTTTCTTGATACCGGGTGCCTGATTATGATGCAAGTGCCCGATTGGAATTGCTCTATTCTGGTCAGCCAGTCGGGGTATGATATCAAATTCCGCTTTAACATCCACCTGAAATTTTTTTTGCGACTTTTGAGATCAGCAATCTTTCCATTCATGTGTGATTACTCATGTATCAGAACACCTGTGGGATTGGAACCACTGAGTATGAATAGACTATGAGGCCGTAGATGATACATGTCAAAAATATTTTCAGTCAAAGAAATGTTTTTGAAAATAATATAAAAACAAATCCTCAGGGGTAGTTATTTTTGTGCTACTCTTTATATCAAATTTGTGGCTGGTACAAATTAGATTTTATATTTTTTTCCAAAACGTTATGATCATATTTTTCAATATAATAGAGCACTATGAGCACCGAAACGATAGTATGCATGGATAGTGTATGGATTGTAGACAATGATATTTATAAACGTTTCATAGTTATGAGCTGTAAATATCGAGCGTATTAAAATTAGGAGCCCACACTGGTTGTGTGGAAGGAGGTCATATTTTAAAGTAACAAAATGACAACCATTTTCAAAGACGTGTTTCATCATGTGTTGTCGCTGCCCCACGTCGGGAGCTGCAACACATGGTCATAGCCATCTTTTGTTTTAACTTTTTTTGGCGATTAAAATAATAATTAGACACTATTTGACCTATTGCATACAAAAATGGATTAACAGTAGAATTGATTGGTAAAGCAAATGCTATGATCCATGCAAAGGCAGTTGGCGAGACGGTTGTGTACTCAATTTGAACAAGAATGCCTAAGATAATGATAGGCATCCAACATAAGAAGTCTGTAAGAACAAGGAGTCCCATTTTGAATGCTGCGCGTACTTCCAATATCCATCTGGATTTACTCATTCCCATATGTGGAACTATACATGAGCATGAAATAATACAAAATATTGCAATATAACAAAACGCCAATGTGATGCAACAAAGAAAATTAACACCTAGAAATAAACCAATGGAATAGTAGGGGGAAATGGTTGACCCAGTTATGTTTATAGATGAAAAGGTTATATTTGGATTAAATCGCTCACTATCCTTGAAAGGAATTGTAAATTGTTCATACACTCTGTCAAACAAAATATTCCTCGCCAATGGCAGTCCAATGCACACCTCTGAATACGCAAAGTCCTGATCAATAAAGGTACAAGACTCAGTGTAAATGCAACAATCCAAGTAACTATCACCGCGATCACTCTTGACTTTCGAGTTGACAACAAATTCCGGGAATCATGTACCATAACAACCGGTCTCGTTTCATCTATCACTGGATAACGCAACGTCCAAGAACCAAGAAATATATTCTTGAATACCCAGAACCTGTCAAGACTTATCAGTGTCAGGAAGAATAGAGATGCCTCACTTGACAAAATAGACAAGACTGCAGCAAATCTACACAAAGAGCTTGTTCTCCATGTTGTAGCATACAGTGGAAAATATACGCCATAAATGCTGTCCTTGACTGCAAGAATTAACAAGTAGAAACCCATGAGTAAGTCAGCTGTTGCCAGGTTTACAATCAATAGCTTTTGTTTTATTTCATCTCTGCGGAGTTTCCTTAATTGAATAAATCCCCAAATGATAACCACAGAATTTGTCAACAGAGTTAATAGACCAATTATCCACACTGTTGACTTGACAGTGTCTCCCAACAGAAGCTGTTCACACGATAAATACGGAGAAATAGCTTCCGCTGAGATACATTCAGGCCTATGACTTTGATTCAGGAAGCATTGGCACACAGACGCTGAATTTACTGTTATGACCGTGTGAGATCCCAATCCACTAAATGATTCTTTGGTTAATTTAACAAGAGGATTCCCCGTCAAATTTAGGAACTGTAGGTTATAGAGACCATTGAAAGCGTTAGCTTCAATAGCTAAAATATCGTTTAGATCGCATGAAATCTGAAGCAAACCACTCAATTGTTGAAACATGAAAGAACCTAGCTGTGTAAGCTTGTTACCTTGTAACGTAAGTATTTCTAATTTATGCAATCCCTGGAAAACTCCTGATTCAAGGTGTTGTAACAAATTAAAATTAAGCCACAAAACTGTCAGGTTACTATTATTACCAAAGACACCTTGTGGCAGCGATTTCAACCTGTTCTTCATTAGTTCCAGTCTCCCCAATCCGACCAACCCAGCAAAATCATCTGGAGTAACAGTTGATATACACGGTTGTTTGATGTATATAGAATTGGCTTCATTATTAAGAAAATGCAAACTATAGATGGCGCTATTTATCATAAGTCATTTCTTAATTTGCAAGGGGTATGTAATCAATACTGCCTTTTAAACAGGTGGAATAGGTGAAACAAGCAACAAAGAAATTTTATAAACATATTTCATCAAAAAATAAAAGGAATTATTTTTATTAAAAGCCTGAAAGAGTAATTTCTAGTATCTAAATAGCGCCACCTATCTTGTCATAAATAGATACATTTTATATCCAAAAAAGCTTTAAAAAATACTATTAAAAGTGAATAATTTTGTAAAAGAGGGGAAATTCAAGTTGAGAATGACTCAAAAGCATCTGTATACATTAGCACGATATCACTTTTAGCTGTTTAAGCCTAACATTTGGTTATACATGATGTTTTGTTTGAAAAATTAATAAATGATCCCATCAAACAACCGTGTATATGGTTCTTATTAAGGTCAAGTAGATACAAATGAGACAGATGATTGAAAGTTGCTGATTTTGATTTACCAGGTGTCAATGCGTGGAGTTCATTCGCATGCAGACCCAATGTAGACAGTTTATGTAATCCTTGGAATAAGTTGACATCGAGCACTGTCAACTGATTTTCATACAGGTGCAGTTCAGTCAGATTGCCTAGCCCATGAAATATACCAGGTTTCAATACTTGAAGTTCATTTCTGTGCAGTGACAATAAATATAATTTATGTAACCATTGGAATAGGTTGAAATCGAGCACAGTAAAATGATTTTTAGACAGGTCCAGTGCAGTCAGATTGCCTAGCCCTTGAAATATGCTAGGTTCCAATACCCGGAGTTCATTTGTGGACAGTGACAATATAGATAATTTGTGTAGCCCTTGGAATAGGTTGGCATCGAGCACAGTCAACTGATTGTCATACAGGTACAATTCAGTCAGATTGCCTAGCCCCTGAAATATGCCAGGTTCCAATGCTTGGAGTTCATTTGTGCTCAGTGTCAATATAGATAACTTATGTAACCCTTGGAATAGGTTGACATCGAGCACGGTAAACTGATTTATAGCTAGGCCCAGTTCAGTCAGATTGCCTAGCCCCTGAAATATGCCAGGCTCCAATACTTGGAGTTCATTTGTGCTCAGTGTCAATATAGATAACTTATGTAACCCTTGGAATAGGTTGACATCGAGCACAGTCAACTGATTTTTAGACAGGTCCAGTTCAGTCAGATTGCCTAGCCCCTGAAATATTCCAGGTTCCAATACTTGGAGTTCATTTGTGTTCATTCCCAATATAGATAATTTATGTAGCCCTTGGAATAGGTTGACATCGAGTACTGTCAACCGATTTCCATACAGGTCCAGTTCAGTCAGATTGCCTAGCCCCTGAAATATTCCAGGTTCCAATACTTGGAGTTCATTTGTGTTCATTCCCAATATAGATAATTTGTGTAGCCCTTGGAATAGGTTGAAATCGAGCACAGTCAACTGATTTTTAGACAGGCTCAGTTCAGTCAGATTGCCTAGCCCCTGAAATATTCCAGGTTTCAATACTTGAAGTTCATTTCTGTGCAGTGACAATAAATATAATTTATGTAACCATTGGAATAGGTTGAAATCGAGCACAGTAAAATGATTTTAGACAGGTCCAGTGCAGTCAGATTGCCTAGCCCTTGAAATATGCTAGGTTCCAATACCCGGAGTTCATTTGTGGACAGTGACAATATAGATAATTTGTGTAGCCCTTGGAATAGGTTGGCATCGAGCACAGTCAACTGATTGTCATACAGGTACAATTCAGTCAGATTGCCTAGCCCCTGAAATATGTCAGGTTCCAATGCTTGGAGTTCATTTGTGCTCAGTGTCAATATAGATAACTTATGTAACCCTTGGAATAGGTTGACATCGAGCACTGTAAACTGATTTATAGCTAGGCCCAGTTCAGTCAGATTGCCTAGCCCCTGAAATATGCCAGGCTCCAATACTTGGAGTTCATTTGTGCTCAGTGTCAATATAGATAACTTATGTAACCCTTGGAATAGGTTGACATCGAGCACTGTAAACTGATTTTCATACAGACCCAGTTCAGTCAGATTGCCTAGCCCCTGAAATATACCAGGTTCCAATACTTGGAGTTCATTTGTGTTCAGTGCCAATATAGATAATTTCTGTAAATCTTGGAATAGATTGACATCGAGCACAGTTATCTGATTTTCATTCAGGGACAATTCAGTCAGATTGCCTAGCCCCTGAAATATGCCAGGCTTCAATACTTGGAGTTCATTTCTGAACAGTGACAATGTAGATAATTTGCGTAGCCCTTGGAATAGCTTATAGGTTGACATCGAGTACTGTCAACTGATTCTCATACAGGTCCAGTGCAGTCAGATTGCCTAGCCCCTGAAATATTCCAGATTCCAATTCTTGGAGTTCATTTGTGCCCAGTGTCAATTTAGATAATTTATGTAACCCTTGGAATAGGTTAACATCGAGCACAGTCAACCGATTTCCATATAGGTACAGTTTAGTCAGATTGCCTAGCCCCTGAAATATTCCAGGTTCCAATACTTGGAGTTCATTTGTGTTCATTCCCAATATAGATAATTTGTGTAGCCCTTGGAATAGGTTGAAATCAAGCACAGTCAACTGATTTTTAGACAGGTCCAGTTCAGTCAGATTGCCTAGCCCCTGAAATATTCCAGGCTCCAATACTTGGAGTTCATTTGTGTTCAGTTGCAATATAGATAACTTATGTAACTCTTGGAATAGATTGACATCGAGTACAGTCAACTGATTGTCATTCAGGGACAGTACAGTCAGATTGCCTAGCCCCTGAAATATTCCAGGCTCCAATACTTGGAGTTCATTTGTGCTTAGTTGCAATATAGATAACTTATGTAACCCTTGGAAAAGGTTGGTATTGAGTCCAGTCAACTGATTGTTATGCAACCATAGCTCAGTCAGATTGCCTAGCCCATGAAATAGACCAGGCTCCAATACTTTGAGCCGATTTGAATGCAGTGTTAATACAGACAATTTTTGCAAGCCTTGGAATACTTTGACATCGAGCACATTCAACCGATTCTCATTCAAGAATAGTATAATCAAATTAAATAGTCCGTCAAATATACCAGAGGGTAATATTTTGAGTTGATTCTTATCGATCCGTTGACCCTTCAAATTTGACAGACTATGAAATGATTGTAATATCGTCAGTTGGTTTCGTTGTAGCTGTAAGATTGACAGGTGGTTTAAAGTTTGAAACACATCCTGGTTAAGTACAGAGATGATATTTCCAACTAGACTTAAGTAACTTAGATTTGGAAGACACCGGTGCACAGAAGTTTGTCGCATGCTAAATGAAATTGAACTAAGCTGGTTTTCGTTTAAATTCAATACTTTCAACTTCCTCAATGGGCAAAATATTTGAGGTGTTACTCTGGACAATAAATTTTCTCCCAAGTTAAGATGTTGCAAGGAACTAAGACCTACAAATGAGCCACTTGTCACATTTAGCAATCTGTTTTGGGAAAGATCAAGCATCTGTAATCCCTCGAGACCTGAAAATGTGCCGTGTTCAATGGATGTCATTTTGTTACCTGGAAGAAGTAAATATCTGTATTGGGACATACCTGCAAATGACCCAGGGGAGATGCTCAACACATCCCTTCCCGAGCCATCTAGAACAGAAGGGAAGGGCAACAATTCGTTTATTTGATAAACGACGAACAAGCTCATACTATCATGTGAATATGTACATTTCCTATAAAAGTTCTTAAAATATATGTGGTTTGAGCAACCTATAGCATAAGGTATGTAGGGTAATTCAGCAATGTAGATGTAATCGTGTTGGGGCAATATGGCCATCCGTGCATCTAAATCAAGCTTTGTGATTGATCGAGTTGTATACAATTCATTCAGGGCTTCGTTATAACGTATAAGTTGATCAAACCGCATGATATAATGTTGTACAGTAAATACATTGTCAAAGCTTTCCAAATAAAAACATTGGGTGAGGCTAGAGTTTGATTAAGTTACATTACAAAGTGCACTTGGTACAATATCTGTTACATTGACATAAGATAACTTTACCCTGGTCGATGCCTTAATGATAATCTCCAGATTACTGGTGAAAAAGACGCTACATGGTTCAGGCTGTTGGGTGTAGGCAACAAGCTCCGTGTCCCAGCATTCGTTCCTCTGACTCATCTTCACGTAAAGGTAGTCATATGTTGACCAGTTCGATGCTTGAAGGACATGGAGGTGTATACCGTTTCCAGGTGGTGAGGTGACGGTGAGGTTGCAGGGTTGAGAAGCGCTGGATAAGACTAGTGCCACAGGGAAGGTGCCTAAATCAAGATGAACCTCGCCGTAGCAAGATATGGTAGAGTTCTGCGTTTCATTATGCCCACTTCTGAAAGAAAGGTTTGAGAAAAAGCAAGAAAAGTAATATATTAAGTTTGAAACTTGTCATCTTAATGCTTATTTCATTCAAAAGCAGATCGTCCAATTGGCAGCGGACCATTAATAGACTGGTCATATAAGCGACTGTACAATAGTTATCTGTCTCCTTTAGACAAAAGAGGGCAAGTACTTTTTCGCAGGGCAAAAAGAGGTAAGCAATAGGGCAAAAGTGGGGGCTAACAATTTCTGGCAGGTAGAAAGAAGGAGGGAGAGATTTTTGGCACATATTTATGGGGCTCCAATTAACTACAAATGTATTGTAGTCTTATGGTTCGTATACATCATTGACGTATAAAATGACGTACGTTTCTCCTCTTTAGCACGATGGTTTCATGTGGGTGCCTGATTTGGGGGTCTGAAATAATAAGTTTTGTCCGTATTTAAATTAAAATTAAGATTAGCACCCCGGGGTTTAAATATAAGTTGTACCCCCTTTTTTTATAAGGAGACGTGTGGCCTAGCGGTAAGGATCTCGACTCATAATCCAAAGTTCCTAGGTATGAATCCCGGTGCTGTCAGGATTCGAATGGGGAAATATACAATAAAGTAATATGACTGTACATCAAACGCTATATTGTACTATAATTGGCCCGTTTCCTTCACGCAACAACAATCCAAACGAAGTAACCTAGATTGGTTGGTGCAAAAGATGCAACAGAGCTTCTGAGGAATGGGAGAGGACTTCATATAAAAAAAAACCCGCAAGAATTTCTACGGCACATTAGGGGCTCTTTAAAATAGTTTTGCTGCAACATCATAACGTACAGAAATTTTAACAGGAGATTTTCTTTCTCTATTATAAAATTTGAATAAATTTATATAAATTTTATAAATTTATGTTTATATAAATTTATTAATATCGATTTATGTATTTTTTTTCCTTTCTTTTTCATGTTTTCCCCTTCAATATTAAACATAATAGGATAATTAAAACAAAACACTCAAACAAAGCACCCACCCCACAGCCTAACTACACCCCTTCCACGCCACACCCAAACCGTACACATTCTTCTACAATCGCCTTTTCGAGGACACCACATCAAAGTGGAAACGTGTGACATCGGAATGACGGTGTATGCTCAAAACACCGTCCACGGAATTAATAAGGTGTGTGCACGGAAGAATAATAAGGTGTGTGGGGGTGTGTTGATGGGGAGTGGGTGTGTGTATGATACTTCGACATAAACTTCCCCATATGCCTATATGCTACTTCCGGAGACCTTGTTTTTGACAACCGTGGGCCTATCTAACCATGCTAACCGAGGACCTCCATTGCTCCATTTTATTTATTTATTTGGTTGCGGGATGTCCTGTTTTCCCGGTATTTTTTGGGGTGTCCTCATTTGCACGTATTTACAAACGCTGTTACTTTAAGTCTTCGGACGTTTATTAAAACAAAATTTCGTTGACGTGAGACTAGCCCATTGGAGAAGGCGAAAGTGAAGACATTACCTTTTCGGTTCAAACAATTTTTTAATGTTCCAAGATTAATAGTTTATGGTAAAATATCGGTGATCTTACGAAAGTGCCATGGGATAAATGTTTCGAAAATTTATATTGAAAATCCAGCCACGCAAACTGAGGTAAGAATGAGGGAAAATATTACTGTTGATATAGTCAGGGGCGGATTTAGGGGGGGGCGCAGCCGGCGCGCGCCCCCTCTATTTTTTGACTAGCAAAGGGCGCCGGTAACTTAAAAATACAAATATTGTAAGAAATTAAAAAAAAAGGAACACATTCGGCCATGAACAGCAAACAATGGGCCAAAACCGTTGAGTTTTCGAGGGGGTAACCCCCTTTAACACATTTTTTTCGTCGTCAACCAAAAGGCGCCCCCTTTATCAAAAATTCCTGGATCCGACCCTGATAGTTGTTCTATGGGTGGAGGTAGATACGTATATCATATCGATGGCGTGCCGTCAAGAGTTATTATAAAAAATGCATTGATTTTATATGGCACTAGGTGTAAATCCACAAGCCTCAGCACACTTTACCATGTTTACAGGAATTCGCTGACCACTGTGGCCCAAGACATAAACCATTGAGTAACAATCAGGGATTTACCGCTAAGAAGCTCACACCCTATATATACCACAATAAACCACTGCAGCCAGGATCAGCTCCCTGAGTTCTCGTACGGTAACTGAGACAAACAAGCAGTTAGTTCCTAGCTCAGGGGAATTTTAAGTTCTATGAGTTCGGATATCACGAGAACAAACAGAAACTGCGCTGGGGTTCGAACTCGCATTGTCAAACACCAATGCATCTGAGTCTAACGCCTTATTGATTGAGCTAACTTGATTACAGTCCGGGATTACAGTAGAGAGGCCATATAACCAAAAGTGATCTATCCATAAATAGGCGATATACGATTTGTACACTGAAAATGTCATGGGGTGGCCTTCCTACTGTTATACTATCCTTTAATTTTTGTTACGCCGACAAGCCTTAGAAATGGAACCTATATATATTATTATACATATCATTTGATTTTCACTTATTGAATACAGCCTTATTGATCGGAAATGCGATTTGGACTATTATTTATATCAGAAACCTAGAAAGTTAATTTTGAGGTGGTGAATATTAAAACAAACAGACTAGGCAATAGATAAAAATAGAACAAAAGGTTTCATAATCAATCGCTTCCTCGCGGCACAAAAATACTAGATAGTATGGCGACTATGGGCCGAGAAAATTAAATTATAATTTATACGTAATACAGGCCTACTCACCCAGAAAGTGCTGAAACAGTATCCGATGTGACAGCTGACGGAAGACAAAGCACAAGTAAAAGACCCAACATCAGCGTAGACACGGTGATGATATCTCCTTTCCTTGCCATCTTTCTGTCTCTATTCGTCTTTTACTTCAAGTGTGGCGTCCTGGAAGTAAAGATAACCATCAAAAATTTAACAGACTTTTCGTCGGTGCATATTAATGGACAGTTTTCCGTCAAAACTTAATTTCAACCAAACTCGCCTTGTACTATATAATTTGATAAGTATGAATTGGCAGACCTTGTTACATTATGGATTGATTATCCTTAAAAGTGAGTGACATTATAATCCGTTCCAGCTCCAGTAGCTTCCAGTAACACCTCATTAATTTCCCAGGATCTTTGGATTCATTGAAATAGATATTAGCATTTCTACTTTGGAAATCAATACACCAGGGCAATAGTGCTAGTTTTCACGCCCCTTCAGTGAACATTGGCCTAATCATAATCAGGGCAATAGTGCTAGCACGCCCTAGTGAACATTGGCCTAATCATAATCAGGGCAATAGTGCTAGTTTTCACGCCCCTTCAGTGAACATTGGCCTAATCATAATCAGGGCAATAGTGCTAGTTTTCACGCCCCTTCAGTGAACATTGGCCTAATCATAATCAGGGCAATAGTGCTAGTTTTCACGCCCCTTCAGTGAACATTGGCCTAATCATAATCAGGGCAATAGTGCTAGTTTTCACGCCCCTTCAGTGAACATTGGCCTAATCATAATCAGGGCAATAGTGCTAGTTTTCACGCCCCTTCAGTGAACATTGGCCTAATCATAATCAGGGCAATAGTGCTAGTTTTCACGCCCCTTCAGTGAACATTGGCCTAATCATAATCAGGGCAATAGTGCTAGTTTTCACGCCCCTTCAGTGAACATTGGCCTAATCATAATCAGGGCAATAGTGCTAGTTTTCACGCCCCTTCAGTGAACATTGGCCTAATCATAATCAGGGCAATAGTGCTAGTTTTCACGCCCCTTCAGTGAACATTGGCCTTATCATAATCAGGGCAATAGTGCTAGTTTTCACGCCCCTTCAGTGAACATTGGCCTAATCATAATCAGGGCAATAGTGCTAGTTTTCACGCCCCTTCAGTGAACATTGGCCTAATCATAATCAGGGCAATAGTGCTAGTTTTCACGCCCCTTCAGTGAACATTGGCCTAATCATAATCAGGGCAATAGTGCTAGTTTTCACGCCCCTTCAGTGAACATTGGCCTAATCATAATCAGGGCAATACGCATGAGGTGTAACTGGAGTTGAAACAGATAATAATATAGAATTAAAAACAATATGGATTATGGATATTAGTATATCGACGGTTCAGAACCAGAAAGCCGTAACTCACTATGACCAGCTCTCACAAAATTAGCATAAAGTTGGCTCCTTGCTTTGGTCCTCAAAAATCAATATTTCATCAACAATGTCTTTTGTTTTCTATTGGATTTTATCATGATTAATGGACAGTATAAGTGCCCTGGCATAATGGTATTTCAGCTAGTGCTGACACAAGATATATTTTGGCCACATTAAAAAAAAAATTTCATTGACTGTTTTAAATCGTTTTCCTAATCTTTTAATGACTTGAAATGTTAAGTTATTGAAACGTTTTAAACTATTTGACAAATGTTTCAAAAACTTATGTGTTTGCTTACATTATTATCCGTACTTGAGGCGAAAACATGACGTACACTGAGCAAGCTTTGTATGGTAGTTTAGCAGTAGTTTTTACTTAACCATTTTTAGCACAGACACGTTCTGAACTAGAATGTGATATTCCCAGAATCTGAAATTATTTGCAGGAACAAAGTAAACAAATTCAGAAAAATTAGTTAAATGGAAGCGATCAGGTATCAATGATTTGTACTATTACAGATAACGTGTACTTACACTCAATCAGTTGTAGAATGCTTCACTTGGAAAAAAGTTGACCGCACTCCAACTAAAACAGCAAAAATAACTCCAGTCCTGCAGCGTTGAATTTAGACTTCAATTTTATTAAGAACTATTGAATAATGCAGCAAATGCACCAAAGGCACTGTAATATAAGTAACTGCAATGTATTTATATGTTCACACCGAGCAATTATACACAATGGCTCTAAACCGTTAAAATTCCACATTTTATTCCAACCAATGTTTTCTCATTTTCGTTACTCTGTTCGGATAAGCCCCGCGTTTGGCTTTCTCCCGGGGGCTTTCTAAACTATTTTGACCAATTACACAATCAGTTGTAGCATACTTCACTTGGAAAAAAGTTGACCGCACTCCAACTAAAACAGCAAAAACCACTCCAGTCCGTTGAATTTAGACTTCAAGTTTCTTTACAACTATTGCATAATGCAGCAAATGCACTCGATATAAGTAAGTGCAATGATATATGTATATTTATAAGTTCACACCGAGCAATACGCAATGGCTCTAAACCGTTAAAATTCCACATTTTATTCCAACCAATGTTTTCTCATTTTCGTTACTCTGTTCGGATAAGCCCCACGTTTGTCTTTATAAGCTATTTTGACCAATTACGACGGATGCAATCATCTGGATACCTGGGGAAAGTTATGTAGGCGTGTCTTATTGGGTGTCCTCATCCAATAGAATTGATGTCGATTGATATTGGTACATTGTGGCTTCATCAATGAACACACTGATTGACAGTGAGATAACTGTGACTAATGGGTATGGCGTGAGTGATTTCCTTCCTGGTTCGAAGCAAGCTTCACAAGGAAAGAAAAATGAAGGAAAGAATGAAAGAAGGAAAGAAAGAAAGAAAGAAAGAAAGAAAGAAAAAAGAAGGAGAAAGAAAGAAATAAAGAAAGAAAGAAAGAAAGAAAGAAAGAAAGAAAGAAAAAGAAAGAAAGAAAGAAAGAAAAAGAAAGAAAGAAAGAAAGAAAGAAAGAAAGAAAGAAAGAAAGAAAGAAAGAAAGAAAGAAAGAAAAAGAAAGAAAGAAAGAAAGAAAGAAAGAAAGAAAGAAAGAAAGAAAGAAAGAAAGAAAGAAAGAAAGAAAGAAAGAAAGAAAGAAAGAAAGAAAGAAAGAAAGAAAGAAAGAAAGAAAGAAAGAAAGAAAGAAAGAAAGAAAGAAGGAAAGAAAGAAAGAAAGAAAGAAAGAAAGAAAGAAAGAAAGAAAGAAAGAAAGAAAGAAAGAAAGAAGGAAAGAAAGAAAGAAAGAAAGAAAGAAAGAAATAAAGAAAGAAAGAATGAATGAAAAGAAAGATTTTTTAATTCATAAATTTGAAATAAATATCATATTATATATTTGCTAATCTCAATTAGGTGAAAGAAAAACATGAAAAACCTTTGCTTTTGTTCTGAGATATTTGACGATAAGCATGAAAGTTCATTTAATACAAACTGGATATGTGCAAACTTGACAAAAAGTGGCCCAACTCTGGTGATTAAGTAAAATCGGGCATAGCGTTTGAACTTGAACTAGGAAAGAAACAAAGGAAAGTTTTTCTGTTAGCCAAGTTATTGCCGATTCTACTGTATATCACATTAATGCAATGATCCTTTTTTTTAAAAACAAACAAACGTGCAATTGAATATATGAATACAAAACCCACCCAAGTCCATACTTTGGCCAAATTGAGTTAAGCATGGGAAATTGTTGCTATACATTGGCCTGTCTTGTAACACATTGATTGAAATCCAGTATGTATAAAAGTCCACTTGTAACCCATTCATTGCTGGAGTGTGACTTTTGAAAAAAAAATGGGTTTAATCAAGGAAAGTGTGTGGTTACGTGGCAGAATGCTTATCAACATTATACATAACTGTCTGCTTTATTTTGTATTATCTTACTAGTGGTAATCTCATTCCAACATTATTGTCTTTGTATATGATTAAAAAAACCACCCAAGTCCAGCATTTAAAATAAACCCCACGAAGTCCCTGAAATGCTAATCGTCATACCTAATACAGTTTAACCTACCCATTTGCACGTAAAACTTACCATATTGACCAGGTAAATCTAACTGAAGGAATTAAAGTGATACACAGGTTTTTTTCTCAAAATCACTTCCCATGGACTTGGGTGGGTTTTGAATTCATGTATTCAATATTATTGCTAATCATAAAAGTCGATAGTACGCGATGTAAGCTTGATATGCGCGAAAATGTCAAAAGTGGTCCAACTGGTTTTCTGGACGATTAAGTTAATTGAGCATAGCGTTTGAGCCCGAACAAGGAAAGAAACCAAATAAAGTGTTTATGTTAGCCAAGATGTTACTGATTCCACAGCATATAACATTGTTGCTATGATCTCTTTTATTTTTTTTTCTAAAAAGCGAAATTACAATTGTATAATTTTTTATTGATACAGTCTGTATACTTTTCTTCTTTGTATATCAAAGTGGTCGGAAGATATGAATATTCATACTATTTCGCAGATAGATACGTAACTTTGATAAAGAAATAGATCAGTTTAACATAAAAATGTACAATAAAGCCTAAGCAGTATTTTACGGTAGAGGAGCGAAATTTACCAAATTCATCCTAAGATATATTTGATATTTGAAGATAAATCTTAACGGCTGTATCAACCTTTCTTGTAGGCCTACTGAGAGGATGATTTGCCGCATTGTAAGGTCATGGGGACGTGGCAGCGATCATCTGGGGATGCGGTTGGCTACACCCGATGTACACTGACGGTGGTATCGGAAGTTTATAATTTCTCTTAATTAGTGGCGTAGCTGCCCCCCCCCCCAGGGGAAGTATGGTCCCTCTCCCCACTCCCGTGGGATGCTGGCCGCCCTGATATGTAAAATGTTTGGCCCTTTTTGTACTATTTATGTAAAATATTTGGCCCTTTTTGTACTTTTTAGTCCATTTTTGAGCATTTTCGTCAATTTCCCCTTGTCTCCTTTTTGCCCACCCTCTGCTCGTAAATCCACGACCCTTGGTCGCAACGAGGTCACGCAGTTCATAGAGTTTGATACACATTATACGAGACAAGACATTATACGAGAATGGTCGCTGATATCTAACTCTGATAAAAGAAGTTACCATATAAAACAATTCAAAACTGCTCAAAAGTGCTTGGGATAAACGTTACTTTCAAAGTATAGAACGCAGGGCCTGATGGTCGCTTGAGACTCAGTACGTTGAAACTTTCAGAAATGAAAAGAGAGCCTTCGATTTGCTTAAAAACACATTCATTTCAAGTTAGATCGATTCTGCTATATTAGGGCAGCGATGAATGTTGATTCGATCGGGTGTATTTAGCATAGAAGATTATTAATGGAAGTATGAATGTCAAATGCATGACCTAAATGGCAGCGGGATAATTCTAAAATGTGATGCGATCAAGCAAAATCAGTCGGAACTCGGAAATATTAAATTTTCATTTTCTTATAGAATAATAAAAAACAAATACAAAGCTGCATTTTGCAGAAAACCCTATTGAAATTGAACAACCAGTTCCAAAGATATGAGCAATTAAAGAGTTTCTTAAACAAAAGGAAACAAAAGAAGATGTTTCCTTTGTTTGGCTATATCTCAAAATCAATATTTCCGAGTTCCGACTGATTTTGCTTGATCGCATCACAAATATTTATGGATTATAATTGTGCGCATAATCCCACACAGAGCTTCCAAATTACACAAACAATGTACTTTCACATATAAGATTACACAGAGGATTACACATGTTTTGTTACAGGCAATAAGGTGAAGTCTATGGGTAGGCATGTTAGTACTTTTTGTGAGACAAGTGAGTCGCACTTTTATTCGACCACATGATAAAAATTGGGAATCCAAATCATTTCACCTCGCTGTTTTCCCAGAAACCTAATCTGTAATTTTCTCATCACGCTGCAGCAGAATGCCGTTTGATAACCATGATAACCGAGTTTCTGTTTATCATTGAAAAGAAAGTGGTAATATGTTAAGGGGTTGTTTGGAATGACAGGTGAGTCAGGGGTCAAAAACAAAATTTTTACCTTTTTGACCTCAGCACATGTGTATGTATGATCTGCCATACAAAAATTAAAAAACAATACCTCAAAGTATCATTTTTAATGTTTTTGTCATAATCACGCTTTTCTACAAATTTCATCTGTTTGTACTGGGGGCGTGTCTGTTGCCAGGTAGGCCTACATGACAGCATAGACACACGTTACAACCTTGAATAATAATACAGAATTGTGACGTTATATTCTTCTTAACCTATCTTAGAACTGCCTATTATTTCAATTGTTATACTGTTCTGGTTGGTTTATTGCATATACTGTATAGAAATTATGCAATATGACGTCGAGCATGACAGAGTCATCTTCATTCAAATAAAATTCAGGTACCCGTAAGGTACCACGGAGCAATTCGCACGATAATACAATAAAACAGATGAAAGGTATGAATGGTTGTGGAATCGAATTGCAGACCTGTCCCTCTGTCACCTTAGAACTGGATCTCGCAGGCAATGGTAGGTAATAAACCAATCGGAACGGTATAACAATTGAAATAACAGCATGTCTTGGTCTCAATTCAAGATGTGCAATTTGGACACACCTACTCGTTGGCTGATTTATACTTCAACAGTTCCTCAAAGCGATATCAGAAAAGCCACTATCTCATTGTTCATTGGCCCGCAGTATGCGCTCGCCCCGGGGCACTCAACTTTAGAATTTATGGGTATATGTGCCTACAAGCGTCGCGAAGTAGGCGCATATCAGTACAAAACGTTGGGGTTTTTTTTATTAAAAAAAAGGGTCATTATGTACAATCAAAATGATAAAGGGGTCATTGGGTATAATATTTTGAAAACTGAAGGTGCCTGGTCATCGGGTATAGTCGGCTTCAAAAGAGGGCATATATTGACAGGCACATACCGTCACCTCTAAAGTTGATGCCCCCGGTGCTCGCATTATATTTTGTTCATGGCTCGGCTTTTAAAACTCCCACATCACAATAAGGCTATTGAAAAGTGTATAGAATAGCTAATAGCTGCGATTAGTCGCGGACCCGAGCGACAATATAGTAAACACATCGAGTTTATAACACAACTGACAGTAGTCGTGAATTATGGAGGGTTTCATTGAACTTCTACCAGCAAAATATGGAATAATACTAACACAAGACACCAATCGAGATGATGATACCAGCCATAATGGAAGGCTTGTATTTGACCTTCTTATGAATCCAATTTCGTGGCGAGAAGTTAAAAAGGTAATGTATATTTCAAGAAATTTGGGTTCAAAAATTCCGTATCAGCTCGTATCATCAATTCCGTAAATATGGCGTATAGAGGCACAACTTGACAATAAACTGAACTATTTAAACGTAAAGGACGCACTGGATACACATAAATTTGTGTTTCCTTGCTGGCGGAATAGTTGCAAAACTCTTTTTTGTCAAAAAGTTGGACAATTTATGAATTATGATTGGCAAAATAGCGAAAGGAAATAGACTTTTCCAACCATGTAAAACTACACTGGGTTGTTGACATGGTCGACATACATTAAGGCATACGCATGTTCCTAAAGTAGGAGGTAAGTACTATAATTAATTGTTTAAAGTGCTCAACATACCAGAAAAAAGTCATAGAGTCATCAGAGTACAGGGACTTTGTGAAATACTGGGTACAAAAAAAAAGTGCGTGAGCCGATATGCAACATCAAATATAAAAGCCGATTTACATAATTTCCCATGACCTTACAGAAGTGATCGTGCTCAAATATAAAACTATAGAGTTTGGTCCTTGATATGCACCATCAATTGTGTACTTGTGATCAATATTGCTAGGCAAACAATCACAGCAAACATGCCAAAATCCTCCGATTTCTCCTCCATTTACCCACATACAAACCCATCCCTTAAGGAGAATATATATCCTCAAAGCGCGAGGAGTAAGATTACATGTTGTTTGTTTTATAAACTATATTTTTGCAAAGTGGAGCGCTCTTGAATATTGTTTGCGCCCCCCCACCATTGGGCTATTCCAGTTGAAAACCATACACCTCCTATGGAAGACATTACCTTAATCTCCCCCACAGGGGATGTAGATTTTATATGGCGGCAAATAGTCAGGTAACCCCATTTGAAATACACACATCCTGTGTGGAAGATTAATGTCATGTCTCAACTGGAATAGTCCATTATAGTCTTGGAGGGAATGTTTCTCAAAATGAAGTACATAAACCCACCGAATTTCGTGAAAACAAAACGACCATGTTTGAACTACCTAATCGCAAAATAAGACCCATCAATAAAATATACAGGCCGAAAAACTTCCATATCCCCTGGAAATCAAATGGTGCGCCCTAAAGAACTCAATATGAATCGATACATTTTCTTCAGTGTTTCGTGGACGTTTAATACAGTAATTGTGGAATTTCGATACCCTTTCCAAAGGGATTTCTTCAAGATGTATGTATAAAAATATTATACCCTTTGGGGGACTTTAAATGAAAAGCGATTTTGATTCCTACGTGGTAGTCCCCCCTCTTACCAAAGTCCTGCGTTTTTACGTACTCGAATACGAACCTGATCAAAATACAAGCCACCCCTGGATCGTTCTGTGCTCATTGCAATCAAATATCCCCAACTGTTATGTCAATAATTAAAATTGAACACTTCGAAAATGAAAATGAAAATGAAAAGAGATAAGACAAATGATAAGACAAATTAATAATCTGTAGCTAGTTGGTGCCATGCTACGTTATTTCCTTATGTTTGACCGTTTATTATACAAATTAAATTTTAATGATCTGTAGCTAATTTCCTTATGACAGTTTATTATAAAAGTTTTTATTATATCAGTTCGGGGGCACTAAATTCAAAGACGTCTCTGATATCAAAGACTCTTCAGTGCCGAGACACCTGACAGTATCATAATTCAGAGACGTCTCATAAATCACATACTCCATAGTCTCAAAACCCAGCCGCAAACGATATTAGTAAATGTTGGTGAACGTGAACCGGCGCAGCGGGAATAATTTTGCGAGTAGGCCTAATCAGGGTTTTAGCTAGCCCAAGTTGAGTGCCTGCTAATTTTACTATCCAATTCATGAATTAAAGCGCAGGCTCGGGGTACACTCTTTATAGTCAACGTAAAAAATCGGGGAATGCTAAAAAATTTTGTTGCTCTGTTTCATAACTTTGAGCTTAAATGTTGCAGAATAACCTTTCTTCCTCGACGACATTTGGCAGACTTTCAATTCTCCGTACACATCAAAACTCAACATGTGGTGATGAATGCACCAAACCTCTACATTAATATTTCATAGAGTATTATAATTGAACTGCAACATTATATGGGAGTAGTAAATTAATTGTTCAGACCCCGACTCATGGAAACAATTCCGGGGGGGGCACTCCAACTTAGGAGGTGACGCGTATGTAGGGCTGTTAAGACCCCCTTTTTCAGCGTCGCTGTCACCCTAAGACCCCATATTTTTTACGAACACATGCTCTGTCACCCAAAGACCCTTATTTTTTCATTTGATCTGTCACCCAAAGACCCATACAAGTTCAATTTGAACAGCAACTTTCATTTACCAGTGATTTTGTTACTTATTTTGAAAAAACAAAGAAATTTGAAGCCGTTTAGAACTAGAAATTTGATTTTCGAGGTATTTATGGCGCTGTTTTGGCTCTCACCCAAAGATTCCATTATAAAAAAGTCATGTTCTCACCCAATGACCCCATATTTTTTACATTTTGCTCTCACCGAATGCCAAAAATCATGCTCTCACCCAATGACCCCATATTTTTTACATTTTACACTTATTTATTGGTATTATTTTCGGCATAATATATTTCAAACAAAATTTTCATCCCAGTTTTGCTAATATTTTGTGCCGATTTGTGTAATATTTTCGTCCCGGTATTGGTATTATTTTATATTTGTTTTCAGTTTTCGGGATATTTCTTTCAATTTTTGGGAAATTAGACCGAAAAAGTAGGACTTTTCCTTTTCCCTCCCTTTTCCGCCCCTTCGATTATAGAGCACCTTACTGCCCCACTGGCTTTGCCCAAGCCCGTACGAAGGGGGAGGGGCGTGCGTGTGGCAAAAGAAAAAAAAAAAAGGTTTTTTATTCTTTTTAGTCAAATAAGTCTAAAGTTTTGGGTATAAGGTCCACTTTTTACAAAATTGCACCACCCCCAAGAAAAAGGTCCACCTTTTAAAATCAGCACCCCCTAAAAAGAAATACTGCGTACGGGCCTGGCTATGCCACTTCTCTGTCACTCCCTTCCTCTTCCCTCCCTCTCTTCCCTCTCCCTTCTCTCTCTGTCTCCCTCTTTTTTTAAGACCCGGGGGCTGCAGGCCCCAAAGCCCCACCCCCGGGCACGCGCCAGGTTTACCGTAAATTTGTTGATCTATTTTGAGCCACCGAATAAAATACAAATGTCCATATTTATCCGAATTCATCCCATGCACGTGTGCAAGAAGAGTCAGGCCACGAGGTTAGGCCTGAACGTTTCCATAGGGGCCTACCATTTTTCCCCAAGTCATTTTTGAACATATTTTTGAAAAGGTGCCGCCAGCGTGCCGCCACAATGCGTGCCAAATATCGCTCCCCTCCCCCTCGTTGACTGGCAAAAATTCCTTGTCCCCACATTGTTTTCCTTGCCAAAATATTCACCCCTTCCCCGTGAATTGGGATTTTTTTACTTCAAAACGTTACATCATATTAACCAATCACTAAATAGATTCATGAAATCATTTATAACATATTAACCAATATTACAACGCGCTTGAAGAGGTTATTATAATTTCGATGAATTGCGCCCCAAAATAATTTAGTGTTTTTTCTATCTATATCATAATTTTTTTTTAAATCACGTGGAAACTTATTAGTGTTTCATTATATCGCCCATGAACAGTTCTTTTTCAAATGAAATGAAACTGACACTGTTTATGATTGAGTGAAATGTGTGATTAGTTACCTGGTAAAGTCAACTTTTGAGTTCATAATCAGCTTGCATCAATACATAAATTCTATTTGCAGAGTACATCTGTTATCATATGCTGAAAAACAAGATCTTTAAAATAACGGAAAAACTAACCTTTAAAAGTATTGAATTTTATTCTTTCCATTTGAAAAGGATTATATTTTCAATATTGTCATAAGAGAAGGTTTCCGTTGTATCAAGGGTCTTTTATTAAATTCCGACTTTGGTTACATGGAGAAAAATAAAACGAGTGAGGCAATATCACCTGATTTTACAAGTTTCATTTTCTACCCCAACTTGTCGTTTCTTTTCGTTGCTGTTCACGAGTGGAGGGAGTGGCACTCATTATTGTCATAACAGAAAGCTTCCTTTGTATCAAGGAACTTTGTATTAAATTCCAACTTTGGTTACATGGACAAAAATAAAACCAAGGTGAGGCTATATCACCTGATTTTAACAGTTTTATTTTCTACTTTTACTTGTCGTTTCTTTTCATTGCTGTTCACGGGTGGAGGTTATTGCAATAGCAGAAAGCTTCCTCTGTATTAAGGAACTTTGTATAAAATCCCAACTTTGGTTATTTGGGCAAAATAAAACAACAGTGAGGCTGTATCACCTGATTTTGTTACAAGTTTTTTTCTCTGCTCAACGTATCGTTTCTCTTCCTTATTATTGTTTGTCCCACAGATAACATACAAATGTAGTGTTTCTAGTAACAAATAGCCATACAAAAAAAATACAAATATGCCTAATTGGTTGCCGATTTGTCAGCATCACTACACTTAGCAAAACATGAATAATGTTTAGCAGAAAATAATTATTATAAGTTTCATATTTATGTATATTGGCGCCCTCTGTTGGTCAAAGTTACATTATAGTTACGCAGGGTTTTGCTTTATTGCCCTGCCCCAGCTAACAATTTTTCGTTGTTACAACGTTGTCTAAAAGTTATATAAAGTCGTATAAACGTAATTAATATATGGACATTGTAAGTACGTAAATCTGTGAACTCGTATTCGTGTTGTGACAACGTTATTCCCGAACGTTAATGTAACATCATTATGAGGTTGTTTCGACGTCAAGTTGTGAACGTCGAAACAACGTCACTATGACGTTATATCAACATCCGAAAATAACGTTGTCACAACACCAATACAAATTAACGTAATTACGACGTCCGTAGATTACGTTGTATCGGGATCAGACCATGACATTTATACGGCGTTGTAATAACGTGCTTTATACGTCGAAACAACGCCATAAATTTGCGTACTAACGACGTCCGTAAATGATGTTGTATCTGGGTCAGTTCATGACTTTTAAACCACGTTTTAACCACGTGCTTTATTCGTCGAGACAACGTGATTATGACATTATATTAACATCCAGCAACAATGATGCTCAATCCCAAAAAACGGAGAGCGTATAAAAGTTCAAAGTTTAGAACTTCAGGAATAGAAGTCGTTACTTTTGGTTTCACTCCTAAAGGCGATCGTCAGACGACACGATGGAGAATTTTTGGATGGACAACAATCTCCATGGTGTCAACATCCAAACTATTTTTCAGATACGTATTTTTGTAACGTTTTCTGAACGTATTATTAAACATTGTCACCAGGTCTGGTCAAACATTGCATCAACGTCGAAACAACGTCATAAACGTCCAAAAATCAACGTCGAAAATAACGTTGTCACTACACGAATACGAGTTCAGAGATTTATGTGTTTACAACGTAAATGACAACCTAAGTCCAACGTCAGCGAACGTCGTGAAAACGTAGTGTGTTAGCTGGGGCGATGCATTTATATATTGGCATTCGATTAGTTGCAATTCCTCACCATGGGAGTTTTCGGCCTCAGCAATACCGGGGTTGCGGCCTTGATATTTTTCTTGATACTGGGCCCCAACCCGTCAGGGCTTAAAAAGCACAAGTCCGGTAGCGCTGAGGCATGCAGAAACTCTCATAGTGAGGACTTGCAACTAATGTAGTGGCTATATTATAATGGCCCCGCAGGATAAGAAAGCAAACCTAAGGAATGGGTGACGGGCTCTCTCCAAGTATGAAATGGGTTCATCAGGCCATGCCGTCTATCGGGGGCTAATTTATAGTTTAAGCTTGATCGCTATTGTTTTTGAGTAATACTGGTTTTTTAGCCCTGCGGGGCAACCTTGAACAATATAGTTTTTGAGACATATTGTTTTTCGGCCGATACCGCACAACATTTCCCATACCTTATTAGCAACTTTTACTTATCAAATAATTACTAGTTTATATCTTTTATGTTGTCTAATACCGTATTTCAAATAATGCACTAAATTTTATATTCGTGAGAGGCTGTCCTCCAGAGGAAGAGAGGATACTCTTGCACGATTCTAAACATATGATGGTGACAGCATTCGATGTATTTTTACATATTCTGCTACTCCAATTGGATGCGTGATGCGTGAAAACTTAACGACCCAGACGCATAGCGTCAGTCGTCGGATGGGGGGAGGGTGAGGGCAACGAGCCTGATTTAGCATGCCCTATAATGCTACGACCTACTCAAAATTCCAGAAAAATACAACACTAATTTTTGGAGGATTAAAAAACATTATCCTGTTTTGCCAAAATTAAGTTCAAACTGGCAATTAAAGTCAAATTTTAATATATACTATATTGTACTAAGTAACTGGAATAATCAGGTTATGCGTTATAATTTTTGGAATAAAACATTTTCTAATATCTTTATAACCAATAATCGATATCAACATAAAATGTTAAAATAATTGTAAGAAAACATGCAAAAAAAATTTTTGACCCGTTTTTCCTTAAATTGCAAAAATACTAACATTTTACTTCTATTGCCAGTTTAGAACTAAGTAAATGATTAGGATTTATCTATATTTCTTTTGGCTAATTATTACAATTTGAAATTATTATACCATCATGTACGATCTTTTAAATTGAATCTGTGACATGGTAAATATTTTAAAAGTTTGGTGAAGATTTTGGATACAAGGTACGGATAATCGAGTATCATTCTAATGCCTTCCCATGCATTGGATTCATGACTGTTGTCGTTGATGGTTTAAACAAAGGATTGTCACTCTGAAAATAGAAACAAAAAGAGTTCAATGTAATATTAGATAACAGTAAACAACAAATATCGCAAATAACAAGACATCTAAAGTTGAACTAACTATCCAATGCTGCTGTTCAGTTTTGTTTGTTTTAACCGTTCCGCGCGGAAATGGGTTAGAATCTTGACGTGACATCGTGCAAACTTTACGCATGGCGTGACATAGCTTTAGTGAGAAAAATAAGGAAAAATAATGAAACGGAAGAAATGGGGGAAAAGATAAAATAGTGAAGATGAGAAACGAGAATGGGGGGAAATCTAATTCGAGGAAATTTACGAGATCTCGCCTACCCAAATCAATGAGACTGGCTACGCCCATGTACTAGTCACTTTAATTGCCACATTCTGACAACAAAAAGCAGAAGGCCATTCTCAATTTCAGCTGAATTTATACGAATGAACGTTAAGTATGTCACCTCATCGGGTACAAATTAATCGCTAGTGCGGGAGGGCGAGTTAGCGCAGCGGTAATTCCCTCGCTTTGCACCACTGAGGTCCCGGGTTCAAGCCCCAGCGCGGCCTAAGGACTCATGTGCACTTGGTTTATCCCGATTCCATGCTCGCTCTCGCAGGTTTTCTCAGGGATCTCCGGTTTCCTCCTGTATCGCAAAAATCGGTGATTAGTTGTTTGGTTATCAAAACTTCCTTCACCCAATGGAATTTGGGGAGCTGCACAGATAATTGGTGGATGTTACAATCTAAATGCGGATAGGTGTGCGCCGTTCGGCAGCAACCTAGTTGATGCGATCTGATTGTGATGATTCACCATTGCAGCGAAATTACAGCGCGTACAAAAAAACGAACAAATGAGTGTAGAGAAAGATCAGCAGAAGATCGCAGCGGAGAAATGCAAATCGCTTCGGACAACCGAAAACGCGATGTCCGATGCAACGGTAAAACGCACGCAATAACCGTTAGGTCGACCACCGGTCGAGTTTTGATTTCATCCCTAAGAGTATAAACCTAGCATTCAGCCCGTTCATACCTTGTTCCAGCCCGCGCCTTTCCTTTCCTGTTCAAATTTGGCATATTCTCTGCGTTCTTGGATAAAAATCCATAACCTGATTAAAGCAATGATGAAGATCCCGAGCAAAAGGATGCCGGCTATAATGCCGATTATAATCCATATCCACGGAACCTGAGTTCTCCTTCCGCCATCTTTAGGGCTGACACATACTAAAGAAAACAAGGATAAAATCAAGATGCAATCATCACGGAAAATTTAGGTTTACCCTCATCCTGCTGAGCTATTTTGTTTTACAGGAACTACGAAGTGAGGGGGTGGGGTTGTTATTGTAACCCCTATATTTGTTCAAAATACCATTATAATTGGCAGGCATGCCAATGTGTAGCAATGGGTCTCTATCCAGTCATACTAAAATAAGTAGAAACATTTGCGTAATATCGCAAAGACGAAAGAATGTGCGCGTGCCGGGCATAATTGGGATATTCTGGCAAATGTACAAATTAGTATGTAAGTGTATGTAAATTATACAATTGTTGGTTTAATGTTTCTACCTTTTTCACTCTGTACCAGTACTGTGTATGATCCGTTATCCTGTAACTGGTAGGTGTACAGAATAGTGCAGTTATCATCGTCTCTGTATTCACATAGTACGAAATCGGTATCATTTACCATGCTTACTGTTTGAAGGTAGAAGAAAGGAGGGAAAAGAAAACACTTTAATATTGTGGTATACCCCAGATGTCAACGTTCAAAGTGAGTACCAATTGGTATTGTAATTCTCAAAACGATAAGCAGAAAGCCTATGAATCGTAAAAAAAATTAAGGGGATTTCATCGTATGGCAGTCGTTTTTTAATTATTCTACTAATGCATTCGCCTGTCACTTTCAAAGATAATTTTGTATCACACTTACGTTTCTTTACATCGTCCACTAAAGTAATTCGAGCTTTGCACATGTCGCATTGTTCACCAGTAAAAGGTCCTTTGTCAAAAACCTGACACAAAACACAGTCTTGAAACGACGAACATTGACCTACACAGGTCTGTTTAAGGTAACATAAAAAGATGGTTATAATTATATATGATAAAAAACGTTCGTTCGGCAAACACAAATCGTTACATAATGTCATTACATGTTTATAAAACTTGTTTTTCAACTAACAAAAAAAAGAAAAAAAGAAAGAAATTAGTACCAAAACATTTCCAACAACGTTTCATGACAACACGTTCTTCGAAGAATGTACCATAATTTGCACTTAGGCGGCGAAGCGTATAGGGACGGAGGGGACACTTCCCCCGTTAAATTTTTCCATGGAGTGACGTCTCGACCAAAAGCTTATTCTATTATCGTATTAGGCCATTATATAGTTCAACATTGTCGTGTGTGTTTTGTAATTTTGCTGCAGATGTTTATTCGCTTCAGTCGCAAACATCATGAGGAGAAAACCAAAAAGTAAGCTAATCCCAGCCAGTGGAGAACCGAAAATCGCTGGGTTTGTCGCAAAGGGAAAATGTCGAACTATAAACTGGCCCTAATATACTGATGAAATAAGGCGTGAGAGCACACATCGGTCTCATACTAGTGGACCGGCCTCATTCTGGTACAACTATAATCTGAGTGAGGCCAAGTTGGGGCCAACTCAAGGTCAGCCCACTTGCGGTCGGTCGCACTCACTTATAGTGTTTACTCATCTTTCCAGGGAAACCAAAAATCCTTATTACTATAAAGTGATAGAAGGAAATCTAAATATATATTTACTCAAGTGATATAATCTCTGCGACCCAACACCAAATGGCCTCATTCTGGCCGTAGCCTTCAAAATACTAGGACTACCCAGAGTGAGGCCAACGTTATACTGGTGGGGCAGGTAATGCGACCATAGAAAAAAGTGAGGCTGGCCCACCTACGTGAGTCCTATTTGTGCTTTTTTGACTTATAAAAAAGGCCACAAGGATGATACGAAAGATATTTAATGATACCCACCGGACATTCGTCACATTTGGAGCCTCTAAATGGCGAATCCGTTTCACATTGACATTTACCTTCACACGTGCAATTCCCCCAACCATTACAAAGTAACTACAAAATAACCAGAAATATTTACTTACAAAATACTAACATACACTTTATGATTTTGAATTACATGATTATTGCAATACAACATGAAAATATACAATTATTATTGATGACTTGTTCGGATTCAATTACAATACTGAAAATATTAAATATTATATGTTTTCTGTACTTAGCGCGTGGAGTAGCGCCTGTGCATATTGATGGGCATAAATTTTGGGGTAAAACCTTTACTGCACAAACCTAGTCATTCTTTATCGTGTGTGTTACTTATCTGTCAATGGAGTTTTGGCTTCGAGGACTGTTAATGTGGAAAATTTGAAATTATAATAATAGAATTTGTATTATATCGCAATTTTTTTTTCTTTTTGCCAAAGCGTGCCTTCAAATTTAATTTCATTGTTTTGTTTCAATATTAGGATTTTTTGTGTAATTTCAACCCTTGCATTATTACCCAACGAAAGGATGTTTTAAATATCAGCGACATAACACATCTTGCCCTTATTATTTACCCCATTTATTGTTTCACAGTCCTTTGTACTTGATATACATTCACACGCAGATCCATAGTAGTCGGGCTTACAACGACATTCTCTTTCCAGTGTTCTTGTGTCACAATAGCATTCGCCTCTTTGTTGGCCTATATATAAATAAACGTACAAAAACAAGTTAACCCTAACACATAATAGAGACTTTCAGCCTTTTCCGCGGGATCTGCCATCTTGTGGGTAGTGGCGTTCTGCATGTCATGCGTTAGACATTACACCCACGATTACATACACGCCATTTTTGCATTGGTTTGTGTGTGAGATTTCTCGTACAACAACAGAGGTTGCGATTTACATCTTTGTAACAAACTTTCCCATCTAACGGCCGCAAGACGGCGAAATGGATTTGTACTCTACTCCCGGGACTCTACTCGTACTCCATTGCGCGGATAATGCAACTGGTCGGTTATCCTCACGAAAAGAGTATCATTTTGAAAGGAAAAACATCAAGTCTAATGCCCAGAAGCACCCATGTTATGACAATAATTATATCGTCATAACATTATATTTTTGTATTTGTATTTTTATGAAAATAGGAAACAAAGAGTGGTAATGAAGTCTTTCTATTTAGCTTACCTCCACATGGCAAACCCTGGAACTTCTCACACGAATAATCGCATTCACAATATTGGCCAAAATACTGAAACAAATATTAAAATCACTTAAATTTAAATCAATTTAAATCATGGGAAACTAAAATGATATTCATTAGAAGACCAGTACTAGTGTTAACTATTTCATTACTGTTTATTAATGGATTTACAATATACCGTTACACAATCTACGATCACCACCACCATAACAACCACTGCCACTACCACCACTAGCACCACCACCAACACCACCTCCACTATGGCCACCATCGCCACCGCCACCACCACCACCACCACCACCACCACCACCACCACCACCACCACCGACACCACCACCACCACCACCACCACCACCACCACCACCACCACTACCATTACCACCATCACCACCACCACCATCCACATCCCGATTCCGATGTTCTCTCAGTCTTGTTGCATTTTAGGGACCGGAAACTGTGGGGCCACGCCAACTTTGCTTACGAGCTGAGACGAAAGCTGTGAATAAAGTATATTCGAGCCTAGGCATATAACCTTTAGTGAACGATACCCACCCCCGGGGTACCCACCTCTGGATTGCTACACACACACTGCCCACATATACACTGACCTCGCAGCTGGCACACGTTGGTGGAGTTTTGTCTAGAAAAATTAGGATGAATCGTGTTTAAAAGTAACGAAGGATATACAACAGGTATCACAAAATTACAACGGAACTCTTAAAACCTCTTCGCTTTGCACCACTGACGTCCCATGTTCGAGTCCTGGCCGTTCAAAGGCACTGCATTTGGTTTATAGTAGATCATACTCGCTCTCGTAGGTCTTCCAGGTATTCCGGTTTCCTCTTGCATCTAAAAATGGACTTTCGTTCCTGAATTTACTGACCGCAACCTAAACATCAGACTCAAACTGGCTCAGATTCATGTCATTCCCGTTTATTTATCATATATCTTTTCTGAGGTAGAAACAAGGTAGAAACAATTTGAAACAGGGGTGATCTTTTATATTAAGAAAAATTATTTGGTTTCACACGGATACCAATATAGTAATTTTTTAAAGTCAAACAAGACTTCATAACATCGCGAATACGCATACCGAATACAGCTTGACATATCTTCTGGACTAGACCCGGAGTCACTATCGCATTCACACTCCGTTCCATAACGACCCTCGTCACACTCACATTGTCCACACGTAAATGTCCCATTTGCACTACTGCATAACGAACGGTCTTTTATCTAAATGACACAACAAACCACAACATGAAAAACATAATCTTACAGAGGTATGATAGACCATATTCTTTTACATATTCTTATGCATAGCATCGACTTAAAAAGCACCTTTCTTGTAATTAAAATCTTGTTGTTAACTATGGATATCAGAATCGCTATCAGTTCACTTTCACCCCGACTGTTGTCCTAATGGCGCAAAAAATTATTTGTACTTAGTTTGTAAATATCCAAACAGCATCTGTACGATATGGGACAGTGGTGGTTTTTAAACCACCACTGTTAAAACACCTAAACTTTTTGAAACTGACTGTAAGCTTCAATGTATCAATCAACCAATGGGAGATCGAAAGTTTGAAATTACTCTACAGACGTTTCCCCAGACCTCATACACTAGCGAAGAGTACACCCGCTATTGAAATTTATATTAATTAATAAACGTATTATTAAAATAAAGTATTGATAAACGCACACCAATTAACATAGATTTCTTTAAAATGTATATATATTATTCTTTATATTATTTTGTTATAACTCTTAGTCTATTTCAATATTCATTTTCTTATTTTAAAAAATCTTACCCCTTTACTTTCACAATCACATGAACAAATGACGTCAGCAATTACTGTTAGACTCTCGTCAAATCCAAACGGTCTGATTGTAAATCTGTGCAGCAACACATTAAACTATACCGTAACACACTTAGATTAAGTTCTACATGTACAAGATACTTGTTATGATTATAAGATTATGACTTGCACACACGGACGAATAAAATGTGCCATTTTTCAAGATCTATGAGATCTAATCTCCTCAACAAAAGTTTGGAAAGTTTTTTCAAGCATCTGTATCTCAAATTATTTGTGACATATTCATATCGTGTTGCATATCAATGGATAGCTACAATACTCTCCTTTGCAATGACACCCAATTTGAAACAATAACATTTTTCACGGCTGAGTAAACACCTTGTGAATGTAGTGGGGTCTGTGGGATATGTAACACGATATGAATATGTCACAAATAATTTGAGATACAGATGCTTGAAAAACTTTTCAAACTTTTGTTGAGGAGTTTAGTTGCAGTTAAACGGACTCCTCATAAGCCCATCTACACGATGCAATTGTAATTGCTATATAGAACTTCCCTGAGCACCATGCAATGGTATTGCACCATGTAGGTGGGTACATTGCAATGACATCGATATCCTGTACAAATTTGCAATATAACAGTACTCCATTTCTATGCAACTAAGAATTAAATCCAGTAACCCTTTTTAGATTAGATTTCTTTGTCAAAGACCATCGATGGAATCTGCTTTTTAGTTAGTTTTTGCCTGCCAACACCAAATATAATAAAGGTGATCCGTGTTCTATAAGCTGCATATCCTATCAGCGACTGCTATACCTTGTTTAGCAGTGGACTTCGGTTGTATATATAAATGCGCATATATAAATGCGCACGTGACCAGATGGCAAGTGCCATGTTCGTGTTACCTCACTGTCAATCACTGAAATTGCGACCACAGTTCCAGGTGGTGGCCGCATTGCATTCTCTAAATTCAGTAAATTTTCATCGTCAACCGTGTAATTGAATGGGATTATTTTGAAATTTTAAAACGCTTGAAATATCACAAACAAATAGGCCTATGTTGATAAATAATATAAATACAAGCTAAAACCGTTGGGGTTCGATAATGAACCCCACAAAATTAACCGACTATATAGAGTGTATGCAATAAACCCAAGCGGAACGAGAGTTGCTAAGTAACCGCTACCCGAACCATAAACACATGCATGATCAGACAACAAGTGTTCAATTTCCCCATAGCTTCCCACGTTGTACACATGGCAGTCGAATTTGGCGGTGTTGGTTTGTTTGTCCTCAAGTTATAGCATTGTTCACTTTGTGTTGAACATTGTACGTGGGCCTCACTGTAATAACTCAAAGATAACCGTGATCATCATTTCAAGAGGTCACTCTCCCGATTAAGCTAAACAACCTATGTGGAGGAATTTTATGCATGAGCAATCACATCAATGACGTAGTAATGAATACCCTCTATTGGAAAATGCCATACGGCCGGGCGGTTTCACAAGTTGCCGGCTCGATCATGTCATCCGCCGCCTGCACAGTTCTGACCTTAAAGCCAATCATGTCCCCTTTCATACTTTCATGCCGTTGCGACAAGAGGCATGACTTATCAACCATTCACAAGTCTTGATTGTGTCTGTTTGTCTACAATGCGCGTGTGTCACGCCGCTCGGCGGCAAGCAGCATGATAGTATGAAACCAGCACTACGTCATAGATATGGCCAATTGGCACGCCCATTTAGCACGGAAATTATGAAATATAAGTTTGTAAATCAGCTATATCTAGCTTTTCCGTAGTTAATTTTTTTTCCGTGATGGAAAACGTTAATAAAGAGTTTATCTTTCGGGTTAAGTTATTTTACCCTTTGCAATCAATGCCACTATTTTGCAAAAGCAATTTTCCTTGCGACCTGTCATTTTCCCCTATACTTTTGCACGGGGAGTTTATGTACATCCGGGTACCTTATATCGTTTAATACGGTATGGCATTTATATATGCGCATTTATATATACAACCGAAGTCAACTTTCAAAAGAAGTACCTGCATGTGCAACCATGCCTGTTTCAAAATAGCCCGCCAGAGTCACTACGGGAACCACTGCCTTTTATTAAAAGTCACATATGCGTAAAGTGGATAACTTATATTAAAATATATGTTGTGGTATTTTAAATATAAAAACAAAATTGGCAGAAAGCTGCGATTATTTAAATACAAAGGAGAGGAGCGATCTGTCGTATATGAAAGGAATTGTCAAACGTAAATCAGGAGGTCGTTATAGAGATAACTGTATACAATAATAATTAGAAAATAAACTACGACACAATACATACGTTTGTTGTCCCCCATTAGGTGAACAATCTTGAGCCAAAATCTCTACATCAAACTCAACAACTTGTTGAAGTAGCAGATCAATACATTTGGATGAACCTGGAACCGGGCCTTCAGCGTCACAATAGGACGTGTAAGAGATATCGATATTGTCTGGAGAAGTGTCCCCCACGTTGACTTCGGACGTAATTTGCTGAAGGTATCGAAACGATGAAATCAGAGAAACTTCTTTTATTTAATAATAATCTTTGTTACGGTTAGTAAGGAAAAGTGTATTTTCGCAGCGTCAACGTTTCGGAAATATGGGGGCTAAGCAAACGAAGATAAAAAGGCGAGAAAAAAAGTAGGAGACCAAATTAAGGAAGAAGATAAAGCAAAAGAACAATACGACGATAAAGAACAAGAAAAAGAAGGAAGAAAAAAAGGGATGGAGAAGAAGGAGGAGAGGAGGAAGGACATTTACGGTTAATGTGGAATATGGTTGAGATAGGTAATTTCTATAATGCACTTGTTTGTTTGTTTGTTTGTTTGTTTGTTTGTTTGTTTGTTTGCTTGCTTGCTGGGAAATTGGCATAGAGAGACAAAGATGCAATTCACCAAACTGGTATAACCAGTCAATCAAATTTAACGTCGAAGAGAATCCACCGCATGACCTGATATGGTAATTGTGCGGTGTTTATTTTTTATTCTGAACTTTAAATACCATATAACTTGCTAACTTGCATTCGATGTTGTCAGACAGGAATGCTGCATGGAATCCATATTTACAATAATTTAAACCCAATTTACTCATGCCTTTTATTTTTCTAATCATGCTAAATGAGTATATACAAACCTTGTATGCATTGGTCACAAGCCGCACTACATTTAATGAATTCGAAGCCAGTGGACCTAATTGGGAACCTTCGATTAATTGTTTCAATTCCTGGAATAAAATAATTGAAAACAATATTTTAGAACATAAATTGCTTTGAATGTTGACTACGAAACAGTTTCTCTCAGGAAAAAATGGCGAAGCCTAAGGCGCCGAAAACAAAGGTGACTAGCCATTCAAGACCTAATATACACACAACTGCCATTATTAACGCATTCACGTTCGCCTACTACTATAGCGTAACTAGTAGTCTCCTCCGCACTCCACCGGCTCCACCGTCGGTTTGATTAGAGAGATTGCGATGTTACACACATGGAACGTGGCACGTACGATTGTTAAATATTGCTAGTCTCGGTCCCAAACTGGATTGTGCTCATTCGTCACGAAGGTGAACAAGGCGGCTGGAACAAAGACTAATATCTAGAGCTTATCTGATCTGATCGATAGAGGACAATGTGATTGAAAAATGCATGGTTTACATACACCGAGTTTCTGCCTAATTCAATATAACATGCTTTTGATTTTGACTGAAAACCAAGGTTAACATGCTGCATAAATTTAATTGTATTTTTGTGCTCCCAAATATTGTAGTTGCCCTAAAACATATATTTTTGGTACATTAAGGACCACTACATCCATATATTATGAATTTACTTTCAATATGAGACTTATTCGTGCTGAAAATTAGGCGCGTTGCATGTACTTCGACATGTCGTAAAATCAGCATATTTCAATGTAAAACGTGCGTTTTATACGACGTAGGTGTCCAAAATGTGAAATCACAATGTCATTTTTTTACGGAAAATATCACACATAATTATTTCATTGGACAATCACGAAATCAAAATAAAGATTATTCTAACAATTCAGCAGACAAGAATCACATACCGCGTACACGTCGTAATGAGTGTTTTGAGTAACAGCGAGGACTGGTACAATATTTTTCTCTCGAAGCATGGCATTGATTTGTCCAACAGATGGAAAATCCTGCACGTTGCGTAAATATTGAAAGAAGTACATTATATTTAGAAAATGAATTATTCATGTAACACACAAGCTCACTTCCTCCCCATCTACACAAACATACACACACAAAGACATTGATATAGAGGAATCCAAATTCACGCATTCCTACACCTGACTAGCAGCCTTTAGTTGGGTAGCCGTCGGCTACAATGCACTCAAAATGTGAAATGATTCGGCCTTGGCGGAAATATTTAACTGCATTCCATCACCCGTTTTACACCTTCCGCGTAAACACAGGTAGACAAAAGAATAACACAATACAGTTCCCTTCGACAAAACACACAGCATGGTCTATTCGCTGTTGAAGTGACATAATAATCGGATTAACTACACGCGGTATCTATGCATTGATGTATACTTGCGAACAAAAGGACTAACTATGTATGAATAGATGCGACGGGATTACCTGCGGAATTATCTCCATTATATATATTATTAGCTATTATTCTATTATAACCATCCTCGTCCTTGCATCTTCTCTATATCTAGGTGTTAGGCGGCTTTTATTTGCACAATTGGACGCTCAAAACACCAGGTTGGTGCTAGCGGCTACCCAAAGATGTCCGACCAAATCCTGACCATGACTTGGCTCCTTGGATTCGTCTATAGTATCGAAGGGGATTACCGATAATGGAAGCCAACATCTTGGACTATGTGAAGGAGATCAAATACTTAATATAAAGGGTGTCCGCCCCATGTGCATGATTTTTCTCGTGATAGGGAAAACACCTTTCGTTTTGATATGATTATAGAACTTGCTGAAGACTAGTAAGACCTGTGGAAATATTAAGATCACCATTAGTCAAGAAGCAAGGTCCAGAATCAGTTTTAATATCATAATCTGACCTCAAGGAATATGAAAAACCTGGGTGACAAAAATGCACCTTGCTCAGAAAACAATTGAGGCCATACAAGGTCCAAATTTCAAACTTGATCAGATCTTGTAATAACCCACGTCAAAGTCATAACGATTCAGAAAAAGTATGGTTTGACCTATCTGAGATGCATGGTTCTGGAGTTGTAAGTAAAAGAGTCAAAGGCCGCGCCAACAATTAACCCAATCATGGGCAAAAATAGTCCAAAATACCAACAATTGTACGCGCGCACATTGTTCAAATGAAGTTAATGAACCCCTTTTTAAGCTCCAAGACTCTGACAATTTCTCTTTAAAAAATCAGTATATTATGTAGCCTACCGATAATACCCGATCACATTGATGCAACCAGGATTTTTTTCACAACTTATAAGTTCCCCTATTACTTTTTAAAATAAGTCAAAAAAATATAAAAATGTAAAAAGATATGTATAGCCCTATTTGTTTTACCCCTGTGGACCAATTTATAGCGTCACGCATCATTGCGTTCAGTCACAATGGTTAATTGTGTAAGAAAAGAGGCCGTTTTAAAAGTTGCATCTGAGTCCATAGCAGTCAGGTTTTCTTTAACAAACACATGCATAGTCCTGGCCTACTGTATTGTTTGAGATCTGACTCCTATGGACTCAGATGCCACTGTTTAAAACGATCTCTTTTTTTTACATAATGAACCATTGTGACTGAACGCAACATTTGACGTATGATGCTATAATTTGGTCCATATGTGAAAAACAAATAAGGATACTTAAGTCTTTTTACACGTTGCATTTCGTCAAATATTTTACGATTTATTTAAAAAAGTATTTAGGGGGAACTTATAAGTTGTTGATCCTATACAAAGCATAATGTGTTTTATTTCTCTTCTTACCTGCTCAGTTGATTTCATATATACATTTGTAACCGGGTCAAGACGACACTGTCCATCGTTTGGTTGAACAATCCCCGCTAGCTGTCATAGAGAATCATTGCAAAAATCCATTATTATAGCCAATTAGGTACTTGCTCAATTGAATACCTGAGTGGAGGAAGGGCCCAACTCCATCAAAACTGTTTTTGAGATATTAACAAACTTAATATTTGGAAAAGTTTTAGAGACAGAATGCTTCCAACTTCATGAGACCTTCGACCATGACCATACATTTACATTCATGTGAAATGATATGATGTTTCTATGGCAACGGTAGAGGTCGTGATATAAGCCGGAGTTGGGCCCTTCTTCCAATAATACACTGGAAGTGCTAGTTCCGTAAGCAGATGTGTTATAAATAGCTACAGAAATTGGGTAATATTTATCTTTTAATTGCACAAGTAGAAACATATATCCACGACAGTGCTGCAGTTTGTATGGATACCTCCTCGTATAACCATGATAACTCTTATAACATGTGTAATTCATAATCTTCCGGATGGTCCGACTGAAACTTGCTTGGGAAATGTTGCGAAAGGGGTTGCGTCTTGAGCTGCTGATCTTTGTGTTTATTTGCAACGCATGCCTAACTTTAGCAATGTTTACTTGTGATCTAGTAGTTCGCGGTCTTCAAGACCCCGAAGCTTCGGACTGCCAGATCACTAGAGTCACATGATTTAAAGCTTGCCTACATTCTTATATTGCTTACTTACATGTACTTGATATCCGATCAGCTGTGGGAAACTGAAGACGAAAGAGACAATGAACTTCACGCGGACCCCTATAGTCTCATGAAACTTTGTCGCCATATTTGAAGTGCAATATTGTACTTGGCTCGTTTGCTTGTGTGCAGTGCAATAAAATTGAAATTGAAAACTTAAAAAAGAACTCTTGAGGCCCATCTTTAGGGCATAATTTAGCCACTAGGCATTACTGATCGAAACCACTCCTGTTACACAACTTTATTTTGCATTTAAATATCGCGCTATACCAGTCAATACAATACAATGACCACCCCTACATGCTTGGGTTTGCAGTAAACAAGTACAACCATTCTTTTTTGTTTTGTTTAATTTATACGTTCATTTTGCTCTTTGCAATTATATTTTCATTTACAGCGGATTCCTTCTAGATTTCGTACTAAAGCGCCACAAACATGCGTTTACTTCATTTTGAATCACCCTGTATCATGATAGATGGTATTATTACACCTCATACATATTCATGAGTAAATCAGATCACTTAATTGGTCAATCACAAAATGATATGAATGACCTATTTCACCGTGCCATAATTTTCCTTACCACCACGATAATCTCATCCCCATAGTCAAAATGTTACATAGTTTATATCGGGTTAATAGGGCTCACTATTTTCCCTCGGTACTGGCTTCGGGCCTATCACCCCTCACCCTCCGGGTTCGGGTGACAGGCCCGTAACCAGTACCTCGGGAAAAAAGTTTGCACCATTTCCCCTCTAACCATGTATTATTTGTATATCTTCGTACTTTTCCGTCTCCGGCCATATGAAAGCCTGCGTCCGTTGCGTAAACTACAATTCGTCGGGCACGATCTCTCCAGCCGATTTGATCCTGCAAAAAAGAAAATAGAAGCAACAAAAATTGTGTAGATTCAAACTCTACCCTGTCATTGGTTAACATGGTCAAAAATCCATGTAACGGTTTCACATAGATATAAAGAAGATAGCATTTACACATTCGAGTAAATATACTGGAGTCATTTTGGAAAAACAATGACAGGCTCATTGAAATCCTACACATGGCCAACATTTCTAATCACAAAGTGATGTATCATATACCTGTTCCTAAGTGGTACAAACATGCGTAATTATAACGGCGCATAACTGCACCTAGGAATAAAAAGCCAGCGGTGAATTTTTATATTTTTAAGAATACCATCTTAGGATGATATTAATACGTGTAATTTTTAATTAAATTGCCTGACGAGTTTGAATAGATACATAATTGTAGCTGAATTTCATTGGAAAAATGCAAGTTTCATCAAGCTATAAATGTGATAAGATATATATGATATAAATGCACAATTTACATACCCTAGAGGTACCTTAGCATGGCGATGAAGTGTATAGTATCATGAGCAGAATCGGTTTGGAACTACAAATTTTTCAACTAGAAATACGTGATTTGGTTTCATGCCAAAAATGACCAAGTCGGCAAAATTAGGCAATTTTCATCTATGATCCAAGAATTATCACTTTCATGAAAGACAGATCATCATATCTGATGCATGGACCAAATTTAGAATAATTTTCCCAACCTTCATCCCCGAAAGTTAGGTAGGTTAAATAAACACACCCTAAAGTTTCGACCCCATGGAGTCATTTCTGGGGTCATAGACTCAAAATAACGCTTGTTCGCCGGATTTTTGGATTCAGCGGGTTCAAATTAGTAAAGATACTTTGGTTATCAACTATCAACTTTTACTAACACATGCCTTACGAAACCTGAATTGTTGAAATTTTGTCTAGTCTATCATAATAATGTATATATATATATATATATATATATATATATATATATATATATATATCATGCAATTACCTACCTCACATGCAGCCACTTGCATCAAAGCATCTAAACCTCCTTCTGGAGTATCTAAACTTGTGGAGACTGACACATTTCCAACACTTTCCTGATAATAAGAACAATAGTAGTAGTAGTAGTAGTAGTAGTAGTAGTAGTAGTAGTAGTAGTAGTAGTAGTAGTAGTAGTAGTAGTAGCAGTAGCAGTAGCAGTAGCAGCAGCAGCAGTAGTAGTAGTAGCCTGGTGCCAGCAAAATGACGTCAATACAACGTATGAACGTTGTATAGTGGTTGTAGGATTATTGGAAATGAAAGTTTTTCTGACATAAATTGGTTGGTTTAACGTTGTAATAACATAATTTTATGACCGTGGGCAAATTTTGGTTGGTTTAACGTTGTAATAACAAAATTTGCCCACAGTCGTAAAATCATGTTATTACAACGTTAAGGGGTACTACACCCATGTGGTAAATTTGTGACTATTTTTGCATTTTTCTCAAAAATAATTACACACTGGTAACAAAAGTTGTGTATATTATTGGGGCAAGGAATCCAATTACTACACTGAAATTTCAGTGACTCAAGACAAGCGGTTCAGTTTATATGATAGAAAACGAGGTACATCCTAGCGGTACCTTATTTCTGATCATAAATAACAAACCGCTTGTCTTGGGTCACTGAAATTCCAGTGTAGTAATTGATTCCTTGCCCCTATAATATACATAACTTTTGTTACCACTGTGTTATTAGTTTTTGAGAAAATGCAAAAATAGACACAAATTATCGAGGGGTGTAGTACCCCTTAAACCAACTAATTTACGTCAAAACAACTTTTATAATTATACAACCATCCTACAACCACTATACAACGTTCAGACGTTGTATTGACGTCATTTTGCTGACGTGCCCACTGGGAGTATATATATATTGTTGTAGATACACGTTTATTAAGTAGAAAACTGTAAATTAATTCAATTACTTTACTACTTTTAAAGTCGCTTACTGGAATCACTTTCGCGCTCTTTTGCTTCGTGGTTCTGATCATTATTTCCTAGCAACGGTTAGAAGACGCCATTGAAGTTGATATATTCTTGTCCCTGGTCATGATGATGATTTTGTACCAGTTACTCACTTCAGGACCATTCTTAGAGCCTATACACAATGTAAGCTTTCGTAATTTTCTGCAGTTAACATTTAAAAAAGGAGTTTTATTAACATCATGTAAATAACCCCAATACTCACCTTAAATATGCCAATCTTATTCGTAAGAGGAAGTTGATTTCTAAAACTGAATGGAGGATCGCAAGATAAGCAACACCCATCGTTTAAACACCTGTTTCCAAAAATAGACAAAACAAAGAAAGCAACAATCGATATATAAGCTTGTTACGCGTTATCAAAACTCTGATAGTGATAGATGACACCCGAAATTATGCGATTGTCCAGTCAGATTATGTGTTTACGAACTAGATCACTCCCACTGAATAAGAATTAGAGAATATCCCACGGTAGAGGAGAGTAAAAAACAAAAATTATTATCGTTTATTCTCATTCTTTTAGTCGGATAATATTATATTATTATGCTGGGAGTAACATAACCTATATTTGGTTGAAATCGGTCAAGGTCCTAGATTTAATTTTTGGCTTTGGTCATGTGGTTTGCATTGCTGTGGCTAAGATATACCAGAAGAAAGATAACATTGCTCAAAGAAACAATGTTGGCTTACAAAGAAACAATACTGCTACAAAACAATAGCAAACAAGCTTAAGCTATAATTAGCCCCCGATAGAGGGCAGGGCCCCAGGATCAACAAAAAACATCAAGGCCGGCCTTAGGCAGGAGACTCCCATACGACAACTAAACACTTCAAGTGGGACCCCAATATAAGGGCCCCGCAGGGCATGAAAGCAAGAGTAACCTAAATGTAATATTGACCAACAGTAACCTTAATGTAACATTTCCCAACAACAACTTTAATGTAAAACAGATGACGCTATTTACTGCCGTATATTCAGTCTCATAGACTGATTACGAGTATGGGTTCAATGCCATAGACACTGCATATTAAAGAGACCAGGTTGGACTTGCACAACCCCGGCCATATATTATGTGTTTACTACAACACTGCTACAAATGTGATTCACAAGTTTTGAACTATATTAAAAAGTAATTCCTTTATTATTATACAAGTTACCATAATTTATCATCTCTTACGTAACATCGAACAGGGTAAATGGTAAGGTGGTCTTATCAACAAATGATCCAAACCCCAGCTGTAAATCGGTCGTTAGATTTTTCAGTTCTCGTTCTATAAAAAGAAAATGGTATAACGACTGGTTGAATAATACTTCATGATTTGTTTGTGAAGGTTGTCATTCATCCAGGTATAATCAAATGGCAACACCATCTCGCCACTGGCCAATGACCAATTGCCGACAGACCAACAGACGGCCTGAAGATACACCTAGGATAAGGTGTGCAACCGTTGCCTCTCAAAACCGTGAGTCCAGTTGAATAGTTTTAAAGAATCTAATTCTATACTTCATGATAATTAATTTTATTGTATTTTACCACTGAGACACCTTGCGAAGGAAGTGATTCTGGCTTTAATATGGGGATTTGCTAGCAATCCGCTGTGAGTCCGTATGGTAGAGTTGGTTATGCTCTTGGTCTGAGATATTGGGGTGAGCTGGTTCGATCCCCAGTGGTTTTGATTTTTTTCGCTCTCTCGGTTTATTTATTATGTCATTTCACCCGACCTATTCAATTCAAATAAGGCAAAATATGTTTCCCTAGAAAACACGTCAAACTCGGCCAACACCTTCAGTCCTACTAAAGTGACCTATGACTGTCCTGTTTCTGAGCAAACGAAATGTCACAGATAGTGAAATTATTCTTCGATTACATTTGTCCATCAAAATGGCGCACATTTTCTGTTTGTGGTCTGTGTGTCACCATTATCTGATAAATGGAGACGCACAAGTCGAGGTAAGTGTATCTAATTATTTTCTGATTTTCGGAATTCACTTCTGTGGCGTGAATGTAATAAGTGACATTCATTGGTGATCATTGGATTTATTAGAATTACAACATAATAGTTAATATAGCTTACCTAGCCCCTCTGCAAGTCCTTTAACATTTTGGATATCAGGCTTTAGAGATTGACTCAAGTCCATGAGATAATACAAATCCAATGGATAATCCTTTGCAAGGCGTACTTGTAGTCTTATTACTTGTGGTTCGCCTGAAATATTTGAAATATAAATATATAACGTTAATGATACAGCCGTAGCTCTATTGCATGTTAAAGAAAAAAATCGATTCTTCTGTTACTCTTTTGATAGGAATACGACTTAAAATTGTTTTAAAGAAAAAGGCAAAATTAAAGAGAGTTTTGCTATTTGCTAAACAAAAACAACGTTAAATTCTTAATGTAAGATTTTGTAATTTTTTGAACAAACATAATGTTCACACAATTAATTTCAGTTCAGCAGACTCTGTTTCACTAAATAGAAAAACAAGTTCTTTAGTGTGTTGTTAGAACTTAAAATACTGTTAATGTGTTGTTGTTTGTAAAGTACCTACCAACTTTTAAAAATACTCGGGCTTGTTGAGGAGTGAATTGAACTGCTTCTCCGTTGTTATCTGCATCTTTTAGTTCTGCTTCCTGAACACCAGAGGGAAAAAGCACAATGCGTTAAAGAATTTATCATTGTCTTGTTTGTGGCGTGATGACATACAGGGTGTATCAAAATGATTGGTATCCATCAGCTTCCAGTGATTATGGACAAGACTGTCATCTCAAAATGCAACATAGGAGCTACCATATTTATCGATGCAGGTTATGTACGTTTAAAAATTAAAGTCCTGTGCATTTCAAGACGATCCAATGTTGCATACTGAAAGAGCGAGTTTGTTAATAAACACCATAAACTGATGGGTACCGTACCAATACATACATCCCTCGGGCCAGAGACAGAGAAGGTATTTAAACCAGCTGCTCTACGTGCCCTAGGCTGACTAAGCAGAGTCTTATCTGAAGAAGATCTCAATCCTTCCCTTCCGGGAGCATAGGTTGAAAGAAGCTCACAAAGATAATTAGGGGCACGGCCCTGAGAGCACTTGAAAACATAAAGCAGAAGTTTAAAAAGAATTCGGTCCTAGATTGGAAGCCAATACCAATCATGTTGATACATCTTGAAAATATCGCCAAGCTTCTCCTATAAAGACAAGCAAAGCCTAATTTGCACTCAAAAAGATCATGAAGATAGGGATAGTACATGTTTTTAATGTCGTTTATCTGACCATAAAAATAAACAAACAACAGTACTGAAATAATTGAAATGTGTTAAAATTTCTTTAACAGTAAACACACCCCAACACATAATTATGTTATAATCGGAGACTGAATTAAAAGGACCAGTTTGCGTATGACGATCAACTCTCCGCAGCCCGTGATTGGAAATCTAAATATCTTGCATCGACTATATTTCCTATTTCAGTTTTTATAATTCATACAGTCCTACCTTTGTGATGTTAACGGATCCGGTGGGGAAAGTGATGTTGCCACAATTCCTGGTCTGCATATTCATAAGAGAATCACACCTCTTCCCTGAAAAATCCTGTAATTCACACATATTATATACCAAGCAGGTTATATAAACATGTGGGAGCAGATATATTACGTAACGCATTGTTTCTTTGATGCCAGTTTGATTGCCGAGAGGCTTTTCATAAAAGTGGTATCATTGTTTCGAACAAAATGGTTTCGCCATTAAATTGGTTACTGACCCGGCAGTATATTAACGCTTTACACAGCTAGCAGGCGAGTATCACTAAGTGCCCACAACAAAGTAATGTGTATGAGTACCACTTGAGAAAGTGGTACCATTTTTGTTACACAGCCCAAGGGTGAGCTTGTGTTGCTTCAATTTGGTCGCACGCGCACAGACCTTCTATGTAATTGCAAAACGGCGTCAAAAGCGGTTTATGCGGCTAATTAAATTAATGAACATGCTATGACCTGACAACACAGCCCGGCAACACAGCAGGATACGCCCAATGTAGGAATACAAATGATAAAGTCGCCTAATTATACAACTATAGGTGTTGATCGTACGACTTCATGTTTATTGATTGGCAACATTTTCCATATGTCAGCGCTCAATTCGGACACTATAGATGAATAAAAGCTTGTATTCGTCCGTTGTTATACAGTCTGCCGGTTGCGAAGGCTTTAATCCCCTGTCGTTAAGCACATTTTAATTGGATTACGTAACTGACATGCTCATGTGACATTTTTGGGACTAAATTAAGTTTAAAAGACTTTAAATCATTGCAATCGGCCACACAACAGCCGAGATGGATCGAGATGAATGCGAATACGATTTGTACACAAACCTCAGAAACCTGATCAATTCGACACAGACACAGTGGAAAAATAGAACTTAAAAATCACTTTTTCTTGAAATGTGCCCCTCCAGATTTCTGATTTAGGTTGAGACAAGTTTGTTAGAAATTCAGAGAATATTGCAGGATGAGATGTTGTTGCGCACGAATCACGTTTTACTATTGTAATGAAAAATCTCATCCCAGTAAAATCATCGATCTCAATGTGCCACACAACGAGGAAATGAATGCTATACGTTTTGTACATAAACATGTTCAATTCGGCACAGAAACCGTGGCGAATCAAAGGGTCAAAAATACCTTTTTATTTAATTACTAGCGGGACACCCGCGCTACGCGCGGGTCCCCGCTAGGTGAGTAAATGGGAGCGTTCACTAAAACGGGAGGAATTACTGAACAGGTAGAATCATTGAAAAGGTAAATTTCATTTACCTGAGTCTGACCCTCGTTAAGCCTAAGTTTCCATTTTAGCTTCTTTCTTTCTTTTTAGTTTCTTCTACATGGGCCAATTTTGTTCCATTTTTAAAAAACATTTTGCTGCTAAGCTTGCAAATTTCCGTTACCATGTTTTTTATTTACTCAATCCCGTTCCCATTATTTTCTAAATAATTGTTTATTTAGTTCTGTCCTCAGTTTAATAGCTTTTTTTTCTTTAAATCATCTAATTTTATTAGATTTTATTATTCTTTCCTTCTTTAGCCTATTTTATTCCCGTTTTCATTTTCTTACTGTGACTAACTATAGGCTAACCCACATACTCGTAGGCCTACCTGTTTGTCCTCATTTTGTTTTCTTTTTTAATTACAGTAGGCCTACCTCTTCATGTTGTTTGTACTTTTTAACACACATCTTTTCCCCGTATTTATTACGCCTACGGTCGGTCGTTCACCCGTATTATCATTCATTGCGCGACTCTGCGTCGTTTGCGTAGTGCTGCGTTACCCGCGCGCTATCGCTGCGCTACGCGAGCGGCTTAGCATTAGATACGCCCGTACGACGCGCACGGGCTAGCTTGACAACTGACTCCCGTTTTTGTTTACCCAGCATAGCAACGTACCACATTTTCACTGATTTTGAGGCCAATTCTTGACCGTTTTCAACCAAATAAAGTTTAAACACGTTCCCGTATATTCATCGATCTCCCGTATGAATTTGGCGACATTTGGATCGAAACTGACGGAGCCTTTATAGCATACATAGATAGATACATACATAGATACATACAACATTTCCCTATTTATAGTAAGACTAGCGGGACACCCGCGCTACGCGCAGGTCCCCGCTAGGTGAGTAAAATTGGAGCGTTCACTAAAACGGAGGAATTACTGAACAGGTAGAATCATTGAAAAGGTAAATTTCATTTATCTGAGTCTGACCCTCGTTAAGCCTAAGTTTCCATTTTAGCTTCTTTCTTTCTTTTTAGTTTCTTCTACATGGGCCAATTTTGTTCCATTTTTTAAAAACATTTTGCTGCTAAGCTTGCAAATTTCCGTTACCATGTTTTTTATTTTACTCAATCCCGTTCGCATTATTTTCTAAATCTGTCCTTTCTTACATTTCCCTGTTGACTTCATTTTTTATTTGCTGCTTAGCTTGTGATTTCCCGTTTTCATGTTATTTATTTAGTTCTGTCCTCAGTTTAATAGCTTTTTTTATTTAAATCATCTAATTTTATTAGATTTTATTATTCTTTCCTTCTTTAGCCTATTTTATTCCCGTTTTCATTTTCTTACTGTGACTAACTATAGGCTAACCCACATACTCGTAGGCCTACCTGTTTGTCCTCATTTTGTTTTCTTTTTTAATTACAGTAGGCCTACCTCTTCATGTTGTTTGTACTTTTTAACACACATCTTTTCCCCGTATTTATTACGCCTACGTCGGTCGTTCACCCGTATTATCATTCATTGCGCGACTCTGCGTCGTTTACGCGCGACATGGCGTAGTACGCTCGCATTAGCGTAGTGCGCATTACGCACGCAGCGCCGACGCGCTGCCGGCCAGCTGCAGTGGCGCGTAGGCTGGTAACCGATTTTCATAACAAAAACCCGTTTTACCCATATTTTCACTGTTTTTGCAGCCAATTCTTGACCGTTTTCAACCAAATAAAGTTTAAACACGTTCCCGTATATTCATCGATCTCCCGTTTGAATTTGGCGACATTTGGATCGAAACTGACGGAGCCTTTATAGGCATACATAGATAGATAGATAGATAGATACATAGATAGATACATACAACATTTCCCTATTTATAGTAAGATAAACCTCCAGATCTCAGATATGTTTTCAAGAAATTCACAGATTGACGATTGAGTACTAGCCAATGATGTAGCGCGCTTTTGTTGCCTTAGTAGAATACGCTAAAGCGCTTCCTCATTGGTCAAATACCAATTGCTCGTCGCACAGCGATGGAGTACAAATGCAGCTTTAAACGTGGGTGTTTTTTTGTAAAGCCTGATGGTAATTTCATTCCAGAAAATCACATCAGGACTCACACTTGTTTCAGAACAGGTTTATACTACATTTTAACTTTGTTGGGCGAGTTATAAAACGGAATACTTACGTCGTCTTCACACCATGCACAGGATGGATCGCTTACGATACAATCTCGACAACGCATGGCTTCCGCACAAATGTCAGCTGCCGCATCTGAAAACGGACAAAGCGATTTCAAATCATCGCGTTTGGTTTCTCGCTATCGGATTTTATTACATCAAAATTATTTTTTAAGTTCTAGTAAGATACAAAATTATAAGGCATGACTTACATTCTAAGATCAATCTACGTTATTAACCAATAGAACAGAATTGAATATTATGCGGGCAAGCGGTGTGTCAGTAGAGTAGATTCCAGACCCAGACGGCTCTTACTGGGCATGTCAGCTCGATCTACCGGGTAGAATATACTCCACTTGCCTGACGATGAGCCAGTAAAGGAGTATGCATTGTATGTCCCAACTCATAGCAAGAGGACGTCAACGAACCTTGTGCTGGAAACACATCCGGCAGTGTCTTTTGGGGGACACGGACAGCATGCTGAGTCAAGGTCAACTATCAGCAATGGCTCAAGACCGTAGCTGTAGCTGGAGGAAACTTGTAGTCGCCTGTTCCGCAGCCGAAGGATGATGATGAATCGTCCAAAATTGTAATGTGCGGTTTGTTTTATGGTCCATTATAACTAAAGTACCAAACATATCGGGCAATAGTGTAAAAGCTGGTTTTATCTAACCACAACAGTATCCAATAACTTACTCTGGGATAGTTGCTGACAATGATAGAGGACTGGTGCGGAAAAAATAACTGCTAACGCAAAAAGGAATACTCTATTATGTGTCATGATGAATGACTCTGAAAAACAAATAAAGATCAAGCTTAAGATTAAGACCAATATTCAGATCAAGATAAAGCTTAAAGGAAGTCTCCGTCAATCACAACATTATGCCTTATACACCTATCCGACTTCGCCATTACTGCGGTTTCCCCGATGTAAAACTGCGGTGTCCCGAGGTCGGGGGTTCCATCCATTATTTATTGTGTGCTATACAGAATTGTACCCGGGAATTGTACACAACAGTGATATTCAATACACAATCATGAGTATTGAATTACGAATTAAATCTCCCGCTCTGGTACATCTGTGTTGCCGTCAATAGAGGGCCAAATACAGTAAACGCTTCTCGGATTGGTGTATACTGTTATATGTAAGAAAAATAATTGTCAAGAACGAATCACCTGGTTTTATTTCAAACAAATATTGGCCATAAAAAGGAATAAAAACATCCGTTTCTCAACACGCGATATTCAAAATTCCCGGGCGCCGAAATTGTCGCGTGCAATGACATCCAAGTTATATAATGAAGGCTGACGACAATTGAGCACAAATAACCATTACGTCATGCACTTAGACAATTTCGGCGCGGGAATTTTGAATATCGCGAGTTGAGAGCCGACTGTTTTTATTCGCTTTTATGGTCAATATGAGTATGTTTTAAATAAAACCATGTGATTCGTGCTTGATAATTATTTTCTAACATATAAGGCATAATGTTATGATTGCCGGAGACCCCTTTTAAGGACCAATATTCAGATCAAGTAGGCATGATAAGTGAAAGCAATTCAACTAATGTGTACATAACTGCTTCTGATGTCGACATTGCCCTATTTACGAATTTGGCTGATTCCATTAATGTGTAAGTTGGGACATGTGTAAACATTTAAATACAATGCCAAAAAGTCAGGTTTGAAAAAAATTGCATTCCGTACCCATTCCGATCGCCGAGGTGTAACTTTTAATTAATCTCCTAATCTAGAATCTAGATTTTTTTTGGCATTGCACGACCATGACTACTCTGATACACCTTGATGGTCTTAAAATGTTACTCTATCATATACCCTTTAGGCTATATAACCCGATATTTTAACCGTAGGCCTACGTTTTCTGGCAACCTTTTTTGCTCTTGTTTACTCTTTCACGAAAATGTTTGTGTTTTCTGGGGCCTTGTCGGATGCATCAACTGGACTACGTACAATCTAATTTCTAAACCGTAACGCTGGGAATGGCAAAAGTAGGTCTTTATTTATGTAGGCTACTTGTTTTCTGATCAGATACCACAATAAATCAGATAACAAAATGACATAGTTTGATATAAAGTATACTTACCAAACTTAATCTGGTGTTAGAAATATTCCTTGCAAAGCCTGCTACAAATTCATCAGAATGTTTATCTTCTTTGAGATGCTGTCTAGAATATTGCTGAAATATTGTTGGAACTTCACCGATAAATCTTGCCTTGACTAACCCCAAAATGGCAACTCATTTACGAATACGTAGACCGTGCAGGGATTCACCACAACGTAACGCAGCAAAACCGATTCGATTTCATGAAGTTTGAAGCCTGGCTTTCTATTTTTCAAATAGTCTTCTTCTTAGCCACACTACGGTTTCCCATCAAGTGTACGTGACTGTCTCTCGAGTTTTCCAACATAAATTCCGGCCACACGTATCCGGAGACGCACTGCCTACACACAGTGACATGGCCTATATCAATATTAAAGGTAGACAGTTGGTCCACGTTTAGAACGTGGTATTTTTGTAACTTCACCCACATCCTTATTTACCCAGATGGAAGCCGATCACAAACATCCGGCATCCTTATTGAAAGTTTTAATAACCAATAACCCAGTCTAACGTCCTAATTCAAAGTTTTCAATTAAAGTAATAATCACAGCAGCTTTTCTATACTGTGCCAAATTTAACCTTATTTCATAAATGAAATTTAACATTGCAAATTCTCGCGTGATCGCTTGCCATTTTCACGGTTTATATCAATGTTTATTCCAAAAGATGCCAAGACCGTAATTTTGATGAATATGAGAGTATTCAAAAACAGCGAATTACTGAAAGCTAGGGGAGTGTTCATTAATACTTTGGTAGGGGGGGCTGGTACACCTCAAATTTTCCGCTCGAAAACTTTTTGACCCCCCCTCGAAGGACCGCTAAACTTTTTGACCCCCTCTTTTTGACAGACAAAACTTTTGACCCCCCCTTATCATATAACAAACATTAACATACTTATTACTTAATAGTGTTGTTTCCAGTGGTGTGGTATCTGTTCCACATGTCATTGAGGGAGGCAAATGTTTGAAACATTCTCGGTGGGACAATTGCGCATGAAATATATACAAGCACAAGGAAATTTTCATTTTATACTTAATTTAGATTTGTCCCAAATCAGGGTGTTTATCTGATTTTACAGGGATAAATGAAATAGAGGATTTATTTGGAGGTTTATAGGCACATCATAATTTATAGGCACATCATAATTTGGATCTATTATGATAGTATGCGCGCAAACCGCGCAAAGAATTTGGCCATATTGAGGCTAGAATGGTCAAATATTGTTTAAATTGGAACAAATTTAATATGCAAAAAGCTAAAATGGTCAAATGTGAGATTAATTTGGTCACGCAAATGTACACAGGTGTCAGTTTTGGCCCCCAAATACCGTGGTATGGGCCTATGTGTGCAAAATAATTGTGCAATGAGAAATCGTAAACTGAAGTGTGCAGTTTACGTGCAAAGAAATCCAATTTATTTGCAATATTTTCTTGATCTTGATTTAGTTGTATTTTGATCAGATTGGTACATATTTGTAGCCTACTGCACTTTGAAGAGATATGAAATTCTATGATAAAAAATGAAAATTTTGGCCCCCCTTTCCTACCACCTAAAACTTTTTGGTCCCCCCTCTTTTAAGATCCAAAACTTTTTTGGCCCCCCCCCCCTCCCTTTTTACCAGCCCCCCACCAAAGTATTTCTGAACACTCCCTAGAGGTTCCCCTTTTGGGGGTCGCTGCCTCTTCCAAAAGAGGTCGTGGGACTTGTCGGAAAAGAATATAAAAATACATCTCTGAGCCTTAAACATGTTAAAGTGCAGGGTCCCATTTTATTGGTTATGTAACCCAATTTTGACCCATGGTTGAACAAAATCATCAGAATCGGTAGAATAAAGTCTCATTTCTGATCCAATAAATTGCACTTAATGTGTAGCCTACGTTTCGATAACTACTATGTTATCTTTGTCAACACTGGATGCAGATGCTACTGAGAACTGGTCATCCAATCACCTATTGATTTCTTGGCGTTGTCAGTTTTTGTTCCTATCGCCATTCGCCACCAGAGATATCTGCGGAAGAATTTGTATTGGCTACCGAGTTGGCATGTAAACACCTATAGGAAACACCTGATGGAATCCAACTGAGAGCGAAAGTAGCGAGCACGTTGAAGTCTTCAAAAGTACCGTAGCAAACTGTTACCAAAGAAAAAAGGAAAGCCATAAAAGACTGGGAAAAGAAAGCGTCTTGAGAGTATAGGCCTACAACAAAAAAACCGGTTTCAACTTCTGGATTTTATTCTGACAACCACCTACTTCACCTTCCGAGGGAAAATTTAGCGTCAGTTGTTTGGGACCGCGATGGGAAGCCCAGTATCACCGATTGCGGCTAATATCTTTATGGAAGCATTGGAACATCAAGCTTTTGCCACGGCTTCCCAGGATTGCAAGCCACAATTGTGGTTAAGATATGTCGATGACATCCTCGATGTGGCGAAGAGAAACACAGTCCAACAGCAAATGGACCACATCAACAAAACTGATAAATTAAATCGGATTAGGTTATATACCACTAATAGGCCTGGGCGATACATGGAAGTACTAGTAAGTAACTATTTTTTGCATGGCATCTGAAAAAGGCTGCTTTAAAATCGCTGAAATTGACTAAGTATAATAATATACCCAAAAAAGTACTTTTTTGGGTTTGATGCTTCAAAATGGAATATTATCTCTCATTATATGACATTTTTGTTGTAACAGTACCAAAATTCATACGCACGGCTTTGGTTTTCTAGTAAATATTCGTCCTTGTAACTTTCAGCTTCGAGGGCGCACTGCTATTTTAAGGTGTTTACGGTTCAGTGCGTTAAAACAAGAAAAGTCTCAGGTCAACTATGCTATGTTGAGCTTTTAATCATTTGGCATCTAAATCATATACCGTATATAGTTTCACCTGATATTAGTGGCATTTAACTGTGAGAGTTCTGAATATGAGAAAATTCCACCCGAAATTACCCATTTTCCTATTGAAACCCGTGTAATACATAATTCGTGGCATTGAACCATAAAGTTCACTTATGAGGAAGAGACGGAAGGAACCATCCAATTTCTGGATACCCTCATAGCCAGAAAGAAACACTGTACGGTTAAACTTCCCACTAACCCCTGCATCACAAATGGGTGTCATAAGAACTCGTGTTTGACAAGAAAGAGCGCATTGTAACGGAAGAGGAGAGTAAAAATGTTGCCATATTGAAGCTAAACTGATGAAATATGCTGCAAAAGTGGAATAAATTCGCGCGAAAGGCCCCGTCGCGCGGTTGACCGTTTTGGCCCCCTTTCTGCGTATTTGTATTGCTTCTCTAATTCTGCGTGATGCGGCGTTAAAGTCTTTATCTAGAATGTATGCCTACACGAATACGCTCACCGATTAGGTCTTTCTCCGCTTTCTAGATGATATTTCTCGCCTTTTCCGTGTTGATTGGACAGCGAATTTTGATCAACCGCGATGACGGGGCTTTTTCTATCAGTCACGTGTATGATCCACTGCTAAAACCAACCTTCAACCCTGGGAGTGAGAGTGCATCCAACTTCCGCGGGAAACGCAGTGGACCAGATCACAGCAAACACTTGTGATCAAGCTATCAGCCAAGATGGCGAAAGATCAAGCCGTGAGTAATATTTTTGGGGATGTCACGCAAAATAAGAAAAAGTATGATCTACAACCCTACTAATGCATCTGTTTATGGAAAATGCTTGGTTGTATTGCAGTGGCGTGCGCACATTGAAAGTGGGGGAGGGGCAGGTTGTTTGTCAATGCCCCACCTTTTGAGACCATACAAATGATTTACGACTATCATAATTTATTGACTAAAAACATTGTCAACTACACATATGAAGAAGAATCCTGAATTATTATATTTACATTCTTCTTATTATTACTATTATTATTGTTATTATTATTAATATTATTACAAATACATTTGATTGAACAGTTGTACAGGCTGTATCGAAATAATCGTTATCCATCCGGTTGGGGTGTGTAGGGGTGGGGGTGTGTGTGTGTGTGTGTGTTTTAAAAAAACCTGACTCTTTCAAACGCGCCATTGGTTCTACTTGTCCAGACTTTGTACTTCATATTCAATCAAACATCAGCATATTTCAAGTAGATCGAATTGTTGATCGATCGTTGTGACGTTGTTGTAATGAGACTACTAGTTTTTTTGTCTCTTTGCAAAATCAGGATGCAACGTGCGACTGCATATGGTCCTTTGATACAGCTGCATCGATCGTTGTTTTGTAATGAGACTACTTTTTCGTCTCTCTGAAAAACCTCGATGTGATGTGCATACCTTTAGACTTGAGACTGCATAATGGTCCTTACTTTATTAACGTAGCTCACTTAAATGCAATGCTTTAAACTTTTTGGACATGTGTAAGTATTGCACCGTATTTTACTGAATAATTATTTGTTGCTATAAATACAAAAATACATTTTAAAAGATATTAATCATGTCTTGATGGCATCAAATAATATTTCTATTCTATGTGATATGCCATTCTTTATGTTTTCAGTTGCATTAAATTAAGGAAACCTCTAGTTTTGCTACAAATTATATACCATTGTTTACATTTTAATTTCCTTTTCAAATATTCCACGATGATCCAAGTGGTTCCGGGTCGAAAAGTTATGTCCAAATCCTTCCGATACACAAGTAGTTCCGGGTCGACATTATACCACAATTATACATGTAAGCTACATCATTTTGGTAAGTTACTGCATTATACTCCCGGCGCTAGCGAGGGGTGATTGAGATTTGACCAATGGCATGAATGGGCTGGTTCCTTTATTTATTCTTACTTTGGAAAGAACAATTCATTTCATTGGTCAAAAATCAAATGTTCATCGTTAGTAATAGACCCTATTTACATTGCTAGCCATTATTTCAAAGCTTTATGATGGTGATGAATTTGGATACAGGGTGAGGATCATCGAGGATAATTTTCATATTGACAGACTTCACTTTCCATGCATGGGATTCAGGAATGTTGTCGTTGATTTTCTAAACAAAGGATTATCACTCTGAAAATAGAAACATCAAGATTTATATTGTATCATATTAGACAACAGTATTATAGCCGACAAACGTCGTATTTAAATGTTTACAAATTACAATACATTAAGTTTAACTAGCTATCCAATTGTGGCTGTTCATTGGTTCTTTGATATGATTGACGATTCCGTGCGGATACGATTACAATAGTCCTGATGTGATCTACTGACGCAAACGTTAAGCATGACTGTGCCTTTATGTATTATGTACTGGCTTTTTTTTAAAAACACCCGATATTTGAGAGACCAGTGGCGTAGCTAGAAGGTGACACGTGGCATGGGGGCTTAGGAGGCTAGGAGGCGCCGAATCGCTTCCTCCAAGCGGCGAAAGTCAAAAGTTTCGCTTCCCGCTCAGTTCAACATATAAAGTTTGTTGAAAGCCCATTTAAAGGCCGAAATTCAACTTGATTGTAACCAATTAGTAATATGTGTGCAAATTTTCTTGCGCTTCGCGCGCGCGCATTTGTTTGATTGATGGGGGAGAGTTCAGGGAGCATCATTCGGTTATAATATCCTTGCCCTCGGCCGTCACAACCCCTATAGCTACGCCACGTGAGCAACGACCAACTGAAACTTTATATTTCAATTTCCTGCACAGCAAAGGCACACTAGACCTACATTATTAGCCAAAATATTCACAGCGGCAACGTATACATTTTCTGCTTTCGAGCTCTTTACCTTGTTCCAGCCTGCGCCTTTCCTTTCCTTTTCAAATCTGGCATATTCTCTGCGTTCTTGGATAAAAATCCATAATCGGATAAGAGCAATAATGATGATTCCCAGCAATAGGATACCGGCTATAATGCCGATTATAATCCACATCCACGCAACCTGAGTTAATCTGCCGCCATCTTTAGGTTTGAAACACACTACATAAAGTAATGAAAATGAAGCTTTGCGTTAAGAAGAAACAAAAGATTATCAATTAAATTATTAGTAGTTTATATTTTATTCACCCCACCCCCGCAAAAAATCAAAAACAGAAACAAAACAAAAAAACATGTGTTGTGGCGTATTAAACCAGGTTTTTCTTTTCTTTCGTGCGGTTATAGGCCACGGTTGTTTGTTGTGGTCATTTATTCATTTTTCTTTTTGACTTTATGTGGTAATTTTTATTCTATAAACTGGTTATTTGTGTACAAATTGAGGGCGCTGTTTACATATATGTGACCCGGCAGCACAAATGAGCCGTATAATTCCCTAAATTGTATTCTGAGTTACGGTGTAAAATGTGTACGAAGGTCATATTCATCGGTAACTTAAGCTGGCCCGACATCCGTCTCATTTCGATAGTCAAAATCTAATCAATAATCCTATTGTTGAAGTGGATAATAAGCTTCTACCGTAGATGGCGATAGAACTTTTAATAGCTCTGGTTTTTGTTTGCTTATATTGCTAAATCCTGTTCAAGTGGTGGGTTACCAGGCATTGTATTTTGTACAGGTATGCATAACCAACAATTAACAATGAGAGAACTTTCTTAAACCTCGTTGACTTGGGGATGATTTGAAATGACCGCCAATTATGACTGTTTGATATTTATTGCCAACAATGTGGAAAAAGAGACACATGTAAAAACGTAAAAAGCTATAATTTTGTTGAAGGAGCAAAGTTTAACAAACCATAACCCCGCTTCTGGATATCGTTTGAAGTCAAATGATATACCATTTTAAGTTTATGATGTTTATTTTTAAACACGAAATAAAACAAAATTGACCGAGGGAGGAATTTACGGCTCATTCGCCGTGGACGGTCACATATTTCAAATTTAAATTAGCCATATAATATGACCTATTCCTTACCATTCATAATATTGTTTGTTTGGCTTTTTGTTTGTGTAATGGCAGACCTATTGTTGGTATGATATAATATTGATATCCGTATACCTTTTTCTCTCTGTACTGACAGTGTGTACGTGCCATCCTCCTGTAGGTTGTATGTGTATAGAATAGTGCAGTTATCATCATCTCTGTACTCGCATAGTACGATATCGGTACCATTTACTGCATGAAATGAATTTAAAAAAAAGAATTAAACACATATCCACAGAAAGACTAGTTTGCGTCACTCGGACACGGTCTGTGTAAGAGTTTCTGAACGCGGCGGTAAAACATCGTGCATTATGGTTAATTTTGCACCTTCAAATATACACGCTGTCTCAAAAGTTAGGTCTTAGTAATAGGAAACTTTCTTTCCTGAATGCACTATATGCATGCATATCATCACGCATGTGATATCATAGGTCAGTGGCATAGGCTGGACCTTTTAGAGGGGACGAATGGGCAAAATTTGACGAAAAGGGTCAAATGGGCTAAAAGGTACAAATAAAGGCATAAGAATCTTAAATAACAAGGTGGCCAGCATCCAGGAGCGTATCAAGAGCTTCGGGGCCCCATGGACAAGGAGCAGTGTGGGGTCCTTTTAACATCTCCTTTATAAGCCCTATCCCTTATAAACTTAATTTTTTGCTTTTGCTCGTAGCCCATGAACACCCCGGGCCCATAGACTTCGTCCACCCTGTCCACCCGTTTGCAACGCCCCTGCCAGCATCCCACAGTGGGCAAGACTTATCGCATTGGGTAGCTTGCGCCCTTTGTCCCCTCCCCTTTGGCTACGCGACTGTCATAGGTCAACTCATCTACAGAGAATCATACTTACGGCTTACAAGATCATCCACTAAAGTAATTGGGGCTTTGCACATGTCGCATTGTTCATCAGTAAAAGGTCCTTTGTCAAAAACCTCACACAAAACGCAGTCTTGAAACGAAGAACATTGTCCTACACACGTCTGTTTAAGGTAGAAGAAACACGTTGGTAAAGTAATGTTCAGCAGGAAAAACAAATTTCAAATTGCCATGATTGCTGTACACCCGTCCGAATCATATTGGTCTAGCGACGCCCCTGGCCCATGGATAAGGAGCAGTGCAGGCCCTTTTAACATCTCCTTTATGATCAACCCTATCCCTAACCCATAATTGTCATCGGGGCCCCTGAATCCTCGAGACCCATGGACTTTTTCCACCCTGTCAAACCGCTTGCTACGCCCCTGCAGTTATGCACCAAATCCGGCCAACTCGGAAGAAAGTGTAGATGAATTCTATTATCTTCACCAAAGTACTGCCAATAAAACTTAAAAAAATGATGTCCTCATCATTACTGGAGAATTGCAAGCAAAGGTTGGAAACCGCTGGCAACAATGGGAAAATGTCATTGGCAAACATAGCTATGGGCCACGGTTTGATGTGATCATTTGCTAATTTTTCTAACAAAACATATAATCTTCAATTCTAGACCTGAACAATACCAACAGCTATCATACTAATAAACACATATATTTTAAAACTATTTTTAACACAGATTTTCCTTTGTTTATCAACATTTTCAGCTTTTTCTCACTTTTTGTAGTAACTTTTATTCTACAAATTGTATATTTGTGTGCAAATCGAGGGCGCTATTTACATATATTTTAAGTTTAATTTAGCCTAATAATATCAGTTATTCCTTTCATTTCATGATAAAATATTTTAAAAAAATTCTGATTTTTTAATGTCATTATACAAGTGTATACCCCTTGTAAAGATGCAAACAAGATTTAAGATAAACAGATAAGCCATCAGTGTTCAACTGTACCAAGGAGGTGAAAAACTACATTTCTGCTCCATTAACGACCTCTAAATTAGCAACACAATGTTCAAGCAGAAAAGGACGTAAGTAAAAGGACACAAGTAAATGGACACGGGAGCCTCTAAATAAAACAAAACACATAACAAAATTGTGTGCTAAATACAAGCTACCCAAGCGCAGTAACATTCAAGTTGGATCTAACCACCAAGCTGGTTATAGCTAATTTTCGTACAATGAAGAACCACAAATGCCCAGTTGTCTTCAGAGTCAAAACCCCAAATACTAGGAGAGACTATGAAGTCGACATTGGAGGACGATTTTCTCTGCTTTTTAATCAGGAAGAGTTCGACAAAGAAGCCATGTGGACAAACATTAAAAATACTTTCAAGACATCAAAGAAAATAAATGAAAGAAGCGAAGTAAGGACCCGATGCTCCATTTCGCCGACTTAGTCAACGGCGTATCAGAGTATTTCGATGGCTCTCCTGCGACTTGCAGTTTCAAGCCGCAGTACGCCGATGAATAATTAATATAGAGTACCCATATCACTGGTTGCGAATTCGCGAGCAGTTATGGGCATCTACTTCGCAGTATTTAGCATCTTCTTGCTCTGCGGTTTATCATTCAGTACTGGGTGATTTCAGTACTGTGGGTGATTCCCAATGATGTCATCTACTTTATATTCTTGGGGATTCCCCAGTTAACACTAAGCAATGCACTAAGATTGAGAAATATTGGGATCCCCTATGATATTAATAACTCTGATTGTGTTTGTTTACTGTAACCAAGGGGTTTTCCCCTAATACATGCCATAACACACAAACCCTTGCAAGATTACTTCCAAAGAGTTTCCCCTTGTCTCATATTTCTCAAGACATATCTTTATGTTGTAAACAAAGATAAATAACTAAATTAAATTACTCAGGCCACATCACAATAGGCCTATCATATGTATAAAAGAACAACACAGATCCACCCTCTACTTGCGTCTATTGAGCATGTGAATTCCAAAAAAAAAAACCAGGACACACAAGTTTTTGCACACATATTATAGTGCCCTCACAAACAGGGCAAGATGACTGACGTGCTAAATTGAGGTGATAGCAACAGTGATAACGAAATAAGTGGTAAAAGACGCAGAAATGAAGCTGAATGGGCACAAAACAAGACTACTATTACTATGTGATTAAAAAAACACCCAAGTCCGGCATACAAAATGACCCCTCACGAAGCCCCCGAAATGCTAATCGTCATACCTATTAGGTATGACGATTAGCATTCGGGGCTTCGTGAGGGGTCATTTAACCCACTCGTTTGCATGTAAAACTTGCCCTATTTATAATGAAAGGCAGAGATAAAAAAAGACTTTATCGCGTCTTACGTCACTGTCACTTACGATCCTTGATTGGTTCATAACGCGTAAAAGGAAGGCCGATTTATCTGGTGCCGATCGGAGAAAAAGGAATAGCCGAAAATGGCGAAAAATTACGCACTTTTACACGGCAAAAAGCATTTTTTCTAGGCATTGTCGACATGGTGCCTTCGGGAAAGAAAGTTTCGTACTATAAAGACCTAACTTTTGAAATGTTTTGTATGTTTGAAGGTGCAAAATTAACAATAAGGCGTCCGGTTATACAGCCGCGTTCAGCAAGTCATCATCACGACACTTGTAAACAAACAGTGCTTGAGTTTGATTGACAGATGACGTCAGACGCGATAAAGTCTTTTTATCTCCGTCTTTCATTATACCAGGAAAATCTAACTGAAGGAAATAAAATGATTCACAGTTTTTTAGTTTTCTCAAAATCACTTTCCATGGACTTGGGTGGGTTTTGTATTCATGTAATCAAATACCTGTTGACTAAAATATCCTGGGCCGCTATACGATGAGCCAGTCAGGCCAAAATTATATTATCACGTAATATAAGGATGCCGATATAAGATTCAGAAAGTCGCGATGGACGCTATACGTACCGCGCATTCGTCACATTTGTCACCACCGAAAGGCGACTCCTTTTTGCATTCGCATTTACCTTCACACGTGCAGTTCCCCAACCATTACAAAGTAACTACAAGAAAAACACAAATATTAAATATATTAATTTGTTATCACAATGGCAGTTTATACAGATATAAACGTAAATACTAAATATGATAATATGAAAAATGTAACGTTATATCATGAACTCTTAATATTTACCCCATTTATAGTTTCACAGTCCTTTCTACTTGTTACACATTCACACGCAGATCCATAGTAGTCAGGCTTACAACGACATTCTCTTTTCAGTGTCCTGGTGTCACAGTTACAGTCACCCCTTTCTTCACCTGTAAAAAACATCCAATAATTCATTAACAGATAACACAGAAATGTGTATTTCTGCTAAAAGGATAGTTGTTCCATTTTAGGATCAACAGCAGTAGTAGATTTTGATTGTCGGGGGATAATTTGCAGAAACTTGACGTACTTAATATGATATAATATGATAAAATATGCTATGATATGCTACATGCTGTGATACAATATACGGTATGATATATGATATGATATGATATATTGTTCTTCATGTGGGTATACAAATTATCATAATGCTATTCTGTGATATGATATGCCATGCTAAGATATCATATAATATGATTTGCTATGATATGATATGATATGATATGATGTAACAATTGTACACAAACTATAAGTAAAAAACAAAAACAAGATAAAGATCTTGAAATGACAACCTTCGACGGCGACGCGACGACGACGATGTCGACGGTGAAAACACACCAAAGCTAATGTCAATGATTATGACTTCAACGACGTCGGTGATAATGATGACGACAAGACATGAAGATCATGATAAAGACGATAAACGATTTGATTTTATAAATGATGATGATACTAAGCTTACCTCCACACGGTAATCCCTGAAACTCTTCACAATTATAATCGCATTCACAATGTTGGCCAAAATACTGAAAAAGTATTAGAAACAGAAGCGAGAAAAAGATTAATACTTCTTTCATCAGAAAACATAAGCATTTGTTATATGTTCACTTTAAAAAGCAGTATCACAATAATATTGTCAAACATTTATTATCACGAGATATATAAATACATTACATTGCAGTATAATGAAAATTCACTAGTTTGGACCAAATTTCCCCTGTTTTGGGCTAACATCGACCTATGGAGGGGGGGGGGCAAAATTGCCTTTTTTTAGACCAAAATGGCCATATTTTAAGAGAATATTCCGACTACCCCACCCCCCCCCCCAAAATTCATCTCCCCCCTTGCCCCCCCCCCTCGAAATGAATTCTGGCGACGCCACTAGTGAAGCTGTGAATAAAGCATATTACCGGGGATCTCTTCCTGGTTGAAGGTATACGGGGATGTGCCACGGTTTTGGGGTACCTTTTTAGCGAATTTGTATATCGATGGGTGGGTTTTCAGTGAAGATCAATGCGCCCATTTGAGCGTATTTTGGCAAAAGTGCCCTTACAATCGCCCAATTAGGGCAAATTTGGGTGATTTTTGTTAAAAATTTGTATGCTAATGGGTAGCAAAACAGCAAATAGTAGGTAAAGTCAGCATCCGAAAGTCTGCGTGGCACCTCTCCGTACACATTTTTAAGATCCCCGGGCATATTATTCATCATAAATATCGAATGGTATACCGTATACCCACCTCTGGATTACTACACGCACACTGCCCACATATACATTGCCCTCGCAGCTGACACACGTTGGTGGAGTTTTGTCTAGAAATATGAGGACAAAATTGAAATTAGTTATGGTGGAATCTACTAAAGCCAACACAAGCGTAAATAAAACTTTCAATATGATTTCACACCACCAAATAGTATTATACGTTTGTACGCCCTGAATGCATTTCTCAGAAAAACCCATAGATGGCCTAAAGTAAGCATTAAAATGAGCAGAAATTTACATAAATTTGGATTGGTCATGATTAGTAATATCAAATCCTGCAAATGTACCACAGGTGGGAGAGATCGAGTATTTTTTAATGATTTTAAGCAGCCTTTTCTATACAGAAACACTGGCATGATTTTGCAGGTAAATTAGGTAATTCCCAGAGATCATAGACTTCAAGGGCCAGTCGTAAAAAATGATGACGGTCAACCTATATTTTTTCCCAGTCAGGGGATCAGGCTAGGGCTAATTTCAACCATCATAGCTGTCGCTAGGAACTGAGTCGCTCTTGCGAAGAAAAAATGACGTTTCCTTGAGGCAAGTTTAGTACATATCTCTATGGGGATTTATTTGGTGGTGTGAGATGATATCGTTGAATAGAATCTTCCTTGATTTGATTGTTTATTTGGATTGCTTGAAAACTAGAACCTTGGCCCTATAAAAGCATCCAAACTATTCATGACAAATGCATTTGGGATGGATTGGAAAGGACAATCAGGGGTAAACACATTGCTCTTTTTTTAAACTAACTGCGAGATACATGTATACGTATGTCTCTCTGTACACGGGATCGATGGCTTAACGCCCCTCCCTCCGATGGACAGAAAACTCTCATGGATAACTTTATGCATCACGGGGGAGCAGAAGTCGGAATTTATCCTACAGATGTTTCCAATTAAATTCATACTTCTGTCTTTGCAAATACCCATCAAGTTGCCACCGGTTAGGAATGGTATGGTGTTTCTTACATAACTTATGAGTGTATTATTTTAAATGATCGCTTGGCGAATACACATACCGAATACAGCTTGATAAATCTTCTGCGTCAGTCCCGGAGTCACCATCGCATTCACACTCTGTTCCATAACGACCCTCGTCACACTGACATTGTCCACATGTAAATGTACCATTTCCACCACTGCATAACGAACGGTCTTTTACCTAAATAGAGGGCCCAGAACCAGAAAGCCTTAATTCACAATGACCAGCTCTCACAAAATGAGTATAAACTTGACAAAATGTTTGTCTGAGATATTCCCGATTTGAAATCCTTATTTTACATGCTTTAAAATCATACCAGACATGTTAGGATGACTCCTCGCTTTGGTCTTCAAATATCAATATTTCCTTCAGAATGTCTTTTGTTTTCTACTGAATTTTGTCATGACTGATGGACTGTATCTTCTATAGTGCCCTGGCGACTTTTATGCTCGTTTTGTGACAGCATGTGATTGTGAGTTGAGGCATTCTAGCTCTCAACCCTCGATATTAATGATTCATATCATAGCAACAACAACAAAAAGAGAGATTATCATGCAAAGATAAATGATTACTGGACCTGGTGCTTTTCTTTTCTCCTTGAACCAGTTCAAAGCACAGGGAATGAAACACATACAATATTTATGTATATTTTTGTATTGATTTTACTGAGATATATCTGTTTTATTATTTCTCAGTTCAGGCAGCGATAGATATTGATCAGGAAAAATTCTTAATTTCAAACAATCTTAGGTATGCGAGCGAAAATCGGCTGCACTCTAGCGCAGCCGGCTGCACTTTGGCCCCACTATTCTTTTTAATTCTGGCTGCACTATCTGGCTGCAACAGTTACAAGGTTGGCTGCAACATAGGTGGTCAATGTATTTTGAAAGTTGCAGCCAGAGTGCGGCCATAGGGTGTTAGGTCGCATGAGGATTATCTGCTTGGATAAATAATGTGGTTTGCTGTACAATTAACCATTATTCCTATTGTAATACCATTTACCATAACACACCGGTATGCTATTTGTATATGTTTTGTATTCTTACTGCATATCTTCATGTCAAATGCATAGTACATGTAATAATTATGTGAAATACATAAAATTATAAAAACACAGACACCTAAAATCATTCATTCATTCATCAGTTATATTCAACGTTATCAGAAAACATAGGCAATACAGAATATTATCATACAACATAGTTAAAAATGCAAACCTACAAAATATAACAATATTTACAAATACAATCGAAGATTATAAATTAATACAATTAATAGTATATAAATATTGTAAATATGATTATAACCAAGGTCAATACCATTAGAACTTGACAATATAGATTAATCAACTCAAGTAGGCCTAATGCAAATAGGCCCAATAAGTGACAATTGATAATATTATAATGAATAAGCGAGATATAATTTTTACAAAGTCATACTACTAACTTTTTAAGTGACATTAAATTAATCTAAACTACATGGGTTGTGACCTTTTAATGTGTCCTTTTTTAAACAGTCATCGTACGCGTAATGTTTATAGTCGCTTGATTTCCTTTTGTCCACTTTATAGCAATAAGGATTTGTGGTTTCTCTGAGCTATTTATTATTACACAATAAGCCTTTTATGCCTTAGATCCAATTCACTGGGCCTTAGATATGGGTCGCAAGGTAGGTGATAACAGAAAACTATTACTAGCGCAGCCGGCCGCAGGTAGCGGGGCCAACCTTGAGTTGGCCTCGCCTGGCCCCGCAAAGATTAGAGTGCAGCCAGAGTGCAGCCGGCTGCGCTATAGTGCAGCCAGTTTGTGCTCTTGTGCCTTACCCCTTTACTTTCACAATCACATGAGCATATGACGTCAGCAGTCACTGTTAGACTCTCGTCAAATCCAAACGGTCTGATTGTGAATCTGTGGAACAAAATATAACCTGCATTAAAGAGACTTTATACTCTCTTGATTTGGAGGTGAAAATTTTGATCTTTTCAAAAGTTCGCAAATAGAAGGCATCGTTCTCAAGACTCAAGACGAGTGATCTGTACTCTCGCTTTAAAAAGGGATTGCGAATAACATCGTTCGTCAAAATCAAGGACCTCCTCACGATATCAGTGGTCTTTCAGCAGTCACGTTAGCTCAATTGATAAGGCGTTCGACTATGGTGCGAGAGGTTGCGGGTTCGAACCATGGCGGTGGTTTAGTACGCTCTCGTTGAAAAATTGAGTTGACTTACTGGTGATTTTCCCTTTTTTGTAACCCGTACGAAACTCGAGAAGCTGATTCTGGCTGCGGTGGTCAATTGTGGAATGTCTTGGGTGTGCATTTTAAAGCAGCAAAGTCCCCGAGTTGTTTTAATGGTTATTGAATGATGTGGAGCAGAAGTGGTCAGCTAGAGTCTGCTGAGGCTTGTGGATCAATGTCTAAGCTTCAATTTGTACCTGTGCGTAGTGCACTATATATTTGCGGTTTTTTGGTTTGTTTTGTTTTGTTTTTTTAAGAGGGAAGGTATGCAATTGTTAACAAATACGATACATACGTTTGTTGTCCGCCATCAGGTGAGCAATCTTTAGCCATAATCTTTACATCAAACTCCACAACTTCTTGAAGTAACAGATCAGTGCATTTTGATGAACCGGGAACTGCGCCTTGGCCAACACAATAGGACGTGTAAGAAATATCGATATTATCTGGAGAAGTGTCCCCAACGTTGACTTCGGACGTAATTTGCTGATGGTATTGAAAATAATTAAACAAACGATCGTAAATGTGTTATTTCTTTGCTTCATCTTTTTATATTGATTAGTTTTCGACTCTTCTGTGAAGAAACTGGTACTTTCTCAACATCATATTTCAGTCTTATTTTTGTTTTTGATCAACAGTATGCTTGGACTATATTTATAAATACGTATTTATAAATAGGCACGTGACCACCTCCGTGCTGCCATAACAATTTGTAGACAGGAAGTCTGGAAGTGACCTTCGACACAGCGGATGGTCTTCCTGTACATTTGAGCTAGGAATTAGAGCAAAAAGTAGGAAGTCGCCACGAGACTTTCCATGGAAACTTTTACCAAACCGACAAAGTCTCCATGGAAGAAAAGCAAAACGCTCAAAGTCACCACATTAAACATTTTAATGCAAAGGCGGTAAACGACACCAGATTGTGCGGCAAAATTGTCTATTTTATTCAATTTTGTAATATTATTGTAAACGTTTCCGTTGTTAAATAACTTTTTCCGTTGGCAAATATTTTCAAAATGTTGTTTTTGACCATTACAAATTCGGAATCCTCCCATGTGTAATAATTTGCTATAATTTCTGTATAGTGGTCAAGAGCAATGTGTATTTGGTCACACTTGCTGGTCTTGCTGGTATGTCGTGCCCATGGGTCACGTGCGTATTTATAATACGTATTTATAAATATAGCTGAAGGTAGTTGATTAAACTATGAAGTATAAAGTTGGAAGGAAAAGTAGAAGATAAATACAAAGAGGGGTGAAGTGAAGAAGGAGGAAGAGCAGAAGATGAAGAAGATCAAGCAGCAGCAGAAGTAGAAACAAGATGAAGACGAAAAAAGGGGAAAAGAATGTGATGAAGAAGATCCAACAGCACCGGAAGACGAAGCACCAACAGATGTGGAAGAAAGTAAGGAGAACAAGTTAAGACGAAGACAATGAACGAGAAAGAGAAATAGGACGACGAGAAGGAGGAGATGACGAAGACAAAAATACAGTAGAGGAAAATAATTGAATATATGAATACAAAAGCCACCCAAGTCCATACTGTGGCCAAATTGATTTAAGCATGGGAATTTGTTGCTATGCATAGGCCTGTCATATGTATGAAAAAACAACTCAAATTCATCCACTGTGTCTATTGAGCATGTGAAAAATAGCATGTATGAAAGAACCACCCAAGTCCATGATTTGAGTCTTGTAACACATTGATTGAAATCCAATATGTATAAAAGTCCACTTGTAACACATTTCATTGCTTCAGAGTGACTTTTGAAAAAAAAATGGGTTTAATAAAGGAAAGTGTGTGGTTTATATTACATGGCAGAATGCTTATCAACATTATACATACCTGTGTGCTTTATTTTGTATTATCTTACTAGTGGTAATCTCATTCAAACATTGTTGTCATTGTATATGATTCAAAAAACCACCCAAGTCCAAAATTTAAAATGAACCCCACGAAGTCCCTGAAATGCTAATCGTCATACTTAATACAGTTTAACCCACTCATTTGCACGTAAAACTTACCATATTGACCAGGTAAATATAACTGAAGGAATTAAAATGATACACATGTTTTTCTCTCAAAATCACTTCCCATGGACTTGGGTGGGTTTTGTATTCATGTATTCAATTGTCAAGCATGCTATTTAGTATTATACATACCCTGTATGCATTTGTTACAAGCCTTACTACATTTACTGAATCTGGAGCTAAAATGCCTACTTTTGTACCTTCTATTAATTGTCGCAATTCCTGAAATAAAGATTTGAAAATATTATGTTAGGAGATAACGTCTTATTTTGAGTGTTTACTAACAGGACTTGCTTTGGGCCATCATACTAGATCAGCAATATCATTCACAATAGACAACCGGCAACCAAGTCTCTCAAATTGCTGATATTACGCACTGTACAATATGTCGTAAAGTGCTAATATTAAGCATTTTAGTGCAGTTATCTTTCTAACCTTATATATAAGTCGTCTAAATTGGATCTAAAGCTTAAAAGGGAATTTCGTGATCCACAGCCTCACCCCCCTCCCACTTTTTTCAAAAAAAAGTTGAGATTTTTTATACCACTGGAAACCTCTGGCTACATAATGTTTATGCACCAAATATTTCTTGCAGATTAATTCGTTTAGCAAAAATATCGTAAAATTTTAATTTCGTTCTGGTATACCAGAACGAAATTACAACAGTGGCCTATGGAGCAGTGCAATACACATAATCATGCATAACTCTCAAACGCAAAATCGGAATCAACTTAAATTTTGGGAATAAGCTTTTTTCGTGGCTATCTAATGAAAAAAATTTCATAAAAAGAGGATACTAGGATCACGAAATCCTCCTTTAATTCGATTACCAAGATCTTTCTATAGTTGGCGTAATGGTAGCAAACAATTGTAAAAAGGAATAACGGAATAAATAATAATTTAATAAATAACGCTTAACCACTCCCCATCTTTTCTTTACTGTGCTAATTTATATCTACTTCTTTTATATATTTATTTATAGCTTGGTGTCAAAAAACAAAGTGTTTTTAATTTTTTTTATTTTAACAGGATTTGCTTTGTGTCATCAACAGAGGGTGCTATCACTCTCCACTTAAATACTCATATTGTACAGTGCTTTATATTAGCACTTTAGCAGGAGTCCAGGTTGAGACGATATTATCAATTCACTTACCAGGTACAGATTGTATTTTCTTTCATCAACAGCAAAGACTGGTACAATATTTTTCTTTTGAAACTTGGCATTGATTTGCCCAATCGATGGAAAATCCTGCAAGGAACATAAACAATTGTAGCAAAATTGATGGTAGAATTTACATAATAAGACACTGCTGCATGAAAGTATTACTGATACTTCTTTAAACAGTTTGTTCTAATATTGTCATCAAGGCTCTTAAAGGCCTATTCAGTAATTTGCTTATCCGTATGATCGTAAGAATCACCAAACTTCAGATTTGGGTACTTTTGTTCGTGTCATAAATGTGCTATAACATATAGCCTGCAAAGTGTGATTAAAGCCGAAAGCTGTGTAAGACAAAATACACTTCTAGTGCCCGTTTCTATTCATCGTTATGTATTCTTCTCCCGTGCATTATTTTCGCGAACTACCCTTCACAGCCCAAATTATATAAACCTGCACGCTAAACAATGCATTATCTAAAACCTGCACGCTAAACAATAGATTCTAGATAATACGTGCACGCTCAAATACTAGAAATACTACTTTCACATAACCATATAGTAGAGTTAGATGACGCTTTCGACATAGAGGTCACATAACTATATAATTGTCTGTTCGATATATATACCATCAAAAAAGTACGAATATACATTCTGTGGTGTTAAAATGGTATAGTTACAAACGGTGTTCTATAATAGGGTACAATTACCGAATAGGGTGCAACTCGCTAGACTTGAGTCCAGTCCTCGTTTACGGAGTTTAAGGTTAGGGTTTAGGGTTGGGGTAGGGCAGTCTTGTAATAAGACTACTAGAGTTGCACCCTATTCAGCAATCGCAATTGTCATAAATTAGGCCGTATAAAATTAATATTTTGGTTCTCGTCCAGAGGATTTTCATGAATTGATGAGGGAGGGAGGTGTTTTTAATTTTTTTTAATTTTTTTTTTTTCAGTGTAAAATCAGCATTGTCTGTAGTTTTCGGTCTTTTCCAACAGTGTTCGAGGAAACGATGAGGCACTTTTTTTTTTTTTTCAAATGTGAGATTCTGAGGGATAAACCCCCTAGAGTACCACAAAAAGACTTGGAAGTGGTCCTTGTTCTCTAATAAACTTATTTATATGTATGAAAAATTCATAAATCATTCCAAAGTCTAAAATAATTGAAAAATCTATAAAAAAAAAATCTGACAAATCCCAGAAATTGACTAGGGAGGGGACGAGAACCAAAACATTAATTTTATACGGCCTTATGATTAATGACCTCAAATAAATCAAACATCAAATGAGAATAATCGAGCTTCTATTAATTAAAAAGGGCCAAAAACAGGTGGATCATAATTATACAAGATGACACCATTGCAAAATATTCAGCATTTTACAAATGAAATACATGTAGGCCTATATCTAAAATAACATAGCCGGGCCTGGAAACACACACTAGCGCATAATAATTATCATGATCATGCTTTATAATACCATAGGCCTTCAAACACATGTGTTTGAAGGCCTATGATAATACTGAACAAATTGTTAAATCCCAATGTCGTGTGTTTTAATATAGGCTAAGTAGATTTTAAAGTTCAAATTATAGAGCTATAAAGTCCAGTTGATATTCACCGTAGTACTAGTCGGACATCTAAATCGATCGTTTCCAAGTGAACTGGTTCAGTGCTCTCTGTGTTCGAAACCACGATATTAAATGATCACAACATAAAGTCAATTGGTTCCAAACCATGCGTGAATAAGTTACTAAAGTATGGCGTATGGCGCAATCGATACCATTGATAGCTAACTTATACAGGATTGATTTTCTTTACCAGTTAAATGCTACGTAGCTGGTCAATGTCCTGACGGTGTTTTTTAAAATGTAAGATATTTTCCTAATATTAAAACTAATATAATGAATGCAGCAATTAATATTGCCTATTGTTTTAATAGGCCTACACTCAAAGTGTATGACGGATAATGTACTCGTGCAAATGCATTCGTCAAGATAATTGCACTTGCCATGGAGTTATTGCATTTAGCTCTTGAGCCTATCGGCTCTCGAGCTAAATGCAATAACTCCACGGCGCGTGCGATTATCTTGACGAATGCATTGCACTCAGTTCATTATCCTTATCATAAGCCATTATACATGAATGCAATTTATGGACGGGGCTTCATCTTTGTCAAAACTTCGATTTCCTCGTATTTTGCCCAATTGTTCATTCAAAAAATCATCATAACAATTCTAATGTCCTATTCTTCACTTTTAGACAATTTATGATTTTTAATTGTTTACACGTTGGCTGGGATCACTGAATGGGCTTTTAAGAATTCTTTTCTATTTGTTGCATGACTTATGGCGAAGGATCCGATTAAGTTTCTGAACGCGGTGGTAAAACAGTGTGCATGGTTAATTTAAAACCTTCAAACATACAAACCGTCTCCTAGGATAGGGATGAAATCAAAACTCGACCGGCGGCTGACCGCCGGTTCCGTCCGTTTGCATCCGGTTTGACGGTTTCTATTGTTCTAAATAATGGACACCGGGCGGACCGGCGATCAACCGCCGGTCGAGTTTTGATTTCATCCCTTCGGTCTTGGTAATAGTAAACATACCAGTAAATATCTCCTATATACCTTTGGAGGAAAGATCAGAGTTTTTGAAAAATGACACGACACTTCTGAACGCGGTGATAAAAGAAAGTCAATGGGGGAGCATTTACTGGTGTGTACCAGCTGCACCCTTATATGAGAGAGCTAAATGGGTGCTTGTTATCAGTTCTTAACTACAGCATAACAAATCAACATCCCAAATAACATGACACTTTCATCCGTGTGTAGTTGGACATATTAAATTGTTCTGATACTTGAATTGTGTTCATACTTTTGCGGAATAGTATAGGCCGAATGAAAGAACTGCAGTTTGAAGCTTATCTTTTTTAGCACTCTACTCGGCTGACTTTCTTAGATATGCCATTGAAGGTCAAGAAGGGAAAGTTGTATGTCATGGAAGTTCTATCTTAGGATATAAACAAGTACATACATTTTTATTAATGCTCCTACCTGATCAGTTGATTTGGTATATTCATTCGTTACTGGATCCAAGTGACACTCTCCATCATTTGGTTTAGAAATCCCTGCTAACTAGATAAGAAGAATTAAAGGTACTGCAGAAGTTAATTATTTACTTCTTCAATTAGGTTGACTAACTAGCTTGACTTCCTTTTTGCGCTGTCAGAAATTATTTCTTAAAATTGATGTAGTTGTAAAATGTTGTTACATGACCTCAATCACTCACACATGACATTACGTTGACAGTGCCATTACGTTGACAGTGCCTTACAAAAAAATCACATTGTCATATATATTCGTCATCCTTATCTTTCACCTGTTTTAACCAGTTAATAACACATACCACCAAACCCTATTGTGTTATTGACCGGTTAGGATAACGAATATAATGATCTGTGGTTTTCGGTTTTTCACATGTCTTACTGCTTAAGGCACTGTCAAATGGCGGTGAAGATTTCTAGGCGGTCCAATTATGTTAATACGACATACGGGGTTTTTCAGTATTGATTGATCGGTTCTGGATGGCTCCAAGATCGGCTCATCAGCAAAGGTCAGGCAATTTGCATAATTAAGTTGGCTCTCATGTTTACGAAAGACAAGTTCAGACGAACGTTTTTTTACAAAGTCAAATGGTACGAATTTCAAATGGAGTCACCCATTCAAGTTGCTCCATTTGAAATGCTTCTGTGTGTGAGATTAAGGTCATGTCTTCCATAGGGAGTGTATGTATTTCAACTGGATTAGCCCAGTCACAAATTCTTTCAAACTTCATTTGTCATTATCATATATCATCATCATCATTATTATCATCATAATCATCATCTCTTTTTCACTTTATTTATATAGAAACGCTATGCTTCATAAGGACGTCATACTTTTCCGTCTCCGGCCATGTGGAAGCCTGCATCTGTTGCGAAAACTATCATACGTCGAGCGCGATTTCTCCAGCCAATTTGTTCCTGTGAAAAAGAAAAAGAAAAACAAAAGAGACGTATAAGTTAAAGGTATAGATATATGCCATAAAATTAATATAGCTCATTCACGAGTTAGACTCAAACAATTAAAACCCAAAACATTAAGAATTATAACGACATTATTTTCTTAATTCAAGATTCAAATAAAAGCTTTGCAACCATGTTCTGCTCTTATACGAAATGTGATACCTGGTTTGTGGGGATTTTGTCATCACCCGTATGTTAACTACGCACCTAAAGGATGGTCCTACAGTTAGTTTGATTCATTTGGTGGTTTACGTGCGAACATGACAAAACGTGGCCCAACTCGATTAAGTAAAATCGGGCATAGTGTTTGAAATTGAACTAGGATAGAAACCAAGTTTTTTCTGTTAGGCAAGATATCACTGATTCCACTGCATATCACATTTACGCCATGTATGACCACTTCATTTTTTTTTTCTAAAGTGCAAAAATGCAGTTGCTAATTATGAAAGTCAATTTGGCTCAACTCGTTTTCTGGACGATTTAGTTAACTGAGCAAGGCGTTTGAACCCCAACTAGCAAAGAAACTAAGTAAAGTTTTTCTGTCAGTCAAGATGTTACTGATTCCACTTCATATAACATTGTTTTGCCACGATCGCTTTTATTTTGTTCTAAAAATCGAAATTGCAATTGTATAATTTTTTATTGATACAGTCTGTATTAGAGTCACGCGGTAGCATGACCAGCAAGTTTTTAAAAAAAAACGACTGATAAAGAAGAATAAACAGATGCGCCGCGAGACTATAGAGAGATTGCGAAATTTACGTGAAACGTGACACGGGAACGCGAACAGCAAGCTACACTAGTCGAAAATCGGTTATTATGCCCTCTAGAGGGTGAAATCTATTGTGAATTGGTCAATCGTGGAATTACCGTAAGGCGATTACGTTGCGGTTGGTAGCAAAAATGACGTTCCAAAAGACAAAAAACGCATTATAAAATGCAGAAAAATGTTATGTTTATCTTGTTATGAAGCGAATCAAAGTATCCTAATAGAACAAGTAGAGTCCGACATGTAATAAAATCCATTTTGGGGGTTAAAATTTGATCTCGTATAGACAAGAAGAAGTGAACAAATTTCAATTTTTTTCGCCGCGAATTCGAACGGGCAAATTGCCTATTCATTTGTGTGTGGAAAATGCCGTCCAAATATCAGCTTGCGAAGAGGCGTTTTAGGCAAGATTGTGTCGTGTTACGGCAAAAATGCGGTATAATTGTCTGTTTGGGACGGGGAACAGAAGTTCGTGCAACGCTATTTTTCGCCTTGCTTGTTCGTTGTGCATTAAAACAGCTGTCAAAGTGTTTTGCTTATGGATACTATTCAGCAAACTCAAAAATGTTTTTAAAACATGATAATGCATGTGTTTTTGGTTTTAGTTAAAACATTTTGATAACATATCGATGTATGTTTATATAAAAATCATGAAAACTCGTGTTATACTGAAAAAAGTAATACAACAACATTTTAAGCCAAAATTCGAAATGCTATAGTAAAATATCACTTGGCAAACATATTTAAGTGTCTATTGTGTTAGAACGTTTATCAGCAAGTTTTGAACAAAAGGTTTTTTGCATGTTATTAAAACGTTTAATGCCCTTGACCCTCACATAACCTTTAACCCGACATTTAACGTTTTCTGTAATATTTTTGTGTTTGCTGGGTAGTAATCGAACTAGGCATATTAGATTATTTATTTTCATTTTGCTTTAGAAAGTAAACAGGGTATTATTTATATGATAATGGAGTTTGTTTCTTGTTATTCGAATAATATACACCAAGACTTCCTAGGCATCCAACATCAAACTCTGTTTAGATTATTTAGACAAATAGCATACACGTGTGAACATAGGCCTATACTCATTTTCCAAAACTCAAATATCGCTAATCTGGACTGAATGCTTAGAACATTATAGATACAGCTAGTCGTATTTGCATATCAATACCGAGGAAAGTAGTTCGATGAAAGAAGATAATCTTCTCTGGTTCGATGCACCCAAGGTGAATCAATGGGTGCTTCCTATTACCTTTAGATTATTTGTCTCAGCATAGCGCCATCATGATTGCAATTGCGTTTACACGTAGTCTTGGTTCAGACTCTATGCGGCTATCACGAACATACTAGGAACGACGAGCGTTAGGACCGACACAAACTGGCTGTGTAGGAGGCTAGTTTGGATGTGAACGGGACTATGACGTTCTACCGCAAAATGCAGAAATCCGTAACCCGTATGGCGTTTGCAGTGAACGCCTCTCCGCAATCTCTCTTATATTTACACGGAACAAAACGCTATTTTTTGATATTTTTCGCCGGGTACAAAATATATCTAAAACCATGCTAAATCGTATTTACTGTCCAAAGTGTCATATTTTAACAACTCTTTATTTCAAAAAGTTACACCAATCTTACAGTCAATCCGATTGTTTGATAATAAACAAACATTCTTGCTTTATTTCACGCGGTATTTCATAGCCAAAATTAGTGGCTAATCATACTGATATCCACAATCTTTCGTCACTGCTACAGCCATACATGGCTGTCACTGTCGCACTAATTTTTCAGATTCACTTTCAAATATACCCAGGCATTTTCCTGGATACCCTACATACAAATTCTGGACCCCATTCGCCAAAAAATCAAGTTTTTCACAATTCTTTTATTCTTTCTGGACCACAGCATATATTCATATTAATAAATACTCCACTTTCACACAGCGTAATAACGGGACGTTCCCGTGGCGAAGTGGTTAAGGCCATGGACTTCTAATCCATTCATGAATTTTTGCTCAAGTTCGAAACTTCCCACCACTTTTTTTTAATGTTTTAATAATCAATTTATTGTCGAAAATCAAGAATAACACCATTTCGAACATCCATTGCTATTGTGATATTATTTTTTTTTTCCATCAAACAAACATGTTTGATTTTTTATTCACATTTAGTCCTAGGCCTATGGCCTACTTTTACCATCCAGATGATATCACCATGCCTGACTATCATGGCATGGCATCTTCGTCATTTAAAACACATTTATCAGTGGCTCTGTTCACAGCTCAGACTGAAATTATATTTGATATAAATATTATAAATTAAAATCACAAACCGCGAAAGATCGCCAACAACTGCCGCTGAATATTGATATCCAACTAGATTTCCCCACAGGGCTATAAAGAACCACAAACCTTGAAATTTGGATATCGCAGGGCTACAAAGAATCACACTCCACGAAATATGGATATCCAACAAGCTTAAACTATAAATTAAGCTCCCGATACAGGGCAGGACTTAATAAGGGGAATTAAAATCACAAACCGCGAAAGATCGCCGACAACCGCCGCTTAATAGGGGTATCCAACAAGAACTACAAACCGCGAAATTTGGATATCCGACCAGATTGCCCGCAGGCCTATTGATTATAAAGAACCACAAACCGCGAAATATGGATATCCAACAAATTAAGACCACAAACCGCGAAAGATCGCCAACAACTGCCGCTCAATATTGATATCCAAGTAGATTGCCCGCAGGGCTAAAAGAACCACAAACCGCGAAATTTGGATATGGAACTATTGCCCCACAGGGCTTCAAAGAACCACAAACCACGAAATATGGATATCCAACAAGCTTAAACTACAAATTAGCTCCCGATAGAGAACAGGACTTGATGAGGGAAATTAAAACCACAAAACACGAAAGATTACAAAGAACCACAAACCGCGAAAGACTAGATTGCCCGCAGGCCTATCGATTATAAAGAATCACAAACCACGAAATACGGATATTCAACAAGCTTAGACTATAAATTAGCTCCCGATAGAGGGAAATTGAAACCACAAACCACGATATTCAACTATATTGCCCCGCTGGGCTACAAAGAGCCACAAACCGCGAAATTTGGATATCCAATTAGATTACCCGCAGGCCTATCGATTATAAAGAACCACAAACCGCGAAAGATCAACAACAACTGCCGCTCATTATATATTGTATATTGATACCAACTAGATTGCCCCGCAGGGCTATAAAGAGCCACAAGCCGCGAAATTTGGATATGCAACTAGATTGCCCACAGGGCTACAAAGAACCACAAACCACGAAATATGGATATTCAACAAGCTTAAACTATAAATTAGCTCCCGATAGAGTGCAGGGCTTGATAAAACCACAAACCACGAAAGATCGCCGACAACCGCCGCTTAATAGGAATATTCAACTAGGTTGCCCTGAAGGGCTACAAAGAACCACAAACCGCGAAATTCGGATAGCCAAGTAGATTGCCCCGCAGGGCTACAAAGAACCACAAACATTAAAACACGATTATCTGGGGCATTTAGACGCTTCCGTAGTATAGGCTTAAATATATGCGCATTTACCAGTTCCGACATGAAGTAGGCCTAAATCGGATTTACTCTATGTGTGTCTCTCTGGCATTGTCAACATTGGGTGTGTGTTGTTCATATTTATATTTTCTTTACATATTTACGTAGCCTTGAATAATTAAAGTATATTAAAATGTTTATTGATCATTGTGTACGCCTCTGAACATTACAGTCACGCGTGACGAGCAAGTTTTAAAAATAAACGACTGATAAAGTTTTGTTTAATTATTTATTGTCATGAATCAAGAATAGCAACTTCAAACATCCATTTTTCGTTTTATTCATTTTATGGTGCACTTCGTAACCTGATGACTTTCCAAGCTTGGAGCTGCTTGGCTACATTCATAAAAAGAAAAGAAATCTACCAAAAAAACGTTGACAACGTAAAGAAATCAGCAAGTTTAAAAAAACCCACCTCGGCTCACTTTTTGAAACTTGGTCCCATTTGTAAAAGTTACTGATTTAAACTTTATCATATTTATATAAATTTAAAACATTTCCAGAAGTGTTAGGTATCTTTAATGTGCAGATGCGATATTAATTTGTAAGCTTTCTGGAACGACCTGAAAGGTTATTATCTTGTTCTTGCATGGTAAGCCAATATCCTATTGTGTTTTGTTTTATAATAATCATGATTAACATGATTAATGATTGAATTAAACGAATAACAAGTAGGCTTGTAATCTTGTTGGAAACGCTGTATTCTGTTGAAATAAAATAAAAACACTGATTTGCTGTTCAAAATGGGACCAAGTTTCAAAAAGTGAGCCGAGGTGGGTTTTTTAAACTTGCTGATTTCTTTACGTTGTCAACGTTTTTTGGTAGATACATACCTTACATACAGCTACTTGCAGGAGAGCATCTAAACCTCCTTCTGGAGAATCTATGCTTGTTGATACCTTTAATTCTGCAACACGTTCCTGGAAAAAAGAAGACCAATAATAATAATAATAATAATAATAATAATAATAATAATAATAATAATAATAATAATAATAATAATAATAATAATAATAATAATAATAATAATAATAATAATAATAATAATAATAATAATAACAATAATAATAATTTAATAGTTATCACCCGCAGCCATTAGCGCCAACCCTTCTTGAAATGAGGGGGGGACAACCGGCCAACATTGTTAAAAAGTGGCTGAAAAGAACAAAAAATGGGTCATTTTGCCGAAAGGTTGGGGAGTGGGACACGCCCCCCCCACCCGGATTGAAGCCCATGCCCACAGCTCATATTTTCCCCGAGGATTGAAAGTAAGTTGAAACTTTTATTGAACTTTCTTTAATGTCTGCTATGATTAGGTGGGTTAAAATGCCGTGGCTGAAAGAAGAAATGGCTAATACTTCTTTATCTTTAAATCTATACTCACTGAAAACCTTCCGGTGTCCGTCGTAAGGGGAAGTTGATTCTTAAAACCGAATGGAACATCACAGTCGAAGCAACACGAATCAGCTTCACAACTATCTCAACAAAGAAAAACAAAACAAAGCACATTAATTGTTAACTTAATGTGTGAATGTTTGAATTTGATATTCATAGTGTGATCACTTTAAATAGATTTGCAGAATTTAATTCTACTTTCATTACGACAATACAAAAGCGATAATACAAACGGAATTTGAAAGTGCATTTTAAAGTTCATTCTCTGAAGATATTATGGAAATAAATAAACCTATTCAACTGGACTCACTTTTATTGGAGTGGCTACAATATCGCACCATACCCAAGGTGCATCTTTAGGTCAGTTGATGTTTTGGCGGCAGTTGGTCATTGACCTGTGACAAGGTGTTATTGCTAAAGGTCGTTGATCTTGAGTCAAATTTTAACAATTCCAAAATTAACGACCTTTGGCAAAACCATCTTTTCACAGGTCAATAATCAACTGCCGTCAGAGAATCACTCGCCTTGGAGATGCACCTTGGATAAGGTGCGATATTGTAGCCACTCCAATGAAAGTGAGTCCAGTTGAATAGATTTATTTATTTTTACATATTCTCAGAAGAAACATCTTTTTGATTTTTTCCCAAAGAAAATGCATCATCGGACAGCTAAATATTATCAAACAGTGTGAAATAATCTTACCAGACGACCGAAGAGGCGATGCGATATAAGCTGATATGAATAGTATACAAGCAAACAAACAAACAAATACAACTCTTACGTATCTATGTTGGTGGTAAATGGTGAAGTAGTCTTGTCAACGAAAGATCCAAAGCCAAGCTGTAAATCGGCGGTTAATTTTTTCAGTTCACGTTCTATAAAAAAAAAAGAGAATAATACTTGCACCTAACATCCATGTGAATAGTGGTGGTCGTGTGTCGTGGGTAGGGGAGAAAGGGCATCCCCGTTTTTTCTTTGTCCTCAAGTCCCCCCAGTCAGGACAAAAAACACACAAAAAGTCCATTATTTTTGAATGGGCCAAATTCGTCCTAATTGGGGCCAGTCACCCAGTTAATTGTAGGAAAATTTCAAATTGGTGAATTTAACCCGCTCCCTCAATTTCACCCCCTCCCATTTCCCCCCAGAAAAAACACATTCCTTGCGCCGCCACTGTATGTGAACCGGTTACCCCGTTCTGCCTACAATGTGATTTAGGGAGAGTCATGGCTTATCATCATCAGGCAAGATAGGGGAATAAGATCGGCAAAATCAAACACAAATTTGTTTTGGTCAGATCGGCACTACAAAAATCAGCAATTTTTTTGCTTCTATACAAAAAATGTCACTATTAAGGATAGCAACTATTTTAAACTGTTGCGATTTGGTAGTTCAACTTCACAGCATCTTGCGAATGGTAGTGAGCTTTGGCAAAAATTGCATTGATCATTTCACAGCGAGCGTGTAGAAGAATTCAAATACCACAGATGTACTTTTGTAGGTCCTGTGGTTCTTGAGTTATGTTGTAAAGAGGGCTGCCAACAACACTTTTGTAAAACGTACATAACTCATTGACAACAATAAATCGATTTTTCGGCTGTTTCTACCAACAATACGTCGTGTACCCTTAAATAGTGTGCACATGTAATTGTATTGAACGTCATATTCATATTAAAGCCGTATAACATAACATATATATGCAATGAAAATACAAGAAGCCAATTTACCTAGATAAACTCCAAGATTAGCAACATTTTTGAGATCAAGTCTAAGAGAATTGCTTAAATCCATGAGATAATACAAATCCAATGGATAATCCTTTGCAAGGCGTACTTGTAGTCTTATTACTTGTGGTTCACCTGAAATAGAGAAGTAAGTAAAATATGAGATGTGATCAGGCGAAATCAGTCGGAAGGCGGAAATATTGATATTGGGATATAGCCAAACGGTGGAAGTATTTCCTTTTGTTTCCTATTGTTTTGGAAACTTTTTAACCGCTCACATCTTTTGAACTTGTTGTCCAAATTTAATAGGGGTTCCTGCAAAATATAGCTTTGCAAATGCTGTTTACGCTCCTATAAGAAACTGAAAATTGAATATGTCCGACTTCAGACGGATTTTGTTTGATCACACCACATATGAGATGTTGAAATACCACAATTTGAAACTTAAAAATTTACATTATAATTATAATTATTTTGAAGTACTGCGATATTTTTAATATGCTAAATTCCCGGAGCATCTTGATTTTGCATTGGGTCATTGTGGGTATTTTACTCCCAAAAGTACACATCTTAACGAAAAAGGTACCCAAAAATATACCACGGTTTTTGACTTTGCAATGATTTCTGTCACAATGACGGTAAATTTACCAACGAATGACTGAAAATTGTTTTAAAATGTCTACTAGAAAAACAATTTAAAAAAAACAGTATTTTTTCTCAAGATTTTTGGAGAAATATTTGGAAAAAAATCACCACTTCTCTAAACCATTTTTCTGAAATGTGAGATCCGATTCTCAACCTAATGAGCCTGAGATGCTTACCGAATCTGCCGCACATCCCCGTATCCACCTTTCCACTATGAGAAGCTAACTACGCGCACCTAAAGGATGGTACTACAGTTAGCTTGAGCCATTTGGTCAATATAGATTCGTCACGGTTTGCTATAAAAATCAGGTTATGCACCAATTCATTTGAATCATCTTTACTTCATTTTAAGGGGACTCGATCAAATCAAGGAATGTGACAGAAATGTTCATACGTGAGTATGACTGTGAGTATATCGTCAAAGGAAGTTGACAAAATAATAGGTATCTTCTAACTTTAAATGATCTCATTACAACTTACCAACTTTTAATGTAATTCGAGCTTCTTGAGGAGTGACTTGAACTGCTTGTCCGGTAGGAGAAGTATCGGCGTCTGCTAGGTTTTGCGCCTGCATGGAGAGCACAGGAAAAAGCAAATTATTATTGAACATTTTGAACTTTTTGAATGTCCAAAAAAAGATCTCAAATTACTCCATGTGGTGTGATCGATGCAGAAAAACTTTTAAAACCCTAATATTCAAAGTAATAGGGCCTAACGAATGTCTAAATCTTGAGCCAACTTCACCGTGCTGCAATTATAGAGTTCTAGTAATCATACCTGTGTTATATTGAGTGATCCAGACGGGAACGTAATGTTGCTACAACTCCTAATTTGCAGACTCATTACGTAATCACATCTCACCCCTGAAAAAATCTGCAATGATTAAAACAATGGATGTATAATACGTTAACAAAACTAAAACAAGTATTTACTTTTTACAATGCCAATTGTCTTGTTAGAATCAGTTTATCAGTTCTATCGTATGCCACCAAATAAATGAGGTTTCACATAATAAGCCTTTTTGAAATATGGCGGGCACAAAAGGAGAGGGCGTACTTTGAAGTGAGTAATCTTTTGTATGCTTCTCAGCTGACAAAAGATTACTCACTTCAAAGTACGCCCTCTTCTTTTGTGCCCGCCATATTTCAAAAAGGCTTATTATTAGCAGCACTTCTGTTTCACGTGGATCATAGATAGTATCTTTAATTTGTTGCAGGGAGTAGCCTTTCTTTCATTGGAAGTTCTTCCCATAAAACACGGCCTACCGATTAATAATATTATTATTTACAGTTTATAGGCTTTTTGACCATGTTTTGAGCGGTTATGTCGGGTCCCAACTACACGCCAGGGTGTGTGTATATGGAAGACTGTTAAGGTTAGCAACTATTTTAAACGGTTGTCACTTGGTAGTTCACAGCATCTTGCGAATGGTAGTGAGCTTTGCCAAAATTGCATTAACCATTTCTTAACGAGCGTGTAGAAGAAGTCAAATATAACAGTTACTTTTGTAGGTCCTGTGATTCTTGAATTATGTTGTAAAGAAGGCTGAAACAACAAAACTTTTTTAAACGTACATAAACTCATTAACAACAATAAATCAAGCAAGTTTTCAAAGTATATGATTTGTTGAATGGACTTTTGCAAAACATAAAGTGTTATTTCTCAATAATATATTGATTTAGACAATGAAAATCGATTTTTCGATTGCTTCGACCAACAAAAGATCGCGTCGCTTTAAACTGTGGTAAACAAACAAGAAAACAAACTATTTTACATCAGCCGTCATAACACTTCACTTACGTCGTCCCCACACCATGCACAAGACGGGTCCCGTGTGATACAGTTTCCACAAGTCATGGCTTCCGCACAAATATCTGCTGTAGCATCTGAAATTTCAGTTTAAAATATTATTTTATACGGCACTACTGCCTTTCTAACAACATCTTTGATTGGTTGACAACAAGAGATATTCATTTGAATAGCCAATAAGAATACAGTTTTGAAAATATTTCACTCCATTCATTTTAAATGATGGCATTATTCTTACAATATCACTGATTGGTTCAATAAATGAAACAACATCCATTCTGACCAATCGCCATCGGCAGGTAGTTCTCATGGGGTTAAAGGTACTGGGCACTAATTACTTGCCTAAGATAGCAACAAAATTGCTCACCCTGTGCCCACAATTCCTAATCACCTCCCTTGTAAATTACCAGGGATAATTGTCTATGTATGATGAGTAGAAACCTTTGTCCCAAAATGGTGTGTCAACTGCATATCCGTCAATACACGCCTTTTCAATGGGAAACTGGAACTTTGCTGCTTGGATGATGTCACGATGAGGTTAGCATTTATTCCGTATTGAAAAGCGTGTACTGACGGATATGCAGTCGACCGGCCTCCAATAATAATTGCTTGCCCTTGTGGGGGTCCATAAAGATTTCTTCTCTTCAAATGATTCTCCCCGGGTACGATATTATTGTCAAGCCCCTAATTCAAAGATTTTGGTATGAAGCATGAGTAAAGGTTGGTTTAGACTTCCACCGCACTGCGATGCGTTCTCGGGATGTGTTGCCGATATATCGATCATTTTCTACCGTAACTCATCGCAACCAGGCGGCGGATGACATGATCGAGCCGGCAACTTGTGAAACCCCGGGGTGAAACCGCCCGGCCGTATGGCATTTTCCAATATACTCGGTTAGTTTTGTGGGGTTCATTATCGAACCCCAACGGTTCTAATTTTTAAAAATTAATTTAAAAAAATTTGGCCCAAGAATTTTTTTGTTACGATGCACGAAAAAGAAGTGGGCCAAAAACCGTTATTTTGGGGATTTTGGGCCAAAAATGGCATTTTGGCCCAAATTTGACCTCACAGATGAACTTATCAAGTCTTTGCCATTCTAAATACTTTTATATACTTTAGACCAACAATTTAGAAGTTATGAGACCCGAAAGTTTCCATAATTCCAGGGTTCAGACCAACCTTAAGCCGCGGCTTATAATCTGTAATTTACGGTACTCAATTGAACACATCATTTACTACTTACTCTGGGCTAGTTGTTGACAATGATAAAGTGCTGGTACAGAGGAAATGATTGCTAATCCCAAAAGGTAAACTGTTGTATGCATCGTGATGATGGTTGAATCTGAAATTGAATAAAGATCAGAATAAGAGAAAAACATTATTTATTTAAAACATTATTTATTTTATTTATTTATTTGATCTCGTGCGTTGGTGATGCACATGCACAGATATTGCGATGTTGTCGGTATTATTTCGCACCACAAAACGAGCATGCTCAATTAAGGTATAATTATTTTTATATCGTGATTATCATATATTTTCATACAACGGTTCGCTCCGTAAGTGCGAACAAACTTGAATTCCCATCACACAAATTCACCATTCATTCATCATGGCAATATGATTGATTGTTGTTGTTTTTATTGCCTTATAATGATAGTCACATACATGTAGAAGAAGATTTATATAGGCCTAATGGGTTCCTATTTACTCTTGAGCTATCTCAGAATTCTAAGGTCAAGTTATAAGTAATTTTCATAATATTGCATGTGTTAAACCAATTCCAAAATAGTCCTCAGGTCACATGAATAGTTTGATCTATCTAGGCATACGCCTCTTCTCAGTATGTATTTATTAGCAATAAACCAGGTAATTGATACAATTGACTCGAAATGTCCGGGAGCGAGTATCAACGTTATTTCATCAAGAAGCAAAATATTTATAGCCGCAAATATAAGTTATTGTCAAAAATGTTATTTGCAACATATTTCTTTTATTTGTGGCACCTCTCATTTACATAAATAATATAAGTCCAAATTGAATGAAAAGTTGAGTAAACCTTATAATTACGGAAAAGTGCGTTTGGCTTTGTATTAGCATATATGTTTACGGAAGTTCATGCGAATCTTTGATTTCAGAATCGATTAAATTCATTTTCTTATTATTTAATGATTTCAATAGATAACCACATGCTGATCAAAGCGGATGCACAATACGGGTTTGTGTGAAAACTGGTAGACCTATCAAATAAGAGGCACGAATTAGGTCCTTTAGTTCCATGAGTAATACAAGTTAAGGGATGGGGTATGAACGTTTGGACAGTATTTATTGTGGGACATTAGAGCACATCAGACATATCGAATTGCATTCTGAATACGAAGAATGTCCTTCTGATATCAAATAATTTTGATTTTTGAAATTCGCAATGTAATACACATTTTATGGCAAATCATTAAAATTGATATTTTTGATATTTAACAGTACTCGAAGTGAACTTAATAAATCTGATGATTTATATTTGAAGTGTATGTAGGTGGGATGAATTGCCGACGATCAATTGGAAATTTTGACCTTTCGTATTGAAGATATGGATTTTTTTCCAAAACACAAAAAAAAATTAGGTCTTTTGGGAAAAAAAACCCATATCTTCAATATGAAAGGTCAAAATTTTCAATTGATCGTCGGCTTTTCCTCCCAGCTACATACACTTTAAGACTATATCATTAAATTTGTAAAATTTACTTCGAGGACTGTTATATCTCAAAAATGTGAAAAATATCAAATTTTAATAATTTGTCATAAAATTTGTATTATATCGTGATTTTCATAAAATGAAAATTATTTGATATCAGAAAGACATTCTTCGTATTCAGAATGCAATTGATAGGTCTGATGTCTTCTCATGTCCCACAAAAAATACTGTCGAAACGCTCAAAACGCTCATTCCAGTTCCCTTAAGGGACTATCACTCAGATATGGCAGTCCAGGACCAAAAAACAATCTGTAAAAGTTTCTGAAGTCGCTTAAATAGATGTAGCACATAAAAGCACTAATTCTAGATGAAATGTCGACAGTGTAAGATGTCACGTATCGCACCACTTGACCACTTCCTTATCTTGTCAAGCAGACTTCTATAAACGTCGATATCGACATCATCATGGAGAGTTATATTCTTCCAAGTCGACTTCTCGACGTATTGGGCTATTCCATTTAAAATCCACGCTACCCCTGTGGAAGATTTGTCTCAAGTCTTCCACGGAGGGAGTATGAGTTTCGAATAGAATAGACAACTGGGTAGCTTCCATTTGAAATACTCACTCCAGTTGTGGGAGATATAGGTAAAACCATAGTACAGGGGGAGTATGGGTTTCAAAATGATTAACCCTGACCAATTGCATTTGAAAAACATACTCCCCCTCAGTGTGGATTTCAACGGAACCCATTTGCAGCGCAATTTCAACATTCGGTTTTAAAGCCGTTTATATAAAATTTTGGTCCATTTTAATTTGGTTATTTTTTGCTAAATATTATAAAATGTTATAACAACTGTCAGGAAAGTTTACTTGTCATTTTAAGCCAAACTAATGAGGTAAAATAAAAGAAAACTCTCTTACTATCTTAGCCGCGTTTAAACTGTGGTGCCCGGGGGGGCCTCTTGGAAAATATTTGTACGGGGGTGCTAAAAGTAGACTTCTGAATGTTGACCATCTCTATACCTGCATAGTGCAAAAAAACACCCGATCACTATACCTCGCTTGAGTCGCTTCTATCAGTTAACCAACCCATCTCTATACCATTTTTACTGTAATGGTGACCCATCATTATATCGTCAATATAACTAAAAACTTACAACAGCCCATCTCAATACCATCACAGAAATAAGGGGTCATTAATATACTTGAAACAACTTTAAAACCACCCCATTGGTATACCAAAATCCATGAAAATGCGCCTCAAAACCTTTGAGCATCCCCGTATACCATTTCTTAGGGAGAGGCCCCCCGGGCTGTGGTGTTCTAAAGTTATAATAATGACTTTAATTCAAACTTGCTATAATGTTGTCCTAAAAATGGGATGAATTTCCCAGTTTGGTGTAAGTTGGGACATGTATAAACATTACAAATAGGCCTATGCCTTAAATTCAGGTTTGAAAAAAAAATGACCAAAATCAATTTAAAAGACCGTAGGCCAACATTATAGGTTTAATAATCCTTGTCCCATAAACTGGTCATGGTCTCTCAAAGACGGTGAGGATTTTTTTTTAAGTTTCGGTTATGGAATTAATATGCACAAGTTCAACTTACACTAAGTGTAAACGTTTTAAATTAGAATATATTATGTAGGCCCTATATCTATATGCCTAAATTAAAACCAATAGTTTATGAAACAGTTTTATAAAGTTTTTAAAAATTTCCACTTACCACACTGTTTTGTTACGTGTATTCCTTATCACCCGGCGTTTGAGGATTCATATATATCGGTCGTTATACTTTCTGCATGCTATTGTTATTATAAGACTCAACATTATACCAAAGAACGCTCTGATTATGCCAATGACAATTCACCTACAACCTATCCGGTTTATAAAATACAGGGTGATCACAATTATTATCAATATTGGACTTCATGGAATAGTTGCGCCCTAGAGTTTGAAAAATTATGTTTGTATAATTCCCGTCGATCATGCTACTGTTTTTCCAATTTAATGCAATTTATTAATTTGTACAAAAGTACAAAATACAAACACATAACTAACTGATTAAGGAAGAAAAGTAAATAAATATATGAATGAATGAATGAATGAATGAATGAATGGGTGAATGAATGAATGCATGCGTGAATGAATGAATAAATGGTTGACTGACTGGCTAATTCTTCTTGAATTTTCAGTAACCTTTTTCAGGTTCAAACGGCCGTTTCAGAAACATTTTTATTAAAAACCTTTTTCCCAAGAGCATATCAATTTGTAAGTCATAGTTTATTGAATTTACAACCCTATGACAAAACAGGCGAAAATAGTAACTTTTTTACACAAGATTTGAAATTTAAAGAGAATTGGCCATTGCTCATTCTAGTGACGCTAGTATATGGACAATATAAAGTGTGCTTTTTCATCAAGGAACACTTGAGGTTTTGACTTTTAAAACCTACATTTTGGTCAAAAAATGTGATTGGATAGGTAGTTTTCAACAGGTTTTCCACACCAAGTGTATGGTGGAAGTGTTACGTACGTTAATTTTCGTTTGATATTTAAAAAATTCTGATTGGATGAAGGGAACACTTGAGGTTTCGGAAAAAAACAGTCAAAGAGGCCCATTTTTCAACTGGAAGCTCCACAACTCTTACATTGCTATGCACTCAACCGTGTAGTGTAATCAAACTCTGTGCGGAGACAATTCACTGCTTGCATGCTTGAGAGCTCTTGGACGAAAATGTGTGCTCATGTGTATAGAGGTGGAAACTGTGCGCATGATGGTTTATAAGAGAATCGTTTTTGTAGGCCTATAGAAACCTATCCATACGCGTTTTTTTAATCATTATTTTGCATGTAAGGTGCAGATTTATGAAGTTGTGAACAGTGGTAAATTGTTTTTCAGCCACCCTGATCTCCATCCGGTGTTCATGAGTGTGGTAGGATGTCATCGAGGATGTCATCAAGTACTTCACCTCAATTCCGCCCATACACAGACTACGGTTAGGTGTATGGCTCTGGCCGAATGTGTCCTCTGCGGCTCTAGGTTAGTAGGCCTATAATATATACTGCGCACAAAGAGTACCCGTATACTTAAAACAAAAGCAATATCTAGAGACATTAAACCTAATGTCAAATAAATAGTCAATAGATTGAGAATTTTGCTCTGCGTATTTAGATACCCCATTCACCACGGTCCGACATTATTTTCTCAGCTTATACAATGTTATACCAACTTGAATTTAAAAAAAAAGAGAGCATATGATAAAAGTTTACATCGATTTTTCTCACAAACACGCAAGTTATGAGCACACTGAGTGAGTGCTGATCTGTCAGGCTATAATGAGCCCTTACACAGTGTCATCGACCCTATATCTTCATAGCAGGAATCGCCATGGTAGGTTAAATCCACAGCCACGATTAGCCATTTGGTTCAAACCTTTAAAGCTCTTTAAAACTAATAATTAGTCGAGGGACATAACTAAGGCTACTCACAATAGCCGGGTAATCGATCTTGGTTGTGCGTGAATAAGCTTGTATACCCCATTGAGTTCAATGGTCATCGACTTGGATACTGCCTACATGTGAGTGCAGCTGTACTACACGCTGCACGCTGTAGGACCAACGCAATATAAAATGGTCAAATTTTGAGTTCAAAGCGCACGGCCAATTTTCAAAGCGCATTCTAGCGACTATCATATCTGTTCAACACGTATTTTCAAGTGTATGAGACCACATCTGGGTTCTTGAGAAAAATTCATTTGCGGGAGATATTCATCAATTTCTAACCCAGTATCGGAAGATTTTCGTCTGATATCAAAATCGTGCATAGCAATTCACGTGTATCGATCCCGTGTATTCATTTTAATGTCCCTGCTGCACCAAATAATTATTAGCCAGGCGGTGTCGGTGTGCCTTACAGAAGCCGGTTGGAATCGCCCTGCATGAAGGAGGAAATTATGGCACTTTTGAAATGCTTTCCTTTTCCCTTCAAATTGGTATAACTTGAGGGAATAAAGTCGCATCGTGCCGAATGAGGTGTCAAAATACGCAGAATAAGGGAGTGTTCATAAATACTTTGGTGGGGGGCTGGAAAATATTTTTTCATGTCGAAAATTTTTTAACCCCCCTCTTCGCGAACCCAAAACTTTTTGACCCCCCTCTTAATGGACCTAAAACTTTTTGACCCCCCCTCATATAGGTTCAAAACTATTTTGACCCCCCCATCATAATGTACCATTCTCCTAATTCAATTCTACTACCATTCAAATGGCATTAATGATAGGCCTACTAAATTTGTATTCAAGTGCAATGAAATTGTATGCATGTCATTGATGTGGAATTGTGGAAATGATTTTAGTAGCACGTGCTAAAATTTTTGCCATTTGGAAGCTAAACGAATGAAATTTGATGTAAAAGTGGATTACATACGCGCGAAGCGCGCAAAAATTTGTACTTTGGGGCTAAAATGGCCAAATATGAGCTTAATTTGGTCAGAAACACACATACAAGCGTCAACATTGGGGGGATGATTGAATGTGCCATCCCCCCGGGATCTACGCCTATGTTTACTGGGACTTTTGTTGCGGCGAAGCGCTCAAAAACAAGACTATTTTAGCCCAAAATACAGGGGCGTAGCCAGTTTTCTTGGTCGGTGGGTGAATAAAATTTCGGGGACACAGACGATAAAATAAATTGCAGTTGCAAATACATATACCGGTTTTGTTTTTTAGAGAGACTGTACATGTATTTGAGCTTTAAAAAAAAGGCTTTATTGGGACAAAACGCGTGCAAAAAGTGTGTATTTCGCCCATGATGGGATGAAAATGCCTTTATTGTGACAATGTGGGCACACAGCGTGCAAACATTTTGTATTTTATACTATTTTGGCCCATGATCGGGTTGAATTTATATGGAAAAGGGTCGATCTTCTTGCTCCTTTTCTTTGCCCTCCAGATTTTCTCTTTCATTTTTTTTAAATTGATGGGCCAGTTCGCATAGCGCAAAATTGTGCAATTTTACCCTATTTGGGCCCAAAACATGATACTTTTCGATGTGCTAAAAAAAGTTGCACATGGCAATTATTGCTTTATTTTTTCTTCTTTCAGGATTTTTAGAGGATGTCCCCCATGGAAAAACATTAGAGGGGAGGACGTGTACCCCGGTTCTCAAGCCTCCTCCGCCTATAATTGTAATGCAACATGATTTAGTTGTATATATTAGTGATAATAAATGAATAATCTGTACTACATGAAATATTATTGTACAAATTGTCAACACTAAAGAAGAGCAAAGATATTACAGCTTTTAGTGATTTAAAGAGCTGACCAGAAAGAACTGACACAAACCTCAAAATTAAGTCATAGACGACAATTTTTAACACTGGATCAAATGTACTTTTGTTCTGTTTCAATATGGAAACATTTCCGCGCAGCCAGCGAAATATTTTTACACCCCCCCCCTACGTGCCGAAAAACTTTTAACCCCCCTGTTCATACACCCAAAACTTTTTAACCCCCTATTCAGAACTCCTAAAATTTTTGACCCCCTACATATTTTCCAGCCCCCCCCACCAGAGTATTTATGAACACTCCCTAAGATGACCCATCTATAATATTGATTACAGGTTTTAGTGTCTTTAAGTTTAAGATATTGTATATGTATTTGTTTTACGCGTACCGTGCTTTTTGTGCGCAGTGTAGGCCTACGTTAATTAATATGACAATGCTATAACTTCCTCTCCATGGCTTCCTGCATGGCTCATGCTTTTTGTGAAAATGTTTGTTTTTCTGTTTTGAACGCAATGCATTGTGGGAAAAGTACGGAAACCCGTCGTGCCCCATTTACTAATTTCATTATTCCATCATGCCGTTATTGTTGCCTAGGCCTACATGTATGCACACAACACAGGAGCACTCACAATAGGCAATTGACCCCTACTGGTAGCGCTGCACCAGCATGTTGTAGATATAGGAAATGAACTAGTTAGCGTCATATATCAAAAAAGTATAAAAACTATGATTTTAGTAGGCCTACTTGCTCTATGTTTCAATTACTTATTCTTTTCAAAATATCTGAATTTTCAACCCGGTACAAGCTTTAATAACGGGGGACCATACATTTGTATGAGAAAGAAATCCTACCATCTATATCCAAACTCCCGTGTTATTCCAACCCAGCAAACACAAAAACGTTTTAAAACGTTTTAAATAAGTTATATTTTGGCTTTTGGTTTAGGTAAAAACGTTTTAATAACATTAAAATGTCGGGTTATATAAAGGTCATGATAACGTTTTAAAACGTTTTGTATGAAAACACACTACAACAATATTTTTTTAATGTTTTCAAAAAATGTCACTGTAAACTATTTTTGTAAACTTGTTTGCTAAATATTTTGTCAATACTTAAATAACATTATGTTAAAATATTTGAACCCATCAAACACAGAAATGTTCTTAAAATGTTTTTTTTCAAAACCTTTTAATAACAACATTTAAATGTCGGGTTATATAAAGGTCATGAAAACGTTTTTAAAACGTTATTGCAAATATTTTGGGCAAACATTTTTCACAAAATATTTTTTCAACCCCAAAATAACATTCTGTTTCGAATGTTTTGTTTCAAGTTTTCAAGAATGTTTTTGGAATGTTATTAAAACGTTTTTATACCCTTTATATAACCTGACATTTAAACGTTTTCTGTAAAACATTTTTGTTTGCTGAGCAGTAGATTATCAAAAAATGTTTTTTAAGGTTATGAAAACGTTTTATACTCTTAAAATACCCTTTATACAACCCGACATTTAAACGTTTTCTGACAACCTTTTATAACCTTTTGCGAATGATGTCGAAAACGTTTTGTGTTTGCTGGGAATGCACATTAATTTTTGCTTCACCGGGCCGCCCTGGCTTGGTCGCATTTGGAAGAGGGGTGTCACGAAACCGTAATAGGTACAAATTTAGTACTTTCTCTCAATCAAGTATGGTTTATTCTCTACATGTCAATCTATAAATCATTAGCATAGTCTTTATAATAACGGGGGACCGCCTTGATGAGTAAATGACAGCAAACCATTGAAAAATACCCCAAAACTCGGTCAGTGCATGGAGCTCAGCCCGTACATGTCAATAGCGTCATTATCGATTGGATTAGTCGACCGTAGCGGAAAATTCGATAGCCAAAGAAAAGCCAGAGAGATCTCTCGGTAGAGATCCAGTGGCGATCGGGGGGAATTTCAGGGAGGGGGAAATTAACGCCCCCCTACGCCCCCTTTGCGCCGCCACTGGGGAGATCTATGAAAGCAAGCATTGAAGAATAAAAAGCCTGAACAAAGCAAGCAAGAAAGAAAGGAACTGAATTTTTGAAGGACGGGTGAGGAGGGTAGCGGGGGAGGGGAGATGGAGCTATGATGCCGGGGAGGAGGAAAAGGAGAAAGGGAAAATACATTGTTGAGTCTCGTTTTCTTGTTTGAGTCGGTATCGTCGGACAGATAATTAACATGATCATGATTAAGCTGCAAAATACACCAACTTTTGGGGTCTTGGCCGCGTTCTCTTCATTATTGTTTTGGTGAGTCGGTTCTTGAAATTATCAATTGTGCTTGCCCTGATTGTTTCTTCCCCCGTTGCATCCCACTCCCTAATTGCTCTTGGAAAATAGGTGTATGTGTTGAGTCTTGCATAGATCGTTTTATAGTTGCTGCTGTTCTTCTTCCTGGTTCTTGGATCTTGGATGAATAAACCTCCGAAATAGCTCGAAATACTCCTGGGGAGTTCAAACTGGAGGTGTATGTTCTTTGATCAACTCCATTGTTTATAATGCCCACCATGTTATTCATTATCTTTTACATCATTGATAATCTAGCTTGCTTTCTTCCATCTTCCAATGAGTCGCATCCCAACTCCTGGGTCAAACTTCTTCTTTGTTTAAAGTTCATGCAGAATCTGACCGCCCCCCCCCAAAAAAAAACTGGACTTGCATAGCCTACTCGATTATTGGTCGCACTAAGCGCCATATTATGCAGTTTCTTTAAGGTGCAGGTGCTTCCTTGCAAGGTGCAGGTGCGAGAACCAGAGGTTTTTTCACAGGTATTAAGGTAACCCATGCAGCACCCATACACTGCAAAAAATGTTGGTCAAAAAAATGACCAACAGTTTGGTCTATATACAACACATGAAACAGTTGGTCAAAATTTGACCAACAAAAGTTGTACAAAAATTATGACCAACAGTTGGTTAACAAAAACTTGCTCAAATATTGGGCAAAGTATTTACCCAACATGGGCATTTTACATGGTATTGGTTCATATGTTGGTTTATTTTTTGCATAACTGTTAAGCAAAATATTTGACCAACATAGACATAGTTGGGTAAATATTTTTCACTAATTGTTGGGCAATATTTGATCAAACTGTTGGGCAAAATAACTAATCTAGTTGATTGGACCAATTGTTGGACAAAATTTGATTAAACTGTTGGGCATTTTACACATTATTGGTTCATACGTTGGTTTATTTTTTGCTTAACTATTAAGCAAAATATTTGCCAAACATAGTTGGGCAAATATTTTTCAATTGTGAGGTGAGTTTTCTCTAAATTAATTATAAATACATACATTATTACACGGTGTTACATGTCTCATTTCATACTGACAACTGTGTATCATTCTGTATGAACAAAATACTGAGGATTTTAGTGAAGTTATTTTCAAATACTTGATTGATTAATAAAAACTGATACGTAAGCTTAACTACTCAGTGCAGACTGTCGTCATGCATGCATGGCTATGCGACGCGTGCATATCACGGGTGTCTGACTCGTACATGTCGTAAAACAACTTCACTAAATTTCTCAGTATTTTTTCACACACAGTGGTCAGAATGAAATGAGGCAAGTAACACCGTGCAATAATGTATGTATTTATAATTAATTTAGAGAAAACTCACCTTTAAATGTGTCAAATAGCTGTCTCAGCCCCCTACTCTGCCAGCACCCCTGCCACTGCGTCCTCCGCCATTTTATGATAAGATCGAAAATGTGCTTTCCAGAACCGAACCGCGCGAATGTTGACCAACTGTTGTTCAATGAAAAGACAACAGTGCGCATGATCGAAAACTTTGCTCAACATTTTACATCTTTTTGCCCAACAACTTGTAATTCACGCAATTTACTACAAAGTTCCCCAACTGATGTGATTTATTTAGCACAACAGTCGTATATAAATTACGTGGCCAAAAACTTAACCAACTGTACTCCTCTCGCAACCTGTCCTCTCGTAGTAAAATAAAGAAAAATAAATGGTCAAAATAAGAGGTTGCCCAATAAGAATTTAGATTTAACTATTAGGCCTATTGGGCAAGCCGTGACCAACAAATAAGTAAAAGAGTTTGCCCAACCAAATAGGTAGAAAGATTTGACCAACTTTTTTGCAGTGTATGCATGTTTGCTTTAGCAAAATGTGTTTTTCCTCTGTGCTTATTTAATATCAACTTAATCTCTAGCTCTATTCCCAAGTATGGATGCGATATAGGCCTAAATATACTTCTTGCAGTTTTTGCTGGCAGAAAATATATTCCATATCCTAAGCTAGGTTGCTTCTTCATGATAAAGCATTTTGGCGCATTGAAAGGCATTCCCCATCTAGGCCTATTCTGCCAGTCTTCAAGCTTGTGCAGATCATGTTAATGTTATGTGTTTTCGCCGCTGTGTGAAATAAGCTTAAATACACTTGTTTGTTTGTTTGTTTACCCAGGTTGGTCCGTGAGGAACACATGCTAATCCACGGAAAACCATGGACCGTTCCAAGCGCATACAAATGCACAAGCCTGAATAGCCAGTGTAGGCTAATATATGCATGCTGGCCTAGATAGCTTTGATAAACAAAGCAAGAAATGGAAGAAAATAGCTAGGAAAAAGAAAAGAGAGAAGGCCACTCCCAAACACAATTGTACAATTTTACTCTTAGCCCTTACTTCGTGAGAAAGGAAACTGGAATTCCAATCTCAGGCCCCGATGCAAAGGCTGTTACACTTAGATTTGATGGGTTAAAATTATAGGTTTAAGCCTTTAGTTCCCCATATCCATTCTTGCTCCAAAACTTGTCAATTTTGCCCTTGAATTGGTTTGTTGTCTTAACATTCGGTGCTTCTTTAGGAAGTTTATTCCATGTATCTACCACTCTCTGGAAGAAGAAAACTTCCTCAGGTTCAGGCCTTTGTGCAGCTGCTTCTTGAAGAGCTTAAAGTTGTGTCCTCTGGTGTCTGTGTTGCGTGACTTGGTGAAGAGCTCCTCTGGTCTGATGTCTTCTAGGCCGTTCAAGATTTTGAATACCTCTATCAGGTCTCCTCTTAATCTTCTGACCTCTAGCGGGTAAAGATTCAATTCTTCAAGCATTTCCTGATATGGTTTGTCTCTTAAACTTGGTACCAGTTTAGTAGCTCTTCTTTGCACCTTTTCGATTTCTTTGATATCGTTGACTTGGTAAGGACTCCATGCCTGCATGGACACACATGTGGACGAACAAAGGCTCTATACAGGATGGAGAAACTCTCTTTATCAATGTACTTGAATTGTACTCTTGATGATTCCCAGACTCGTCATGGTCTTGTTGGCAGCCTTTGTACACTGCATTGATGGTTTGCAGTCATCTGTGATGTAAACACCCAGATCCTTCTCCTCTTTGGCCATCACAATTTCATCATCTCCAAGGACATAGGATCTCTCAGGGTTATCGTTTCCCAGGTGCATGCATTTACATTTTGATGCATTGAAACGAAGGAGCCACGTATCTGACCAGTCCTTGAGTTGGTTGAGATCATCCTGTATAGCATCACTTCCTTCAGAGCTGTCTTGACCCTGTTGTACAGCTTGGTGTCGTCAGCAATTATTTTAGTTGTTGACGTAACTACCTCTGGCAAATCATTGACGTTCAATACAAAGAGTATTGGCCCTAACACTGACCCTTGTGGTACGCCACTCATGACATCGGCCTAGTCTGACAATTCTTTTCTCACTCCAACCTGTTGTTTCCTATCCTGAAGGAAATCCTTGATCCCGTCTAAGATCTTCCCAGAAATCCCATAAGCTCTCAGTTTGCGTAGTCAAGATATAATTATGACATCTACTCCAAATCCTTCATCCAAGCTTCCTGTGATGTCTTCTAGAGTGGTGAGTAAGTTGGTCATGCATGATCTTCCACTTCTGAACCCGTGCTGATCTTCTGAGAGCAGATTGTGTTGGTTGACATGGTTGAGAATGGCATCTCTCAGTAGCGACTCCATGATTTTGCAAGGAACGCTGGTAAGGCTGACTGGTCTGTAGTTGCAAGCCTGGTTTTTTTACCCTTCTTGAATATTGGTGAAACTCTTGCCAGTTTCCAGTCGTCTGGGATACAGCCTTCCTCACCGTTTCCAGTCGTCTGGGATACAGCCTTCCTCACAGTTTCCAGTCGTCTGGGATACAGCCTTCCTCAAGCGATTTCTTAAAGATCCTGAACAGAGGAACAGCCATTTCATTCTTGCATTCTTTGAGAACGTTAGCATGTACTTGATCTATAGGCCTACCTGGTGACTTATCTTGCTTCAACTTATCTAGCTTCTTCACTACATATCATCAAGAGTAAACTCTGCTCCACTGAGCTCTTCCATGTCTGACTTATACGGTCTGCTAGAGTTGGTGGTTCAGTCCCCATCAGGTTCTTTTTTATGTAAAATTCAGTTTCATTCACAATTTTTCATCATTTTTTTGATAATTCTCCCCTTTTTTTCTGGCACCCTGCGTAATAATAGCCTATTGTTAACCCATTTTTTTTTCTCCAACACCTTCCGTCTACCGACGGTCTTACATAAACCGACGGCCATGACGAGCGTCATGATTGGCTACGTCACTGCTGCTGTGTCTTTCTGTATCGCTGATACAGTACATGTTGTATTTCTTCCGAATTGACCGCTTTACTCCAGACTTCAACCATTGCGGCTTCTTGCTTTTCTTCTTCTTGAGTGGAACATGTTCTTGTATGGTTGTTTCATACGCTTCTTTGAAAATGTTCCATGCTTCATTGCAATTCTTAACTTTAAACTCTTCTTCCCAATTCACATTCTTGAAGTGGTTCTTGACCTTAACATAATCACCTTTTGGATGACGTGGTCTCATTGTCGACTCCTTGGAAGTATAGACTTTGTTTCATACTCCCAGAATAGGCCATCATGATCGCTGTTTCCGAGCGGTGCTATAGATGCTCAATGTTGTTTACCATCTGCTCGTCTCTGGAGAAGACAAGATCAAGCATGGATGGTTTCTGGGTAGGCTACCTCTATTTCTTGTAGGCATTTCGACATGTTGCACTATATAGATCTTGTGTTGTGTCAAAGAACTTATGTGCCTCTTCCGTGTCCTCACCACTCTCTATCTTGCCTTGCTTCCAGTTAATTTCAGAGAAATTGTATATAGTCACCCATGAGTAGAAGGTGCAGTGAGTAGCATTCTTAACTTTTGCAGCATGTTCAAGTTAAGTTGCTCGCATAGCTTGCGGTTGTTCTCATCTGTACTGTTAGGACTTCTGTATATAGCATAGTCCAACTAACACTTTCTCATTTTTCTCTAACTCAATCAAACACCACACTGAGCTGTTGAAGTCATTGGAATTGTTGATCTCGTGACAAGCAACCGCTGACAGTGACTCATGAATGTATAGAATGACACCGCCTCCTCTACCGCTTGGTGAAGCTTTGTCATGTTAAGTCTAAACATAGCTGTCAAAGGCAACTTCGCTGTCCATTATTGTGCTGTTACACCAGGACTCTGTTACACCTATATCACATCTGGTTTTAGATCATCAATAGTTGCCTCAAGCTCAGTTCTCTTTCCCGGGGGCACTTCAATATGAAATGGATATAGGTGTAGGGCTGGCACTTTCGCACTAAGGGGCATTCGGTGAGAGCAAAATGTTAAAAATATGGGGTCATTGGGTGAGAGCATGATTTTTGGCATTCGGTGAGAGCAAAATATAAAAAATATGGGGTCATTGGGTGAGAACATGACCTAATTTATAAATGGAATCTTTAAACAGCGCCACGGAAACCTCGAAAATCGAATTTGTAGTTCTAAATGGCTTCAAATTTCTTTGTAACAAAATCAGTGATAGGCCTAAATGAAAGTTGCTGTTCAAATTGAACTTATAAGGGTCTTTGGGTGACAGATCAAATGGAAAAATAGGGGGTCTTTGGGTGACAGAGCATGTGTTCGTAAAAAATATGGGGTCTTTGGGTGACAGCGACGTTGAAAAAGGGGGTCTTAACAGCCCTACATACGCGTCACCTCCAAAGTTGGAGTGCCCCCCCCGGGTTCTCTTATTCATCACGCTCTGGGTATTGGTACAGTAGCAAGCTTCATTACCATTCACTTTCTTTGTAGGTCTATTATCTTCTTGTCTACCGTTGAGCAGCTATCTCTTCATCTCTTGATGTGTCACATCTTTTGTCATGTCTCTTATTTTGATTTTCATGTCTATTGTTAGCAGCTGTCATCTCCTCCCCAGATGTATGTCTCTTGTTGGCTTCTTGTATTCTTTTGGCAGCCTCCTCCTCGTCTCCAGTTGTGCTGTGTCTCTTGTGATCTTGTTATAGAGCTTGTTAGCAACTTTCTCTTCATCTCGATCTCCAGTTGTTTTATGTCTCTTATGAATTTCTTGTCTCCTGTTGACACAGACGTCTGCAAACATTCTTGCCTTGTTTTCAAGGTCATTGGGAAGATCATTTTATATAGGCCTAGTTGCCTTCTGAAGTTCCTTGTTCCCTGGGCTTGTTCTCCCGACTTCTTCTTCTTCCTTGTAAGTGCCTAGGGGGAAGTGGGGCAAATTGGTCCACCTAATGTCCCATTTTGCCCCACCAGATTTTACTCGGCTATAATACTAATACCAGACAACTTGCGACAAGTGACCACTACAAAACAAAAAGTAGGCCCCCTACATCACCAAGTGTCTAGTAGACTTACGTTTCACAAAAATTGGTGCCGGTCGGCCTCCGGCTTCATTATTTTATTAAGGTGTCTTTAAGGCGTCCCATTTTACCCCACTGCAACGATTTTTCTGTAACAGAGGCTGGGGTAAAATGGGACAGCTGGGGTAAATGGGACGCCATTGATTTACTATGGGACTTTTTTTGTTGGGGCAAAATGGGACAGTTTGAGTTAGCACACAGTAAATCAATGGCGTCCCATTTTACCCCAATTTGGCATATTTCTAAAAGAAAGCTTTTCTTATAATTTTAAAAAAAAAAAAGTTACAATTCTTGTCTTATTTAATTGAAAGGGTAGTTTAGAAGTTATTTTTTAATTTGAGAAACACTAATCCGGACCATTGATTCAGATATTGAGCCACAAGTCGTGACCTCTGCTTAGACAAAACAAAAAATGGAATACTTATTTTGATGTGTTAAGCTTACGGCCCTCAGAAGTTCCTGTTTAATGAAGAATGATACTTTTAAACGGTTTGAAATATAAATAGACATTATATCAAAGTTATTTTGTTGCAAAAATGGGCAAAATGTGACTATTTTAAGGTATAAAAGTATTTCCGAAATCACTGTCCCAAATTACCCTGTGTCCCAATTTGCCCCAAGTTACCCTACCTCATATGTATGAGTATTATCGCACTGCGTACAGACAAGCTGTACTTATTTTTACTCTGGAACCTAGAGTAGATTGAGTGTATTTTGAAGTAGGCCTACAGTCAACAGTACCGGGAGGATCCCCTGCTCTTTTCGAATAGCCTGTGACGTTCTTTTACGTGCACACTACATTAATGTGAGAAAATATGCATGTACACGGGACCGACAGCTTAAAGTGCCCTCCGAAGCACTAAGCAAGTAGAGTGAAGTGCCTTGCTCAAGGACACAAAGAGCCGGACCGGGATTCGAACCCTTGACCCTTGGATTCACAGTCCTACGCCTTAACCGCTAGGCCACGCTCTCCTGAAGACTTGTTCTTCATCTTCAATTCACCCCCTGCATGCAGGCTTTCCTTCTTCATGTTCATGACAGGGTTCATGAAAAAATAATGATCAGCGCCACCATTACCCTTGGAAAAGTTTGCTATGACGTCATTGAAATGACCGGACAACTACCAAAATCAAGCCGCAGGCAAAACTAATTTCAAATTACAAATAAATGAAATTCTTGAAATAAGTGAAAATATCAATGGGTAGGATATTTAAAAGCATCAAAAATAATAAAGCCTGGTTTGATCAATTTAACTTACCTAAACTTTACAAGAATCACAAGACGTTCATTTTTACGTACAAATTCATACTCTATGTAAAACGCCCCAGTCCGGAAGACGGAAGTGCGACCTTTGTACTCGTTTGTTATGGTGTAATGTGACATGACGAAGAAATAATAAATTTGTCTTTTTAACGATAATAAAACCTTTTAGTATCAAAATGAATATTCGTTGGAGTATATGTTGTCTTGTTGTTGCCGTCTTTATGTGCCTAGTGCTATGTGCTTCTGCACCAGATCCCGTAACAACGGCTTCACCGGGTGAGTAGTAAGCTTATCATTAATGACTTTCATGCTTTATATTAGGAATTCCAATTGAATGAACGCAGCGCAGCTTTCAACAGCTGTACGCAGTGTATTTTAAAGTACAACACGAACGCACGACCTTGGATACAATTAGCCCTAGAACTCTGACCATAGTATCCGTTTTTACTTCCACTAGGGCCAGAGGCACTTACATTGAAAAATTTGTTGGAGATGCTTGGACGATCCAGTACAAAAAATCAATGCTTGATCGAACCAATACAAATGTGTGTCAGGTCACTAATTAACATGATAAAACCCACTTGAGAACACACAATCGCCAGTCATTTCTAAAGACGCATTTATACTCAATAGCTTTTGCAGAAATCTGAATCGCACGCATGATCAGTGTACTAAATCGCCGTCGTATTTGCCTGCTGAGCATGCGCATGAATCGCTGTTTTTCAAAAGCGACACGTAGGCCTATATTGACACCTATATGTCGGTCAAGGATTCAGTCTGATGATGAGCAACCCATGGGTATAAACACAGCTTTACACAATGACTAATTTACATAGGCACAAAAGACCGTGTTCATGTACTTACTCAGCCAAACATGGCAGAGTAGGTCCCGGATGACGATACATGTTCCTATCTCCTCAACGTTATACCTTTCCAACAAGGAAAGAGATACGAAAAGCGAACGTCTAGATACAATGTTAACCAATCACAAGTGCGTCGCCGTATGATATAATGATGGACGGTCGGTTGGATTCACTTCGCGTCACTCACGCACACAGTCGCACATGCTGGCTTTCATCGCGCAGTGTACGCTAAAAACGTCACGCTATTGAAAGCTGCGTTCATTCAATTGGAATTCCTACTATAATCAAATTAAGTAATTCTTGGCCAAACTGGAACTTGTAGGTATGCTAGGTGAATTCAAATTTGCCATCAAACTGCATCATTTTATATATCAAATCAAAGCCCTTGAGTAAACAAAGCCAAAACTGAAAACCATTTTTTCATAGCACTTTCCGTAGCAAAGTGACAGTTACATCTTGTCAAAGATTGACTTTCATCAAAAAGTTTCAGCTAGCAAAATTCCCCAAAACGGCATTTCGGGGTGTTTCTAGATCTTAGTCTCATTATGATAGAAGCTTTTTTTAATGGAACTGCTATCCAAATCCCACTAAAATTCCATGTCCAAATGACTTATCACCATAAAAAAATCATATATTTGGGTCAAGTGAAGTATAGAAAACATATTTATGTACGTTTCCTTCTTCGGCCAGTTTGTTTAAATTTCTATGTAAATATGCATTGACATTGTCGGCGAATTTGGCTGACTAGCAAATGTGTTAACTAAGGTTTGCCTGGGTTACCTAGAACTTGCGCGTTGCGTCCACGTAGTGTACTAAGCGTGTACGCAGTGCAAGGCGCGTGTATACTTTCTTCTGTACCGCGCTATATTCGCGTGTGTTTATCGCGGAGCCACTAGCTTTCACACTCACAGTGTTCCAGTTTGGCCAAGAATTACTTAATTTGATTATAAATTCATTCAGTGTACTATGTAGCATGGTCATACAATCAAATTAAGTAATTCTTGGCCAAACTGGAACACTGTGAACGCTAGTGGCTCCGCGATAAACACACACGGATATAGCGCGGTACAGAAGAAAGTAGGCCCTATACACATGCCTTACACTGCGTACACGCTTAGTACACTACATGGACGCAACACGCATGTTCCAGTTTGGCCAAGAATTACTTGCATGTAATTTGATTATAGGCGAGATTTTGGGTTATGTAACTGCGCGCATCAAGTCCTGCCATTCGTGTATTAAAATTCAAGTCTATATGAGTCGCAATCACATGCTAGCCAGCATGCTATCCCAAGGTACTCACACCTCCATCACTACAATTTCCACTGAATTCTCGGCACGCAGGTCTGAGATGCCTACGACCTAGCCCGACACATCATGGCCCTATTGGTTCCTTCCTTGCCATAGGCATGATAGGGCCATGACTTCCCTAGTATTGCAAAAAGCGGGGCTCATGGAGGCAGCTGAACCGTGAACTCATGTCGCAGTTTCAAAGGTTCACCTGTCCCTGCATTCATAAAAATACTCATGTGTTCAGTTTTGTGATAATCCTTAAGGGGGTACTACACAGGGACATACTTAGGTTTCAGTTTTCTACTGACCCTCCGGGCCAGTGAAACGGCAAATCTACTGGTCCTGCAATAAATTTACTGGCCCAACTTTTTCAATATGTTCTACTTCAAAAAGTGCAAATAAAGAAGCATGTTCCCAATGCCAAAAAAGGTCCCCTATTTTGACCCAAAAAGTCCCATTCACAAGCGTAGCAAGCGAAAAAAATAGAGGTTTTCAGTCCTTGTCGGTCAAAAAAAGTCCAAATTTTGAACAAAAGTCCACTTTTTAAAAATCCTGGTTACGGGCCTGCACGTTCCAATGCGACTTTTTTAGTTAGAGACTACCAGTTACCAAACTTGACACAATGTATGTTACTTGTGTGTTAACATTATTTTATTCTGTGCCACCATGGACCCTAAAAATCTTTTTCCAGGATCTATATGGTGCCACTTTAATTCAAGCAAACCTGAACATTTTTAATTGTTTTGTACTGAGCGTACTCAATATAGAGAGACTAGTCACTAGTCAGTAGTCCTTCCTTATTAAATCTATAGTTCCAAAAGTTCACAAAAGAAAAGGTTCAAGTATGCGGTATTTGGGATATCGCTATCATCATCAGTGAGATAGAGCATGAAAGAGCTTGGAAATAGTATGTAGGCCTACATCGCCGTAAAAAGCGGCCGTATATTTGCAACTTGCTTGCAATGCAAGGATAAGAATAAATCATTAAATAAAAATATAAATTACACACAGGTGACAAGTGGAGCAGAAACTGTGTCCAATTGTGTCCATCACTGATTATATCTTGCCTCATATGAGTTATATCAGGATCAAAAATCTAGTGGCCCGCCGGGCCAGTATTGGTGGAAGTTTACTGGCCCGAAGCAAAATCAACTGGCCCCGGGCCACCCGGCCAGTGCTTAAATCCGTCCCTGGTACTACACCCATGTGGTAAATTTGTGTATATTTTTGCACTTTTCTCAAAAACTAATAACACACTGGTAACAACAGTTATGTACAGTATATTATTGGGGCAAGGAATCCAATTACTACACTGAAATTTCAGTTACTCAAGCCAAGCGCTTCAGTACATGTATATATGATTGGAAATGAGGTACATCCTAGCGGTACCTTATTTCTTATCATAAATAACAAACCGCTTGTCTTGGGTCACTGAAATTCCAGTGTAGTAATTGCATTTACATAACTTTTGTTACCACTGTGTTATTAGTTTTTGAGAAAAATGCAAATATAGACACAAATTTATCGAGGGGTGTAGTACCCCCTTAAAAATAACACTATGAAGACTTCCTGCATCTATTTTCTTCATTAAATCTGCATTTCACAGCAAAAAAATGAAATTTCTTATATCGCGATATTAAATCCTTATCGCGATGACGATATGTAGAAATAGTGACAGGCGATATATTTATAATTGGTCTCCCATCCACTCAGGAGGCCATGACCAACGAAATGTTCAATGTGTATGAGGGCAGCAGTGGTCTCCCATCCACTCAGGAGGCCATGACCAACGAAATGTTCAATGTGTATGAGGGCAGCAGTGGTCTCCCATCCACTCAGGAGGCCACGACCAACGAAATGTTCAATGTTCATGCAATGCAAAATAGCAGCAAATGGTTGAATTCATACTGTTTTTAATAACGTTTTGGATATAAAGAAGCTGTTTTGAACGATGGCAGTGGATTGAATAAGTATGTTTTGTACTTGTTTATTTGTATACTTGATGCTTCACTGTTTGCCGGGCCGTTTTGCACCCGTATACCAGTGAACTTCTGATATGGCATGCATGCATGTATTGATAAAAATATCGTCAGATGGCGATATCGTGATATGTTTTTGGCCGCGATATGCGAAAGACTGACGATGCCCAAGCCTACACCGTGCCGTGTTATCTCTATGAGACAAAATTTTTGTTATGGTGACGATCGCTACGGTCACAAATTTGGTCATTTTACAGTCTTCAAATGTACCCAAAATTTTCACACATGCACCAAATGTTTTGTTTATAAGTCTTATCTTCACGTGATGAACGGTAAGAAGTGATATTTTGTTAATAAAATTCAATACTGTGTACCCTGGACCAGATAGGCTCAAAAGCCTCAGACCTCCGTAGTGGAAGTTGTAGTGACGGAGGTGTGAGTACAATTGTACCTCGGGCTACCCACAAACTATCCTGCCAGACCAGGGTACCCGGTACAAAAAAATACCACTTTTTACCACTATCACTAGTCTACAAAATGTATGTCTACTTCCTGCGGTTCCTCACTTGAAGATGACACTTGAATACACAAACTTATTTGATGCATGTTTGTAAATTTTGAGCACATTTGAGGATGTAAAATGACCAGACTTGTGACCGTTATCGTCGCTGTGCTCTGAATTCTACCTATTAGTATTATATACTAAGAGGCCGTCAGTGTGACGTCATCACCGCGACCCGAGTTCAGGGTTCCCTGACCAGGGGTAGCGCTAGAACTAAACACCCCAGTGTCCGCAGGGACCCCCGAACTCGCAGAAAATTAAAAAGTAGGGGGTCCTGAGTAGAGTTTGGTGAGTCCGAGTTACACAAATGCAGCATAAATAGTATGTCTGCAATAGCGCTAGATTGAAAAACTGGGGGTCTGCAGGGACCCCTGAACTTACAGAAAATTTAAAAACAGGGGGTCCGAACTCTATTTTGGTGGGTCCGGGACCCCAAAAAGCGACCTAGCGCTACCCCTGTCCCTGACTTTGTAAATGGTACCACGTTCATGGCCTTATGGTGAGGAAGGAATAGGGCCCTGATGTTTTGGGCTAACTTACATGCATGCATGAATCAGGCCAGCATAATGTTGATCGAGAAATTTACAGGTAGATTAGGTAATTCTTGGCCTGCCTTTAATTAATAATTATCTAGATATGCAATTTTATGTACCGGGTACCGTACATTATAAATTTGCATAAATCACAATATAATGATGTGCATTTCTTTTTTACAGATGAGTGTTCAAATTTTTCTGGAGCTGGCAAATGTGATGAGTGTGTCAAAGCTCTAAAAGGAAAGGTAAGTTGATCTACCCCCTCCCCCTTCAAAAAATGCCCCCAGTCAGAACTCTTGCCCCCTGTTCCCCCCAGTAAGAACCCAATATTGTGAAAATTTTCAACATTTAGCAGCAATTTTATGCTAAAATTTGTTGACTTTGCCACCCCCCAAAAAAAATTCACTTTGTCACCCCAATGCCCCCGAAAAAAATCCTGGCCTCCGCCACTGTATTTATTTATAAGACCTTGTGCGCCAGTTGCACATTACCCAACACGCAACTAGCATTTTTAAATTAAAATGAAGTGCTTCATTAAAGTTAGGTGTCGGGTAATTTGACTTTCAAATTTGAGCGCTGGCTCAGGGCACAATTATTTTTAGTGAACACGAGTAATCAGGGAATAAGGCCAAAAAAAATTGTTTGTTTGTCCACGTCCGACCGACCGTGTACCCTGGTCCCGACCATGTTTTTTTTTAATTTTTTTTTTTAATTTGCGTTGAATGTGCTAGTAAAACAGTGGTTAGTATAAATTTAAAGAAAGAAAATGTAAAGAAAATGAACAGTATAACACGCAGAACCATCTCAACAGTTAAACCAGTAAAGTGCTGTGTGTTTTGACTTACATTGTATTTACTCAGTCTTCAAATGGTCAGTTTCAAGTGCAATATCTGTAAAAAATAAAATTAAAAAATCTGACCTACCGACCCAACTGTTACATAAGCCTCTATGGACATTTTGTGCCGGTTGGCCAGCGTCACCATTGTTGTACAAATGTATCCCACCCGGCACCACCTGCCAATGCTACAACCCTGGTGGCTACACCACCGGTTCTGTCAGGGCGCTGGCAGTCAACCTGCAGGTGGGTTTTGCAGCCAGCCCTTACATGATTACGGTGATGAAAACTCTGTCATAACTTTTTATTATTTTATTGCAGTGCTTTTACTGTAAAACAGATAATAAGTGCCAACTATACCCAGTGAAGGAACTGCTGCCTACAAAGGAGTGCGACTTAGGAGCCGCAAGATGGGGAACTTGCGCAAGTGAGTCAATCATCAACAAATTATATTTTGCCCGTGTTGCATATTGCCAGCACTCTTCTTCCTCAGAAGATTGTGTGTGTACATGTGGTTGTGGCTACTTAATTGGTATTGTTTAGACATGCAAGCAAGTAGGTATGTTCTGCCTACTGCCTACATGTATGTTGTCTGACTGTAAATGGCAGTCGATAAAATGAAGGAAGAACTACTATTGTTTTGTTGAAACAGATTGCAAAAATCAGTATCTTAGTGCCAGAGCAAGCCAAGTTCATGGCAACAAGGTGTAATACTTTACCATGACTAGAAATATACCACTAATTGTTAAAGCCATTTTATAACATTTCTGTAAAAATAGATTAGTATTTATTTTCCATAAAATGTTAGCTTTTACTGTCAGATATGTCCCTTTTTAATTTTGAGCCGAACAAGTGAGGTAAAGCATAGAAAATTGGAATTTACTACTAGCGCCCATGCATGTTACTCCAGCGGTTGTAATACGGTGAAATTTCAAAGGCAAGGGTCCGGATTTTTTTTTTTCTTATTTTGAAGCCTGGTTCATGGTATACAAACATTTGATTAGCAGGGCATAATTTAGTGACAAAGTTTTATTTGTATCTGTAGCAATAATTATATAGCAATGATATATGTTTGTGTGATTGCATAGCAATTTAGCTAGATCGTGCAAAATGTGATGTGATACGGGTTTAATATATTAAATGCCCTGTTGATTAGTCGTATTTGAATGTAGTGTAATTATTTTGCGGTATTGTAATTGCTATCTTTTCTTGATTGTTGTTATTCCAAACAGTCAACTTCAAAGCCTTGATTATTTCTATGAGTGTGATAGCTGGTGTGTTAATTCTTAGCATATGCTGTGGCGTCTACTGCTGTTGCTGTCGGTCAAAGGGAAATCGGGCAAAGTGAGTATTTACCTTATGAGTATTTACCTTACCTGCATACTTGTGGCACAATCAAGGGACATTAGTTTATTAAATTTGAAAAAATATTACATTTGAAGGTTTTTGCATTATTGACACTTCAAAAATGTTACATTTTGATGCAAACCCTGTGAAAGTTGGACTTCTGGTTACCTAGGTATAGGCTTCATTTAAGTTGTTGAAGGAAATAAGAAACAAAAGAAAATCAATATTAACGAGGTTCAGACTCATTCCATTGATTGCGCCACATATTCTGAATTGAGATCAGGGTTGATAAACCCGCAATCTGGTAGCTCAGTTTGGTGATGACTGAACTACCAGTTTTTAAAATATCGAGTGAGACAAAGTTTGAAACTCATAGCGAGACCAATAACTTTGGTAAAATTATAAAATAATATCATTGTTATGCAAATGAGTCTTAGTCAATAACAAGCATAATAGAGGTAAACGTAATCATAATAGCTCATAATGGGCTATTCCAGTTGAAATCCATACACCCCCTATGGAAGACATGAACTTAATCTCCCACACAGGGAGTGTAGATTTCAAATGGAGTCGCCCACTCAGGTACTCCCTGTGTGTTAGATTAAGGTCGTGTCTTTCATAGGGGGTGTATGTATTTCATTCAACTGGAATAGCCCATTTCATAAAAATGATGCAAGTAACTCATTCTGTGCTCATGTGCATTCATGTCTGAACTCTGGCTTCTGAATTTGACAGCTTCACTTCAAATGGCTTCACTTGGTCAGTACCATACACATATTATGTGTGAATTTACTGTATTCATTCCATTTAAAACCGCAATATGGGCACTGAAAAAGTTTTACAGTGAAAATTAAAAAAATGTGTCAAAATCTGAATTAAATGATTTTTGGTGCTTTGTTCACTGTTATTTCCTTAAATTTGTGTATAATTTGTTGAACACATAGGTTTTTGCTGTGCCTAGATACCTCGTAGAATTTGCACATGGACGCTGTATTCCAACCGTAGTGTTTATTATTGTTATTTAGCCTTAATCGCTAATTTTATGTTTCTATTTTTTCCTTTACAAGATGGGCAAGAGAAGATGCAAAGGTGGAAAGACAAAAAGAAGAAAGGAAAATGAAACATGAACAAAAGTAAGAAAACTCTTTAATATTCGCCGTAGAAGTGATGTAACAACTGGATTAACTCCCATAGCAATAGGTTAAAACAATTTTTATGAGTACGTTCATGTGGTACCTCTACATTGAACCATACATTGAACGCTGATCACTCACACCTGTAAGATTTAGTATCTTTGAAAAGAGCGGTATTGTATTCAATCTATGATTGCAGACATACACAGGTGATGAGTGCAACCTGCTCAGTGTTCGATTTTCATCAATTTTTTTGTGTAGCAAAAATTGCTACTCACTTCCAGATTTGAGTAGCAATTCCAAAATTTTGAGTAGCAGTTTGTTTTCACCATATTTTATCGATTTTTTTGTATTTTCTTATCTTCTCACAGATTACTCAATCCCAGTACTCAATGCTTAAAAAAATGTTATGCAACTGCAGTGTTGCAGACCGAATGTGGTTCAAAATTCGGCACCTAAACTTCCTAAGCTGATTATCGTGTGCCCTTTCTAAACGCAAAATTTTCCTTCAGTAATCAAGAGAAGTCCTACATTTTTGAGTAGAGGAAACTCATTAATTTATTAGCTGAAGCATTAAAATAATGTGAGTTATCTATGAAATCCTAAAAATCTTGTATAATTTTGGAAGATTGTCACCAAGGACACACGATATTTCCATCTCACCACTGAACTATACACCATATAAACAGTGCTACTTCTATGACGCCATAAAATTAATATGCACGCTTTTAGTTATCTGGTAATACATGGAAGTTTGTCATGGAAATAAATTTGCATACAAGGGAGGATACTGTATTAAGTTTAATGGCGTAAACATCACGATTTAGGGACTTTTGAGTCATATTTTTGTGGATTATTTTCTTGGAAATAGAATTTATGGAAACATTTTTGACTTCGACAAATGGCAACTTGCAAATGATGGTATATCAGCGTGGTTCACGATCGCAAGTAGGCATTTTTCCCCAATTTTTTGGGATCGCATTTTTTGCTACTGGTCTGTGTAGTTGAGTAGCAGTTTGTAAAAAATGACTCGCATTTTGCGATGCGAATCCAGGTAAATCGAACACTGAACCTGCTTGTAGTGCAGGGCGATATATTCAAAAATTGTTTTAACTGGTTGCTATGGTATTTAATCCTGTTACATCATCACAGTTATGGCAAACATTTCAAGTACAAAACAAGCGTCTACATTTCAGATTGTAACACACTGGTTCTGGCGAGTTTTTGTTGTGTTATTTGCCATGCTGGGGGTCACTGGAGAGCTTGTCGGTTTATGTATTTAAAACCAAGTGATGGACTAGACAGCACTTCAGTTCTGACTCCTCCCTACATGTACATACATACATATTACTTCTGTATAGCACCATTTCATCAAGATCACTGCACATCAAGTCGAGTACGGTACTTAGATTGTGTATATATCCTAACAGCAGTTTATACCCTACTATTTTTTTAACTGACTGTAAGGCCCACCGCTGCCACCATTTATAACTTGGTGAGTCGGTAGGCCACTGGAAAGACTATTATCTGGAAACGGTGTTATTTAATGATATAATATTTATTACTCTTCATACTGGCTGTGCAGATACAAAAATAATGTAAAACTTCGGAGAACTAAAATGATAAACAACCAGAGCAAAAGCTCCATGCAGCAACCCCATGTTGATTTGTCTGTGGTAAGAGATAGAGTGAACTTTCCTCTCACACGCCCCAGGTTTTGTTAAAAGCCCAAGACATCAGCCCATACAATCTCGTAATCCGATTGGTTGTGATTGCATCTTTTAACGTTTCTTTTGTTCCGAAATAGATCGGAAGAACTTGGTATAGGCCGTTTGTGAAAAGGCAATTGCCATTTATGGAAAGGATGGGTATCCGAAATCTGAGTTCGAAAAGGATCGGAATCCGAAGTTTGGTGTTTCTATTCCTCATTTTTGTAAATAACACTAGTACGAAAAAGGTTGATTGCCCTCAACATTCTGCACTGTTACATACATGTAGCAGGTATGGCTCCCTGTACACAGGACCCTCCGCTTAATGTCCGCTGCAAAGGAAGAGGTACCTTCATGGTTCATTTACCCAATTCTAAATATGCCATCAGGATAGTGGAGGTCTGAATTTAATTTATATACAGATTCTGCCAATTAAATTCCTTTTAAATACCCCAGCAGATTTCCACCCCTGGGAAATGAACCAAGGACCTCATGTACCTCATGAACCAAGGACCTCATGTGCCAATCAAGAAGGCCTTTGTTCACAAACATTTAAAAAAATACCATGCGTGTAAATTTTGTGTCTCTTTCATATGATTGTCGTAAATATTATTGTTTTCAAAACCTTGCATATTTTCCAGGAAACAAGAGAGAAAAGCCAAAAATGATGAAATTCGAAGAAAATATGGTAAGTGACAAGTTTGATCAATGTTCTGATCTTTCCGCGTTGCTCTTTTCCTATTTTCCACCAAGTTTGGCTAGTGTTTTGACTGAATTCAGGTGGTGGGGTATGCATGAACCCATGCATGGCTATATCTTAGAGTGCTTGTTTGTTACGCTTTCCGCACGGCTCAAGAGAGTATATTTTTGTACATTTAATTGGTGAACTATATTGCTAAACAAGGAAGTGGAATTAAATAATTTGATTGTCTGACGAAAAAAAAAAATGTTGAGCATTTTTTAATGTTTATAAGTTCTAAATAAACAACATGTTTTGTTGACATTGGCTATTGACTATATCCTTGGAGCAAGTAGACATAGTTGCATTGATACAGTGTACAAAAATGAACTTTATTGAATTTATTTGTGGCTTTCTTAGATATCTGGATGACTGTGGGCAGTGTTTCTTACTCTGAAACTTAAACTTTCAATTTCTTTGGAAATCTATGTGTTTTGTATCATGGTGTGCTTGTGCAGTAGTTGTGGTAGAGAGAGAGAGAGAGACAGAAAGACACACAGAGAAAAATGAGAGAGAGAGAGAGAGAAACATGCAAAACGTGAGGCGAGGAGTTTAAATTGAATGAGTGAAAAATAATTGCTTAAATTTCCAATTCAAATACTGTTCTTTATCATAAATGCTATGGCACCAATAATATTTCTTTAAAAAGCTAGGGAAAACTATTTAAAATAAATGTAAAGTAAAACCAGCAGTTATAGAAAATAAAATGTCATGTCGTGCTCTCGTCTTTATGATTGTGTTGCAGGATTGGAAATAAAACCTTCATGAAACCATAGAGTAATATGTCAGTGCTTATTTACATCTGCAGTTGCTACAATGTATAAATAACCCCTGCACAGTCCAGTCCTTTGTTTCTAATGATGTAACTAATATAATGATGTATCACTATGCTCCGTACCAATGCAGGTCTTCTCTTTTATTACCGGGGTATATGTACATTTATTTTGCCATATACGGACATCATTCAGTTTAATTGTTTGGATATTGAGTGAAATTGACAAATAAATTGGTTTGTCTGGAATTGTGTGGTTTTTGACAATTACATGATATATTTGCAGTACTATTTACAGGAAGGATATTTTTTTAAGGTCTTTATTAAGGAAGTGAAAATGTATGTTAGTATCCAGTGAACACAATGGCGTCAGTACTGGTTTTGCTATTCAGCAGCAGAGTGTTTTGTGTGCCAAGTATATGGGCTATTCCAGTTGAAATCCATACACCTCCTGTGGAAGACATAACCTCAGTCTCCCACACAGGGAGTGTAGATTTCAAATGGAGTCACCCATTCAGGTAACCCCGTTTGACATTCACACTTCCCTGTGCGGAAGATTATTTTCCATACAGGGAGTATGGATTTCAACTGGAATAGCCCATTGTCACAGTCCAGTGAGTTACTTTAGTCGTATGATTATTAAGCCTTTATTTTCAATGAAATATTTCCTGATTCCAGAAAATAGTAAAATACAGCACTTTGGAGTAAAAAAATATTGTTTTGCCAAGTGAAACATAGTTATATTATAATCCTTAGTTAGCCCTAACTGACAATATAATATGGTATGTCCAATTTTAATATTTTTACAATTTTTGGAAAATGGGCCAAAAAAAACCCATGCAAAGTTGCATGTTTTCTTACAATTGCAGTACTTAACAAAATTCAAAAGAAAGACTTGGCACAAGTCTAAGCATTCAAAATATTGAGTATATATAAACTTTAGAATTTAGATTCAAAAAATTTGAGTTCATATATCCTGAAATTGGTCTTTGAATACCATACTAAAAATACTCTTTAAAAAAGTTGTGTATTTGGCCCTGTCCAAAAATTGATTAAATATTGAATTGGACTTTTATTGCCAGTTCCAAGTAAAGGATTAGGATTGGATTGTTTCATAGCCAAAACAGGGTAATATTTGTATTATCCTAAAAAATCAGTTTTCAGCAACAGTTTTACACTTCCTGTTTCAAAAATGCAAGTGAAACCAAAACCAAAAGATTATTGGTTTATTCATTTGGGACTATTGTTCATAGGACAATTGTTAATTAACTCCTAATAAGGTGTATCAAGAAAAACAAATTCATACAGTGTCAGTGAACATCACACCCAGTCAGGGATATCCTACAAAATGTAATTCTTATAATATTACAATAGTTGTGTAACTTGGCTTTGTTAACATAGTCACTACATGTATGTCTGATGCATAATGGATTTTACTTTTTTGCTACAAAAATAGATGTTCATTATTAGTTTGTTTGTCTTTTGGTGATCAAAATTGATATGTGATGAAGCGATGAAAGTAAATTGGAGAAATACATAACTGATGGCATGTTCATTAGGTTGATGGGAGATTGTGTCCAATTTGAAAGTCCCCATCATCCCAACCAATGATGATGCTTTAATCTTGTTTAAATGAATATGCCATTCCTTTTGTTTTTTTAAACAATACTAGACTTTTATCGTTCACTGCCCACAGTCATTTCAACTAATATACCATGCGTTACTAACAACAGCTGTATTAATATTGTCATCACATCTTTGCACTAAAATGCAGATTTAAAATAATACGAATTTCATTAACTGCTTGAAAAAATGCAAGAGTATTAACTGAACTATATAAATGCATGTCAAGAGAATGCAGTGAATTAGTTTGATGTGAATGATTAGACTGAACTATTGGACTTTTTCCAGTAGAAATCCATACACCCCCATGGAAGACTTGACCTTATAAATTATTCTCCCACACATAGGGAGGGGGGGGTGGGTGTAGATTTGAAATTCAATGGAGATTAAGGTCATGTCTTGCATAGGGAGTGAGGTATTGCAACTGGATTAGTCCATATTTATTTACTGTGAATGATCTGATTGTTTTATTGTATTTATGACACAATTGGAGGTAACCATTTAAGAAAGAAAGTTTGTGTGTGGGGTGTGTGTATGTGTGAGAGAGAGAGAGAGCAAAGAGGGAGGGAGGGAGAGAGAGAGAGAGAGGGGGAGGAAGGTGTTATAGGAGAAAAGGATAGAAAAAAACTACAATGTACATGAGATGCACATATAGAATTTGACTGGAAGAACTGGGACTTCAGTAGTATAGAAATCCTGTTTGATCACTATGGAAATTGTCCATATTAGAGTGTCATGTAAAGGACCAAAAAAGTGTTTCCCAGCATTTTTCAACAAATGTCTGAAATCAATGTTTAATTGACCCCTTTCATTTTTTTTTATATAAGCATTGCAAAGATTCACACACAAGTAGTGGCACAACCCATTACCTGAAGAATTGAGCTGCGCGTACTCATCCGAGAGCACTTGCTGCTACTCAGGAAAACCATGCCACTACTTGCATAAAATTGAGCTACTTTGTCAGGTATCAGGCTGCGGCAGTAATTTGAAGACATAAAGGTTTTGGGTCTTTGAAGCTCCATATTGCAAAAACAATGTGTTTTGTGACCAGTGATCAGTCAGTAACTTCCAAATTCCATTGAGGACCGGTAGTCTTGTTCAAGACGCTCTCTTATACCAGGGCCAGACGATCACCCCTGCCGGCAGTGCATATGCCTACTGCATATAAACCGCTGTCTCGGGACAACTGTCAATTTACAAACCGTGGCAACCTGTATATTTCTTTGTCACATATGTGACCATCCTCCACAACTGAGCCCGGATGTTGCCAGTGCCACTATTGAGATATGCTCCATTGAACTTAACAATAAACAATAGGAAACAAAGGATTTATTGACTGTTTTATTGATTTTTCACTATTTAAATGTCAAGTACTATAATAGACATGATATACATCATTTTAAAGATAATTTCAAGCAGAATATTTTGGTTGAATATCTCAAAAATGATGATTGGTGACTTCATGGCTCAGTTGTGCTGGATGGTCACATATATTATTTACTCAATCTGATCATGCAAGAAAGACGAACTGCTCCACTTGAGTCTTTAGATGGAGTTATCTTTGACCCACACCCATCGCTAGAGAATCTGCCACCATCGCTGTCTAACACACACTACCAATAACCTGTGCACAGCACCATGGCAGTAACATAAAGTATGTGTCTTGGGGTGAATATGTGCTTGAATCAAGACTAGAGAACCGTCAGTTTTATCAATGAAGTGCTTTTTTGCCCAATGGGGTGATTAACATTCTAAATTTTTTTGTAGTCTTAAAAATTGGGCTACTTGAGAGTCATTCACCGCTGCCTGGCAAGTAAATTCATTGTGCTAGCAGAATCCTAATTTCTCCCAATCAAATTCTGTGCATACATGTACAAACAAAATGTACTCAGTAGTAATGACCTTACTAATTAATAGCATGACTTATCCCATGCATTGTAGATTTTTTGCATGTGTATTTGCTTGCGGTAGATCCTGTTCATTTTGTGCTTGTTCTCCCCTATTTTTTTCTTTCTATTCTCTCTTTATGTTTTTGATACAGGTCTCATGAATGATGATGATGGGTCCTACCATAAGTTGGAAAATCCATAAATTTACATGTGCGTGTACTAGAAAGTATGTTGGGGTGATTTTGTTTTCCATGTTTTGAGCTTGCCATTAGGTCCATAGTAGAAGCCATAGTATAGTAGACTATGTAGCATGTTAAAACATATAAACTCATCAGCAACATTTCCTGTCCATACATTGTATTGCATATCAAGGGCTTCAAACCAGACCTGTGCCTGTTTCACAAAGGCTTACAATCGATCTTATGCTTGATTTAATGTGGTAAATCAATGCATACATGTAGATCGATTGCCAGCCTTTGTGAAATGTGCCCCAGGCTATGTCCAGCATTTAAACAAGAAATGTCTTTAAAACAGCAAAGACTGTCAAATCAGATGACATACAAAGTTGTGCAGGTCAAATGAAAGACATAGCCAGCTCTTGTTCCAATCAAAACCCTTGCCGTCTTGTGTGTTCAGAGTTCCATGACCTTTGACCTGTAATGTAAAATCCCCTGACATGTTGAATGTTAAATGAAATGGTAAAACAATTACAATAACCCCTCTTGGCTTGCCAAAAATATCATTGGCCCCACAGCATGTACTAAATTTTTGGAACCCAATTTGCAAACCTAAATAGTCTAATTATGATGCAAGTATATTTTTTTTGATTATTTGAATGTTTGCCAATCTTTTTAGCGCATATTATTTTTAAGGTGCCTCATGAAAACAAATTATGCCGAAAATCATTTGCACCCCCTTTTGACCTGCCAAAAATGCTTGCCCCCTCCATTTTCCTCTCCCTGAGGCATAAATTTATTTCGGCCCCTTTTCTAATCCATTTTTTTTCAGCCCATTAATCAATATATTTTTCTCATATCATCCTTTAATGCAGTAGCATAAGATTCTAAAAGACAGAATTGTCCAATATATAGCTTTGATTCGTAATCTAAGTATGAAGTGTACTAACTTTTAAAATAATATGTAAATGAAATTGATTCAAAAAGTACTTTTGCCAAAATGTTTACAATGAGAAAATGTGAAGTTGCAGTTTTCATCACTGTAATGCACAGTGTCAAGTGGCATAGAGCAGTTGCTGGATTTTGCACCTCTACAATACAGTGACTACAGCTGGTCTTTGTAACTCGGTCCTGCACACATTACCTTGCTTTAACATGTTTTCAATCACAAGTTAAAATTTTGAGAGCGTGATTTTGAATAGCGAGGCAGGCTGGGTAAGAAAGACCCAAGACAAAAGGAATCGCAATTCACAACCTTTCAAATATTTCAATTATTGCATTCTCACACCACATGTCTTTTCTCGCAACACTTATTTTTTTTCACAACTTATCTTCATATCTTGTTATATTCTCACATTGTCTCCAGAGGACCTCATACTGGTTCTCACAAAACACCATTCACCTGTTCTTGTTTTTCTCATGAGGGAGCACTTAATTCTGCAATTATCTCACAATAGCAATATGTATGATGTTTTCTCATCTGGGATTAACATACGAAACTTTATGTGATAGAGCACATAATGTATTGCTACAGTCTCTGGCAGAGAAGTACGGCATTTGTTTACATTTTGAGAGTAAGCACAGCGTAAACATTGGAGTGGGGTTCTGATTTTGCTGATTTAACCATCTGACAATAATACCAACAAGCCGATAATTTGATTGGCCAATTATGCGTGAAAGGATTGGTCGGCGTAGAGCGGCACTCTTGAAGGGGTTGCTCATTAACAGGGCGCTCGCGTCAATAAGAACAAAAGACTGCTGTACTTCTCTGGAAGCTAGTCTAGTATTTAATGCAATGTATGTGTCACATAATTTACAATCAGATTGTTGAACAGCACATTTAATAGCACAACATGGAAATCCACTCGCTCACACACAAAGAGTTCACATCAACACTTCACTCAAGTTCTTATAATATGATGATCACATCATTGTTTCATTTTTTTATATTCCTTTTATAGTGTGATTTAAGTATAAATTGACTCCAAAAGCTGTAGGCCTATCAGACACATCATCTGGCAGCCTAAGCCAACAAATCATCATTTTCCATGTTCAGCTTTAGAAACGAAATTAATATAAACTATAGAAATTTGCTAATCTGTGCTGACAGACCTGATATTTAACATTTAAACTTTTTGATTTAGTACAATTTGGCAAGCCACTCGCTCGCACACAAACAGTTAACATCAACACTTCACTCAAGTTCTTCTTATAATATGATCACATTGTTGTTTCATTTTTTTATATTCCTTTTTATATTGTGATTTAATTATTTTAAAATTGACTCCAAAAGCTGTAGGCCTATCAGACACATCATCTTGCAGCCTAAGCCAACAAATCATCATTTTCCATCAGCTTTAAAAACGAAATTAATATAAACTATAGAACGGGGGCGGGGGCCGATACAAGTTACCCAGAGTGTACGACCGGGTTTTGGGGTCAAGTGTCCAAAAGGTCACTGATCCCAAACTTGGGTTGCCAATTTGCTAATTTTAATTAGCTCACTGGGAAATCTAGAGTTTATTTTGAGCTTGTGTGACAGAACTAAATTATACCACAAAAACTTTATCTTCTTCCTCAAGGAAATTCCAAATATACAATTACACAGATAAGACTGTGTCCCAAGTGTGCAATCAAAATAAATGAACTATCTGTTATCTTGTGTGTTGTCAAGGACTGTCTTGTTTCATAATGATTAACACAAGCCACTAGTGTCCAACAGAGTATCAGTGTGTGTGGGGGTGTGTTGGTAAACGCCTTTATCCGAGGACGTTGATCAAAATACATTTCACATAACAGTGGACACAAAGCAATGTCTTCTGTTCCTTTCCCCCACCAACTCATTGCAAACAATATATAAATGCATGTAATTTAATAGTCAAGACCATACCTCGTTTGCAGGTGTAGGTTAGGTAGGTCTCAGGATGATTATAAAAAACGGGTCCATGTTTTGTAGATTTTTAGGTTTACAAAAACCATGTTTAGATAGGGGCAAGTTAAAGGTCCTCTGTTGGAAAATCCTGCATGTTTGTCAATGTAAGAACATGCTTATCAGGAAGTATCTGTGGCCAATTAGTTCATGTGCTGGTCCGAGCACAGGTCTCTCAAACCGGAGGTCCTGGGTTCAATTCCCAGGCAGGGTCACTACTTATATTTCTTCCTTTCAAAATAAATATTTCTATGGTGACAAAACTGATGAAACCTGAAAAATGTTGATCAAATTATCCTTGTTTTGGAAAGAAAATTGTCCAGCAGGCTTTCTGAGCTCCTTGTTTGGGGTGAATAAGTATACATGTGTAGGAGTGCGGGTGCGTGGGGTGTGCAGACATAAGTGAATTTACATTAAACATATAAATTCTGTTGGCTTGACAATAACATGTGTATGTAAAATACAAAAAAACAATGATGGAAAACTTGCACATAGGCTTAATCTTCATGTACTTTAGGCAACATGCAAAGTTTGTTGTGAACTAATACCAATGGAGTGGTGTGATAAATGTTCAAATTTCCAGCAGCTTTGATAAAATGATTTTTCTTATTTTTTGTAACTTAAATTTAACAGATTCTTAGTAGCACTATGTTCATGCTACATCCTCAACTGTTTTTTATTACGATATTAGTAATGAACAGGAAGTAGGAAGTGATACAAAAAATGATATATAATGTGTTTATTCAAATATTTTCCCTGATATGTTTCCTTAATGATTTTAATCATTAAGGAAACATCATTAAGGAAACAAAATGACATTTAAAAATGTCATTTTTGTTTATATAGCCAGACTCCTATAAAGTTTACTTTCAATGGATTTCTCAAAATAATACAGATTTCCTGAAAAATAGGCTTATATAAAGTCTTATGGGCGACTTAAAAAAAAATGACTCAAAAGTGGGACATTTTGTCCGAAAATTCAAATTCGCTATCCAAGTGATTTTTGTGTGCTACTTTGAAGTTAGTATGTTAAAGTTTGTGAAACAGTTGAGGGGACAGTCTGAAAACATCTATTTATTTTTTTATGGCACATGTACTACAGAATATACCCACTTTGTAAGAAAAGTCACATAAAACTTTATTCGTTTTTTAGGTATCTAAAATAATGGTTATCAACACTACTGTAACATTTAGAGGTAATCTGTGACATGGTTAAAGACAAACAAGCCCTTTAAAGTATATCTTTACCATCAAAAACTGAAAAAATATCATTTTTCATATTAAAAACGCTGATTTTTACTCACTTGAGGGGCAGAAGTTTTCATTCTCAAAAAAATTAACTGTAGTTAAACTGTTTAACATACCTACATTATAAACAATACCTGTCAGAAACTATTCCAAAAGTTTTAAGTTTATAGCATAATGCATGACAAGGCACTGCAGGATCCAATATGTATTTATACCATATTTGTACATTGGTGTTACCCTCCTGACGTGCCAACTTTGATAGGAAATTGCTATTCTGTGATCTCAAAATCCTTGTCTTGTTTAGAAATCAAGTATTTAGATTGTTCAACATATATGAAACATAGAAAAGCTCATTCTACAACTATTATTATGGGTGTCTTTGAAATTTTTTGTCCCTTCTGCAAGAATTTATCTCAAGTTTTTAATATTTTAATGATAATTCAAAACAAATATCAGTAACACCATGTAAACTTGCCTTTAAAATGTCAACATAGTCTTGTTTTAACCATTCTGAAAATGTGGAGCGAATGCTTCATTAATTTCTAAGATAGTTCAACACCAAGATACATAATGTACTTTGTTCACTTTGTGTTACCCTCCTGACACACCAAGAGTGGTAAATACTAGCAACTCTTGATGATCACAAACATTTGACATTGTTTAAAGAAATAACTGTTAGGGATGTTAAAGTAATGCTGACAATCATAAATATATTAATTATACATAAATTAGTTATAAAAAGTACAAATATGTAGCTAAACATAGTGTCTGTTAAGGTACTTAGGCAAGGTGAAGCCCTGTTTTTGAACAGAACACATTAACATTGCCATGATTTTTATTTTTGTTGGTTATTTGTACTTTAGTTTATATGATTACATTATTATTCAGATTCCCTTTTACAAATTAAGCGTACTGCTAGCCGTCCAGCGCGTATTATTTTGCACAAGCTCCAATGCACACGCTTGACGTCGCGCGCGTATACGCGATAGTTCAGCTGTCAAAGGAAATCTGAATAACACTTTACCATACTTTTAAAGCCAAGAAATAAATGCTAGGCTTTTTTACAAGATGTGTAATAAAAAAATTATTAGTTCTCAATCAGAATACATAAAAAGGTAATTTTATTTTAAAACAAACAAATAGTCAATATGTGACTGCCATAATGTTCCCTCTTTCTTGGTATACATGTACCGCTGAAGGTACTCCATAGGTATAGGGTTTGGGGTATCCTAGTATGAGGAGTTTGGCTGTGTGAAACACTAGTATTTAGCTGCCATTCTATTACCAACTATACTAACGCATTGTTTCTGTGTTTCTTTTCCTCCCTTAATGCTTGCTTGGTGGCTGGTGCCCAACTATTTTTTCATCCATGCAGGGTTATTGAAAGAAGAGGACGATGACAGCTGCACAGAACTTACGCTGACTGAAGATGTTTAAGTTTGACTCGTCTATAATTGTTTCTAATGATATAACATACAATGGAATATGACCTTTAACCTTTGACCTGTGTGCATTCACTAAAAGGTTATATTCCATTTATTTAATGATTCATGTTGCAGTTTGACTCAAAATCAAATTAAACATGTTAAACTGCAACATGAAAATCTTATCAATAATGTTTTGCATAGACAGTGTTTGACACAAGTAATACAAAAGGAAATTATTTACAAACAAGAAAAACATTTTGTGAATTTTATACAAAAAATATGAAAATTGAAATATGGAAAAAAAATTGCGTTCTAGATTTTTCAACTTTTGGTTCAATCGGAAAAGGGTAATACAATTTTGTTTTTGTTTTTTGCCTAAGCAACATTCAATAATAAATTAACATGATCTGTGATGATGCATTTCTTTTATAATTTTGACAAAATTCGGACAAACGTTGTGTCATACACCGTCTATAAGTTAGGATAATTATAAGTATTTTATAAGGATATATTGCATTAATGTATTTAAGCTTTTTAACTGGTAAAAAGGGCGAAACTGATACAAGTGCGAGAGCTTATTCACAATTTCATTGTCATCATGGTCATACATTGTATATATAAACGCATAAAAAAATCCCACTTGATTGGGCAGTCATAACTTGGGAGCATAATTAATTAAAAGCAATCAAATCCAGATGAATGCGTAAATAATTTTGTTACCCACAACATGATCCTGCACTTGTTTCAAATGAAATCTGAATTGACTGAGAAGTAAATGACATTTGGTGCGATTAAAAAAAGTTGCAACATCATTGAATGTGCAAATTGCATGTTTTTACTGGGTAGCAACTATGCAAAATGGTACAGCCAGTTGGCCACCACAAACTTCAGATGAGTGCAACATGTTAGGTTATGCAATTTCACATAATCTGTTTGAATTTGCAGCTTTTCAAATGGCACCAAACTTCATTCAACAACTAATTTCGGATCATTCAGATTTGTTTTTACGCAAATTTGATATAATACTGCAGCTAACAACAACGTTCATGTCAGTTTTGTTGCTTTTATTTAAGTTTTCCAGCATTATTACCATCCAGTCAATTGGGGACTTTCTTTTTTTTGGAGTGCAAACTGACCCGTTGGGCTGTTTCAGTTGAAATCCATACACCCGCAATTGAAGACATGACCTTAATGTCCATACAGGAGTGTAGTTTTCTAATGGAGTCACCCATTCAGGTAAACCCATTTGAAATTCACACTCCCTGTAGCTGTGTGGGAGATTACAAGGTTATGTCTTCCATAGGGGGTGTATGACTTTCAACTGGAATAGCCCATTAACAAACACCTGCAGTTATTTTAACAGCACATTAATACATGCTCATTTTACTTTAAGATGTTATCAGCTAATTTCATTCGTTGTTTAAGTTTTGGCATTTGTCTTTGTCCAATGCGAGGCCTTTAAAGTTTATTACTCATAGCATAACTACTTTTTCAAACATTTACTGTTACCACTGATTTTCATTTGCAAGAAGAACAACATAGTTTAATATAAAAAATTTTGAAATAAAGAAAGATGAAAACATATTTTGAATGTTTTATTTTGTTTTCTTCATCAGGACTAACCAAGAAATCTGAATATGATAGATTGTAGATACAGCAAATACACTGCATGTCAGCAAAATATACCAGATCAGGTTTTCTTAGATTCTCAGGGTTGTGCCTGGATTGGGTTATTCCTGTTGAAATCCATATACCATCTTAAGTAAGAGATGATCTTACTCTTCCACACAGGGAGTGTGAATTTCAAAAGGGGCTACTTGAATGGGTGACTCCATTTGAAATCTACACCCATGTGTGGGAGATTGAGATTGTACCTTCCATAGAGGGGTGTATGGATTTCAACTGGAATAACACAATTATTATGTGATGAGTTTGTCAAATGGGTCATAGGTCACGATGTGCACCTACATCATGTATATCTGTGTGGTCCAACTGACCAGCAGGGAATGTGGGTTGTATTTACAGATACAATTGAATCATTTATAGCTTTGACTCAACTTTTTTCATCTGCCACCTTGCTGACTAATCTACTGTCACTTTGCTGCATATTGTAGGTATTTCTTGCACGATAATGATTTTTTGTTGTTGATATCATCAATAACAAATTACAAAGGAAAAAGTAATTTCTGCTTGTTACATCGGATCAAATACATTGCTATTGAACCTAACTGACAAAATGCTAACAAATTGATGTAACAAATATCATAGAAGTAACAAAATTGCATGGAGCTAACAAAACAAACCACCCCATTGTTTCATGATTCTGGAGACTTACATATTTGATTATATTCCTACATTTAATCATAATGTATGCTGTGCGAAATAGAATAGTGATGTGCGTTTAGAGAAATAACTTTAGATGAGTGGCGGCACCTAAATTATTACTATTTCAGGGAATCATGACATTTTAGCAAGTTGTCGCGAAAATTGTAAATTTTCTATGATTGGGGATGGGAAAATCTCTGAATGGGGAATTTCTGCCATGCCCCCATAGTGCCGCAACTGCTAAAGATTTAGGTTATAGGGCCCTCAACTAGCACACTTTCTGTAGAACAACATGTAAACCAGTCTCAGAAAAAGGCTGTTGAAATTTGGCATGGCAAGTAATTCAATTTGTATGATCTTACAGTACTCTTCAGATTTTTTAAGTCTACCTGAGAACAAACTAAAATGCAGATGGAAATATTTTGGGTGTAAAGTAGAAAGTAAGTCAAGTAAACACTGGAAATATCAATTAATCAAAAATATGGTCTAATTTGACTAATTAATAAGTTGCCAGTACAAGACTTCTCACTCAAGAAAACAATTTCGAAATTTGTTTCTTGAATAAGACATTTACCATTTGTTGTGACATTATTAATTAGTAAATCCGACACCATGGTTGTGACTAATTAATATTTTCAGTGTAAAAAGTGTGTGATGAATATACTCGTCACTTGTAAATTATGTCTCGCAGTCCTTGTAACATAATTTGCTTCATATCAAGGAGATGAGTAGCCTTTCAATTGTATGTATCATTACTGTATGTACTCAATTTTAACTACTTTATATGACCATAATGTGTATAAACTATGTGACTTGAAAGTTGAAATGTTCAGTGTAAATTCTGTGCATGGTGTTATGAAGTTGACTATGTATTGTGCAAGTGTCAGTGTGTTCCAAGGAGTAAATTAAATAGATTGAACTGCACAGAGCACAAGTATGACATATTAAGAAAATGTTAAATATTGATCACATTTAAACAATGTGTGAATTTAATAATTGTTTTTACTTACATGTATTCTGATTGTAAAGAGTATTGGGATTTGACCATGGTTTTAATATGAAATATTGGAAATATTGTTGGTTGGTCAATTATTTCAGAGGTAAAGAGGTAATTATATTGATTACCATAAGTACACTCAAATAATCAAATTTTGATGTGTTTCAAAAACCCTTCTCTAATTTGGTCAAAACGTTTAAATTTAATCTGTGGTCTGCCCCATACCATGTTTTGGGACTGTACATTTCATGCTCTACAAAGGTATTTGAAAATGCAAAAACTTTGCCATTTCAACTTTTCCAAAGCACCAAATATAATATTCTCATAATATAAAAAAATACCAGAGATGCCTTGCTAAATGAATGCTTGACATATTTTTTTCTGATTCTGAGCATTGTGTACTGCTATTGGTCGATATACGAGACATTTCTGCCTTGAAGCACATGTTGACCAATCACCAGGGCTGTATCTTAACTTTGACACTATGCTGTAAGTCCCTCCATATACAAGGTTACTAGCGCGACTACAGAAATGATCAGGCTATAAAAGTGGTATGATGATAATTCATACTGATCTGAAATACTTACCTGCTAAAGTTTTTTTGAAAGTTTCTCCAACAAATATCAAAGCTACCAGCATCTGGTCGTGTGTGTTAAGGTACAGCCCAGCTGTCAATCATTGTGCATAATGATTTGATTGATACCTTGCATCAAATTGGATATTTTTTAATAAAAAAGGATCTCAAACTTAATAATAAAATGTTTTATTTTGTAATCAGGATAAAATCGTTCCAAGTATCAGAAGAAATTTATTTTCATGACTTAATGTTGTGGTTATGAGGTGCTTACAGATTTTAGTCCTAAATATTTTTGGAAGCAAATTTTGTACTTCACAGTTTTGATTACAGTAGAATAGCCATAGTGGGAAGAAACTCTAATTTTTGACTTGATTCTTGCCAAAATCTTGAGATTTTGTAGTAGGAGCATGTTTTGTGCAATTCTTTCATCCCACAGTTATTGGGTTAGTAGAAGTAGAAAGGAAACAAGAGAAGGTCTAGAATTGCTTTGGTACTCACTTTGATACGAAAAACTCATTTTAAAGCTTTTTTTGTTGTAGATAGTAATTATATGTAAATCCATATATATTTCACATTACTGGTGGTGGTTTCATGTGTTTGCCCAGAGGAAGTGGATATGGTGTGGTCCTGTGAATGGACATATCATTTGTCGACTGCTCAATGCTAGAAGTAGGTAAGTGCAGTAGCTGCCACGTGTGTACAATGTACTTTGTGTAAACTGCCATATGTTCACAGGGCAGCTATTGCACTTGTCCACTTGTGGCACTGGGCAGTCGTTACTTGAATTTGATCAAAACATCTGATCCCAAAGGCTGCCTTGCATATTTTGTAATTAATATTGCTATTTTATGCAGTGAGATACTTTGAAATATTGTTGCTAATTAGGCAGCACTAATTAGTGTGAGGATGATGTTGAAATCCTGTGATCATTAAAAAAAAGGACTGAACACAAAAATATAAAAACTATCAATACCAATATTTATTTTTAAAAATCTGCTATTCCAGTTGATATCCATACAACTACTATGGAAGACATGACCTTAATCTTCCACACAGGGAGTGTAGATTTCATATGGGGGTTACCTGAATAGATGACTCCATTTGAAATCTACACCCCCTGTGTGTGAGATTAAGGTAATGTCTATAATAGGGGGTGTATGGATTTTTACTGGAAAAGCCAAAAAACACAAGGCAGCCATGATGTTGTATCGCATTTTGTGATTGATAACTTAAAATGCCTGTGTGAAAACCATGGCCCTGTTTAAGCCTATGTGATACTAATCAAACCATATAGTGCAGTGTTTTAAATTGCATGCATTCTCGCCACTCCCTCTGGGAACATGATATTGTATGATACGTGTATATTTAATTTGGAAATATATTTCCTATACAAGATTTTAACAGCTTTATGTAATGCTATTCACACCATTGATTCCTAGAATCTGACCCTTGCGAGAGTTCTGTTCTTTGTGATTTTAAACATGAGCAAAATTAAAACCAAGTTGGTCTCCCTCAAGGCAAAGTAACTACATCTTTATAAAATATGTAGGAAGTTATTGAATGATGAGAATTAAGTTAATTATACAGAATAAGATGCTCATCACATGGTAGTAGATATGTATTTTGATTTATACATTCTTATTAGTAAAAAAGTATATGGTATTCAATCTTAAGTTCTCTAGCTCATACATTTACTCCTTATTCCTTAAGTGGTACTTATATACTATATGACCACAGCTTTGAAACATGATGAAGGCGATAAATATTCGCAAATTTATCACCACTTGTAATTGCAGGAGAAAACTTGATTACATCAAACCACACCCCCTGTAGACTGTAGAATTTCACTTTGTAGGGTTTTACTTTCCAGATAACCTGTATGTATGTATGTAAATATTGATTATTTTGATAAATAACAAAAAATATTTTATAATACCATGTTAGCTCAAAAATGTGTTCATACCAATGCTGATTATAATGTAATAGCTCAAATGTATATTCATACTATGCTGATTGGGACACCCTGTAGATCATAAAAATAGAATTCAACATTTTTACTTATCTTAGAATAAAGAGCCTAACTACCACTCTACCATCCCAGATAAACCATTTTTCAACCTGATGTGGCAATGACATCAGTACGGATTTCATTAGGCTCAGCTTCAAGTAGGAAGCGGACGCTCAAAGCACTGGTGTATGCACACACGCACTCAAAGACGCTGCATAGATGCATGCGTGATACAGCTGCCCCAACGCGCTGACGTCACTGCCATATTAAGGTGAAAAATAGTATACATTTTTCTGTAATAGACTAAGTGAGGAATGGAGATGGTATAGGTAAAGGAGTCCTTAACTTTTTCACATCAACATTTTCTCATGCTTTAAGTTGATATAGAGTGGTTGAAATTTTTACTTTTTGTGTTGAAAGTATTTATGTAGCACATACTATGTGCTAATATGAATTAAGGGCTCAGATAGTGACGTTTGCACAGTATTTTTGTGGGATCTGGGAGCACATCAGACATACCAAATTGCATCTGAATACACGAAATATCCTTCCGATATCAAATAATTTTTGTATACAGAATGCTATTTAGTGTGTCTGATGTGCTCTTAGGCCCCACAAAAATACTGCAAAGGTGGGTGACCGTCCCCTTAAAAAAACATTCATCTGAATGTATAAAAAAAATCTGAAACCAAAAAAATAGTAACTTCTCAAAATTATTTCAATGTTTATTGACAACTCTTTGTGATGCAAAGTGCATCATTGTAGTCAAATACAATGTTCATGTTGAATGTGAAAGGCATAGAGAACGGGCCTGAAACTGCAAGTATACTGGTCACTCAGCTGAGGCTTGGTTCAGACTTTTGATTCTTCAATGTCAAATACTTCCAGCAAGTATTTATTATTCAATCTTAAAGTCATATATATATATCTTCTAATGAATGCTTGTAGACATAAAAAATCACAACTAAAATTTATGTTGAATACTTTTTTTTATGAAATATTTATTAGAAGATAGATGACTTAAAAGTTGAAATAAATTGAATAATGAATAGGTCTACATGTTACATTGCAAGTTCCATGCTGTGTATGGAGTATAAATCAGCCCTAACACTTTACCACAGGTGATTATCAATTAGCATTGGATTGGGTTTCATGATGTATGCACTGTTTTTGTGAACATTTGTATATGATATTACCAGTCAAAATTTTGTATATGTACTTCTTGAATGCATTTAATGTACATCATCTTGGGGAATAAATACATGAAATATGTAAACAAATTAACTTTTAGTTTCTTTGCATTATTAAGGTAGTGTTGATTGCTTTTACAAACATGAATAATAATATTTTGCGCCAGCTAGCAACTTTGACATAAGACCAAAATGGGGTCATGGTCAAATTCCCAAGGTATACTGTGAATTGTCCCCGACAAATCTGCAAAAGCATCCTCCCTCTGACAGCATATTTTGTCTCAATCTGACAATTTTTGCCTCTGCAGCCTCCCGTTATAGTGATAATAGCTACTTTTGCATTTATTATAGATGAATTGGGCTATGATTAGGCATATCACCCCATAAATAAGCGCAGCAGAAACACATTATTTAATGTTTCTACATGAATGAGCTTTATTAAAGTATCAAAAAACGGAATTGAAATCGGTCAATGCATTGTGATGTAGCGTCAATTTTAAGATGCTCATAAATGGAATTAAAACCTGCCACAAATGGCTATGATGACAAAATTGGCACATTTCGAGATTTTGAAGGTTTATTTGGACCCTTGCTTGAAAAAGCAGCGTTAATTTAAGTATCACAGGTTAAATGCCTATCTTTCCGTACTTCGTTAAGAAGGGAGTACTACACCCCTGTGGTAAATTTGTGACTATTTTTGCATTTTTCTCAAAAATTAATAACACACTGGTAACAAAAGTTATGTATATTATAGGGGCAAGGAATCCAATTACTACACTGAAATTTCAGTGACTCAAGACAAGCGGTTCAGTAAATATGATAGGAAATGAGGTACATCCTAGCGGTACCTCATTTTCTATCATAAGTATCGAACCGCTTGTCTTGGGTCACTGAAATTCCAGTGTAGTAATTGGATTCCTTGCCCCTATAATATACATAACTTTTGTTACCAGTGTGTTATTAGTTTTTGAGAAAAATGCAAAATAGTCAATAAATTTATTGAGGGGTGTAGTACCCTCTAAAGAAAACAAAATTTAAAAATCTATCATTGAATAATTATAATAAATTAACCAAATATACTATTTTAGCTATTTCAGCCAATCTGCAGACAAATTAAAGGTGAAAAAATGACTAAGTTCAGCTAATTAATATGCAAAATTGATGCCAATAGAAAACCGTACATGGTATCTGGGTGCGTTTTTTTTGCACACATATGTATACAAAGTTATTTCAATTGATAACAAATAATACACAAAAGTAATGAATTATGCAAATTAGCTAATTACAGCTAATTATGTATTCATGATATTATTATGTAAATTAGGCATGAGTAATTTTGGGTTTTTCAATATTTAATGAAAGTCTATTCATTCACCATAAATTTGTCAAGTATGAACCTGTTATGATGTTGAATAAAGAAACTGCAGTTAATTACTTAAATATAATACAAAAATACAAAGTTTGACATTTTGACGATGTCTGGAATAGAATTTTCATTTTTTTCTGTAAACATGGTATGTGTCACCATTGCTCAAAGCTAAATCCGAAAAGTAAAAATAAAAATTCATTTGTAATGAGACTTTAAATTAACATTTTGTTATCTGGATTAACATGGGAAGACAAATGGTAAAAAGAACAGCCATTCTACTGTATCGCGTAGGCCTATACAAAAATAGTATGGCCTTGGACACACACAATGGCTTAAAGCTATTGTGGTTTGGAATATTACTCCCTAAAAATGTCTTTGATAATGTTTTGTTTTTAATTAGTTTTACTCAAGGCAAGGCAAGTGTTTCATTCGTTGTCGACGGAAATAATTTACATGCTAAGAAAGATAACATTTCAGCTAAATGGTGGCGCTGATTTATGAGCGATCTTCAAAAATCCATAAAAACAGGCAGTAGCTCTTAAACAAAACAATATTTAATTTTTGCGGACCCGATGGTAGCCTCGGAAAGTCTTCACACACCATATATTAAAAATTCAAACAATTTGGATAAATGAAGCATGAGGAAATTCATTTTTTGACATAGATGTTTTCTAAAATTGGTCAACTTTGAAGCGCGCGCTTTTCAATTCACTGTTATGCTTGCATGCACAGTGTGGCAGAATTATTGTGCAGCCACTGTGACATACCTACTATGATCAAAATTTGCATCAAACAATAAAAGCCTCCACTTTTCAGCTCCACTGCTCACGTCATTCAGGGCCAGTTTCTTGAAGCATGGCTAGTGATCAGTCTTCATAAGCCATCAGGTTTAAGCCCAATTATATCTATATACCATACCAGTGCTTACAATTTCACCTCGAAATTTAAACCAATACAATGGATCCACATTGATAGGGCTAGCCTGCTGGCTTATAGAAAGCTTGAGCACTAGACAAGCTTAAGAGAAATCGGACCTTTACGGTCATTTCAGTTTCTTCCGGCTCTCTAAATAAATCATGTCCACCGGGCATGCCAATCATTTTTAATCAAATCAAATAAACGTCAAAATCAAAATGTAGAACTCCTATAAACAAGCATCTGTTGCGGTGGCAGAATTTTGTCAATGGCTGCTACAAGATCCTTGTATTTAACTCCAACAAGAAGTAAAGCAAGCCGCAATTGTACATAACCATCAACACCATGCGCTTTAACCCTAGCCAAGAGTCGGTCCGTTTGGATCTTCTTGGTAGCACCATCTAGGATATGCAGTTGCTCAGTAGCAGTGATAATATCACAACCTCGAAGATGATTGATTACGTCATCGGCTTGAACTTGTTGGGATAATTGATGGTCAATGATGAGGAAAGAGGCCATAGCTGTCTGCGCCATAATTTGATCCAAATAGTTATCTTTAACGATGGTACTGAAATTGAACAAAGATTAAACACGTTTATCATCAATAAAACTTCTCCTGGGATGTAGGCTTAAAATTTCCTTTTATTTCTTCATTCTAGACAGGCTGCGCCCGCAACATTGAGCTTAACTTTGCAATGTATAAATGTCAGGTTATATAAAGGGTATAAAACGTTTGAATAACATTCTTAAAACGTTTTAATGTCGGGTTTTATAAAGGGTATAAAACGTTTTAAAAATAAAGGGTATAAAACGTTTATTAAAATAACACTCAGAAAACGTTTAAATATAGGGTTATATAAAGGGTATAAAACATTTTAATAACATTCAGAAAACGTTTCAATGTCGAGTTATAAAAGGTAACAAACTTTTAATAACATTCATACATAAAAGATATAAAACGTTTTAATAACATTCAGAAAACGTTGAAATATCGGATTATATGAAGGGTATAAACGTTTTAATAACATTCAGAAACCATTTTTTGACAACTTAACGCAAAACATTCTAGCATAATGTTATTACGTGTTGACAAAATATTTTGAAAAATATGTAAAATTATGTTTGCCAAAAAATTTTTGCAAAATGTTTGACAACATTTTAAAAATGTTGTTGCAATTTTTTTTCTTTTTTCGTAAAAAGGTTATCACGACCTTTATATAAACCAAAACACATTTTTGTATTTGCTGGAGAGAAATACCGAGGGGGAGATAAAGATATAGAAGATAGATAGTGAAGATGGAGAGGAATGAGGTCCCAGCAAACACAAAACGTTTTCGACATCATTCGCAAAAGGTTATAAAAGGTTGTCAGAAAACGTTTAAATGTCGGGATATAAAGGGTATATTAAGAGTATAAAACGTTTTCATAAACTTAAAAACATTTTTGATAATCTACTGCTCAGCAAACAAAAATGTTTTACAGAAAACGTTTAAATGTCGGGTTATATAAAGGGTATAAAAACGTTTTAATAACATTCCCAAAACATTCTTGAAAACTTGATACAAAACATTCTAAACAGAATATTATTTGGGGGTTGAAAAATATTTTGCGAAAAATTTGTGCACAAAATATTTTCAATAACGTTTTAAAAACGTTTTCATGACCTTTATATAACCCGACATTTAAATGTTATTAAAAGGTTTTGAAAAAAAAAACATTTTAAGAACATTTCTGTGTTTGCTGGGTTCAAATATTTTCAAATAATGTTATTTAAGTATTGACACAATATTTGGCAAAAATGTTTGCAAAAATAGTTTACAATAACATTTTTTGAAAACATTTAAAAATATTGTTGTAGTGTGTTTTTATACAAAACGTTTTAAAACGTTATCATGACCTTTATATAACCCGACATTTTAATGTTATTAAAACGTTTTTACCTAAACCAAAAGCCAAATTATAACTTATTTAAAACGTTTTTAAAACGTTTTTGTGTTTGCTGGGGTATGACGGTGTCCAGATTTTGTTAACAACATCAACTCAGAAGAAATTATGTATTGGCTTGTATTGGAGTACCAAGATTTTATTGAATCATAATTATTATCATTAATATAATCGTAGGCCTAGTCCAAATTACTTTATTGAAAAGCTACAAGTTTGAAAAAAAAAGTACTTGGAAAACTTGGCACACTCTGTCGAAATTATGTGCAGAATTAGTTAAGATCGCGGAAATGACGTCTATTGTGTTTGGGAACAAACATGACATCTACAACAATGATTTAACCTTCCCCCTCTCCATCAATCAATGTTGGAACACATTGGAAAACTGCTGAAGACATTGGTATTTTCAACATTGTACGGGGGGAGAGGGGGTGACAGTTTTCTGTTCTTTGCACAAAAGTTTCAAAAATTTTCAAGATTTTTCCCCAAGAATGTAGGTACTTGCAAAAGGTCTAAACCTTACAAAAGATTAATATCGCTTTGATGAGAAGACAGGAAGAAATAGCAATCGTACGTGTTATTTTTCTTACCTTGAAAACTTGACGAAATTTGTCTCCCAGAAGTAGTTAAATTGGTTGAACCAATCACATCTAAAAATGAATGCTGCAGATCTGAAAGATACTGTGAATATTATCCTTTAGGCCTATATCTTGTACATCTCTGCAATACTTTCTTGTCCTGTTAGATTTTCCAACACCCCATAAAAAACGCTTATATACTTTACACCAGTATGAAAATACAAATGCAATCTACATAACATAACACACAAATGGTACATTAACATTATTAGCGTTTGTATAGCACTATTTGTGATAAGACCGCTTATGTAAACATCATATCTAATCGTGTTTTAAACATACGATAATGACGTTTGATTTCAACAAATCAGTTTAAGGGTTACATCACTATTAAGGTGACGCTGGCCATTTGGTAGATTTGGGTACATGAGATATGAGATACATACGCACACTGATCGAAAAAAAATCACTGTCTACTGATATTTCACACCAGAATATTCTACCAAAAAGGCAATCTGTTTGAAGTAGGTTAACATGTTTTGCCGTATGTGTCCAAGCGCTCTTAACAGCAACCCTATAACAGACCCTATCCCTACACTAATAATATAGTATCTTTCTAAAAAATGATGTGTGGTGTGATAATGCTATCTACTGAAGACAGCACACGATGCTGTGTGTGTGATACCAAAATGCTATCTAGTGATGCTATTTGTAATTATGATATTGCCATCAACTGAAGACAGTACATGATGCTTTCTGTGTTATGCTATCTACTGAAGACAACACATGATGCTATCTGTGATATGATAATGCTATCTACTGAAGACAGCACATGATGTTATCTGTGATATAATAATGCTATCTACTGAAGACAGCACGCAATGCTATCTGTGATATGATAATGCTATCTACTGAAGACAGCACGCAATGCTATCTGTGATATGATAATGCTATCTACTGAAGACAGCACATGATGTTATCTATGATATGACAATGTTATCTATTGAAGTCAGCACATGATGTTATCTGTGATATAATAATGCTATCTACTGAAGACAGCACGCAATGATTTCTGTGATATGATAATGCTATCTACTGAAGACAGCACATGATGTTATCTATGATATGACAATGTTATCTACTGAAGTCAGCACATGATGTTATCTGTGATATGATAATGCTATCTACTGAAGACAGCACACAATGTTACCTGTGATATGATAATGCTATCTACTGAAGACAGCACATTTAATATGCTATCTGTGATATGATAATGATATCTATTGAAGACAGCACACAATGCTCTCTGTGATATGATAATGCTATCTACTCAAGGCAGCACATGATGCTCTCTGTGATATGATAATGCTATCTACAGAAGACAGATAATACTATCTACTGAAGACAGCAAATGCTGATATGTGTGATATGATAATGCTATCTACTGAAGACAGAACATGATGCTGTGTGATATGATAATGCTATCTACTGAAGACAGCACATGATGCCATCTGTGGATGTGATGCTATCTACTGAAGACAGCACATGATACTATCTGTGATATGAAAATACTACCTACTAAAGACATCACACAGTGCTTTCTGTGATATGATGCTATCTGTGATATGATAATACTACCTACCAAAGACAGCACATGATGCTTTCTGTGATATGATAATGCTATCTGTGATATGATAGGCCCCTAATGCTATCTACTGAAGACAGCAAATGATGCTATCTGTGGTATAATGCTATCTACTAAAGACAGCTATTTGTGATGTGATGCTATCTACTGGAGATAGCAAATGATGTTATCTGTGATATGATAATGCTATCTACTGAAGACAGCAAATGAGGCTGATATGATAATGCTCTCTGCTGAAGACAGCACATGATGCTATGTGCGATATAATGCTATCTACTGAAGATGACACACAATGATATCTGTGATATGATAATGCTATCTACTGCACATGATGCTATTTGTGATATAATGATAACGGTTGGTCGGTCAGATTTATTTTCTAAATAATTTTTTTAAAGGTCATAGCCAAAACATGATTGTATGCGTCGAATTAGCTTAATATAAGCCCAAATGTGCGCGGATTGGGAAACTTCTCTACTGTATACCATTTCATTCATTCGTGTTTTTAAAACAGTTTAGAATTGTGCAGAAACTGTTTAAAAAACCTTTCAGGATGTCAAAAATTTTGATAGAAAAATAAACTTTTTCTGGAATTTCCAAAATTAGGCTCGTACTCTTTTGTACAGGAAAAAAAAAGAAATAAAAAAAGAAACCTTTGTCCAGATTAGGGTCAGTCGGATGCACACAATCAAACAATGGTCTCCTTAAAATTAAATTTATGAAAACAAATACGGTCAAAATGAAAACAAACACACTAATCCTTCATGTGGAAATGTTTTATTGGAACACTTGCCAATTTGGAAAACAATGCTGTAAATAAATCATAAGAAATATTATGAACAACAAAATGTACACTCGCATAAAGTTGTTATATTAAAGATCACACACCAGATATAAGAAGCTCAAACTCGTATCAAAATGATCACAAAAACTATCAAACTTGTGATGCCAGCTGAATGTAAAATAAAATACAACTTTTTCTCAATAATCTGATATTATACCATTACAATCACTTATATAATATAGTTGTTTGTAAGGTGACAACATTTTTTTGGAAGAGGCTAAATGTGGTGTGATCAAGCAAAATCAGTTTGAAGTCACACTTATTTAATTTTTAGTTTCTCATAGGATTGTAAAAAGCATTTGCAGAAAACCTCAATTGACTTGGACAAACAGTCCAAAACAATAGGAAACAAAAGGAAATATTTCTTTTATTTGGCTATATCTCAAAATCAATATTTCTGACTTTTGACTGATTTTGCTTGATCACATCACAAATTACCATAAAAATTCATTAACTCAGTAAGCTTAAAAAATTGGCTTTGTAAACATATTTTGATTCTTTTTTCTTCAAAATATGTCAACCACACTCAATCCCCTTTGGCCAAAAAAAATTGCTGTTTTTTAATTTCATACAGCTAAAAAAAATGCCAACAATGAAAATCTGGGCGGGGCGGGCCCGTAGAACAGATTTTTTTGTTGCCCAACAGACAACCAGAAAATCTCACACATTTTATTCCTTTTTGTTTCATCAGTTTGATAATTTTGTAGCTTTTAAACATGTACATTTCAATGCATAGTTGAAGTTCGATATTTATATAAAATCCTGATTATACATTTTGTACATTTCAATTGGTAATTATAATTTCAATTATCTTATCTCTCTCGTTAACTTCATCGATGTGCATGAATTAGAACAACTGTTATGTTAATTTATGGAGGTGAGAAAGAACCCTGTGCAACGCACACTAGAACATATTTAACATTAAATTACAATGAAAACATAACATGCATAGGCAGGTAAGCCTGGAGATAAAAACTCCGAATGTAACTGCCTATGCGGGGGCTTGAACCTCAGATCCTTGGAAGACGAGTCCGATGCTCTTCCACTTGAGTTACACAAGTTGTCCTTGATACCCAAGGCTCAAGCCTGGTACTCTTGGATGAACGGTCACAGTAAACAATAAACACATCAGCACAAGAGATCAAGTACCCAACAAAAATGTTTTTTAAACTTTATAACATGTTATACACACGTTTTGGTTTTGGTGAAAACATTTAAATGTCAGATTATATGTGACCCCTCGGCACAACTGAGCCCTGAAGTCGCCAATCATCATTTTTGAGATATTCAACCAAAATATTCTGCTTGAAATTAGCTTTAAAATGATGTATATCATGTCTATAGTACTTGACATTTAAGTAGTGAAAATCAATAAAACAGTCAATAAATCCTTTGTTTCCTATTGTTTATTGTTAAGTTCGATGGAGCATATCTCAATAGTGGCACTGGCGACATCCGGGCTCAGTTGTGAATGTTTTTTTGAATGTTGTCAAAATGTTATTGCAAAATATTTTGGGCAAATATTTTTGCAAAATATTTTGTCAACTCTTAATAATATTATGTTAGAATGTTTTGCACTAAGTCTTCACAAATGTTTTCTGAATCTTATTAGCACGTTTTATACCCTTTATATAAGGCCATCTTAATTAAATCCTGTGTCTCAAAGCTGCCGCGCGTTAGTAAAATCGTGTGTGTAGTCCTCTTTGAAAATCAAGAATATTTTTTTCATCTCTTTTTATTTTTTTAAAAAAAAAAAAAAGATTTCAAGTTTTCAATTTATTTGCAAACTTTGGACACAAAAATAATAAAAGAGAAGAATAATAGTTTGTAGTGCCTTTTTTGTCTGCTATTCCAACATTTACAACATTGGATATTATTTGCACAAAATGCTTGTCCAAAATCCTGTACTGACACATAAAAAAATTTAAAAAATAAAAAATACAGTAGTAAAACACCGCAGCATTAGGTTTTCAATTTCTCACAAGCTTTGAGACACAGAATTTAATTAAGATGGCCTAACCCGACATTTAAATGTTTTATGTAAAATATTTTGTACTTGCTGAGACATGATGCTTAACCGTTTGCCTAGGACATAGCAGGAAACATAGGTAAGAGGCTTACGCATCATACACTGGAACATTCAAACATTAAAAGCTGGTGCACAAGATCAAGATTACCTGCAATTCTTAACATTAAATTAATTTAACAATTTGAAACAATGAAAAGGACAATGAGTTGGTTAACAATACTAACAAAAGTATGTCAGGACTTTATGTCTTGGGAAAATAATTGCATCTTGTATGTTGGCATTTGTTTACAACATTTGCAACAATAGTTGGATCTTGTGAATTAAATTTGATGTTTTCAACAAAACACATTATAATAGTATAAAGCTAAAGGTACACTTGAATCACATTTGTGACATGATCAAGAGGAATGAGTCGGATGTCGCTAAACTTGTTTTTGAGATATTGGCAAAAACATTGTTTAAATTCTTTTGTTTTATATTGTGTTCAGCCATTAATAAATTGCTCATAACTCAGAAACCAAATGTCCAATTTTGATGGGGTTTACATCAAAATGTAGCATTTGTAAACTGCCAGAAAATGATGTAAAAAACTTCTAATTGAAAATTGTCGACATGTGACTCATTCCCCTTGATCATGTCACATTTGCAAAAGTGACTTAATTTATATTAATTTACCATTTCACACACCTTTGAATTAATATTATTTGCCATTTAAAGAATACAATTGGTCCTTTTGGAATGAAATTTTGAGCACAATTGTAGTTAGCCTGTAAATGAACCTCAACATTTTCTTAATATAATTTACTTTCTTTAAGGGATCTGGAATGAGCGTTTCGACAGTATTTTTTGTGGGACATGAGAGCACACCAGGCATATCGAATTGCATTCTGAATACTTGATAAATCTAATGATATATTCTTAAAGTGTATGTAGCTGGGAGGAAAAGCCGACGATCAATTGAAAATTTTGACCTTTCATATTGAAGATATGGATTTTTTCTCAAAAAGACCTAATTTTTTGTTGGTGTTTTGGGAAAAAATTCCATATCTTCAATACGAAAGGTCAAAATTTTCAATTGATCATCGGCTTTTCATCCCACCTCCATACACTTTAAGTATAAATCATCAGATTTATAAAGTTTACTTCGAGTACTGTTAAATAACAAAAATATCAATTTTTAATCATTTGCCATAAAATGTGTATTACATTGCGAATTTCCAAAAATCTAAATTATTTGATACCAGAAGGACATTCTTCGTATTCAGAATGCAATTCGATATGTCTGATGTGCTCTAATGTCTCACAATAAATACTGTCCAAACGTTCATACCCCACCCATTAACACACACAAAACTGAAATTGAGGGTATTGTGATTGGTTTAATGTTACCTCATCTGCAATAGCTGCCAGGTGTCATACTTTAACACTGTGTACAATATAGAATACAAAAATTGTCAAATGTCTATATGGCAGCTATTTTATTCTACCCCTTGATATTAGCGATGTTATTCAATATCTTTTTTTTTTCATTTTCTTATATACATGGCAAGAATCATTTGCAATTTAGGTATGTGATATATATGTGCTGTGATTTCTAGACACTTCAATAGTGAAATGTAAACCTATTAACAACATCGTCTGATAGGCCATTATTATGATATCAACAGTATTATACAGAGTATTTTTAATTTCTTTGGGCATATTAGAGGATATTACTGACCCGACTTCAAATTAAGCTCCATGCATTGCAATTTGCATAAAATGCGCCTGCAGTGATGCAACTTTCACGAAGGGGAGGGGTGCAACAATTTGATTCAACTTTGAAAACAAGAAGCATTGGGCAGGAAAAAACCTGTGTCACTGGCCCCTGAACATGTTTAAAGCAAAACCTCCTATGTAACCTGTTGGCAGTTTTGTTTTAAACATGTTCAGGGGCCAAAAGCACAATGACGTTATATTGCACCATATACTGATATTGTGCTGTTCCAGTTGGAATCCATACACCCCTTATGGAAGACATGACATTAATCTCTCACACTCAGGAGGCAGATTTTACACCCCATTTAAGATTAAGGTAATGTCTTCCATAGGGGGTGTATAAATTGCAACTGGAATAGCCCATTTTCATACAACATTGCTCCACAACTTCAAAAGTACATTCACCTTTTGAGGTTGTTCCTCAAAAATAACTTTCATCCAAATTGTTTATGAATGTCAGTCACATAGACATGTCTGATGCTGCACCCTGTTAATCAAGAACATACCATTAGTACACACACCCACAAATGTATTTCTAGCCACATATACACCTTCAAAGATGAACATTTGTTAGAACAGTTCACACAACTAACCATGTGCTGACATTCAAATTTGTATCTTAGTGCAAAAAATCAGTACTGTAAAACATAAAACAAAACTTAATTTATATGTAAAAGTGGATATTTTGTGTTTTACACTCTCTGCTGTTGACACAATGGTTATGCAGAAGCCATGTTTACTTAGGGTGTCTATTCCTGTTGAAATCCATACACCCCTAATTGAAGATGGCCTTAATCTTTCACACAGGAAGAGTGAATTCAAATGGGGTTACTTGAATAGATGACTCCACTTGAAATCTACACCCCCTGTGTGAAGAGATTAAGGTCATTCTTTCCATAGGGGTGTATGGATTTCAACTGGAATAGCCTTAAGTATATCAAATTATTGAATCTTATTACTAATCAAAAATTGTAATTTGAAAATATTGCACAAAAATACCACTTCTACAAAATATAAGCAGACTATTCAGCTATCCAGTCTATTTTGCTATTATGTCATAATAGCTATGTGATTACATACTGCAAAACTCTTTGCTTCTGTGGCAACTTTCTATCCCAAAATTGGGTGTATCCTTTGTGTTAAGATATTCACAAGTTAAGACTAGTGTATAAAGACTCGGTTGAGTAATTACACCGCTTACGGTATAAAGCTGTATAATATAAAGATTTCTGCACTAGGCTATTTCCATGCAGTTTAGCAAGGATAAACCCAAGATAGTAAGTGCTCATTAAGCCTTTATGTCACAAGATACAGTAATGAATTTGAGCATTCCACTACAAAGCTCAATAATTATAAGGTATAAATTTCATTTTATGGATTCAAATGTCAAATGAAATTTATGACATTCGAAAGTTCTTGCCAAAGTTAATTGTGTTCCAGTATCATAATAGCTAAATAGTCCAAATAGCTGGATGTTCTGCAACATAATAATAATATTTATAATTCAAACAAAACTGCAGCAACTAAATTTTTCTGAGGCCGCCTACCTCCATACATACATAACATACCGTAACTAAAGGCCCATAAAAATTCGCTATTGGACATCATTTTAAGTGGGATACATTTTATTTTGATCTGAAATAATAATATTTAGCTTAATGCAAGAAGTTCATACGAGCATAATAGTGAGTTTCCGTTTTTGACTGGTGGCTCCTGCGACGATAAAAGTTACTACAACCGTCGTTGAAAAGTTGTTGTTTTCACAACAACACAGATTTACCCCAAGTAGTGTCCTACAAACCGGACGACAACAGAAATGCAAAGTTGACGCAAGCATACAAGACTCGAGGTGTCAATTGACCGTCGCAGAATCATCTGTCCTCCAAAACAAAAACTTGCTAATGATAACAAAGCAGTTATGAGCTTCTTGCATCCAACCATCGGTATATTAACCCCATGGGCACGACTGTATTTACTTAGTGTTTCTGATTGCTTATTTATGTGGTAAGTCATCTGACCAATCACAGTGACCAATTAATTAGTGACCAATTAAATAGTGACCAATTAAATAGTGACCAATTAATTAGTGACCAATTCAATTGTGACCAATTTAATAGTGACCAATTTAAATTCTTGATAATTATTATCAAAGCTTAATCATCTTTAGCCCACCACCATTCTTACCACGTTGTTGATTGGCTCAATAATCATCATAATCTTCGGGCAACCAATAAGCCGCCAGCAGGTAGTGCTCAAGGGGGTTTATATCTGAAAACTGCTCCTGGTATTTTTAGAAACATCTTATATTAGGAAAAATTGTTTCATGAGTTTGCTCAGATTGTTTTAAAAAGAAAAAGTCATAAATAATGAAATAATTTTAACCCTTACACACATAGCAATGTTCCCTACTGATGGAAATTTGTTAATAGGCCTATATAATATGGTATAAGTTACTTAATAATTATTTCTGATGAAATTTACAAGGTTTTTGTTGAATAAAAGACAATCTATTTGCGTAGCGCTTAGATCTACATGCATACAAAAGAAACCCTACTTGCGTAGATACATCAAAATTTACATAACAAAAGGAAAGTCAGCTACTGCTATAATCGGCTATTACAGTTAAAATACACACACCCCCCTATGGAAGACATAACCTTAATATTCCACAGAGGGAGTGTAGACTTCAAATTAAGTCACCTATTCCAGTAACCCCATTTGAAATTCACACTCCCTGTAGTACATTAAGGTCATATATACCACAGGGGGTGTATGGATTTTAACTGGAATAGCCCAATCAAGGCACTTGCATAGTTATTGTATTATAGAAATTCACAACATATTTATAAATAGAAATAGACGGAAATCTGCTTAATATGTATTCAATAAATAGATACAAATTGATAAAGAAAGTGAAAAATTTTGAGGTAAAAATAAAGATCAAACAAGGCAGTTTTTGAGGCAAGAACTGATTGATCATAAATCAATCAAATCATAACAAATCATAACAATTTCTGAAACACAAGAGTAGATATTTGAGGTAAAATTAATATCAAAGGCAGTAAATGAGAATATAAAAGGCAGCAAATGAAAAGATCAAAGGCAGTATGTTAGGAAAATAAAAAGGCAGTCACTGATAATTGCTTGATAATAATCAAATAAATGCGATAGGTCAATGGGTGCCATATGTTGTCTTTGTTTTAATATTGTTATGTAATTAATAGTATTAATAGTGTTATTTTTATTCAAGTAAACTTGGTGTTTTTTAACGAAAACCCCAAATTCACCATTGTAGTGAGACATCAAAATTGATCGTTGCTAGGTATACTAGGTCACACTCTCTGTGTTTGGAACCACAATCAAAATGGTCAGAACACAAAGTCAATGGGTGGCTATCAGGTGTGCAAACCATGCACTATGACAGCGAATAGTAATCTTCGTAAAAAGGAATTACAAAGGTACCTCATTACATAACACAACAATCTCCAAATAAATATAACACATGGCAGCCTTTAATGTTGATATACTGTAAACATGGTAATTTTCATTTGTGTAATTTTTTAGCAATTTACCGATTCTGAACTGATCTGCTTGTTCATAACTTCACGATTTTGAGGTTTTTTTCGTACATAGCCCCATGCATAAAACACATTGGTATTTATTTTCGTGTCAGCTATGTTGAGGATGAAAACGCGAAAATAAATATTCAACGAAAATGACCACTTTTACAGTAAGCAACTACAAATTATTTCCAATTATAACCTGATCACACAAAATGAGGACATTCATATTTTTGCATTGTGATAAAGAACAATTAGGCTATTCCAGTTGAAATCCATACACCCCCTATGGAAGACATGACCTTAATCTCCCATGCAGGGGGTGTAGATTTCAAATGGAGTCACCCATTCAGGTAACCCGTTTGAAATTCATACTCCCTGTGTGCTAGATTAAGGTCATGTCTTCCACAGAGAGTGTATGGATTTCAACTGAATTGGCCTCATTTTGTTTGATCACGATTATTGACAATTAATAACAATCAGACTAGTAATTTAGCATAATGTCTCTAAATAAATGTGACTGGACATGAAGTGGTTGGTGGTAATAACAGATTTTGGGGTAAATTTAAAGAAAGATAACATTGGAAGAGTCTGTGTAAAAAAAATTGTCGCAATTATTATGGAAATGTGTTTGTTTGAGTTTTTTGTGTTTGTTTTGAAATAGAAATTCAAACGATTTACATATGGAATGGATGGAAAAATGATTTGCCTCTGGTTTCGTATCAAAATTGTTCCTTGATCTCAAGAATACTGAATTAATAACATCTAGATAGTGTCAAAATCTTCATTACTAACAAACGGTCCCATGAAAATATACCGTAAGATTCGCCTAATGGCACACTTGGGCTCCTTTGCCTTGGGGTAAATTTCATGTGCAAATAGAGAGCTCTCTCCCCTGAAATCCCAATTTTACGGGAGGGCACTATTAGACTGTGCCTAAAATTTCACTTATTTCAAGCGAGCCCATAGCGCCATTAGGTGAACCTTTACAGTAACATAGCACTTCAAATTAGTGCAACATCATTACCTGCTCTTTTCTATTCAAAATCTTGGTCAACTGTATCAGACATACACTGTCTATTTAGATATATTTTCTGTCCTTAAAATTGATCGAAATTAAATTGCATTCAGTTATACACTAAGCCAAAAAAGAAACTTATAATTTTTCACAAGGTCATAACTTAAAATCCTGTCTATCAAAATTAACCAAAATTAGACACAAGATTGCCTGAATACTCTACTCTAAACACATGTCAGTAACTATGCAGTTGTCCAACTGACACAACAGCAAAATGCACTGACATGCAACACCTTCTTGGACCACATTCACTGCGCAACAGATTTCTTTGGCTGGGTTCCAATTATTCGCCTGTGAATGTGATCCCAGAAGCTGTTCCGTGTCAGTGCATTTTACTGTTGTGTCAGTTGGACAACTGCTTGGTTACTGACATGTGTTTAGAGTAGAGTATTGAAGTAATCCTGTGTGTAATTTGTGTTCATGTACAGGCGAATTATTGGAACCCAGCCAAAGAAATCTGTTGCGCTGTGAATGTGGTCCAGGAAGGTGTTGCATGTCAGTGCATTTTGCTGTTGTGTCAGTTGGATAACTGTTTGGTTACTGACCAGTGTTTAGAGTAGAGTAATGAAGTAATCCTGTGTGCAATTTTTGTTCATTTTTATGGAGAGGATTTTAAGATATGACCTTGTGAAAAATTATAAGTTTCTTTTTGGCTTAGTGTACTTGCTTTGATGACCAGTTCACATACATGGTGCTTTAAGATAACTTGCATAGAAAATATTGGCATTCTCAACATTTATGAGAAAATTGTTCCTGCTTCTAAATTAGCCCTTTCATGAGTCAGTGACATAAAAGCTATCACACAGCTGCTGCTGTGTCATTTCAAAGGGAAAGTCAAGCTGTAGCTTACAAGTTGCAGTGACTGAAAGTCAAATCACTGTCTTATCAATCAAGTGATCAATCAATCAATAAATTGATCAATCAATCAATAAATGAATGGTAGACATGTGCAAATACTACCAACGATTCTGATTAATGATGCAACAAATGCTAAGTATTCACTGCCCAGAGAAGATATCTATTACGCTTCCCACAATGCATTTCTTCCATTTCAATAATCTGCACAGATCTGCTTTCCAGTGCAACATGGGTCGATAATGACAAAAGGCACCTCCATGAACAGAGCAGAGCTTGCAAATTCTGTTTGTTTCATAACCATGTATGGTCAGTCTATTCTCAACATGAAAACAAGTGGAACTTGTGCAAAGAAAATATTATTATCATTTGATGAAATGAGGTGACATATCATGTTGCAAAGGATTCTGGGATGATTCAGATATCTTCTCTGTCGATAGCCTATTTAAAAAAATATTCCTTCTTGAAGACAAGAAATTTTCAACAACATGAAAACACAACACATTACAAAGTTTCTGTAATATAATATACATCTACTTCTGAATAATCTGATTTGAAATATAATTTTGATCAATAATTTGAAAACGTCTAAGCTAGATTAAATAGTAGAAAATTGAGAGAGATAGATATAAATGGAAGCAACTAGGACATGAACTGTGACGTTTAATTTTAAGCTCCTTAAACTCCTCGCTTAGGAAGCCTGACCAATAGCCAAGCTTCTAGAAAGTGGACCCAAGTGTTTAACAAGGCCTTAAATCAGGGGCTCTCAATAATATTATAAAATTGAGAACCTCTGCTTTAAATCTGTAAAACTTTTTCATTGCATATAAATTCCAGAATTAAATGATACTAATATGAAATACTTCAGCCACTAAATAAAAAGTAATACCTGCTGTAGGATGACAGATTAATCCCATATTATCATTTCGTCTAGTATTAAAACATTTCATCACAAAGCTTTTAACCCAACCCTAATGAGAGAGTACCTCATGAAGAACCAAACATATTCACCACAGCGATAGCAAACTCTCTTGGGTAACGATTCCTTTGCATACAGCAGCACTTTTCAATAATGCTAGTAAAATTTGCCTCAACTTTGACCATAACTGTAGATATGAAACTGATCGCAACATAAAACAATCCACAAATACCAGATTGCTATTTTAGTACGCAAGAATGACCAAATTTATTTATTCTGGCATATTTCCGAATATGCCTAGCTATATGAAGTAAATAAATTTTTGCACAATTTTGTAGCACAATTACATGTATTACCATATTTTTACCTAATTAGCATGTTGTTTGTTAAACCACAGCTGTGGCATTTTTTATCATTCTGAATGTGAATTAAAATTTCGCATAGACAATTGGACTTTCAGACCCTGGCATGATTTACATAATAAGCGCCTCCTTGAAATGACTTTGCTAAGCACATGGGATGTTAATTAGATTGAATACGGCAACTGATATAGTGTATGCAAAGGAACCGTCCCTGCGAGATATATCCCTGTATCAGCTTACAGAAACACACTACCTCTTCATATTTTCTCTAGGTGGAGCGTTTTCATTTGATTCACATATATCACTCATCCTAGGTGAGAGCGCTGTGCTAATGTTAACCCAGCCAGCCGTAGCAGCAGTGCCCAAAATCTGTCTTGGGCTAACTCCGTTCTGCTGTGGGCTTGTTATAGCATTCTGTCTTGGACTGGTAATCTGTTTCTGTCTTGGACTGGTAATCTGTTTCTGTCTTGGACTGATTATCTGCTTCTGTCTTGGACTCATCGGTGTACTCTCAACTTGGTTCTTCATGACACGATACTGTTTTGGTCCTTGTTTCTCTTGGTCCCCGGCACTATCAATACTGACTTGGTAGTGTCCCGATCTTTGAGTCTGAAGAGAATCCCCAATCTCCTTCTTACACTCTAAAAGCATATAACGATATCTGAAATGTAGGGCGGCATTTTGCATCACAGGGCGGTTGCGATACTTGTAGTAGGTATGTAACGGGGGTAGGCGTAGGTCTCGTCAACTCGGAGTGTTGCAGTCTGGTCCGCGTTGCTGGTAGGAGGGCGTCCTTCGGGGTGGATGCGGTGGCGGGCGTCCGCTGATGAAGGTGCTTACTGATGACATGCTGTTGGAAGAAACAGAGCGAGCTTTGCTGATGCGTCGTCTGATCTTTGGCAGTGAGTTGGCTGAAGAACTGTACAAAGATACAAAAGAACAGATATTGGGTCATGAACTATAAATAACATGTATCTGTCTTACCCACAAAATTAAAACCAGATTACCAGGACTTGACTGCCATCTTGATACATGCATGGAGCAAAAATTGGGGGTATTCATGTTTTGCTCGAAATGAACCTGAAACTAATCAGTGCTTGTGCATGATATTAGAAATGCTTCAAGGAGCGATGTAATGCGTATAGTGTAATTATCACAAACAATTTTCACATACCATCGGCAAGGACCCTAATACCCCAAATTTTTAAATAAATTTGTAACAAGTGATGCAAAATTATGCAGCATTGATAAGATATGCATGATGAGAAAGTCCATGGGTGTGGTTTAGCTTGTAAGTGCTAAATTTCATTGGTTCCTAGTTGTCATCTATGACAAGATAAGAGGAAAGTGGCCGCATAATATGCGTTAACGAAGTGCGCGTAAACAAGTTTCGTTCATATGGAATAAGGGACATTTTAATGACAGTAACTTAATTTGGCTAAATAAAGTAGTATTAGTTATTAAAATAAAATTTAACCGACTATCATAGTTGCGCCCACATCCACTACTCAAAATATTGGACCTGCCTATTCTCTATTACACGATCGAGGACAGTAAAAACACAAATCCCTATCGTTTATTTGTAAAAAAAGAAAAGAAAAAAAAGCGCAGTGATTTAAAGTGCACAGGCACAATGCCTAGACATTGATCCACAAGCCTCAGCACACTTTACAGGTTGTCGCTGACCTCCAAGGCCCAACATCATTCCATAAACCATTTAACAACAACATAGGAACTTTGCAGCTTCAAGAGCACATACCCCAGACATTCCACAAATGACCATCGCAACCAGGATCAGCTCCCCAAGTTTTGTACAGGTTACAACAAGACAATTAGCCGTTAGTTCCTTGTCCAGGGGAATTACAAGCTAACTCAATTTTTCCATAAGAGCGTAGTAACAACTGCTAGGGTTCGAACCAGCAACCTCTCGCACCATAGTCGAACGCCTTATCGATTGAGCTAGCTTGACTGCTAGTAGTGCGTGATGATCATTGTAATCCCTCAAATTAAAGGAGTTGATTTGTATAAACAGAATTTCACAAATGATCACTAAACAACAACAGTGCAGCGATATATAGTGTGCTACACACAGGCATAAACTCACAAGCCCCCCAGCGCACTTTAAAGGAATTTGATAACTACTGCGGCCCAAGACACACCATTCATTATACATGTAAACCATTTAGCAACATTCAGGGACTTTCAGCTAGGAAGCGCACACCCTATACATACCAAAATAAACCATCACAGCCAGGATCAGCTCCCCGAGTTCTCGTATGGGTAATAAAGACAAACAAGTAGTTACTTCAAAACAAAGAATTATTCATGTAAACAAACTGCGCCCGGGCTTGAACTCGCATCCTCATACACCAATGCACCAGAGTTTTTACTGATTGAGTTAACTTGGCTGTTATACAGAAACCTTAATGGTGCATTGACCTACCTCTTTTTGAGTCCTGTTGTTGGACTTGATGTAGATGTGGATGGTGCACTCGATGTCCTATGATAGGATGGGTCTCTAGCAATTAACACACTAGATACAGGTGTCCACTGTTGAAAGAAAAAGAGTACAACAATGTTTATTATATGACATAAGATTAGGACATATACTGAAAGACACAAATCTGATCTAAGGCAACGATGAAAAAACACATTTTATGGGTCAACCAACACAGATTTTGCTTTTGGCAGATTTTTTTCCCATAAATTTGGCTAAAATCATGTAAAAATTAGCATGGCCAAAACTGATTGATTTTGGAGAAAAAAAAAAATTGGAACATTTTCAAAATATGTTTCGAAAAAATTGTTACAATTTTTCCAGATTTTCAAACTTTCGGTGATATTTTAGGGTTATTTTAGCCTGCAAAAAAAAAACCCAATTCCTGACCGACAGATCACACTTGAAAACTCCATCCTCCCGTAAAACATGTATTTTTTTTTATTTGTCGCCTAATAGGCTGTTTAATTAGAAATCCACCTTCCCCATGTGGAAGATGATGCTGCCATCACAACTCCAATTAAACTATATGGTCATTCTCAATGTAATTTTTGTAGAAATGTGAGTCAGGCTTGAAATCTAATCAAATTGATTACAATAAATGATTACCATAGGATATGGGCAATATTATTGAAGTTTTGGCTTTAAATTATAAGGCAGATAAATGGTAGCAAGAACTTAAATAGAAGGAGCTGAATTCAGCAGGCATGCACAGGAGAGAACAGAGGACTGAGGCATTACATATCCCCAGTGACACTGATCCAAATGAATGTATCTAAAGGCAGCAGAAGAACCAGTCTGTATTTGGCATATTATCCCCTTTTCTTTTTTTTTACACAGAATAAATCGTATATCTAAATCAGCCAAAAGGTATGTGACATCAGGTTCTTCTGCTCCCGTTGATACAAATAGGATATATGTGACCATCCACCACGAAGTGGTAGTAAAGTCGGCTCTAGATCATTTTCTGTTTATTGCAGATTTTGAAAGAGTTCACTTTCAGCTTTAAAATGACACCTCAACCAGCTTCATCTGACATCTGGAAGTGAAGTTATGGTTCATCAAAAGTCAAATTCCTACTATATTTTACATAGAAATCCATATACTGTTTTTGATTGTATCTCAAAATGGAAAATGCCGACTTTACGACCAGTTTGTGGTGGATGGGCACATATGGTTGGATTTGATACGAATAGGATATATACATGTAGGTGTACTAACAGTGGTAAGTGAAATGCTGATTTTTCACAAATTGGGAATGATTCCACTGAGCATTGCCATATAGTTTGATCAGCTCGTAATAGGCGGGAAATGTTCGGCTTTTACCACTACGTCAAAAAGTAGACCCACATTAAGAGTGCTATTGGTTGTCCTGTCTGGTCTATATGTTGTGTATCAAAGAAAGTAACTAAGTATAGGACTTGAATAAATAATTTGTGTTGCTTCTGGCAAGATGTCACCAAAAATGTTTCAATATTTTTTAAATATTATCCGCGATGTTATATAAGGCCCGCCTATTACGAGCTGATCAAAGTATACATAGTAATAACTTGCAAACATTGTAAGTTGCACTTGCATCCATCCCATTATTCTTGTATTCAATTATTTTGAGCAGTGCATATGAAGCAGTGTGCAATAAAGTGGCCAAAAGTGTTAACTTCCCTTTAGGACTTTTAAGAATAACTTTATTTGACACAATTGGTCACAATGTCACACATCGTGAGAAATGATGCAGTTTTGAAACAACTTTCATACAATGTGTATAAAAAGAACACACTTTGAAAGTTGCACTTCTGTCCATTCAACTTGAATGGTTAAATGGACCAAAAAGTGCAACTTTCAAAGTGTCTTCTTTTTATACACATTGTATGAAAGTTGTTTCAAAACTGCATCATTTCTCACATAATGAGCCATTGTGACTGAACATAATGATGTGATGACAAAGACCTTACAGTCAGTTCCAATTACATTAATGCTTGTACACCCTACAGTGGCTCCTGGGCATCATGGGAGAGCAGTGTTTCAACACTGAATAATTTATCACAGATAAAGATGCATAAAAAAAGTTGGTGTAAACCAATAACACTAACTTCTAGAGAAGTACAGCAGTCTTTTGCTCTGATTGACGTGAGCGACATAATGAGCGACATACGCTGTGCTTTGTGTTCCTTTCAAGAGCAGCGGCTCTGCAACAACCAACGCTTTGATGCGTAATTGGCCAATCAGATTATCGGTTTGTTGTTATATGATAATCAGAGACTGTAGGTCTGTCATTCTACTTTGGCACTTCCAGTATTATATGAGATGATAGACAAAAATTAATAGCCTATAGCAGTTAAAATCCATACACCCCATATGAAAGACATAACCTTAATCTCCCACACAGGGAGTGTAGATTTCAAATTGGGGTCACCCATTCAGGTAATCTTATTTGAAATTCACACTCCCTGTGTGGAAGATTAAGGTCATGTCTTCCAGAGGGGTGTATAAATTTTAACAGGAATGGTCCAATGCTTTGAATCAGAACCTGGTTTCTACAGTGCTCCTATATATAACTTGATATTGACAGAAACTGTCTAAAGGAATTGGTAGCACATTGACATGCAAATGAGGATATGCAAATGAGGATATGTAAATGAGGATATGCAGATGAGGATATGCAAATGAGAATAGATATCACTGACATGCAAATGAGGATATATATATATATATTATGTATAATACTAGGTTACACTGGGTCATACTCTGGGCAGGGTTGCCAAACCCGTGATTTGGTAGCCCAATTGGGGGTCTTTTTTGAAGATTTTCCCAGCGACTTTTGACAATTCCCTGTCATGTAGAAACTAATGTGGGTAAGAAAAAAATTGGGCGACTTTGCCACATTGACTCCTGCAACTTCCTGTAGTTTCATGGCCCATAAAAACCAATGGATAATTGGGCAATTTTTTGATGATTTTACCCGTGATTTGAGCTGAAATTGGTTGGCAACCCCGTCTCTGGGACACCTTTCAACTTTACTTACTGCTGATCTTGGACGGAATAATGGTGCATAGATCCACTGTGAACATGGTGTAATGATGGTGAAAAAGCAATGTCATATATGTATCCAAAATCTTCAGTAATATGTATGTGAAAATTTCAAATAGCTTTTATAATTCAATAGAAATTTGCCACAAGATTAATTTTCTAAACTGTTTCAGGTCCTAGACAGTATGCGCTTCCCACCTTACGCAAAATGCTCCATTTATTAATTTCCCTTTTTTTAATGATTTAAAACAAAACAAAAAGGACACGACCTTCCACCTCTCCCCCCTCCCCCCACCAAAAAAAAAAAAAGAAAGAAATGTACAAATTTCTTTCTAACAGAAATAACTGATATGGGGCTTTTCCCATTCAAATCCATACATGAGTCATGAGTCATTAAGACATGACCTTAATCTCCCACACAGGGAGTGTAGATTTCGAATGGAGTCGCCCATTTAGGTGACCCCCTTTGAAATTCATACTCCCTGTGTAGAAAATTAAGGTCACGTCTTCCATAGTATGGATTTCAAATGGAATAGCCGAAAGGTGGACTTGTGATGTTAGCTTATGAAGATGGATGACATCACCACAACTGGCTTGAAAATGAAAATGTTTTGAAAATGTTGGCAATTCATGTCAAGACACACAAGGTCCCAGCACACTTGATATACTTACCACATGTGAGTTGTCTTTGCATAAGCCTAAATGAACACCCTCAGCACAGAATTCGTCTAGTAGAGCAATACCTAAAGAATTATTATAAAAGAGAGAGAGAGAGAAAAAAGAGAGATTTCTGATAATAAAGATATAATGCTCTCAATTCTATTCCATATGTACCAAGATTGTTGTCACTCACCGTAATAATAACAAAAACTATGATAACACATGAAAAAGTGGTTCTTTTACTTAATTGACCTTTTGCTCGGTCATCTCAAAACGAGGTTCTACCCACAAAATGGATATTGTGTGCATGTGCACCTTTCACACGTAAGTTCAATGTATGCTTTTCAAAAGCCTCCTGGTGCAATGCGTTTACTGGTAGAACCTTGTTTGGGATAACGATATGCTATCCTACGATCATCACACAAAGCAGACTGGCATAATACAATGTTTATAGATCGACTCTTGACCAGTTACATACAAAAAAAAATTATATCACAGGTAAAGTATGACCATTCAATGATTTCATCAAATAATAACAAAATATAAGATGTAACTGTCTTCAAAATGTGATTTGCTTGCGGTTTTTTGAAATTGTCATGCTAAAGCAGCCGGGCTTGAATGTTGTTTATGTATAGGATAATGGCCAAGATTAGAGCGTGAGTGGATAAGAATGGCTGAGCAGCGGAGCGCGAAGCCAATCTTATCCACTCACGTTCTATAATACGCGCCATTAACCGACTTAATACACACCTATGACGTCGCTATTGTTTTACCGCTCCATTATTTTTCACGAATGGAGTGTTATTGAAATAGGCTGCTCTTTACAAATTGATCAATTACTCATTGATGCCGGACAATACACTAATATAATGATCGTACTAAATTTTAGGTGCGAGTGCAAAAATAGTCCAACTCAGCTTTATGTAAAATTTCTATAGAAATACCCTTCATATCACGATCCAGGTGTTTAGTTCAAATCATCCGTAACCACCTTCTTGAATTATAAAGATTTAAAATGTTTGTTACACAAATTGAATAAACGTAGATTCGTAAAATCATCCAAGTGATTAGACAATCAATAGTTCTTTATGCCCACTTCTAATGCGTTGAAGTAGTTGCGTTTAGGTCTCTATTTTGCATAATAAGGAAAATGGGCAAAAAGGTCATATAGGTTCATATGAAATGGTCATTACAGTTGTGTACCTCAAGAAAGCCACACCTATCGCTATACCTGAGCAATGATACTCTTCTCTGTGAATCGAGTGTTCGATTTTGGAACAACCATGCAATTATGGACACTATTGTTTATCTTGGATAATTTTGTGTTTGAATCATTCCGAGGATATAATTGATTCGCAGCAGAAGGACCAAAATCGGGTACGAAAAGGTATGAAAATTTTAAATGTACTACAACACATTTTACCTAGGCCTATTATGTCCCTGAACTTTGTCGGCAAAAACAAAACAAACTTCGCCTTGACGCTAAATAAAAGCCACCTCAACTTCCAGTCCCCTTCCGAAATCAAATGGATCGTCCCTAACATTGTAATATTTAATTACCGTTAAATGGGGTGGGGTAACTTCGATAAGCGGGTAACTTTGGTCGTTCAAATATATTTTTTAAATGGTCATATTTCCGCACAGCAATATTGTTTTTAGTCATATTTGGTCTCAATTTGTTAAGAAATATATTTGGAAGAAATAAAAGTCGCTCATGTCCAATTTCATTGAAAGTTACGAAAATATTGGCATTTTTGACCAAAAATGAGCATTTTTTACATTTTTTTCAGACAAAATAAAAATCGATATTTGTGAGCAAGGATGCGTGCTTGCTTAATTTTGCAAGGGGTCAAATGTCACAAAAAAACAAAACCTTGCCCATATACAGCGAAGATCAATTTTTTTCATTTTTTTCTTCATGGAATGTAATACTCTGACCAAAGTTGCCCCAAATGCGGGGTAACTTTGGTCAGGCTATTTTCAACCCCTAGGGCACCCTTTCAAAATTATTCAAAAATCTTTTTCAACTTCAAGGTCTAGAGAAGGAACCCTAATGTCATAAAAAAGAGATAATTAGAAATATATTTGGTTTTGTTTGGAAGCAGTGGTTTAAAAACTCCGAAAAGTGCCCAAAGTTACCCCATTTTACGGTATCGGATAGGCCTACTGATCGATGTATGTAAATATTCAAGGATGCCAATTATACCATCAGATGAAACATCAGATATACTAATGACAAATAAAAATTATACAGAAAATAGACCTACTGTGGCTTTTATCATTATTAAACATGCCCGAAGAGAACGATTTAAAAATAAACAGATTCATAGGCCTAAATACATTGATACAGAATGTGTATTATATGTAGCAATGTTGCCCAAAATATGACAAATTATATGTAAGGCCTAAGCCACTGAAAACGTATAAAAATATAAAGAAGAAAAAAAATGTTATAAAAAACAGTAAGCGTAGAAAGAAAGGTCCAAATAAATAAATAAAGGGCCTACAGTAAAGCCTAAATAAGCATTTTCCAAAGTGAGGGTAAAAATACATCTTGCATAATAAGTACAACTTAGCCAACAATTTAACCTGCCCGTTTGATCTTGACTTGCTTTTCACAGATTGCATTGTAAGGGCTCGGATAGCGGCGTTTTACGTATTTTTTTTGTGGCACCTGAGAGCAAATCAGACACATCCTTCTGATATCAAATAATTTAGATTTTTATTAAATTCGCGATACATTCCACGTCTTACGGCGATTAATTAAAAACTCACATTTTTGAAATTTAACAGTCCTCAAAGTAAATTGTATAAATCTAACAATATGCAGTAAATAGTAGGAAGTTGGGTTGAACAGCCGTCAATCATATGAAAATTGTGACCTTCATTATTAAAGATATAGATTTTTTCCTCAAAACACTAAAAAATGTAGGTCTTTTTGGAAAAAAATGTTTAAGTTCAATATGAAAGGTCAAATTTTCAATTGAGTCGGCTTTTCATCCCAGCTACATAGGCCTATAGTTTAATTACATATCATTAGATTTATAAAGTTTACTTCGAGGACTGTTAAATTTGGAAAAATATAAAAAATATGAAATTTTAATAATTTGTATTATATCGCGAGATTTCACAAAATCAAAATTATTATTATTTTTAGATATAGGGACAATCCTCGTATTCAGCATGCAATTCGATATGTCTGATGTACTCTCAGATCCCATAACAATACTGTGCAAATGTTGCTATCCGCTTCCTCAATTTATTGTATTAAGGGGGTACTACACCCCTGCCCAATTTTGTGCATATTTTGTATTTTTCTCAAATATTATAGCGCATTGATGACAAGTAAGATATGTATATTATAGGGGCAAGGACTACAACTACTGCACTGGAAATTTTATTTCAGCACAGACAACAGTTGTGGAGTTACAGTCAAAAATGAGGAAAACCAATATTTGATCAAGAAATCAGTAACTACTTGCCTTGAGTTGCTGAATTTTCAGTGCAGTATAGTTGTAGTCTTTGCCCCTATAATATACATATCTTACCTGTCACCAAAGCGCTATAATTTTTGAGAAAATGCAAAAATAGGCACAAAATTGGCCAGGGTGTAGTACCCCTTAATGAAAATCATTTTCTTCTTGTTTTTTCGTATCATTGTTTTGCATGAATGAAGTGATGATAACAATACCGCACTTTTCGCAAATACTTGCTTTTCAAAAGTGCAATTGATATTAACACTACATTCGTAAATGCCAGTACTTTTTTTTTTTTTTTTTTTGCTTTTCAGAGAAAAGAGAAAGGCATTCACGAATGGCGTGTTATTATGATCATCGCTCCATTAAATGGAAAATAATGGAGCGATAAAACAATAGCGCGACGTCATAGGTGTGTATTAAGCTCAACTATTGACCAATCATTTGCGTCGTTAGATGATGTGTATGTATGAACTTGGTATTACAAAACTTAAAGCCACTGATAGTCTGCACAGAGAACAAATTATGCAAATTAGATAAGATAAACAATATCAACCAACGAGATCCCAGTATGTCATGACCCAGTTCATTTAGGTTATCAGGATCCAGGGTTGTAACAAATAGTAAGTTTTTAGCGGTTCGCTGTTACTGTTCGACAGCAAATCCGCTAAAAACTTGTTATGAACTCCCGTCGTAACAGCCTATCCCACAAGTTGTAACAAATCACCAAAAATTCTGGTCAAGTCAAGTCACTTGGACTAATTCTTAGCTCGACTCAAGTTAAGTCACTGTACAAATTGAATGGTATCAAGTCACTGGATAGTGCTCATGACTTGTTACAACTCTGTCAGGACCTCACTTTTACACACTTCACATGTAATGGGCTATTCCAGTTGAAATCCATAGACCCGCTATAGAATACACAGGTCGTGTAGATTTCAAATGGAGTCACCCATTCAGGTAACTCAATTTGTAATTCACACTCCCTGTGTGGGAGATTAAGGTAATGTCTTCCATAGGGGGTATATGGATTTCAACTGGAATAGCCAACTATCAGTCAAAATCTGCAAGTATTGTGACAACAATTTCATCATTTTTGCTCATTTACTTTTAAAAAGTTCTTATTCCCCTCCAGTTTTCTCACCTTTGGTAGGCATCCTATGGTATCGCTTCACCCACTCATCCACTAGGATATTGAAGTATCTATGGTTCTCAAAGAATCTGTGATACTTGCGGAAGTGGGAGACGGAAAACCCTTTCAAACCCACATAGCGACTGAATTCATCCTCTGTCTCAATGAGGACACGAATATCATCTGGGGTCAGTGTGTCGAGCACTGACTGACGGCATTGCTGAAATTTTAAACACATAACAGGTAAAATATTATTGATGTTGTTTTTATAGTGTCCTGGGCGTTCTTAGGTGAGCGATGGGTACTGGGATGTGTGAGTGAGAATGCTGGCATTTTCAGGCTCACAAAATAGATGATATGTTGCAACTTGCAAAATACTTGTACTTTTTCAAAATTGTTCTAAAAAGCCCTGAATTTTTTAGGAATTTAGTACAAAATGTTGTGAAAAGTTTAGCAAACAAATTAAATCTTACTTTATGTCAGAAATTATACTAAAATGTAGACAGTTAGTAAATTTTTAGTTTTTTTTCAATAAAGTTGCTATATATATTATTTTTTATAAATCAAATTCCCATCTGCACATCCATGTTATACCAAAATCAAGAAGCTCCCAGAGCTATGACAAACAAATACTAAAAGCTGACAAATATTAAAGATTTGGATTACTAGAAGGAGCAGAGTTATAATTAATACCCAAGGCCTTACATTTTGAAAGTGGAATTCTTACCTCATCAAGGTGTTTCTGAGTATAGAAGGCATGCTTGGCTCTCTCATCTTTGTTGAGGTGTAATGTATACAGTCTCTTATCCATGAATAGTTCACTGTATTGAGACCTAAGCAAACATAAAAAGGGTATTAATGTTTGGGGACAGGTACTGTAGCCCTCGCAACCAGTTCAGATCAGGGTAATGTCTGGTTGTCTGTACACCCTACTCTGGACATCATGGGAGAACAGTGTCTGACATTAAATGATTCACACAGTTTTAAATAACAAACAAAGCAAACAAAACCATAATTGGAGAGCTTGCTCTATGATATTTTGTACAATTCATAATTATCTTAATCATGGTATGTTATATTTTCGTGATTTTCATTTTGTTAACTTATTCCAGTTTATGGAAAACTCATCCATGTTTATAATATTTCCTATATTGTACTGAATATTTTTAAGTATTGATAAATAACAGTTGCAAAATAAAAAATTTCAATATATACTATTGTTTGCATCTTGCTTATTATTATGCGAAAAATATGATTTATGAAATGAATAGCATCCCGGTACTTTTTTAGCGTATAATTGTAGAGTTGATTCTGCCTCTACTTACTTTTGATTGGCAGTAGCCAAGTTGGGGTAGACATCTTTCTTGTCTGGGAGTTGATAACCAGCGATATTGAACAGATCCTTGATCATTTCTCCTTTCACTTGTACATCCAAAGGTGAATTGGAATGTAAACTGTTGATGCAAAACAAATACCATAAACATAAATAATGCTACAGCAAACATACATAACCTTTGCAGCTTAAAATGATTTCTACCAGTAACTGAGGACCAGGCTTTTATCTATCCATTTCCATTAAAAATTGACAAAAATGCAAACATTTCCATGTCTGAGTAAGCTTAAAACTTGCATCAGTCATGCAGCGATGATCACTAAATTGCATAGACAAAACCTATTATGACTCAAACTTTCATTCATTTCATTGCTTAATTATGGTAAAATTTCACCAGATTCTTGCTAAATGATGCACTTACGGGTGTAATTTTGTTGTATTTGCCATGAAAATGAAGATTTCCATGGAAATTGCATTAGTATAGTCGTAAACCCTTCCTTTCTACAGGAGCACCATCGGGAAATTGAACCTGATTTTTCACTTTTTTCACTGACAATTCACTTCTAATAAACGCCCCCCTTTTGGAAAAATGCAACGCCCCAGGGCGTTTATTACAAACAATACGGTAAGCATAAGCATTCATGCACATACAAACACAATCACTTACATTGGCAAGATGTTGATTTCTATCAACAATATGAGGTAAGCGTAAACATTCACGCGCATACACACCCCCACATACCTTGGCGAGATGTTGACCTCTATGACCCATGGTTTGAGATTCTCATCTAGCATCACATCAAACCCAAACAGCTCATGTACACTGTAGCGGCTCTTCACATTGGCTTTCACCATACTGTTAACGCATGAATCAACACTGTTTGAAATATAAAATAAGATGTAATTAGAGTTACATCACAGCCCTGACTGCCGCTTCAGAACGAAGCAACAGCTGTACGTGGCTATCGTACCCTGCTATCGTGTATCGCGTACATCGTGTGGGAATGCGTACTGTATGCGCTGCGGTTATTGCCTATTAAGATGTGCATCATTGGCCCCTGTACACAGATTTAGTGCTTGATTCATGGTGGTTTCTTTTCAAGCTTCATTTGGCTGGTCCAAGTTTCACAGTCCACCCACTATTTACAACTTCTGTGCTTGCAAGTTAAAAAAGTGCATATGTAAATAAATGACATAGTAGATAAAAATACCACTTGATAACCAGAAGTTACCCAATTAATCCAATTTTCATAGGGTTTGCACCTGGCCCCCACCTCAACACAAAACTTGGTAACCATGAAAGTTACAAAATCTTTCAAAGACACCCTTTGCAATGATTTTTCATCAAATTTACACCCTTTTTCATGCAAAATCGAGGGCAAAATTTGGCCAAAAACAACCCCCTTTTTGTGGTTTTCAGTGGCTAGAATTTCAAATACCCCTTTTCCATGACAATAAATATTTACATAATTTACTGGATTTTCCCAAGTACCCTTTTTATCCAAATTTTGCGGACAGTGCAAATTAAACATCCCCTATTTTGCCAATTTTGTGGTCCTTGCTACTGGTAAAAAAAATACCCCTTTTCTGCACTATTTGGTAACTCTCATTGTTATGAACTTTTGTGTTGAGTTGGGGGCCGGAAGATTACATCAAAACGTAGCATATCTAAGTGCTAGTAACTGATGAAAATCTTGAAATTGAATATTTTCGACATCATTTCCCTTAATCGTGTCGCATTTGTTTCTTTGTTATTTTCTCATCCTCTCACAATTCCTGTGTAGCATCTTTTTGGTTATCTTCTTTCAAAACATTGCACTATTTTGAGTTCATCCTGACTTGAAGCGAAATGTCATACAAATAAAATACAAAATCAATTTTTCCTTTCCCTACCACGCAGCTCATTTCTTTACAAAATGTGACTTAAAGAGATTTCAACCACCCTAGTTTCCTACCTAAGGAATTGGCTATTCTAGTTGAAATCCATACACCCACCTGTGGAAGACATGACCTTAATCTCCCACACAGGAGTGTGAATTTCAAGCGGGGTTCCCTGAATAGGCGACTCCATTTGAAATCTATACATTCCCTGTGTGGATTTTTAATGTCATGTCTTCCATGTGTATGAATTTCAACTGGAATAACCCAATTTAAAGGCACTCTCAGTGATCTCTGTGAAAGCATCAAATATGCATACGTCGATATAAAAACGATGCACTTGACAGCTGCTACATGTGTCACTTTTTACATGAGAATAAATACCAGACTCATCTCAAGTGGAGGTCATGCACTTCAAATCATCCCCAAATCACATGGTTTAGGAAAGTTCTCTGTATTCCTAAACCATGCAGATGTAGGAATTATTTGAAGTGACCTCCACATGAGATGAGGGTATTTATTCCAAGCTATTATGTAAAAAGAGACACATGTAGCAGCCGACATGTTCATCATTTTGATATGGAAGTACAGATATTTAAAATCTGAACTCAAACTTGCTCTGTTTCTTTGAAATTTATAAGAGTAGCTTAAAAGTCAAGCAAGAGCCTCTAGTTACCCATTTTTTTTTCAAATCAAATATTGACAAAAAGGAAGAAAACGGCAGCCCATGTTGCAGTATTCGTTCATACGTAAAGAAACCTGCAACATTGAACAACATGTCAAAGTTAATCCTGATTGGCCTATTTCCCCGGGGGGATCACTCGCATACCAAAGTGGTATGCATGCTCGTCCCAGCACATCAAAAATGGACCCTAAATGGCGTATACAGTGTGGAAGAATTTCACCCCTTATTGGCGTAAGGCTCTGTAAATCTTACCGCTAAAATATGGTGTAATTGGGTGTAAGAAGCTAAAATGGACCCCTAAATAGCGTAAATTCTAAAACAAACCCACTGAAGTTGACAAAATATACCCTAAACGTCGAAACTTAACCTGAAAAGCACCCTTTTTTTCTAAAAAACGCGTCGGCGCAGCCAGAAGGCCAAATATCAACCCTTTTTCGACGTTTTGGGGGACGAGCATGCGTACCACTTTGGTATGCGAGTGACCCCCCCGGGCCTATTTCATTAACATCCACACACCCCCTGTAGAAGATTTCACTGCCTTCTCAATTCCAGCAGCACCTTATGTTCAATCCAGCAGGAAATTTATACTAGGTTTATGTGAAATTCCCATTGAAAATGGTTGAAATTTATAAACTCCAGTTGAAAAATACACAATTTGGCCTAACATTAGATTATTTTGTTTAGAATTCCAAAATTTTCGACACTATTACGACTTTTTGCAGATGAAAATAGTTGAATCAGAAATAATTCAAACTGTTGAATGTGGTTGTAATTCTAAAATCTTCTACAAGGGGTGTGATTTTCAAATAGAATAGCCCATTACATCGTTTTCAGATTTTTAATGATTTTTTTGAATAAATTGTCTGATAGTGCATACCTTTAAACTGGCCTGGTTTAATTTCTTACCTAATAATGGTCTTGATAATGATATCTTTGATGTTCTCCCACACAGCATTGGTGTCGATATCCTTGTCAAGATGCTTCATGTAACTCCACAATGCCTTCAGGGTCCTGTGTAAGAGATTAAGTGCAAGAGGAAATTAAAAAGCATCCATTGCACCTGTTCTGAACAGAGAGTACTGCTGTACAGAAAAAGATGACCGCCTTTACTTATATTTGCCTGTGCCAGTAGCAGAGTGATGATGCACTATGTAGTGATATCCAAATTGGCTATTCCAGTTGAAATACTTACACCCCCTGTGGAAGACATGACCTTAATCTCCCACACAGGAAGTGTGAATTTCAAATGGAGTTACCTGAATGGGTGACTCCATTTAAAATTCACACTCCCTGTGTGGGAGTTTAATGTCATGTCTTCCATAGGGGGTGTATGGATTTCAACTGGAATAGCCCAATGCTGGTAACCTGATGAATCATTTCAAATGAAGAGTCAAATTACATGAACTTTTTAGCATCACATTTTGTCTTCATTTTTTCAACATTCAGCAGAAGTGCATTATCTGTCCAATCTCTTGAGCAACAAGGGATTTACTTACATTTCATACACGAAAAAGAATTTCTTCAATTTTTGTAATTTTTTAAAACAAACAAAATACACAAAATGTCGGAAAATTTGACCATTATCAATGCACCAACCTTGAACAAAAATAAATCAATCCTGCACGACACAAACGCACAGCCCGTAGTACGTACGCGAAATTGTGTACATGTATGAGTGCAAATAAACAATACTTATGTACTTCGCATATTTTTATAACAGCTTTTCTGATTGGCCATATAGTTCTAAGAGTATGATAAACACACAAAGTATTGATCTACAAGCGTTTACTTTAATTGTTCATGAGTATCAGACACAATTTTGTGGGTCACACACTAAACAAAACATGTTTATGTGTCAGTCACCTTCGATAATGCATGTCCTGAAGGCTGTCATCAGTAATAGCTGACACAAGCCATTCACATTCTTGGACAGGAAAAAATCAAAATAAAATATACATGCAGGTATGCTTTGTCTGGCCTTGATGCATAGTCCCTCTGATACATAGATGCAGATGGTTTGATTATTATTTTCTAAGCATGCTCAACTCCAGTCATGCCTTGCAGCTAAAAAGTAACCTTTGCTGTGACAACTGTTTTTATCCACATAATGTTTAACTCTATATGCAAGGTCTTGTCAAAGGTTAGCTTTTTTTTGTGTGATAAAATTTTGAATTGATTATTATCCGTTTTGTCGGCTGTCATTTGCCTTTGAAAATGTTACTATCTGCAGAGATGGCAAGCCCACTTCAATATTTAACAAACTTAGAGAATAAGCGATAGGAATTTTTATTTTGCCTATCCTCTACCGTGTGATAGACAACAGGCAGGTCCAATATTTTGAGTAGACTACGATAAAAATATTGGACCTGCCTGTCGCCTATCATAGGTAGAGGATAGGCAAAATAAAAATTCCTATCGCTTATTCTCATTCTAGTCAGTTAAATATTATTTTAATAACTGTAAACAAATTTTTAGAGCAAAAACTAAGTTACCGTCATAAAAACTCCCCTCATTATAAAATGAACGAAACTTGTTTACAACTTCACGTATTCTGTTGCGCGTATTGCTAGCGCGTTCGCGTATTCCGCACTAGTCTATGCATCCAGCGCGATACATACGCGCACCCCCCTACACGTGTTACGCATTATCAAGACGCATGATGACGTGTGGTCGTCTACGGCCTGATAGACGGCACCCGAAATCATGCGATTGTCCAATCAGAAATGTGTCTACCAAGTAGACCACTCCCACTGACTAAGAATTTGCACATGACCCCCCCCCCCCCCACGTATGCGACAACCAGAGATGGTGATTGTACATGATACAGACAGATACAGATGTAACAGAGGTATTGGTAAATTGCCTGAAAATCGAACTGTCCTTTGGTCAGACAGCCAAGCGCTTGTGCACAGCATTGAACATTTATAGAAGTTTGTCCAGGGAATGTTTATGTTCCCTGTATGACAAACTCTCATCATCCAATTTTTTTGGGGGGGGGGGGGGTGGGATCAATTTCTGGAATTCCAGAAAAGTTACTTCTCTGTACAACATGAATATGAACACCAAAAATAAATTTACTTCCTAAAGAACTGATTATATCATTAAAATGATTTGTTTGTCTGCTTTATTTCTCCTTTACTCTAGATTTCGAATTTTTTCGGACAGTCACGGAGGGCAACCAAAACTTTTTTTGGGGGGGGGCCTTACAATGTCTTACCACAGCATGTTCTATGAAAGTTATTATACTTAAATCTCTGGGTTAATAGAATGAACAAATTTTTACACAGCATGTCTATACCCCAAAATAAGGTCATGCTGTAATAAAATAGCAGTTATATGGGACTTGGGCTATCTTACACCTAAAACCAACCTCAGCCTAAAACCAACCAATTGGGGACATTTGTGTGTCAACTGGGGACATTTGTGCCCGAAAACAGACAAAACTTGTCTAAAACCTACAATCATGTACATGTCTTACACCCCTTGACAACCGGGGACATTTGAATTAATGCAATTTTTGGCAATTTTAGCCATAGGTGTGCAGAGGGAGAAATCTCTGCAACCGGGAACATCCCCAGTTGATATCCCCGTTTGGTGGGTTTTAGACCAGAAAATATCCCCATCCGTTGGTGTTTACAAGCCCAAATACTAACCATTTATGTCCTTCACATGCTGTATGGTCCTCATTGGGCATGAAGTCTGAGTTCTTCTTGTTGACAGTGTAGTTGGTTAGATGCATATATCTATTGCTAAGACTCTTCATTGATGATGAATACCTGCGATGATCAAACAAAAACAATTCATGCAAAAATTGTTGAGGGTATATCTACTATCCCCAGTAACAAGACAGTATCTATGAACAAATAAAGTAAATACTGCCTTTGGACTTGGGAGGGGTTTTGATCAGTCTGCAGTATCTACAAGTAATTAGAGGTTAATAACTCGCGCCGATTTGGAGGCATTGTGAAAAATCTAAACATTTTGCCTTTGGAACCGAGGAATATCCCGAGGGCGTAGCCCCGAGGATATTCCGAGGTCCAAAGCAAAATGTTTAGATTTTTCACAATGCCTATATATTACCGATTCAAAGTTATTAACCTCATTCATAATCGTCACTTTAATCTCCCCCTTACAAAATAACACAAAATTTTGCTCAAAAGTTGATAAAAGTAGATGATTTTTACATCTTCCCTTTCCAAAAATCGATCAGGCTAAAACAGGACGACCAATAACAAAAGTGCGTATCACAATCTGTGCAAATATGGTAACGCGTAATCCAAATAAGGCAGTCAGCGCTCGCGCAGTTTGTCCGACGCACAACAACACGCAAACGCCGGTCAATTGTGTGCGACATTGGAACAATTACGCATTTTGCGGTCAATTGTGAGATATTAATGACCTCGATTTGCGTTCGCGTTTTCACAAATAACTAAATGTAATTGGATCGCACGCATCGCGTTTATTAATGAGGTTATGAATTAACAATAGATACTGGCTTTTCACTTCTCCCAAAGTGAAATAAAGAATCAATCCAGCTACCGTATATCATCTAATGAACGCACCAACTCTAATAAATGCACCTCCTGTCTTTTTGAAAAAGACCAACTCCTAACTAAGTAAGCTTTACCACTATCCACACATGATCGGTAATGGCGTTGGTATTGGTGAAAAATACATCGTAAACCCGGAAGTGAACCTGAAGTCATTGATCCTAAGTTCATCATTACAGCATGATTTCTAAGCTTACCAGACTCATATCTAGGGTGGATCAGTTTCATCACAACAAACAGACAAACAAACAAACCTTAAGTAATTCAAATAAATCACTTACTTCATGGTAGCAAATCTAGTAAGGCCATCAGGGTAGATGTAAATCCTGAGTGGATCGTAGCATGTCACATAGACGTAGATCCGTAGATCAAACTTGCTGCCATTGATAAGGAACGGCTTGTGGAGATACCGCTGTACTATGACGGCTTTCCTCTTGGGGATTTGAGACCACTTGTGGATGACACGGATACCGATGCCACGAGCTGATGCCGGCTGTTTGGGGAAGACGGAAAAACGATATATGAGTTGGATTAGATATCCCTTCTGTGAACGCAACATACCGACGTTGATTTTGACACTTGCTGAATGACAGCAGGTAACAGGTATCTCATAATGAATCTCCTGTGGTCCTGAGGTGTAACATGTATCTCATAACCCTCAAGTTGATTTGACTCTATGGCCTTGAGGTATATTGGGTATCTCATAATGAACCTACTGCGGCCCTGAGGTGAAACAGGTATCTCATAACCCCCAAGTTAGATAAACAAAATCCTTACAGCGTGCAAAGATTCCCCCTCCTGTTTTTATTAAGAATGTTTACAGTGGAACAGACATGAGTTAACCCATTATCACAATTTTGATATAATGTCATATTATGACTTTAACCCCCCATAGAACTCCATGTTAAATGGCCATTGGCCAAAATAACCAGTGTAGTTTCTTTCACTTTACCTTGTTATTTCAGCTTAAAATCAACAGAAACGCTTCCTGGCATGAGTTAACCCATTATCACAATTACTAATATCATTTCAGCATTTTGGGTAAAGAGTAAGAAAATTAAAATTACGTTTTTTACAGAAACAGTATATTATGGCTTTAACCCCCTGGACACTACTGGTCATCTAACAGCATTTCTGATTGGTTGATAACTTGAAATACTCATTTCAATTGCCAATTATGACTAGGCGTTAAACTATTCATGGTGAAACTTGCATTTGCAGATGATCTTATTAATACCCTCCTTGATTGGTTCAAAATTGGACACAATATTCATTTTGGCCAATTGGCAGGTAGTGCTCATGGGGGTTAAAAGACTTACTGGTTTGAGGATCCATTTCTGTTTGTTGTTGGAGTCCTCCCAAGCTCTCTTCAGTAACTTCATATCAAACGGAAGACAGAATGTCTGCGGCACAAAACCAAAGTCTTTCTTCCCAAAATGCACCTGCATCCGCGATAGATTACGCCATAATCTATCCTTACGACCTATCTGGAATGACCCTGGTAAATGGTTCACCTGAAACATCAAGTTTTATACATAGAATATAATATAAGCTATTAGTTTTGTCAGATTCTTGTATATGTGCGGAACACTGTCACTACAGTATGTCCCAGAAAAAGAATGAAACAAAATTATTGTCAGTAGAATTGGACTATTCCAATTGAAATCCACACTACCCCTGTGGAAGATTTTAAAAATATCTTCCACAGGGGAATATGTTTTACAAATGTAATTGGTCAGGGTTAATCATTTTGAAACACATTTACTTCCTCTGTAGTATGGCTTTACCTATATCTTCCACAACTGGAGTGAGTATTTCAAATGGAAGTTACCCAACTGTCTATTTTATTCAAAACTCATACTCCCTCTGTGGAAGCCTTTAGCTAAATCTTCCACATGGGTAGTGTGGATTTTAGATGGAATAGCCCATTTGTACACTTTTCATCAGAGTCCCTTAGCTCATCTGTCAAAAGTTATAATTTGCTCATCCAAGGAGCAAACTCCCTGGTCAAAATGACGGTATCCCATTCCCTAAAATAAATGTGATTGTTTTAAGTTTGGGGGTTTATAGTGCACAATACCAACCCAGCTACTGAAGACACGCCTCATACACCATTTTACAAGATTTGTGTATTTGACTTGACTCCCTACTACTTGCAACCACTTTTATGTGGTATTCTTGCTCTGCATGCTAGCCATAGGCTTCAAGACAAAAAAGTCCAAGTTTTGAGATATTTTCTCAAACTATCAAGAGCTATCTCAAGAACCACTGAACCAATACCAGGCTTGTTTGTACTCATTATAATGCATTTTTCATGCTGATTCCAAATATGGTCATGAAAATGAACAATTCTGAAATTTTTTAAATTACCTTTTTTCAAACTTGCCGTCTGGAGTCGACACCCGCGTCAAGAGGATTAAGCAGGAATATATATAGTAAAGGAACAGCCCATAATGAGACACTACTGAATGATGGTGGCTAGATTCGAACTCCTCACTTACCTTTTGGTACTCTTTGATGACCTTGAATCCTGAAGCTTTCATGTGTTTACCCCAATAACCAAGCCACTCATTGGCTTCTGAAATGGACAAATAATACAAAGATATGAATACGTAAATATAAATGTCTTGAAAACAAACAACACTAATTAAATAGCAAACAACCAACAACAAGCCTGTAGATGACCAGATATTTTTACCAAATTTAAGGGACTGGTCACTATTTATGCCGGGGGAATGGGGGATTTCAAATTCAACAAAATATTTCGCATTACCCCCTTTGTTTCCAGTTAAATATAGTCCAAAACAGAAATACTCCTAACAGTAGCGATCTTTCCTTTCCGATGTTGTTTAAAAGGGGAGCCCACATCGGATAAGGGATGATGATTAGGTGTGACATCACCGGAGGATCAGGGGGGGGGGTTATTTGTTAATTTATGTGAGACAAAATAACTATTGGTTTCTTCCCCATCTCAGGTTCGATGCAAGAGGTATCTCAATCAACATCGGAAACGGTAAATCGTCCGGTGTCAGAGTCTTCTGCATTCTCCCTTTATTTTATAAAATTTCTCCATTTAAAATATCACATCCCTATTTCCTGAAAAAAAACACCCAAATTCTTCCTCTTGCTGACAAGAAAATTTTGCATTCCCCCATACCCCCAGGATAAATAATGACTGCTCTCTAATAGCAGCAGTTTCCCCTGCATGCAGTAAAAATTCAAATCTAATAAACATTGATTCAATAAAATCTCTGCAATTATTCCTACTGGTATATTTTCCTAATGATGTACCAATTATATCCCAAAGATTTCACATTTCCCATATCTATATCACATTATCACTTATATATCTACTTTAAAAAGGAATCTTCCTACATTTTTTCTCTTCTCCATACCACAACGCACAAAAAATATACAAATCCCTAAATGAGTCCTTCAACACTTCATTAGCTTCAAATTGCATTTAAAAACCTTCATGAATAATGCAATTGTTTCTAGAAATTAATCTCATCACAGGTGTTGAAGCAAAAAATTAAAAATCAATTCAAATTTAAACTACCTCACACATGACTGACAAATATGGTTATGATAATATCGACATAATAAAAATTAACAGAATTAAAACTTATAATTCATGCATGGAAATATGATGAGATAATTGCCCAAACCTCACAGGTACTACTGTGTTTGTGCACATTACAAAGCCTCCAAGGGTTATACAAGACTAATTCATTTGTGAATAAGTATGGACTATTCCATTTGATACACCCCCTATTGAAGACATTACCATAATCTCCCACACAGGGAGTGCAGATTTCAAATGGAGTCCCCCCCCCCAGGACTCGCCCATTCAGACAACCCCATTTGAAATTTACACTCTCTGTATGGAAGATTAAGGTCATATGTTCCAGGGGAAATATGGATTTCAACTGGAATAGCCCAATATAAATTGAAAAGCAAACTAATGAGGCTTAAAATAATTGATCTTATCGTGTCAGTGACTGATGAAATCTTGAAAATTTAATGTCACATTATAAATCTACAAACAATTTGAGCTGATCTAATTATAAACCTGGGGCTACTGCTAGTAAATGCCATGGAAGTAAGAGATGTTGTATGATTTTTGGTTAGGAAGTGGTTTCAGATTTTACAAATCTGAAATCAACAGCATGAACTTTAAAAACATATGAAATACCTGATTATACTGACATGTTCTGAGTGCTTTTATTCTGTTGATACAGTTAAGACAATGAACCCTTCTAAATGAAAATCTTTCTACCAAAGATAAAATATCTAATTCTCGATCATGAGTGCCAACTTGGATATGCACAGATATTTGCGTTGAGTGTACTACCCAAAGATCACACGTTAGGGAGTAAGCACAGCTTTTGAGAATTAACACATCACGGTCTTCGAATACTGTTATCGCATGGCAAGGTCAAGTTGAGGTCATGTAGGTCGTGCAAGTACGCTGACGAAGCAATACGCATACATTTGTAAGGTATGTGCTCTGCCTCTCATGACTGAGAATTAGATATTTTACCTGTAACCCCTACTACCATTTAGAGCTACCAACATTCCAAACACTTTTCAGTATAACTTAAAACTCATATTCTCTGATTAATACAAGTAGCCAATTGGTAAATGTTAGTAAAACATTGAAAAGCTTACAAAACTAATTTCACTAATGCAAGTAATAATACCAAGATTGATTCCAATGTGTACCTTATTACATAATTTTCCATTACAAATTACATAGAGCTTTCTGACAATATTAATACAAGGCACTTAGAAAGTTGTTTGATCAGCAACTAAAAATAAAATATATAAGATGACTTCTTGCTCCAATATAAATATATTGAATTTAAATCCTAGCTCAATGAAATCTATACAAAAATGTGTAAACACAAAACCCACAATCGTACCTAAAAATAAACTACAGCTTTTAAATCAACCAAAGACCAAAAAAAATAATTCAGATTGATAAGAAAATGATGATTCAATTTAAACACGCATCATATCATGTATCAGAATTTTCTGAAAATTTGAATATGGTTGGCCGAAATCAATGCTTTATCTTCAGCCTACTTTTTGAATGGTTTATTTTTTATTTGATTTTCATCATTTGTGGTTGGCTGACCAAGAAAGTGCATTTACCAGCTGGCACCCTCTCCTTATTTTAATTTGATTTGCATCTCCTGCATCCATAGACATATTCTTGACCTCCTGCAATTTACAACAAGGTGATCTAGTTTATACAAATTACTTCAAACTGAATTAACTCTACAAATTATTCCTCAGCCTCTTCATATGGAAAACATAATAAGTTATATGACACAACCTGGCTCAACCAGACCACCATGCTTCAAGATTTTAAGCTGGTGTATTATTTCTAGGCTAGTGATACAAATAAGAAAGTCTGTTGAATAAATTTTATTCCAAAAACCTCCTAAATAAAATAAAAATTATCATTTACCTCCGAATTCATTAACAAATAAAGTGCTCTATAGTTTTAGGTATATTAAGATGAGCATCTGTTCCGATTTTGGAGTTGCATATATATAATAGCGTTTATTATAGATTGGTACATTTCTCTCCAGCTGGAATGGAAAATCTAGTTTATCCTCACAGTACATTTAAACCTCCTGCAGCTCTTTCCACAGAAGGGGAAAATTTTTCCAAATTATTCAAGCGATGATCTTTTCTGTGTACCCAGCCTGTCACTAATTCCATATATTTAAATACAGCCTGTAGCTATGACATCCAGTAACAACTCGTCTTGCTAAAAAGCTTGCACCAAAGCTTGTACTGATACATGTACATACATCAACAACAAACAACAACAACAACAACAACAACAACAACAACAACAACAACAACAACAACAACAACAATTTTCACATAAGGTTTTCAATATTTCTGCCAAGCTTTCTGACAAACTATTTCTTTTTAAGATGGCCTACCAATATTTCAGATTTCAGAGAGAAACAAGACTTACTTCTACTAGCCCTGAACCCAGACCTGGCTATACAATGTTTGATGACCTGAGGTGTGATGTTACTCATCCGCCACTTTAACATCTTGCGTAGATCCCATGGAAGCTGCATCACTACATATAAAAATAAACAAAATGATAAAAACAATGATGGCAAACTATGACAAACCTTGATTTAAAAATATGTGGATAATTTTGGTGATATTAATTATTATTGGCCAAAGGCCCAAATGTTTAAGTTTGTAATGAAACATGCATATGACTATAATTGAAACTGTTAAAAGGGCAATACTACAGTTTGTCCACTCTGAAGTACAAAGTGACAACACGCGCGTATACAGCGCGTAGTGCTGCGTCTCTGCTGCAAGTACGCGTGCCTTCAAAGTCGGCACATTGTGTGCGTCCGCGTCGGTACTTTGTACTTCAGAGTGGACAAACTGTAGTGCAATAAGTTAAATTGGGCTATTCCATTTAAAATCCAAATATTTCCTATGAAAACATGACCATAATCTTCTATACAGGGGGTGAGGAGGAGGAGGAAGAGGAGGAGGAGGGGGGAGGAGGAGGAGGAGGAGGGAGGAGGAGGAGGAGGGGGGAGGAGGAGGAGGAGGAGGAGGAGCAGCAGCAGCAGCAGCAATAATAATAATAATAATAATAATAATAAATTTTGCAGGTACTCATCTAATTATCCAAGTTTAAATTGTCATTAAAGCATGCAATAAATCTGATTTGTCAAAAACATCTCTCAAATCAAGATCATTTTGTATCACTTCACTCGAGCGACAACTTCAAGTTCAAAATTAAGCAGTCCAAATATGGTAATACAATCAGGAATTAATTGGCATAAAAATAATAATGCCTATCTTGAGGCTGACGCACATCGTGACAAGTGTCAGTAACCATCAGTTGAACACAAGTAGGTCATATATGCATAGTAATAACAAAGCACTTACAACCCACTTGCATTCAACACTGCCTCCCATGGTAAAACAATGTATCTACATAGTAATACCAAAGCAGCTACACCATTTTTCTATGACGGAGACAAACTGACAAGTTGTAAATATACTTGTGACCTCAGGACATGATTTATTCTGACGACAAAGCATTAAATGGATGTCAGCATCTCATTCAATATAACTGAATAAGATACACGACACAAATTTACTGCTAGATGAGCACTATATCTCTCAGGCATACATCGGGCTATTCCAGTTGAAATCCATACACCCCTGTATGGAAGACATGCCATTAATCTCCCACACAGGGGGTGTAGATTTCAAATGGAATCACCCATCCAAATAACCCGCTCGAAATTCACACTCCCTGTGTGGAAGATTAAGGTCATGTCTTCCATAGGGGGTTATGGATTTCAACTGGAATAGCCCATTTTACATACAGTTTGCTACACATTTGGCATCCTCCCTTAGGGGTGCCCTATGGCACAGTTTTACTTCAAAATGTAGGTCTAGTTGAGTGTTTATATATAAGGGCATCATCATCATTGGGATAAAGACTTCTCAATTAAGATTAAAATTCCGATAAGGTCAGATTTTGACAAGTAAAGTGCAAGTAAATCTTATTAGGCGAAACAATTTTTAACACGACTGGTTGGATAATGTCATTAGGGCTATTTGTTCCCTGAAACTATATATGGTTCATCACGGTAACAAGATTGGGAAGTACTTGTACTTCTTGCAAAAGGTACTTTTAAGTACTCAAGTACAAACTCCGCTAGCTCAAGCACCTTCAAGGTGCCTAAGGTGCTTGCTCAAATATTGAGAAACATAAAGCTCACACTCACTGGGAAAGGTATGGGCAAGCAAAGCATTAGCCAGAGGGGTGTCCAGGTGTCATTTGGACACCCTGTTTTCAATTTGGACACCCTAAAATTCTGATTTTTATAATGGAGTGAATAGTTTGTAGAATAAGGTATTTATGACCACTTTGGACACCACCCTAAAGACACCCCTCTGGCTAATGCCTTGATCCCAAGACTCATTGTGATGGGTTTAATGTTTTCCTCCATATTAGGCAAAAAAAATAATCGTTTATCTCAAAGCTCACGAGTGGTTTGAAAACAAATGCGAAATGCAATTTGTTTTCCAAACTTTTTTCATGGTATTTTGAGAAAAAAAATCTGGAAAAACTATAAAAACATTCCGCATTTCTTTTTTTCCAAATCTCATGATTTTACAAATGAGAGCTTTGAGACAAACCTTTTTTTTTTTTTGGCCTTATGCAAGATTTTTCCTGGGAGGGGGAAACAGCAAAAACTTTTGTTTTGCCCTATCTGTATCTGTATCTGTCGTCGTCAGCAGAATCTCCTCTTGTAGAGGCAACAGCGCCAACCAAAAAACTATCATTTGTCATAGCTCGATGCAAAAATATAAATGTGGGCTTCCTTGACTCATCACCTATAAGATCAATGTATTATCTCGCATAAATACTTTGTATTATTTTAAAGCAAAATTACCAAAACTGAAAAAATAGAGCCTGAAGGTTCTGACACGCCTTAAGGTTGAAGATCAAGATGACTTTAGAATTAAAATATATATGCAATCTAATCCTGCTGATTCCACTAAATCTCCGGAGTATGATATGTTTGTAAATTTAGAAAATTCAAATTCATATAAGTAAAGGCCAATAAAAAAAGATTTGTCTCATGTCCCAAGGGAATTTGGAATCGCAGTATGCATTTTCTTATTTTTTATTTTATCAATAAATCGGGTATTCAGGGGGGTTCCCCCTTGAAAACTCACTGGTTTTGGCCCATTTTGTTTTATCAATGGCAATTTTTTGAAAATAAAATAAAAATGGTGAAATACAATTTTATTTTTGAACGTTTTCACCATCAGAAATCCAATGCGCACAGGGAACATGAGACAAATTTGTATTTTTTGGCCTTAACAATTAAAACATATTCAAAGGAAAAACAGAGGCTTAAACGACGGGAATGAAAACTTTTTTTGAAACCTAATGAAATAAGACCCATATTTGAATTGAACTTCATTGTAAATAACTTTAGGTATTCCAATCATTTTGCATAAAAGTTGTTGTGAAACTAGGTCGATCCTTCATGTAATTATTTCGTGTAAGCTAATCGTAACCCTAACCCTAACCCTAATCCTAACCCTAAACTAACCCTAACCCTAACCCTAATTTCGTGTATAATTACATGAAGGAGTAACCTGAAACTAAGCTAATTTGCATAATTATACCTTTCTGATTCTCGGAGACAAAATTGACAGTAGGTGGCACCCTGCTGAATAAACTCGGTGTCAGTGCTGGTAAAGCTTCATCGTTCCCTGAAGTTAACACCTGAAACAAACGTGATCCAGATCGAGTAGCCAAAGACATGGAAGACTGTTCAATCTCATTGGTCCCTTCTTCCGCTCGCTTCCCAGATGAGCCAATCAGAAGTGACCTCTTAGCAGATGCGGCTGGTCCTGCTGAAGGCCTACGTGAGTCAGTGCTGGCAATGGAATAGCCATCTGATTCGTCTACAAAAAATGACACAGAACGTTGTGTGACATTAGGTTTATAAGGGCAACAAATGTGACATGGTGTGATCAAAACATGCCAAAGGAGGCAATTTTGAAAATTAAGTTGTTATCATCATCATCAACTAGCCCAGTAACCATGGTATCCAAGCATAGTTATACTGAAATTTATTAAATCCTTCCTAAATCCTTATCCTGTAGATAGTACTAACTGGTCAAAAAAGGTCAAATTTTAATATTTTTGCAAAAAAACAAAAACAATTTTGCATGTTTTCTTACAATTGAAGTCACATAATTCAAAGACATGGAACAAGTCTAAGCACTCAAAATCTTGAATATACATGTAAGCTATGAAGTTTGCTCATAATTTTAATATCTTATCTTTTGATATTTGATTATGAAAGAGATTTGAATATGTATTTTCCACAAATCAGAATACACAATGTACATAACCTGAAATTAGTCTTTGTACAAGTCTTTGAGCTTGATTGTTACAGCATACGAAAAACACATGTATGTTTTTGGTCTTTATTTCCAAAAATTCACCAAAAATTAAAATGTTACTGTCAGTTTGAACTTGAGGACTATGATTTAGCTATGTTTCATTTGAAAAAACAGGATAATATTTTTTAATCCAAAAAAATTAGTGATGCATTTTTCTGGAATTAGGAGTAATTATTCCCAAACAACTACATGTAGTTGCAAAGTTATCCACTTTTACAATGCAAATTTTTTTTTGTGCATTTTCTTGTTTTTTGCTTCGTACATGTATGTCTGCCTTTATTTCAGATTCAACATTTCCGATGTTGGCTGGAGTGGATGAGACATTTGAAGGAGCTAATTATCTTTCAATGTTTTCTTGACATTTCATTTGTACAATTTGCACAGCACTTGACATTTCTAGTAATATATTTTGCACCTGTAAATGAGAGCAGTATTACCATACTTCAAAGGTTTAACACACACCACGGAAATGAGGCCAAAAAAAAACTGTTGCCCTCAACCGATCGACCCTAAATCCTGAAAAATCAGGGTTGCAATTTTTTTGAATGATGATTTTTAGATTTGTTCAAAAATCAATGTTTTTCACATAAAATTAATATTTTATTGAAAGACTAGTCTAACAGGTATCCAGAAGTCAAAATTGACAAATGCTCCCTAATTGAAGAAGCATATAATATTTGATGGGATTTTTAAAAATTGAAAGTTTAATAAAAAATAAAAATACAAGGCGGTTCTCGAACCACGAGTCTCGCCTTGCTTTTGTGACCGCCTGCTTTTGCGATAACTGTTGGTAGAGAGGTAAATGAATTTGGCGGTTATCGGCTGGGCACGATTATCTGGCCGATGGTAACTGTACCCACCAAGTTTCATGCCCATGCAACAGTTTTTACTAATATGACCTCAGGTGACCCCTGGTGGCCCTGAAATGACCTTCTAAAATTTTGGCTCTAAATGTTGACTGTACCCCTCGTGCTAAGTTTCATGCCCATAAGACAGTTTTTACTAATTTGACCTCAGATGACCCCTGGCGGCCTCGAAATGACCTTCCAAAAATTTGGCTTTAAATGTTGACTGTACCCATCAAGTTTCATGCCCATACGAGTTTTTACTAATTTGTCCTCAGATGACCCCTGGTGACTCCGAAATTACCTTCCAAATATTTGGCTTTAAATGTTGACTGTACCCACCAAGTTCCATGTCCATCCAACAGTTTTTACTAATTTGACCTCAGATGACCCCGAAATGACCTTCCAAAAATTTGGCTTGAAATGTTGACTGCACCCACCAAGTTTCATGTCCATACGACAGTTTTTACTAATTTGACCTCAGATGACCCCTGGTGACCCCAAAATGACCTTCCAAAATTTGGCTTTAAATGTTGACTGTACCCACCAAGTTTCATGTCCATACGACAGTTTTTACTAATTTGACCTCAGATGACCCCTGGTGACCCCAAAATGACCTTCCAAAAATTTGGCTTTAAATGATGACTGTACCCACCAAGTTTCATGCCCATACGAGTTTTTAATAACTTGACCTCAGATGACCCCTGAGTGACCTCGGATGACCCCGTAATGAAATTTGGCAAAACCAAAGAACTATTTCATCAAAGTAATAAATCAAAACAGAAAGATGCTTCCTTTACGAGTTATCACTCATTGAAAGTGCTACTTTGCTATACTTTACATGGAAAGCGACTATCTTAAAGTTGTCATATTTCCTTAATTACATGACCGATCAAGCTGTTATTGGGATATGTGATGCACAGTTGAAAATTAATTATTAAAAGATTTGGTGACCTCAGTTGACCTTTGACCTTGTATGTGACCTTTGACCTCATGAAATTGGAAAAAGTATGTTGCGCTGAAAAATCAAATTTGGCAATACCAAAGAACTATTTCATCAAATAAATCAAAACAGAAAGATGCTTCCTTTACGAGTTATCACTCATTGAAAGTGCTACTTTGCTATACTTTACAAAGAAAGCGACTATCTTAAAGTCGTCATATTTCCTTAATTACATGACCGATCAAGCTGTTATTGGGATAAGTGATGCACAGTTGAAAATTAATTATTAAAAGATTTGGTGACCTCAGTTGACCTTTGACCTTGTATGTGACCTTTGACCTCATGAAAATCTAATCAGGTCTGGCCACGCAACTCCCCACCAAGTTACGTCACTGTACCCCATACGGATCTCCAGATAATCTGTTCACAAGGTATTTTGCTTATTACGCATATATTATGCAAATTAGGTACTTAATTACCATATTTTACGCTCAAAATCTAATCAGGTCGAGAACCTCTGACCCGCTTACTCCTCACCAAGTTACGTCACTGTACCCCATACGGATCTCCAGATAATCTGTTCACAAGGTATTTTGCTTATTACGCATATATTATGCAAATTAGGTACTTAATTACCATATTTTACGCTCAAAATCTAATCAGGTCGAGAACCTCTGGCCCCGCTACTCCTCACCAAGTTACGTCACTGTACCCCATACGGATCTCCAGATAAGCTGTTCACAAGGGTTTTTTGCTTGATACGCATCAAATACGCATAAATTATGCAAATTAGGTACATAATTAGCATATTTTGCGCTGAAAATCTAATCAGGTCGAGAACATCTGCCCACGCTTACTCCCCACCAAGTTACGTCACTGTACCCCATACGGATCTCCAGATAAGCTGTTCACAAGGTTTTTTTGCTTGATACGCATCAAATACGCATAAATTATGCAAATTAGGTACTTAATTAGCATATTTTGCGCTGAAAATCTAATCAGGTCGAGAACATCTGGCCACGCTTACTCCCCACCAAGTTACGCCACTGTACCCCATACGGATCTCCAGATAATCTGTTCACAAGGTATTTTGCTTATTACGCATAAATTATGCAAATTAGGTACTTAATTACCATATTTTGCGCTCAAAATCTAATCAGGTCGACACCCTCTGGTCATGCTACCCCTATAAAGTTTCATCATCATAGCACTTACGGTTCTCAAGATAACGCGTTCACAAGCTTTTTCCGAACACACACACGCACACACCCCCACACCCCCACACACACACACACACGGACACACACACACCATAGTGATTACTAAGTCTCTCCCTGAACATTCAGGCGAGACAAAAAAGGACCCAAGTTTCCCATTTTCCCACTTAAGGGCAACACAACAATATTTTTTTTGGCCTAAAGGCACACATTCATTCCATCTATTCATCTATAATGGGCTATTCCCTTTAATGTCCACACTCCCCCTGTGGAAGAGGTGGTGTGAATTTGGAATAGATTTAGCACATTAACCAACTCTATTTGAAACTCACCCTCCCTCTGTGGAATCTGTCAGAGGGTGTATGAAATTTAAATGGAGCTGCCTTGTGTGTTCGTTCCATTTGAAATTCACAGTTTTTTTTGTGGAAGATATTTCCAAAATCTTCCACTGGGGTAGTGTGGATTTTAAATGGAAGAGCCTGTGTGTGTCAAAATATCAAAAATAAATACAGTATAAATCATTTTTTTAAACAAATTCAAATAAAAAATTAATCATCATGTCTTGTATTCAGATATTAATATTTAAAATTATATTAGTTTGAAGCACTGCAATGGAAATGTAGACCGATGTATTATACAGTGTGATATGTTTGGCATTAGGCAAAAAAAAAATGTTGTGTTGCCCTCAACCGCCCGACCCTAAATCCTGAAAAATCAGGGTTGCCATTTTTTTTTTTTTTTTTGAATGATGATTTTTACAGATTTGTTTTTTTTTTTAAATCAATGTTTTTCACTTAAAATTAATACTTTATTGAAAAACTAGTCTTTAATTGATGTCTAACAGGTATCCAGAAGTAAAAATTGACAAATGTCCCTTAATTGAAGAAGCATTATTTAATATTTGAGGGAATTTTTAAAGGATTAAAATTTTTTTTTTTTTAAACAAACAAAATCCCGACCGTCCGACCAAACTTTCCCATTTTTCCCACTAAAGGGCAACACAACAATATTTTTTTTTGGCCTGAAGGCACACATTCATTCCATCTATTCACCTATAACGGGCTATTCCATTTAATGTCCACACTCCCCCTGTGGAAGAAGGGGTGTGAATTTGGAATAGATTTAGCACATTAACCAACTCTATTTGAAACTCACCCTCCCTCTGTGGAAGATTCAAGTTGAATCTGTCTCAGAGGGTGTATGAAATTCAAATGGAGCTGCCTAGTGTGCTCATTCCATTTGAAATTCATAATTCCCTTGTGGAAGATATTTCCAAAATCTTCCACAGGGGTAGTGTGGATTTTAAATGGAAGAGCCTGTGTGTGCAAGACACAAAGTTTTAATTGTTTTAAAAGAAAAGGCTTTTCTTTCAAAATATCAAAAATAAATATCATATAAATCATAATCTCACAATTTCAAATAAAATTTTTATCATCATGTCTTGTATTCAGATATTATTAGTTTGAAGCACTGGATTGTATATGTAGACCCACGTATGCACATTATATTCTGATATGTTTGGCATTATTTGCATTGCTTCTTTTACATGATTACACAATCTCTGTGCTGGATATTGACAAATCAGATTTTCTTTTTACTTGAAGGTAAACTGGTAACCAAAACAAATCAACCTTGTGCTCCATAATTGCATATTGGATCATCTGAATTGGAAACAAGCCTGTAATAAAATTATGAATTTCCCCCATCCTATCACTCAGCTAGAGTGGCATCTAGACACGTTTGAATATTAAATATTGGGACAAAATATTGTGATATGTGAGGGACATCAAATTGTTTTCAGGCATGTGATATGTCTTTTTTTTTGCACTTTGTCCAGTTGGACTGGTAATACATGTAAGAAAGAGTTATACTGTAATTATCTATGGCCATTTGAATTTTACCCACATACTTACCCGCTACCAAGGCCAGAGGGGTGTCCAGGTGTCATTTTCAATTTAGACACCCTAAAATTCTGATTTTTATAATGGAGTGAATAGGAAGTGGACACCCTGATTTTGTAGAATACGGTATTTTTTGACCATTTTGGACACCCTAAAGACACCCCTCTGGCTAAATGCCTTGCCCGCTACTCTGGCAGTCAAGCAGGTAGGAGTTAAAAAAGATGCAAAATTTCCATCCATGTACTGAATTTGACCATTGCCCCTCCCCTAAATAGGCAACCCTTATGGAATTTTCAAATGACAACTGTGTAAGTGCCCATTTTTAAATGCACCAAATTACAAATGAAGTCTATGAAATATTCTAAAAAATAAATACAGGCTGTATCAAAAAGATTGGTACTCATCAGCTTCCAGTAATTATAGACAAAACTGCAATATAGGAGCTACCTTGTAAATGAATGTTACAAAAGGTCATTAAACCATCAATCCTGGGAATTTATTTTGATCTAATTTTGCATATTGAAGAAGCAGGCTTGTCACTAAACACCAAAAACTGATGGGCACCAATCATTTTGATATAGCCTGTATGATTGAAAGTTCTAGAATCTGTCATTTATGTGTGTTAATTCCCAATTTTGGCTTTCATTTTGTTGCTTTAGCTAGCAGCCGGGGCACTTTTAGGGCGAATACATTACATGTACCTACAATTTATCAGTGACATTATCAGTTTTCTCACATTTAACAACACACCAACACATATTTGCTTTCCATTTAGTTACAACATGATTATTTTCTCAAGTGACAAACAACATAAAATGGCAAACATATTTTAAGGACCACATCTAAATTCTCTTTGAGAGCAGTCTTGTAAACTCACATTCACACTTTCCACTATTAAAAGTGTTGACATGGGGAATATATTCATAAGCTTAACTGAAGAGCTGTAATAACACATTCCAGACAAGCCTTAGCTATCCCTTAAAGACCCCATATAATGCCATCGATCTGTCTCTTCAGATTCTCAGGGCCGTTATTATAAAGGCAACATCCATGTAGTTTGGTCGCTTTAATCAAACACACACTCATTGTGGGTTTTAATGATCAATAGGAAACAAAGAAAATCTATAAAAACAAATATTGATCATTTGAATACCAAAGGGGAGTGGAATTCTTCAAGTAGCTGTAAAGATTATGTTAGATTATGTTTCTGATGTTTGTTACCTAGCTGGGGGGTTTACACCCCCCCAGCTAGGTATTGTAATCGTTCGGGTTCTTCCGCTGGCAACAAACCACTGTAATCTTCCCGCTTTTCTTCCGCTGGCAACAAAGTGAAAATGCACATGTTTTTTTTTTTTGTTACCCTTTGAGTATGAAACCCTGACTTGATGCTATGTAAGAATTATTTGACTAGTGAAGATATGGTTTGGTCTTTTTGAATCATTGTTTTTCTAAAGGAATGAATGTGTTTGTTAGTTTGTTACTGTAATTTGTTATTTAACCTAAGGCACTTAATTAGTTGAAAAGGTAATTAATGACCTGTTGTTTCTGCAAGCCCAGGGAATATATGTGTGGGAGGATTGATGGCTAATATGATTTTGGATGTAGTTAGTTGGAATTGAAAGGTTGTTGCAGAAAACTTGGATAATAGTGACAGTAGTTTGTGTAGGAAGCAATAGTTGAAATAATGGCATATGGGCACATGAACAAAGTGAATAACTTTAGGTGATTGCAAAGCCAAAGGTTTTCTTTAAGGTTGAATGTCAATGCAGTGGAAATAAGCAGTAATGGCATATTTATATAGGTTTTTTAATAGAAATTTGATTTTTGATATGAACCATGCAGGTGTGTTAAAGGCACTCCTTAACAGTAATTGTAGTATAAATTTATGGGTTTAATATTATGTTTACTATTAAAAGTACTAGTATTAGGCTCTGGCTTATCTTTTGATTTTGATTTTGCACCCGTATTTTACAGACTTTGGTGGTATGTTTGGAAACAGGGGATTAATGAGCCAGGCTTTAAAATGTTTAGCATTTATTTCTGTATGGTTATATGTCCGACCTCTTTCTTTGTATTAATGAAAGTGTTCTCTGGCCTCTTTCTTTGTAATGAATGTGTTTTTGGCTTGATTAGTAATTCCAATGTTAGTACCGGTATATGAAACTATCAGATGTGTTTCCTTTGCAGTAGGAACTTTAATTCTTTCAGTGCCATTATCATGGCAGTTAATATCAAACTCTAGCTAGCATTTGTTTACAGGCTCTATGTTTTGCTTAAGTAAATGATTGTTGGGGATTTTCTTGTCTTCTGATGTTAGGGTTTTTGTTTTATACTTATATCTTAGAGTATGTATCTTATTTTGTTTGATTAAAAACATCTTGCATTAATATATATTTGAATCCAAGTTCCTAATTTGTGTGGTTTAAAACATTAACAATTGGTGTTCTTGTATTTTACAGGAAATTAAACATGGTTTAAGATTATGCATAACACAAAAATAGCTTGCAAATGGAATAGACCTACATGAATGCGGATATGAATTCATTTGTTTTCCCTACCTTTTTTTTTTTGTTTATGAAGTTGGGGAAAATAGTATAAAAGCCTTTAAAAGTCTAGTAATTGGTAACTGTAAAAGAAGTGCAGGTACCCTTCATGATACCACTGGGTATTATATCTGTGCGTCTGGCAGCAGCACTATTGTGGTGCCACATTACATTTGATGTAGTATATATGTCATGGACTGTAACATTTGAGCTGTTTTTAGGTTTTATTGGTCATGGTATACAAGTAATATTGTAAATAATTTTTATTGCACAACCTTATGCCCTACAACAAGTTAAAACTGCATTTCTAAAAGGTTTCAGTGTTAGATGAATTGGTTAGTGCATCGTGGTATGATAAAATTCCTTCTATAATCTGTGGATAAATGTTTATAATCTGTGAGTTAATGGTACCAGTACATTTTATTGTTATCATGGTTATCACCCATTTGCTGTTTTCTGTAATCATGGTGATCTTGAATGAGAAATACTAGCTAGTACTAACAAGGTAAGACTGATCATAGTTTAATTAATTTAATTCTATAGTGATAGTTACAGGACTATTCATGGGTATTGGAATAATTCTGGTAGACCCTACAAGCACAAGTATAACCCTAACCCTAAGCAACCCCAATTATAACCCTAACCCTAATCCTCACCGCTTATAAACCTAACCCTAATCCTAACCCTAATTTAAATTTAAATTATAAGGGGCTGTCATTTTCTTTGGAAGGGGGTCATGAATATACTGGGGAGTGGGGGTCATAGAATTTTAGACCAATTATAGGGGTTATAATTTTTCAACACCCAAAATTGTGGGTATAGAATTATTAAGGGCTGGTGACTCAAACTTTTCAAGGCGCTGTGTGTATTCTTGCACACAATCTTTCATTATATAATGCAGATATTTTATGCATATAGCGCCTTCCTTACACACACAATTAAATTTTAACGCACTCCACACACTTTCTTTGCTCTAAAGTTTTGATGCGCTCCTCGCCTTTGTTCCGGCAATTTGTCTTGAGTCTGTGTAGGTGGAAGTGGGGGGGTCATAAAATTTTTCGACCCAACATAGGGGGGTCTAAAAAAGATTGTGCCCGCAATAGGAGGGTCATAAAAATTTTACTCCGGTCACCGACCCCCCCACCCGACGAAGAAAATGACATCCCCTAACCAAACCCTAAAACACAGGGTGCACAGGGTAAACCAGAATTATACCTGGGTAATAATAATAATTCCTATTCATGTTTTAGTCCAAGACACAATCCCAGCAAACACAAAATGTTTTCGACATCATTCGCAAAAGGTTATAAAAGGTTGTCAGAAAACGTTTAAATGTCGGGTTATATAAAGGGTATATTAAGGTTATAAAACGTTTTCATAACCTTAAAAAACATTTTATGATATTCTACTGTTCAGCAAACAAAAATGTTTTACAAAAAACATTTAAATGTCGGGTTATATAAAGGGTATAAAAACATTTTAATAACATTCCAAAAACATTCTTGAAAACTTGATACAAACATTCTAAACAGAATGTTATTTTGGGGTTGAAAAAATATTTTGCGAAAAATGTTTGCCCAAAATATTTTCAAAAACGTTTTAAAACATTTTCATGACCTTTATATAACCCGACATTTAAATGTTATTGAAAGGTTTTGAAAAAACATTTGAAGAACATTTTTGTGTTTCCTGGGTTCAAATATTTTAACATAATGTTATTTTAGTATTGACACAATATTTGGCAAAAATGTTTGCAAAAATAGTTTACAATAACATTTTTGAAAACATTTAAAAATATTGTTGTAGTGTGTTTTCATACAAAAGCTTTTAAAACGTTATCATGACCTTTATATAACCCGACATTTTAATGTTATTAAAACGTTTTACCTAAACCAAAAGCCAAAATATAACTTATTTAAAACGCTTACGTTTTTGTGTTTGCTGGATGTTTATCATCACCGTTCAACATCTTTATTAACCACTCCCGCTTACTAACTGCTCCTGTTTACTCTACTAGCTCCCGCTAGTTTTGAATAAAATAAACACACTATCTGTGGTCATCTTGTGACTCACTACATTTTGGTCATCAAAAGTATTATGCCCCCCTGTATTTTTCTTTCCGAAAATTTATGACCCCCTGTATATTTGGGATCCTCCTTCCAAAGAAAATAATAGCCCCCTAAGGGGTATTTATGGGGCTCAAACTCAGTGACAACAAATCTCACAACCAGGGGGACATTTTGCAGGGGTCATGTCAAATCTTAGAATTGCTGCATTTTCTGGCAATATGTAGGGGGTACGGAGCTCAAACTCAGTGACAATAAACTTGATGAGAAGAGTAACATTTTGGAATATTTTGCATGGATCAGGTCAAAGGTCAGCTGGGGTCAAGTCTTCGAATTTCAATATCTGGACATCTGTAAGGGTGCGGGGCTCAATCTCGGCGACAACCTCATGACCAGGGGAACATGTTGGAACATTTTGCAGGGGGCAGGTCAAAGGTCAGCTGGGGTCAAACCTTCAATTTCAATATCTGGACATCTGTGAGGGGTACGGGCTCAATCTCGTGACAACCTCATGACCTGGGGAACATATTGGAACATTTTGCACGGGTCAGCTCAAAAGACATCATTCTGGGGCCAAATCTTAGAATTGCGTTATCTGGACATCTGTAAGAGGTACAGGGCTCAAACTCGGTGACAACTCATGACCAGGGGTGAATTATGGAACATCTTGCAGGTGTCTGGTCAAAGGTCATCTGGGTCAAATCTTAGAATTGCATTTTCTGGATATCTGTGAGGAGTACAGGACTCAAAACTCGGTGACAACAAACCTCATCACAGGGGAACATTTTTGGAACATTTTGCAGGGGTCAGATACCTCCACAACACCAACATGCCCCAGCTAGGTTTGTGGTCTATGACCACCATTTGCCTCTAGTTGTCATTTATATTTAACTGCTTGGGGCTGGGGCTTACATGTAATTTTAAGAAGGCAACTGCACAGCTTTCTGGAACATTTTTCCAAAAGATGGATTTATCTCACAGCAATTTTCTATACTGTGATGCCTATTGCAGCACCTTAAATGCACAATTGGGCTACTTAGTGATCACTTGCCACTACTCAAAAACCAGGGCAAAAACCATAGCACTACTTGCCTAAAATTGGGCTACTTCTACAAGTGTCAGGCCGCGGCAGTAATTTGGCGAATTTTCCAGTCAATTTAGGTAAATTACAATGGTTATGACTTATGAGTCTAGCTCCAAATTGCATTGACAATGGGTTTTGTGACCATTAATTTAAAGTTTTAGTCAAGGAATATACACTCAAAATTTCCGCCCAAAACAGACAGGATTTCCCTGTCACCAAATTTCTTGTAAATGAGAAGTGATGGGACCGGAGTGACAGAATCATGGCATTAACCATTTTCAATGATTGGTTTAAATTCTAACTTATTTCTAGGGAAAAAATACACAAAATTGGTATTGATTCTGAGGTAATAAAAGCCAGATTACCCACCATCTTCAGCTAAGCCGTCTTCGTCCAATCCATCCATCCCATCGTCTTCTTCCAGATCATCGTAAGAAGCGCCATCACCTGGAAGTCTCTCACTGAAATACAAACAAAGAAAACTTTAATATCTTTTTGAAAAAAAATTTTAATCAGGAAGGAAAAAAATACAAACAAATCAAAACTAATTTATAGAATCAGTGATTATATGATTAGAGGAATGTGAATTTCGATCAGATTTGATATTCAGCAAGTTTATAATTTTGAGCTCTGTGCTTATACCTTTTCTCAATAAAGAGCTGTTTATAATGTAAAATAGAAACAAATTTGTTTTCTAATCTTTCCAACAAAATCAGACCATCTATAGTAATTAAAATTTTGCTTTGAAAAAACGAAGTGCATGACAGCTAACACATACAAAAACGCACACACCCCACACACCCACACCTCGTCAAATACACACATCATTAAAAAAACAATTCCACCTTGAATAAAACTTGCTTTGCATAAATTACAGACCTGTTTCAAATATTACAACTGGGTAGCCTGTAATTGTCCTGCAAGTTCAATATAATACAAGCTGTCACCAGGTTTGCCAAAAGATTTCAGCCCCAATCGCGGGTCAAATAATCGAAAAGTCGCCCAATTTTTCTCTTTACCATTGGTTTCTATGGGGCCGGAAAATATCGGAAGTCGCGGGAGCCAATGTTGAAAGGTCGCCCACATTTTTTCTTAACCATTGGTTTCTATGGGACAGGAAATTGTCAAAAGTCGCGGAAAAATCTTCAAAAGTCGCCTCAATTGGGCTACCAAATCGCTGGTTTGGCAACCCTGGCTGTCACTTTGCCACAAAATGACACACATGCATCAATATAAATCACATTGCATACTACCTCACTGCAAAATAAAGTCGGTAATCTATTTGAGTCAATTAGTACCATGTAGAGATGGTATTTTGAAAAAAGCAAGGTTAAATTTCTGGGAACATACATTATTTTTTATATTTAATAAAAACAATAACATGAGTTTTGCGATCAAACAAAATCAGTCGGAACGCCGAAATATTTCAGTTTCTTATAGGATAGTAAAAAACATTAACAAAGCTGCATTTTGCAGAAACCCCCATTGAAATTGAACAACCAGTTCCAAAGATATGAGCAATCAAAGAGTTTCCAAAACAACAGGAAACAAAAGGAAATATTTCCTTTGTTTGGCTATATCTCAAAATCAATATTTCCTAGTTCCGACTGATTTTGCATCACATATGTCTATTTTAGTATTGATAAGAACAATAAAATACTAAGGAAGTTGAATGCTATTATTGGCTATATCTCAAAATCAATATTCCTGACATCCGACTCATTTTGCTTGATCGCATCATAAACACTCTTGAGGAAAAACCTAAACAGTCTTGAACCTAATGTACTACATATATTATGAATAGCTGGATGTGTGCATACTCCTGAACAATCATACCCCCCACACATCCCTGTCAACCAGAGACAATTTTTTAAAGCGAGAAAACAAACACACGTACACCATACACCCCCACCCCATGTCTCTCTCGAAAAGCATCAGTCGTCTGAATTGCTCCATCATTTATCTACTAATGAAAACTACAATCACTAAACTGATTACGGACTATTAACTTTTCATGATCATGTTATCCCCTCATAGGAACACAGACATGCCGCCTTATAATTGCTAACCCCTGTCCAAATATCCCCCTATTACCACTGGTACCTATGGGAATATCAATGCAAAATTGATGATAGAAAATTAAATTATCATGAAAAGCTCTTTACTTCATGCATGGAGGAGCTGTACATATGCATTGAACTTTCTTTATAGTGTTGTTTGAGAAGTCTTTGCAAGAATTGATTGGTGAACTCACACTGAACTCCTAAACCTGACATTCAAGGAACTACATGTAGTAGTTCTGTCATTGAAATGGTATTTTTTTTCTTGTCGACCTGACGGAAAAATTTGTCGACATTAAAGTACGTCCATGACTCGGTCGAGAATGTCATGTATGAAGTTGAATAAACAATGTCAATAAATGATGTAATCCAAATTTTATGTCAACATCGGCAACTTTTTCTGACAGCACTGCAAGGAACATCATTTGAATTTGGCAAATTTTGGATTTCATAATGAGTATGAATGATGCTAGAATTTTGGATTCAACACCTATGTAATCCAATGGATATGATTTTAACAGGGTCACCGGACACAAATGAAAATTTCTTCTGCCTCTAAAAAAAAATAATAAAAATTAGTTAAAACCACCTGCCTAACCTGGGACGCACAGCATAGACATATATATGATGATGCATTGCTATGAATCTTGTAATCAATACAGCAGAAGAAATGAATTGATGAGCATGCATACTTACTATCAGGGGGAAAATCATGCAGAAAACCAAAATCTGACAGTTTAAAAATCCAATAGAAAGTACAATATAAATATGGACAGTCAATGGATTTTGATTTTCTTATAAAAATGTGAACTCTGAAAGTGCACTGTGAAGATTTTTTGAGTACAACTAATTAGTACCTCATGCATAGGATTATTATAAGAAGAGGAAAAAAGAAAACCCCTTGTGTTGCTTACAGTAGGGATTTCTTTTTAAATGCTCTGCCTATTTGTGCCTGCCTAATGGCAAATGTTTTGTACATTGCTGGAAAAGGAAAGCTACAAAATATATCTCATTACTATATGTTCTGGCACAGCTTCTGGCTCCAGAATCTGCTTATTCAACCCGCAACTCATACCCTAAATGGCGTAATTGATGGCAGCACATTTTCTACCATAAATGTTAAACATTTTTAAATATTAAACATTTATTAAAATGCTTAAAATCGCGTAACTATTTCGCACTTTTTAAAAAAATGTTTATAATTGTTTCCAAAGATACACATCAAGAATGTTTCCAGTCATGGCAGCATGTTTCAAAAACCCACCTGATTTAGACCTGATTCTTATATTTTGCAGATATTGCACCAAACACCCAGATTTTGAATATTGCTGTTCACTAAATGTCCGCAGATTGCCTGAAAATGTATCTTTTGTTAGATTTCAGAACAATCATGCACACACATAATCAATGTTACAAATGAACACCCTGGTGTATATAAAATAGTCACTATATTTTGAAACTGTGTACAAGATTAAACATGTGTATAATCATGCATGATATTCTACATTCTGAAATGTTTGAAAAATTTTGACAAAAGGCAGACACTATTCACAAAAACATTACAAATTGCTCTTACAATAATTCATGTTTTTACAGCCACCTGTATCAGTATTAATATAGTTACTCAAACTCAAACTTTAACATTTCAGATTGTACAATATCACAAATATATCTGAAATCTACCCAGTTACAAAAAAAATATTCACTCGGGGTGTTCTGTTCACCAACAATGGTAATGTGCGTGCATGATTGTTCTCTAAAAATGAAAACACTTTGTCGATTGATCAACATTCCTCCATGAAACAAATAAACAAAATGTACCACGATGAACAAACAAACAAGTCGTCTTACCTTGCAGGTGTATCTAATCCATCCTCATCTGCCTCATCCACATCACTCCATTCCTCTCCATCCTCCTCCGCCCATTCCTTAGCAACCATTCCATCACCGTTCACTCTTTTACTTAGTACATCTTTAGGCACAGCACCAGTTTTAGAATACGGAACTTTAGTTTTAGTAGGACTCTGAGGCGGCGACGGTACAATTCTATTGCTTGTTTTGGCCGCTGAAGGCCGAGCACCATTCACACTAAAACTACTAGTGGGAGTTCTTTGCGATCCATCAGATCCAAACCGTCCTCTACTTGGAGGAGCCGGAGCAGTTCTCAACGCACCATGATTAAAGGCGCCGTTTGGAGTTCTTAGAGGCCGGGGGATCTCGACCCCTTTTGCGCTAAATGGACGTCTAGGTTGACTGCTTGCTGCGATATTGACCATACTATTAGATCGCTGAGAAATCATACTTTCCCTAGTGGCTGGTTTCGTTGCCGGACTGTGCCTCCTTGGGAAACTATCTGAATACCTCCGCGGATCTCCGGGCGATTTTAAGCTACGGCGTTCCACTTGCTGTCGTAGCGGTAGCGGTTTGAGATTCCCCGAGAGGGCAAGATTCTCTAGCCCTCTTTGCAATGTTGCTTTTATCTCCTGTATCTGACTAGCAGTAGCCATCTCTAATGATTTTCATTCCGAAATGACACCAGGCACTATAAATTACTCTTTATATCAATACACTCTCCAAAAAGCTACGATGTGTACATAACGACGGTCGGTGTGCGCACACGCACGTGATCAGAGCAGACCATTATGTCAATTCCTTCCAATTATGGCACTTGATGAGACAATAATCGCAACAGGAAACTAGCATCTGGGCCATGATTGCTGTGTAGTTAGACACGACAGGACCTGTAACAACACATGAGTAACAAATTATTACTTGGTTAGCTAGCAGGCACACAAGCTATACTGCACGTCTGACACAAACATTAGCAATATCTGACGTCAGCTATTTCTATCCAATTTGAGACTGTCAGTCACTGCCTTTTTAAAGTGGGAAGTTTTGCATTTTATTCTGCACAGACAATCAGACATAATAACCAAATTTCAATAATGCACATAATTATATTATGAATTTAATAGAACTTTGTGAATTTCTCAAATCAAAACTGAATAAATTATTGACCACTATGGCACAGTCAAAGCTTTTGCCAGGTTAAAACAATAGTACTAATTACAGAAATTCACATTTTATTGTTCAGACATTCATGAATGTTTTAAATAGGCCTGCTAAGAATACACTATTGCCCGGCAAAAATGTTTTGTTGACATTTGGGGAAAAAAACTCTAAAAAAAGCTCTCCAAATCAGTAAAAAAAAAATTTTTTTAAAGAATTTTTCCCAAATGTCAAAAAACGCATTTGGAGCCAATTGCGTATTCTTAGTAGCCCTGTAAAATATAATTGTTGACGCTTATCAATTTGACTAATAATGGTTATGACTGGTTTAAAGTTGAAACTTGATTGTGAACATAATTGAACCTCAAAAAATATCCATTTTTCCCCATCCAGGTATGACAAGGTTAATAAGGACTTGTTTCATTTCTTCCTGACCAGTTTTACCCCCAAGCATGAATACATAAATGATCCTGTGTATGTCACAGACTTTAATACTCATTCACATTCATGGCACGATGTTCATTGAATTTGAAAAAGCACTAAATTGAGTTGAGGTGAGCATTGTGCTATTCCAGTTGAACTGCCTACACCCCCTGATGGAAGACATATGCTTAATCTTCCACACACACAGGGAGTGTGAATTTCAAATAGGGTTACCTAAAATAGGTGCTTCTATTTGAAATCTCCACCTTCTGGGTGAGAGATTTTAAAGGTCATGTCTTCCATAAGGGGGTGTATGGATTTCATCTGGAATAGCCTAGAAGACATCATGGCAAGGAATAATCAAATGGGGTTACCTAAAATGAGTGCTTCCTTTTGAAATCTACACCCCCTGTGCGGGAGATTAAGGTCATGCATTGTCTTCCAAAAGGGGGTGTATGGATTTCAATTGGAATAGCATAGGAGACAAGACATGATGGCGAGGGAATAATCATACATGGATGTTCTTTTTTTTTCACTGTTTTATATAGGAACTGGTTTTCACCTCTGTCCCAGTTTATGATTTCCAATTAGACAATTCCCATGAAATTTATCTACAGGAATTGACCAGAATACTAAGTGTCACATATAATCTGCTTACGATATTAGTGATGCAGTGTAAAAATCTGCTTATAATTACAAATGCTACAATGTGAGTCATTATGACAAGCTGATGTTATCCCATGATGATGAAATTCATATTATTTTGTGTTCATGTACATTATAGCATGGATAAGTAGACAGAAGACAGATTAGGCCAAAAAAATATTTAAAAAAGATTGTTTGCTTGTCCTCTAGTACCGACCGACCCTAATCTGGAAAATATGGAACAAATTGTCTTTGTTTTACTGTACAAATGAATACCGACCCTAATTTTGGAAGTTTTTTTTTTTTCAACATTTTTGACATCCTGAAAAGTTTTTTTAGTTTCTACACACTTCTATTCTTAACTGTTTTAAAAACATGAATGGTATACAGTAGAGAAATATCCAAATTCACAACTATTTGGGCTATTTATTAAAAGCTAATTTTAGGCATTAGGCATACAGTCATGTTTTGGCTATGACCTTTAAAAAAACCTTTTTTTTTTTAAATCTCGACCGACCGACCCAATTATGAAAAAAGTTGTGGAGGACAAGCAAACATTCTTTTTTTTTTTTGCCTAAATATTGATCATGTTTGCATCACAAAACACTATCAAATTCAAATATAATAAAGAAGTGAAGAAAAAAGTGAGGATTTAATAATTCCTTAATTTCTTATGCCTCAAAATTGTGATGCACATATATGATTTTTAAACATTGTATTTTTCTATAACAGGTTGGATCCAGGGCTTTTTGCATGATTGTTTCTATTTTTTTCAGAGGATTTGGGGAACCTGTAGACTATGCATTAAAATATGTTATTATTAGTCATGATGAACCCATTTCGTTGAACTCAAAATTATACTGATGTTTATTAAAATTAAAGTATTCAATAGTAAAATGGTCATAAAGAGTTAAAAATATCAGACGATTAGTGACAATAAAAGTAATTGAATGCAACATTATCTTGCATAATTATAACGGCTCACTTTAATACTGAACAATTCTGATTTTGGAATCTACCAGTTTATTGATAGCGAACCCGAAATTTCGACTATGAACTTTGAATTGTAAGCAGAACTTTACCCCCTGGACTTTGCTCTCTAAAAACACACTGTCAAGCATACTTGTTTATCAGTCCATTAACCACAAGTACGCTAGATGTTTGATGAGAGATTAACTTTCAGCGTCAACACAAAAGCGCCGCTAATACCACAGGCAGTTGTTTACGGTGTAATGGCGCGGGCCCAGACGATTTAAACCATAGCGAGGTATGGGCGACCAATCACAAGGCAGATCCATTTAAAGATGCATTACATCATGCCCATTTTTAGTCTCCATAGAGTCCCGTGTTAAAAATCTTAACCGCAAGGCAATGTCAGTAGTCCACTTGGGAAGCTAACAAACAGAGGGAGTAGGGTGACTGATCAGATGTGAAAATCTATCAATTGTGCACACATTAATTAAATCAGAGTTTAAAGCTTAAATACAATATCCAGAGTATGCACAATGGGCAAGTGGACTACGGGGTAGTCTAGGGAACCTGTGGATTCATTTTTATGTTCTACATAGTTTTAAAGAAAACAAAATTTAAAACATTTTGACAAATTTACAATTATGTAAGCCATACAACTTCATCAGAAATGAATGAGAACTACACTGTCCTAGGAATTGATTAGAGCCAGTGGCGTGCGCAAGGGGGGGGGGGCACAGCCCCCACTTTGTTGGTCATTCGGGGAATCAATCATACGTCAACACCTTACACTCCTAATCAGACACCATTCGGGGAAACTGAACAACCTGCCCACCCACTTTCAAGTTTATTCGATATGCGTTAGAATCTGCACTGGGAAACACATTCTGTGCACTTTTTTTCTGGAATGGTACATGGGTGCAAACAAGAGCCCAAAATGCACCTTGTGGGAAAACAACACTGTGTTCAACGTACCTGATTTAGATGTCAGGGGAAACTTAATGTTTACAATGTTTTCTACAGTTTTTACAGTGTTCCCTAGAACAACGGTGAGCGACGCGGTGAGCATTTGCGTTTGATTTTGGAGGAAGAGCTGCGCGAGGGGGAAGGAAGAAAATAATAATCAGAATGATTCAGAAAGAGGAGAACGGACGGAGAGAGGAATAAAGGACTCTAAGTCTAAGAATTATTGTAAACTTTGCTTGATGGTGTGATTTCATAGTTTTACTAAGAAGAGAAGCCGGCAAGCACGTAACACATACCCACAAGTAGGGCACACAGGAACCAAGTATTTTGCTTATTGTTTAGAGGGCTCCCTTCAACTTAAAAGGAACTTTGCGACCACAGTAATGGCTTAACTGTGTAATCCCCATACGGAAATACAAACATTTGAAATTTGGACACCAGAAACTTGAGGATGAAGGCAAAAAAGTTCTGGTACTTTTTGAGTTATCAACTTATCATGCAGTGATAGTTAGATTTCATCAAATAAAATATCTTTTGTGTAAAATCGCTGTGGTGAAAAATTATATTACTTGCAAGTGATTGCAAGACATTGTCAACGACGGCCGCAGAAAAATGCAGAATTTGAAAACAGATATTTGCCCATAACTTCGTTAATTTTTTACCTACACTACAGGTATGGTTGACCCCTCATTTTTTAAGTTAAATAATTGCCTTTTTGGCGATCTTCTTTTAGTCTTTTAGACCACCCTCACTGTATAGGGACTAAATTAATTACTTTTGCACCAAGGTTTACTTTTGCATCAAGGTTTAACAGTTGCTAAAATTTTGCATGTGTGCATGTGGTAAATCGAGCACTGGTCTACATCTAAAGAAATACTGGACAGGACCAATTGGTATCGACGTCCAGATTCCGGTGGCATCACAAATGTCTAAAAACAACTCAACTTAGGGTGCATAATCCAAGGGTGTGTATAACAACAGTGGCTGGTGCAGAGTGGCTTAGTTTGATGAGGCTGGGTTTGAACCCACTAGCTCGCCTGTGAACTTTGGGTGCTCATAACTTTAAACGAAAAGCTGATATCTGAAATTTAGAGCCAGATTCTGATATGACATAAGGTTAGCTAGAATCCAACATTGCAGCTTTATCTGTTCGGAACAAGAAGTTATGAGCTACCGTACCCAAGTTGGTAAAATCACCAATGACACTTTCGCAAGTGCCAAAAAAGGGGGAGTCCGGGCCAAACTTCAAAAGGCCATTTCTCAAAAACGACATGGCCTATGAGGCCAATTTTTTGTATGGGTTCATTGTAGCCACAAAAGATTATTCTGATGAAATTTTCATCAAAATCTGAGAGGGTCACCTGGGGACCCCTGGGACCCTGCCAGCAAATTTATCAAAATATGTGCTGTATTTTTCTGAGAAAATGCTTTAATTTCACGAATTCTTTGCAACTTTCCACTCATCTGACCATCTCTTCATGTGACGGAAGTGATGCTGATTTTACGAAGGTATGTTTCTTGCATTTCCGATTATTTTTGAATTGTATTTTGAGACAAAAACTTAGTTAGCAGAAAAACCGTTTTCACTTGTTTTCAAAAAGTTGTTTTAACCTTGTTTTTTACCCCCCATAATTTCCCTCATTTATCGAAGCCCTGCCCTGCCCTCCTTCAAATACATTAAACCTTGACTCCGAAGTGTTTGGCAACTGTTTAACCTTGATGCAAAGGTAAATCTTGATGCAAAAGTAGTCCGAATAATCAGACCCAGAACAAAATATTAATTTCTGACATGATCCTGTTCTGGGTCTGAACTGTTTTCATTCGAAATCTTGATGGCAAATCGGACAAAAGAAGCACATGGTCCTACTTCAATTTAAACTTCACAGTTTTTTAATCCCCTATTCATGTTGCGTGAATCACTCTATTGTGGACCATCCTTTTGATACTTAAGTATTTGGACAAGTGGAACAGCTTTGACAGACCCTTTGTCTACCTCTCTGTAAACAAACGAGGGGGTCGAAATCGTCCTCCTCGCCGAATACGAAAGTCAGCATAATAGTAATGATGCAAAAGTAATATTTTAGTCCAGGGGCTATAGAATCCGATTCAGAAGTCAAATTTGTAGTTTTCGGAGGTTTGTCCCTTTTCAAATCGGTCAAAATACTACCATTTCTATAACTTCTCGACATGGGGCCTCCAGCCAACAACAAAAATAAAGACTCTCCTCTACATGTTCATGTGTTCAGCTTCACATAAAATGCAATTTTCGCCAAGTATTTAACCTTTATTTTACCGAAATTAGCTTGATTCGAGGTCAAAACAAAATGTAAACAGACTAAATCAGCTCTGCTACAAGTCTTCACTGCTCCACGGTCTATTGTGGGTTGAAAAGCGTAAGTGTATAGGCACTGTAGCCTGGGTCTTAGCTAGCCACCCGTCTGGCCGTCATTTCAGACGGGGAGTTTGCTCCTGGGACGGGCAAAATTAATGCCTTTGACAGATGGTATATTATAAATTTTATGTTTTGAGAAGCTAATTGACCTTTTAAGTAGACCAAATTTGTAGGAGAAGGCCATATCAGCACATATTTTAACTATTGAACCCCCAATAATGGGCTATAGATGTCTGATAAATGTTTCAAAGGTCAAATTAGGACAGGCAATTTTATCCAAATGACGGGCAACCCTCAATTTCTAGCTAAGACCCTGACTGTAGCGTCATGTAAAATAAATACCCGGATGGCCGGGGTCACCTATATCGAGGGTGGTCTAAAGGAAAAGATTGCCGTGTGCATGCTAGCCAGGCTCACATCACACACTATAGGTGGCGCTATTCGTCCATTGGGAAGTGGAATGTGCCTGTACGGTCCAAAAATGGCTTTACTGTGGGGCTCAATGGAAAAAATTACTAAAAATTAATTTTGACAACCAAAACCTAAGTGATGTTGACTTATGTTGGTACTGGCATAATAATGGATTCATAAGCTATCACATAGTGCAATCTATGTTCCACCAAGTGGACGCTTTCGTTAAAGCGCAAAAAGCAATTTGTGTGCAAATCAAGACCATCCAAAACAGCTTTCTTACAGTAAAGAATAGGAGGTCATCTGGGGTCACATACAGTAGTGTACATTGTACATGTGCCTGCTGTCACAATTTCACACACAAAATTTTGGACAATTTGGTGACACTATTTTTGCCTGTAACTTCAAAAGTATATGCACTAGAAACATGATTGACCCCTTATTGTTTAGGTAATTTGATTCTCTTTCAAATGAAAGAACTTTCAGCTAAAAATATTGAACTTCAAAATTTTATGAACATACCTATGCATGCATTGCAATGATGCATGCAGGGGTCGAAATACAAAATAAAACTTACATCATGATGATCATGATGATCATACATGCACAACTCTGATTTATTCCTAAAAATTGGCCGATTTTCACTAAATTTTACATGCACATGCAAAATTCTACATGCACAGAGTCAAAGTTACATCTGTGTATGTATGTATGTGGTATTTTGAACACTATGCAATGCATGATGTTTTGTACAATGTACATTGTGTATAAATGTAAAAATCAAAATGTATTAAAGCTTACTGAATTCAACAAGTAATTTGATAAATTTCTATACTCTAAGTCTAATCTCTAAACTTGTACTTACCAGAATAAGCAGCGAAGTTGATCCATCGGAATTCATGTTCTCATGTTTGTATTCTCGATGAAAATTGCACTGAAGAAGCTACGATATTTTTCAAGCGAATACAGAATCCCGAGTGTGGGGGTGAACGTGTGGCATCATGTCAAATCGATAACACCCCGCCATATGAGTTGAGCAATCCACTTAGCAACAAAGTCACGTGACTTTGTTTAGCCACCTCCATGGTTTAGCCCATACAAATTCCTAAAACGGCTATAAAAGCCTTGAATGAGTTCCGGAACGGGATCCGGAATAAGCGTTGTTTCCAGGTATCAAGCAAGTATTGAGAATACCTACTTTAATTCTTCTTTAAAATAGAGTTTCTTTGAGGTGTATTAAATATATGAAATGATGTTAGGTAAACATTTGGAGACATTCTAGAAACACTCCAAAAGTAGGTCAAGATCAAAGACACCGCTGTTGGCGAAAAAAAGTTCGATGACCTTGGATGGTCCTGAGATGGGGAAGCGGGGCTTCCAGCTTTATTTTGTACTTTTGTAATAGTGGCGGCGCTGAGGTGGGGGTGAGGGGGTCAAGTGGGTGCATCCCCCCCAAATATTTTTCTTGCCCCCCCCCCCACTTTTTAAGTAAATTTCCACTTTTTGTGCCAATTTGGCTCAAAATGTGTTGATTCCCCTGAAATTCATCCCCCATGCCCCCCGAAAATAATACCTGGCGCCGCCACTGGTAAGGGATTGTTTTGTAATTGATTTTCGGTAAATCCCAACCCTTTGCGAGTACACCTGAGAACTCGTCATTTTACGTCACGCCGACTTGCAATGCGCAGTAACGATGTTCGATAAACATCGGCGCAGAGTGGCGTGACGCAAAATGACGAGTTCTTAGGTGTACTCGCAAAGGGTTATGGGATTTACCGAAAAGGTCAATACCGGCGCGGGCTGATGCAACCACAAATCTTCTTGAAAAAATTGAGTTTATATGCTTTTCTATGGGGTTGACCCATAATTTTCAAGGGGGCCCTAAAATTTTTGAGATCTGAAAAGGGGGGGACGATTTTTTTTGCATCAGCCCCCCCCCCCAAGTGTTTGTGAACGGTCCTTAACGTCCATGGTTGCTCCTTGCGGAGACACATTTGGGCCTGATGGAACCAGGCTCTATAACAACATGCTCAAGCTGCCGGTAATGCCAGGCCAAAAAAGCCTCATCTATAGGGCCTATTAGGCCCCATAATAAGCATTCTGGCCTAAAGAAAAGACAATGGCGTAGTGACGGCCCGGTGGGGGCACTCCTTTGGAGGTGACGTGTATACATCTTCTTCTTCTTCTTCCAGTTGTAGTGAAGGCTTCTTGAAAAGAAGATTACTCACTGCAGAGTGGTGGGTGCGCAGACATATGACGCAGACAAGAGATCACAGGTGCAAAAATATGTACAGTGAAGTGCTGATTGAAAATTTGATGCTGTCTGCTATCTAGATGGAGCCGTCCCTCAATGCCATCTTGAAGGCATCGAGTGTTGGGAAGCCTCGGCTGCTGGATCCTTCTTTAAGGAATTCCAATCCCTACTTGTGCGTGGGAAGAAGGAACTGGGAGGAACACTTGCGAACTGCAATATGGAGTCCAGATACGGGAGTCATGACCTCTGGTATTAGATATGTTGCTTCAGTGATGTGATCTTTCCAACTGATGTCAACCAGATCAGAGTAAATCCTGCAGAGTATGGTTAGCCGGCTTTGGCGACGTCTACTTTGTAGAGAAGGCCACTGGAGCTCACTCAGCAGGGCACGGTAGTTTGATGTATATAGAATTGGTTTCATTATTAACTAAATGCAAGCTATAGATGGCGCTATTTATCCTAAATCATATTTCTTTATTTGCAAGGGGTAGGTGATTAATACTGCCATTAAAACAGCTGGAATAGGTGAAACAAGCAGCAAGGAAATTTTATAAAAGTATTTTATAAAACAATAACAGGAATTTTTGTATTAAAAGCTTGAAAGAGTAATTTCCAGTAACTAAATAGCGCCATCAATTTTGTCATTAATAGGTACATTTTTATATCCGAAAAAGCTATAAAAAATGCTATAAAAGTGAATACTTTTGTAAAAGAGGGGAAATTAAAGTTGAGAATGACTCAAAAGCATCTGCATACATTAGGATGATATCACATTTTAGCTGTTGAAGCCTAAAATTTGGTTGTACATGATGTTTTGTTTGAATAAATGATCCCATCAAACAACACTTGATCTGCGGTCGTAGGTGTTGGTAACGTATCTGGCACTGTTTCGCTGGACTTGTTCCACTTTCTTGATGTTTCTTTGTGTGTGTGGATCCCATATTGCAGCTGCATACTCAGCAGTGGGTCTTACATAAGTCGTGTATGTAGCCTCCTTAATCCTGCAACTGCTATGATAAAAGTTGCGCTGGAGGAAAGCACGGGTGGAATTTGCTTTTTTGGTGGTAATGTCTACATGGTCGTTGAAACTTAGCTTGTTGTCTATGTGGAGACCAAGATATTTGGCAGATGACACTTCATCAAGAGTGATACCATGGATGCTGTAGGAGAAGGTGATTGGTTGTCGCTTCTGGCATGAAATTGCATGAGCCATGTGTTTTCCCACTTTTCCAAAGCATTGAGATCTTCTTCCAGTAAGGAAGCATCATGATGGGATGATATCCTCTTGTACAGTGCAGTGTCATCGGCAAACAGGCGTGTTGTTGAGCTCTTTACGCAGTCTGGGAGGTCATTGATGAATGTCAAGAAGAGCAACGGTCCCAGGACGCTGCCTTGTGGTACGCCTGAAGACACGTTGGCTTGGGTGCTGATTTGACCATCTACCAGGACTTGTTGTGTACGGTGGCTGAGGAAGTCCGTAACCCATCGAAGAGTACTAGGTCCATGTATGCCGTATAGTGTTGGAGCTTGTGCAGGAGAAGCTTATGTGAAACCTTATCAAAGGCTTTAGCAAAGTCTAGCAATATCATGCCAGTTTGCCCTTTATCTTCAATCCCCTTGGCCAGATCGTCAATGGTCAGGATTAGCTGTGTGTCGCATGATCGTCTCTTTCTGAATCCTCCATGCTGTGCATCGGACAGGATCTTCTGTTCAGACAGATGGTTGATAATTGCACTATGGACCACGTGCTCGCATAGTTTACACAATATGGCGGTGAGAGATATTGGTCTATAATTTGCTGGTGACGATCGGCTGCCCTTCTTGAATATGGGAACTACCAGTGCTTTCTTCCACGAAGATGGAACAGATCCTTGGTCGAGGGATGCTTGGTAGAGGAGGCTGATGGCTGGAGCAATCTCTTCCGCAGTTTCCTTTAGAAGTCTGGCAGGCACACCGTCAGGACCAGAAGCCTTGTATGGATTAAGGTTCTTCAGTAGTTTGACAATGCCGTGATTGGTGATCTGGATACCATTCATTGGTGGATGAGTGCTGGGTCCTTGGTGAAAACTGATGCAAATTGGCGATTCAGCAGATTGGCCTTGGTCTTTGGGTCACTGAAGGGATGATTACCTTCCTTTAAAGGAGCAATACCAGTTTGATCGCATCGCTTGGCTTTGACAATGGCCCCCAGTATTCTACTTGCACCAGGTTCGCTGCATATTATATCAGTAAGATACCTGTTGTAGGCCTGACGACAGGTAATTTGGCTCTGCTTCTTCAAACACCTAAATCTCTTCCAATCACGATCTCTGTTTGTCTTTCTAGCTTTCTTGAAAGCCCTTGCTTTCCTTCGACAGATCCGTTTGGTAGAAGTGTTAAACATGTAAGGCTTTTAAAGACCACCCTTTTCAGCATCGCTCTCACCCATAGACCCCCTGTTTTTTCAGTTCAATCTGTCATCCAAAGATCCTTATTTTTATATTAGAACAGCAACTTTCATTCCATTTGAAACCATTGAGATCTAGAAATTCAATGTTTTTGAGGCTTCTTTAGGACGTACCGGATCCTATTAAAACTTTAATAAAAACTCATATTTTCACCCTATGCTCCTGTTACTGCAATCGTATGACTTTGAAATAATTCATAGGCCAGGTAGTACTATTCAAAATGCCGATGCTTTAAGTAGAATACATCAAAATGTATCATTAAGTTCTAGCCAAATTCCTATTGAATTGCCAAGTAATCATAGCAAAGTAGATGTCAAGTCAGGTCAAAGTAAGGATTGGATTCCTTTAAATTGGATTCCATTTGGGTTTGGTTCACTAGATGATGATATTTTTCCTAGCCATACAAAACCAAATGTCAGTACAATTCGTAATCTTAGGTTTCAACAAGGTAAAAGGTTTTAAGTGAAGGAAATGAGGACAATTTTGAAACTTATATACCCCACATTCATGACAGTGTTAATTTGTCTGATTTTAAGCAGGAACAAAGAAAAGACTCCTTTGCAGCCAAGATGATCAGATACCTTGAGATAGGCGATCTCCCAGATGACAACAAAGAAGCTCGTAATATACTGCTAGAGTCTGAACATTATTTCTTACATGAAGGTGGGTTATTTCATATCTGGTCCACTCCAGCAAAATGTCATTTCCCTGAAAGGACCACTGTCATGCGTTTCATGTGCTAGTAGAAAAACACCTAAGCATAAAGTAATTGCTCCGTTAATGACCATGGAAGTTCCTGGACCATTTGAGAGAGTAAGTGTCGATATTTTAGGTCCACTTCCTATATCTACTTCAGGCAGTAGATACGTCTTGTGTTTCACGGATCACTGCACAAGATGGCCAATTTTGGTCCCAATAAAAATATGGATGCTAGTACTGTAGCTCACTGTTTTTACAAAGAGGTGATATGTAATCATGGTTGTCCAAGGTTTCTTCTAAGTGACAGAGGCACAAATTTCCTGTCAAAGCTGATGCTCGAAGTTTGTCGTATCATGACAACAAATAAACTCAACACCAGTTCATATCATCCTCAGTGTAACGCAGTACAAGAACGTTTTAATGCTGTTATACTAGACACTATTTCTCATTGTGTCAATAAGTTTCAAACAGATTGGGATGACTACCTGCCATCAATCCAGTTTGCGTACACACAGAACCAGTTCTACTGACAACAGCGTAGGATTCGGCCCCTTTTTCTTACTCAGAGAAGCAGTCTTACCAATGGATGTGGCCTTACTGGAGCCAGAACGTTTAACAGATAGAACTGTGAGAGAACACATCAAGCAACTGGCAGCTGGAAACGACTAGGGAAATTTCCAAGCATCATCTACAGCAAAATCAACAGACCATGAAAAAGCGATATGATCAAAACGCCACTGATGTCCAATATCAGGTAGGAGACAGTGTGTTCATATATTTCCCAGTAACACAACCAGGATTGTCCAAGAAACTGTGCAAACATTGGTGCGGCCCATACTTGATTATAAAACAATCAAGTCCGGTGAATTTCATGGTTAGAAATCTTGAGAACAATAAACTCTTGAAGGCGCCTATACATGCAAATAGAATGAAATTTGCATATAACAGGTATGTTCGCCCTGCAAATAATGAACTTCCTGTAGACCCTCAAGCTCAAGCACATGTAGCAGTATTGGATGACACAGATCTTCCAAAAGACTCATTTGAGCCCTTACTGGCTAAACTGTCAAAGATTCAGTTAGTTTACCTGTGCCGGGATTACCTGCACATAAGAAACAAACTGACAAACTGTATGCAGTAGAAAAAGTCATCAGAGGAAAATTCGTCAACGGTAAACTGCATTACCTGATTAAGTGGCAGAACTTTTCAAGCAAGTCTAATTCATGGGAACCTGAAGACCATCTTACTGATGCCACTCTGGACTTTTTGAAGACAAATCCTGTCAGGATAGCAGGAAAAGTGAAAAAATTTAAAAATCAAGAAAATATTTGACTCAAGAAAATGTATGTTTCTGAAATTGATGTTATATTGTATTATGTATTGTAAATCATGTTATTGCAAGCTTGCTAATCAATTGTTTGTTTTGTTCTCTATTGAGTTTTATACAGAATGGAATTCAGAGGGATCACTCCCCATGACCTTAGGATCTTCGGCTATCTTTTAGAATACCCTACCATTTTTTACATTCACAGTGTATGTGTATGGGTCGTTCATAAAAGACCCCCATTGAAAACCTGCAGTGGTAGGGTATTCTAAAAGAAATCCGGATCTTCTAGTTCTTCCATCTTTACTGGACTTGACGACAGCTACTTGTTCGGTTAGCGGAGTATGCATATCCGCGCGGGATGCATGACTCTGTGGAAGGAGAACGGCGACTCTGGTTGCGCGCATTTTGTTATCAAAATTACTAGAGGCCCGTACTCCGGAAGCAAGAGTACCGCTGTTAGGAACGTAAGGTCTTGGCAATTCAAACTCAATAGGAATTATTAATTAAGTAAGTTTCATAAATGATGTAAATTAAAAAGTAAGTGTAGTGTAAAAGACGACTAAGCCAGTTGGCAAAGACTGCCCCGCCCCTTGTTGGGTCAGTTGATTGCAAGCTGGCTGGTTGACAACACGTCTTTAATTAGTGAGTACATTTTATACATAATCAATTTGATTTGTAGTAACTTGAAATAAGAATTAAATATATTGCAAAGAAATTAATTTATTGGTTTCAGCTAGTTATTTTGTGTTTGATCTCGGTTTCCTCTTTTGGCGTTTAACGTCATAATACTCCCTACTTTAGGTCCAAATGGTCCATCTCTCACCCGATGGCCCTGACATGATATTTTGTACATTTTGCTCTCACCGAATGCCAAAAATCATGCTCTCACCCAAAATTACCAATTTTGCTCCCCTTACTGTGAAAGTGATGTAATCTAATTTCAACCCAACTTGCTCAACCCAAAGCTTTGTGAGAAAGGCGCAGAATTGGTTGTTTTGGTAGATTTCCCATACTTAATGTACATTTGTCATGTTTGTATAGGGAAATTTTACATTTTGCCATTAAATTGCACAAATAACATAAATAGCTAGAAGTATATGCAATTGACAAGGGTTAAGGGCTTTAACGTACCGGCTATATTTTCATCATTGCTTTTATATAAATTTCACAAATTTGCAACACCTGTGGCTATTTCTACAATTTGTAAAAATTGCTTGGAAATATTAGTAAGTTTAGATTTTGCAATACAGTGGCCGAAGAGGGAAAATGGCAAACTGAGTTATTACTTAAAAGATGGGTGATCTGAACGACAGCCTCCCCTCATCCCCCCTTTTTTCCTATCAAAATGGAGATTTTGGCAGCAGAAGAACGCTCGTATTTTTCTTATCATCCCAGTGAACTTTTAGGCCTAAATTATATTCCGTTTAGATGTTATCAATGAACTGAAAAGTGATAGCCTCATTCCCATTTTTGTGGTATACCATTGTGACATGCGCGTATTTGGGGGGGGGGGGGCGCCAGCCCCCGGGGTCAAAGCAGGGGGCGGCAAAATCGAAGGGGCGGCGGGAAGGTGAAGGGGCGGCAAAAAGAGGGGCGGCGGAAGAAGAATGGGTGGCAAAAAGGATTAGTAAAGAAAAAAGGGCGGAAAATGTGAAAAAAATTGTACTACACATCAAAATGTGTTGCTTTTGGGGCAGTAGCGCCTATAAATCCTCTTTTTTTTTTTTTTTTTTTCGTCACTTTTTCAAACGACCGTAAAAAAATTGGGGCAACCTTTTCGGGTTGTTGAGGAAGGGGCGGCAAAATTGGCTTTTCTTCAGCCCCCCGGGGAAGGGGCGGCCACGGTACGCCACTGTGTGAAACACAATTCTATAGGCCTACTTGTAACATTAAAACGGCTAGTACAATTTACCTTGGGAATTGGATTATTTTGATACAGGCCTCAATGTGAGGTACAAAATACAATACGAAATTATTTGACCACTTATTCTTGCACATGTGGAACAGTATAAAAGCATGTTGACAACACCAGTCTGTGATATTTCTTGTAAGCACTGAATGCACAGAGGCGCTAGCAGATACGAGCACAAGGAACACACAGCTTTCCAGAGGAAACAGCAACAAATGATACGGAGCTATACGGCGCGGTGGGACATTACACATTCTATAATATTTTTTTTCCTGCTGCATTTCGTTTTCCATTTCATACAAACCCAATCCATACAGGCAGAAGATGTACTTATCCATACACACACAGTTCTACAGAACTCCGTATGGAGGCCTACAGAAGACGTAAGCAAATTACTATTACAGTGCCGCCGACAAGGGGGTGCGTTACCCCCGGAGGCCCGGGGTCCTAGGGGGCGCCCGTAAAAATACAGAAAACATACCTTAAAGCCATATTATAACATTTCTGTAAAAATAGATTAGTATTTATTTTCCATAAAATGTTAGCTTTTACTGTCAAATATGTCCCCTTTCAATTTTGAGCCGAACAAGTGAGGTAAAGCATATAGAAAATTGGAATTTACTACTGGCGCCCATGCGTGTTACTCCCGCGGTTGTATATACGATCCTCCGAGGTATGTGTGTGTGTGTGGGTGTATGTGTATCCCGCACGCCGTGTACGTACTGTGCATACGTGTTCGACTAATATTTCCATCGTAATAATAAAACGCCGGTTCCACAGCACCTAAAGTCTTGATTTTTGCAGAGTATCTTTATTGACTAAAGTACATTACAATCGTGTAAAAGCCCGAATTTAACAGTTTTTTGAGGGCGTTCTCCTCAGCAAATGTTATAATATGGCTTTAATCCCATAAAAACAAAGAAAAGAGACCTCGGGGTTCATTTTACCCTCGGGCCCGTAATGGCTCTCGGAGGCACTGCTACTTTAATATCAATAGGCCTACCCAGACCTACAGAAGACGTAAGCTTCTACTTCATCAATACTCAGATCTGCTTAAGGAAGGGGTATGAACGTTTGGACAGTATTTATTGTGGGACATTAGAGCACATCAGACATATCGAATTGCATTCTGAATACGAAGAATGTCCTTCTGATATCAAATAATTTTGATTTTTGAAATTCGCAATGTAATACACATTTTATGGCAAATCATTAAAATTTATATTTTTGATATTTAACAGTACTTGAAGTAAACTTTATAAATCTGATGATTTATACTTAAAGTGTATGTAGGTGGAATGAAAAACCGACGATCAATTGAAAATTGATAACCTTTCGTATTGAAGATATGGATTTTTAAAAAAAACACCAAAAAAATAGGTCTTTTTGGGGGAAAAATCCATATCTTCAATATAAAAGGTCAAACTTTTCAATTGATCGTCGGCTTTTCCTCCCAGCTACATACATTTTAAGAATATATCATTAGATTTATAAAATTTATTTCGAGGACTGTTATATATCAAAAATTTGATAAATATCAAATTTTAATGATTTGTCATAAAATTTGTATTATATCGTGAATTTCAAAAATGAAAATTATTTGATATCAGAAAGACATGCTTCGTATTCAGAATGCAATTCGATACGTCTGAGGTGCTCTCATGTCCCACAAAAATACTGTCGAAACGCCATAAACGCTCATTCTAGATCCCTTAAGATGTAAAGCAATTTACTACTTCATCAATACACAGACCTACAGAAGACGTAAGCAAGTAATACTACCAATATACAGAAGACGAAGCAATGTACTACTTCATCAATACACAGATCTACAGAAGATCTAGGGCCTACATTAATTTTTTTAAACCAGGGGCGGCAGAACGATTTTGAAAGTGGGGGGGGCAGTCAGGGTGATGTAAAAATCAAAATAATGACCGCTTTGCGGCCATCGCGTCGCGCTTGCGCGATGCAGGGGGTGTACGAGGGGGATGTGCCCCCTGAGAAGTGAGAAAATTTTGCAAAGTGAAGTCCCAATTGAAACCATTTTATGGACTATTTTGGTACTATTATTGTGTATAATTTGAGTTTGAAAAAGCCAAAAATTGGTGAAATGAAGCTATTAAAGCCATTCGTGGACAAGTTCTCACTATTATTAACTGTATAAATTATTACTGTCAGTAAATATTAAGTGTTGGGTGTCCAAAGCAGAAAAAAAAGGGCGAAAGCAAGGGGGTGTCTGAGACGGGATGCGCCCCTCTGAAGTGAGAAACTTTTGCAAACTGAAGGCCCAATTCTGGCATTATTATTGTGAACAATTTTAGTTTGAAAAAAAAAACCCGAAAATGGGTCAAATGAAGGCCCAAATTGAAGCCATTCGTGGATAAGTTTTCACTATTATTGTATAAATTATTTTGTCATTTTTTAACAATAAGAAAAAAAAAATGCATGTTCAGGTTCTTGTTTAATATAAGTAGTTTGATGTTTCTTAATTTTAATGTGTTACCCTGCGATGTGTTCTGATAGAAGCCAAACATAGCCTAGTTCACCCTTTTTTATTTTGCCATTAAACATGTTAAACTTTGATACCCTAATCAAGTATTTTTCGTGGAAAATTATACCCTTTTTCCTGATTTTTGGCGTTTTTGACACCCTAAACAGGTACAGCGTTGTACTTGCCCAATGCTGAAAAAACAGCCCTTTTTACTTGTTTTTGTACCCGAGCATATTGTCCACCTTGAAATCTATAAGTGCCCCCCCCCCCGTTCTACTTCATCAATACACATATACATTTTTTTTTGTACAGTAGACGTATGCAATGTAGGGCCCTACAACTTCATCAATATGCCTACACAGATCTACAGAAGACGTAAGCAATGCACTGATTATTGTTAAAACACAGATCTAAATAAAGAAAACATAAGCAATGTACTTCATCAATACACATATCTAAAGACGTAAACGCAATGTACTACTTCATCAATACACATATCTACATTAGAAGTGTTGTAACGCGGCTGGGCCGCGGTGGTGAATACTGAGAATCCGGAACCTGGAACGACTGGACAAAAAGACAAACTTTACGAAATGCCATCTAAAATGGTGAACTATTCTTATTGACCGAATTTCACTGGTTCTTAAAAATATTACTCATGGCGGGAGCTTTCGACTGATGCCAGCTTGTCTATCAGTTTGGCAATTGAGCAATTTAGGCCAATCAGAAGTCAAATTTCTTTGTGATATAAAAATCAATAAATAAAATCCAAAAATAATAGGCAAGTTCAGCTATTTAATTAATTTTGAAGTCACTGGCAGATTTTCCACGTACTTTCCTTGATTCTGAAGTATAGAACTGCACAATTGATAGAATAAACAGGAAGTTCCTTTTTTTATTTATAAAACGACGAGTGTGCCTTTAATCCATAACACCTAAATTCAGAGCCACCATCTGCATGGCATGCATGCACATCATAATGCAAGGCTAAGCTTAGCCTTTCTTGAAGACTAGGAACTTCCCCTTTTATATTCTATCGTAATTAAAGATGATTAAAATGAAGCTTTATCAGTCACGTTGAACCATGATATCCAAGAGAAGTAGAAGGCCCAAGAGCCTAGGTAAGCTTAAACTTTCCAGGCCACCTACAGGCGCTAAAAGTCGCAAGGCAGCAGCCTAGGCCACCTAAGCTTACCGATTTATGACGATTTGTGACTGTAAAGATGCTGAAAATGGTGCAGTTCTATAGGCCTATCTTCGAGGGAGACAATTTAAGCATTCATGGGAACCAAAAATTATTAAACTACAAAGCGGAGAAAGCTAGGCTAGCCTTGAAAAAGGCTCGATGATGACAACCCACTTTACACTGCTGACATGGCTGCATGTCGTCTGCTACATTTTGACCATCATTTTTGGCTGAAAGTTCCCACAGGCCGTTGCAACTCGTATACTAGCGCAATACAAAAAGGTGGCGACACCGTCGGCTTCCCCTGTGTATTACCCTGCACTAACATGGCGTCCAATGGCGTCTCCCGGGCGGGGCCATTTTGGAAAAGTAAAGAAAAATGCTGCTGCCACCTACGGCCTACTGCGTAGTGCTGTGGAGACTTACGTTAACATGACGTCACGAATATGCTAATTAAAGAAAAATGCTGCTGCCATCTACGTCCACATGTTGCAAGCGTGACGATCGCTGTTTCGCTGACCTCACATCGATGATCGGAGTTGCAAGTCCATCGCACTACGTGCTCTATATTACGTCCATGGTTCCCATAAATTGCATTAAATGTCTTCCACATCGAAGCTGAAGTTTACTGAACCAATGTCAAGGAAAGCGAGGCTACGGCAGTGAGTGGCAATCACTTCCAATGCTCGATGAGTCTCATTTCAAATCTGCTGTGACAGAGCTGACCAGGGGCATGACTGCCCCCCTGGCAGCGTCAAACCAAAAAGTGAGCAATTTTGGCGAGCAGCCGCTTTTTATAGCGAGCAATTTATCGCAAAAACACGCACAAAACGAGAGTTGAGTGAGCAGAAAAATCACTTTCCTTGCTCGCGAGCAATTTATCGTCTTTTCTCGTGAGCAAGAAAACAGCACATTCTGCTCACGAGAACTCACTCACCGAAAAGGTTTCTGAATGACTGAAAAACATGAAAAACGAACGCGGCACAAACCCAGACAAGCGAGAAACCGACCATAGACATCCCCAGACGGGGTCGATCTCCAGAATAAAAGCGAGTTGCCAGGGCCGCAAATTTGACAGAATCTTTACTAGATTCAGGGGGGGTGGGACGTTGAGGTTTCGATACTAGATTTGGGGTTTTGAGGTTGCAAATGGCGCGAAACTTTGTGTTAAAACCAATGGTGGCATATCCGCTAAGATCGATTACGTTGCCCAATTTCCGTCATCAATATCATTTAAACTACCGAACGCACCTCCGCAAGTTTTGGAATGTAGCAAGAAAACGTTATTTTGAGCAACTTTTTCCAGCCCACCTCAGAGGTGGGATGGAGAAATTTTGAGAAAAAAGCATTTGAAATTTGAGTTTTCGCGGGGTTTGGGGGGATGTTTAGTTTAAAATTGGCCGTTGCATTAATCTCTTCAACAGACTCAAAGCAGTCGGTCGTGTGGGAAGAGGTTATAGTAGCGTACTGGATGTACTGTTTCATAGTTGGACAAGTACATTGTAGCTCGTCGCCGATTATTTCCTGGTGATACCGTACGAAGCATCTGCATCTGCATGGTATGAGAAGTCAGCTCTTCTGTTTATACAACAAGAATAGCTCTGTTTACAAACGTGATGACAACCTGAGCATATTATACTTGATGGTGAGTGTGCGGAGTATTAAATTGGTATAGTAATTTCACACTGAGTCGCTTTCTCGAGCTCACTGTTTTCGTAGGGTCCCGGGGTAGGGTAGACTCGCTGAGTCTCATGGACGCCGTTCCTATGTCCATCAGACTCGTATTTCCCATTTTGGATGTCAATGGGAAATACACACTTAACGATTTGCGCCGGTTAGAAACTTGAAAAAAATCTTTAAAATTTCATCAATGTATATAAAAGTGGTACCAACCGTATTGTGCTTGCTAATTTAAGACTCGGTTTAAACAACATTAACGATCGAAAGCATTTTAGTGTCCAAAAAGGCAAAATTATCGTCAAAGTTCTGCCGAAATCGGCACCCTTGCGAAGGGTTCAGAATTCGAATCGGGAACGAAAATATCCGATATTTGCGATCAAAAACACAAAATTACAACTTTAAACATACTATTGGCAAAAGACATTATTACCAAACAATACAGAATAGAAAATTTGACATCATTTTCTCAAAATATTGAAAAAATTTGCTCACTAGACATCGAAAAAGTACGCAATCCAATTCCCGTTCAAACGCGTGGGAAACTGAAAGTGCGATAATCGTGACTAGGGTAGGGTCACGGACACTGCCACTGCACTGACATGACTGATGCAGAAAGCTTATAATTTATATTGCGAGCGACACTGATCAGTGCATGATGTGTCTCTATTCCACAATAATTATCCATCTCATGATCTATTCAATAATTATAAACTGTCACTGTAAACTGTGTAACCCTGACCATGCTGACCCTGGCCATGGTAATTGCCGTAATTGTAATTTCACTAAACTTTTAACCCTTGACGTAACTCATTACCGTTCGACGCGTTCACGTTCGTAAAGTTACGAATACCCAATACTAGATGTAACTTAAGGGTACTGTTCGTAAGCAAGTTTAGTGAAATGCAACTTACGACTCGTCACAAGTTACGATTGAGTGAAATGGACACCTTGATCAAACTGTAACCCTGGGGCTGGGCGCTGGGGGGCACTTAACACAAATGACCATACAAGTATGTTCCCCGGAAAGACCCCCATTTTGAATTTTGCAGCTCTGAAAGACCCCTATAAGTGACCAAACTAGAGCTCTGAAAGACCCATGATTTTGATCATTTCAGCTCTAGAAGGTTTTGTCAGGCAATTTTCAGCCAGAAAGCAAAGAAAGACCCTTGATTTTGACTGTTCGCAGCTCGAAAGTCCCCATTTTGCTTGTTTGCAGCTCCAAAAGACCCCATTTTACCGGGCAGCTCCCAAAGACCCACCACCTCAAAATTCGGGGAACATACCCACCAAATTTTGTTGATGTGCCCCCTCGGCCGTCAGATACCCTGCCTATCCCCTGCTAACTAGTGATCTGGACATATGCTGGACAGGGACTCAAATTCTCCCACTATAGCCAATTGGCTTCCTCGGAAGAGGAACGTCAGTACTTAACGCTTTAATGTCTTTTGCAATTGTAGTAGGCCTACATACCTTCAGGGGGGGGGGCATTTTTGAATGCCGAGCCCTGACCATGTCTCGCCCCATACAACATGGAATTTCTCCAGTCGCTGTCCATCGACTTCCAACATGTGATTGTCTTGGTGCCTAGCAGGAAGTTGCAGAATTGCCTGGCTGTCCTGCCTACTGCCAATATGAACTTTTTATCTCAAGATAATTGTCTCAGGATGATGGATTATCTCAGAATAATTGATTATCTCAGGATAATTGATTATTTCAATTAATATTGCAAACAGGGACATTGACAGGACAGGACTTGAGATAATTGTTGAGATAATTTGAGAAAATACATTATCTCAAGATGTTTTATCTGGAGATGATAAATTATCTTGATAGTAAATAATAAATTATCTGGAGATCATTATCTTGAGATAATCAATTATCTTCAGATGATCAATTACCCTGAGATAATAAATTACCTTGAGACAATTATCTCAAGATAATAATATATGGAAATAATAAATTATCTCAAGATAAATATCTCCATAATCTTTTTGTCCAGAGATAAATCCCGGGACGATAAATATCTTGAGATAATAAATAATCTTGTCATGATAATAAATTATCTCGAAAAAATACATTATCTCAAGATGTTATTTATTTGGAGATCATAAATTATCTTGATAGTAAATTATCTTGATAATCTCTAGATGATTTATTTTCCCTGAGATAATCAATTATCCTGAGATAATCAATTATCCCAAGATAATTAATCATTCTGAGATAATCCATTAACCTGAGACAATTATCTTTAGATAATTGATAAGTCACTCGAAAAAATACATTATCTCTAAATCTTTTTTATCTGGAGATCAATATGTTGAGATAATCTTGAGATAAATTATCTTGAAATAATAAGTTATAAGATGACTTATCTCAAAATAATTTATTATTTCAAGACTCTAATTTGTTATCTTTTATCTGGAAATAAGTGTCTCAAGAAATTATCTCGAGATAAGTTTTATTAATAAATCTCAAGATAACAAATTATCTCAAGAGAATACATCATCTCAAAACCTTTTTTCTGGAACTAATAAATTCTATAAAGTAATCTCAAGATAAATATGTGGTGATGATAAATAGCTCTTATGATAAATTATCTCAATATATATTTTGAAGTTAAATATATGGAGATAATAGTAATAATGTCAAGATGATAATGTATTATTTCAACTTAATTGATCATCCAGAGGCTATTTAAAGCAAGTGCATGTAAAAAGCTTTTCTTTTTAATTTTTTATGTCATGTAAAATTATTGTTATTATTGTCTTCTGTTTTTTACAGGAAGTATGCATGATGGATGGTTTGGAAAATGGACCTTGTGATGGCTATACCATGGACGTAGGAAACCATTGATTTTTGAATCAACAGCGGGAACTATAATTCTTGGTGGTTATTCAATGGAGCTCAATGGATTTTTCAACCTACGGATTTGTCGCAAACTTCTCACATAGCACTATAACATGATTAGTCGTTTGGATTTAAGTACCAGCAGTTGGGGAAAAAAATCAGCATAGTTGAATGAAATACTTAATTGTTAGCATTATGTCAAAGTCTGGCTAACTTTGCGACTAATTTATGAGACATTGCACTGTTTCACTGTTTGATGAACTCCAATAATAAACTAAAGGTTAGATCTGCACAATAATTATTTGTGAACAAAAATATTTACGGAAATGATTGTGCTCCTGGAGAACAAAACTATGGTAAAGAGCTCCAGAATTACTCCAATAATTACATAAACAACTGAATAATGCACTAACTGCCTGCCAAGATTATAATACAGGACATTGATATGATAGGGTCTTTGAAAGAGCTGTGCAGTCAGAAAATTTAATATATAATGGCACAACAAAAATGATCAGAATAGAGTATGATGTTATGTGGTATTAAGGGGTACTACATGTACACTCTCGATAAATTGTGTCTATTTTTGCATTTTTCTCCAAACTAATAACACAGTGATAACAAAAGTTATGTATATTATAGGGCAAGGAATCCAATTACTACACTGGAATTTCAGTGACCCAAGACAAGCGGTTTGTTATTTATGATAAGAAATAAGGTACCACTAATATGATGTTCCTATCATATACTAAACCGCTTGTCTTGAGTCACTGAAATTTCAGTGTAGTAATTGGATTCCTTGCCCCAATAATATACATAACTTTTGTTACCAGTGTGTTATTATTTTTGAGAAAATGCAAAAATAGTCACAATTTACCACATGGGTGTAGTACCCCTTAAAGCATCTGCCAATTTTTGTTTGTTTTTTTAATTTTGAAAATTGACCCATATGGTCTGGATAACAAAGTGTATAATTTCTTGCATTCACAGCAGTTCCGATTATTACAACATATGGGTCAAAATATTTTTGCAAGCTATAAAATTTACCATTCTGAAATTAAAGAGGAAACCCAGCCAGAGCAGTTCTTCTGGGATAAACCAAACCTGCCTGGTTATCAAATTAGTTAGTGACAATTTACAAGTGACTTAACTAATGCATATTTATACTATGCCAGGGTCATTTGTTTGGCAATAAAGACATTTCACTCCCTGGAGGTTTGATTCACCCCGGAAGAAATACTCTGGGGGGCTTCCTCTTTATAGGTGATCAGATACTACACCCCTGATAATTTCTGTGACTAATTTTGCATTTTTCTCAAAAAATAACTACACACTGGTAATAAAAGTTATGTATATTATAGAGGCAAGGAATCCAATTACTTCACTGCAATTTCAGTGATTCAAGACAGGTGGTTCATTATATAAATGGGGTACATTCTAGCGGTACCTCTTTTCTTATCATAAATAACGTACCACTTGTCTTGAGTCACTGAAATTCCAGTATAGTATCTGGATTCCTTGCCCCTATAATATACATTTACTTTTGTTACCAGTGTATTATTATTTATAGTCACAAATTTATCAAGGGGTGTAGTACCACCAGCAAAAATAAAAACCTAGTAAAAATTTCCAGCTATGCAGTAATGGTGATGGTGCTCTTGGAGCATATGATCACAGTGAATCCATGTTGCAACCATGTAGCATCATAGGGCACGGGGCACATGCCCCCCAATCGATTGCAAAGTTTAGAAAATCCAATTGGAAAATTGCCGGAAAATGGATTGTGCCCCCTCAATCAGCAGCCCTCGAATTAACCCACGGCACCCACGGCATTTTGCTGTGGGTGTCCATCCCCACTGCCATAATGCCCTCATAATATATCCTTTACCCAAGGCAGTCACTTGCCGTGCCCTCTAATGAAGTTGCCGTCGGTGCCCTGGCCCTGCCCTGCCCCTTCATAATAAAATCATCTATCTATGCTTGTGTGTGTTTTCTTCACTTTTGAGAAAATGCTTTGGCACCTTTCTCAAATTTTCAACAGTTGCCATGATGCCCTCTTGAAATATTACAAACTGCTGTGCTGCCATGCCTAAAAAAGTTGATGTGCCCCTTCAGATCCTTAATTCGAGGCCTGTCAATCAGATACAGATGCTTTAATTACCCCCCCATATGATGACCTATGCTATGCCACTGATTACTTCTATTTGATCATTGATGGTGCGTAACATTTAACCTTGGTCCTTTTTGGCTCAAACACATAAAACTGGAATGAAAGCCCCAAGTAGATCAAATTATGCATCTCTTGACTGGAATTTTCAAATTTCGCAAGGTTGTCAACCAACCATACATGTACTTCCATACATCAATAATCAGCAAAGAAAAAAATGGCAAACCATCTTCTCTGCAACTGAACTATGCGGAGTCTGATACCATTTTTTATTTGATATTTACCCATCTTACATGTATTTCTATTCCTACTCAAATGCAACACTGAAATAAATTCAAGCAAAGCAAATGATTATGCTTTTAATTTATTATTCTTTTCATTTTTACACATACAAAGTCATGATTGTTAACATCATCTGCCAGTGATTGTGTTAAAAGTTACCAAATTTGCCTTCAATAATGTAAAGTAAATCTTCAGATACCATGTAAAGAGGTTTAATAAAATGTTATTTTTATATAGCATGGTTCTACTAAGTCTTGAGATTGTAGTCATTCTTCTCTCATCTTTAATGTCCATTTGCATTTTTTCCCAATTTTTTTGGCAATAGCTTGTGTTCATAATTCAAAATCTTCATTTCATGAAGAACTAGCTCAGTTTGCTGATCGCAAGGCCATATATTGCCACATGACTGAGTTAGCTGGGAGTGTTTCAAAATACTTGCATTTCCCTGACAATAATGATATAAAATTGATGGTTTGAACCCAATACATAAATTTATTGGTCGAGCTATGAGTTTTAAAATATTGGACAAGACGAATATTCCAATATTTTTTAACTCATAGCAAGACCAATAAATTTGTATTGGGTGAAAAAACATCCAATTTTATCATTATGTTTTCAGAATCCTTTTTGGTCAAAAACAAGACTTTTGGAAAACAATTTTTTGGGGAAAAGTGAGCCTATCCAACACAGTCCAAGTTTTGAGTCCAAGTGTTGATTATATTGGACTCTTTAACTCTGTACAAAGTATAGGAAGGAAGATTCTGAGAACATAATACAGGGTGTCCCAGAATGATTTATACCGTGTTTGAACAAAATATCAAAAATATAATAGTCAACGGTATATCTAATTTTAATACGTGCAATACAATGCCACACATGTCTCCTACTTATTCTGTGACTTTCATGGAAATAGCTTGATTCGTTTTGACGTGACATTAATATTACTGAAAATGGACGAAAACTGCATGCGTGTAATTTACAGTGCAAATGCATCATAACACTTGGATCCTTTATCACCATCGTCCAGCCGCACTGTGCAATATATTGGAGAAATCCTACATTCTTTGATAGGAAATACACCAAATTTGGCCCAGATGTAGAGCTTACAATGCTAAATAATTCGTGATATGGGATTAAGTGTAACATTTCAACATGACATCAGATATTTAGGTTGAAAAATATACTTTTTATGTGAATTTTACCACAATGTTTACCCAAAAATGTTATTATTACAGAGGATATAACTTCCTCAAGGACCCTCCGCAGTAAATTTTAATGTTCTTCGTTACGTAGCTGTTGGTTTGCCCATATACTGTGACATAAATGCATGCTGTGACACTAAGGACTAACCTTCTCTATACTTTTATGAAAAATCCATCTCTGCCGGCATTTCAAATGATTAAACTCACACACCTCAATAATTGTCTTCAAAACTGCCGCCAAAGAAATAATAGTTTAAGGTCACTCAAGCGTAGCAAATCTTTTATTCCATACAATGATTGCTTCGTAACATCATAAATAAATGATAGATATCGACTATTTAGTAGAAGTAAGAACAGGGTATATCAATATGCTGCATAACATTACTTTGTGCTGAACGGTTAGTAATTTTACAGATGTTCAACATAGGTTGTTTTGTCAAAACTTGGAATTCACCATTTTTACGCAATCCTCTAATACGAATAATAAGTGTAAACTTTTACACCAAATGCCTTTCATAACTTTTAAAAATAATTCTCCAACTTCTGTGGGAGCACATCCCCCTCAGGCACCCTTCTCCGTCAAAAAAGAAAGGGCTAACTTGCAAGTATCCATATAGGCCTAATTGAGCAGGTTCATAGGGGAAGGTGGGGCATAACGGACCCCCGGGGCAAAACGGAACCACCTGGAAAAATAGGCCTTGGCAATACTGCCGTCTATGCAAATTATATTGAGGAACACAAGTATGGCTACGAGGATTTACAACAAAAATTTTATCTGAAACAATCCACTGACATTCGAGCAAGATCGAGTCAAAAAATTACTACCCGTCTGGTGTTAAGATATGTAGATGTTTAATGCGCTGAAATTTTACTTCATTAATATCGGATTCCCAAATAATTGTGTATATTGTAAACACGAAGGTACTAGCCATGAGCTGTATTAAGTGCATGGCCTATATGCTACGATGTATTATGCATGCAACCAAAAAAAAAAAAATCGGGTATGGGGCAAAACGGAACCCTAGGTGCGGGGCATAACGCCAGGGTTCCGTTTTGCCCCGGGCGTTTTGTCCCACAGATGGGTTCCTTTTTGCCCCAATTGGACATAACTTGTCTTCACTCAAGGAAATGTAGGCGTTATCTAGGGGCCTACTCGAACATGGTAAACACTTCGCTGAAACATAGACATATAACTAGACCTACAGATAGAATTAATGATTAAAAGTTAACCACTTACTCCACAGAGATGGTAGGCCTACTGAATATTTATTTCTAATCAAATATTGGTCATACATATTATAGGCCTACTAGGCCTATAAGAAGTTAACTACTCACTCCACAGAGATGGTAGGCCCACTTAATATGTAACTGAATATAGGCCTACATATAACTAGGACTAGGGCCTACCGATGGAACAACGAATATAAGTTTGCACCCAGGGTGCCGTTTTGCCCCATAGGGGGGTTCCGTTTTGCCCCGATAGTGGGGCAAAACGGATTTTTTTTTGTTGAAAATATTTCTTCATTTTTATAAAGAATTGTAAGATTCAAGTTATATTGGTTAATGGTATATTAAAGGTAAATACAAACTTCAACTGAATATATAATTTTTACAGTCATATTACTTATGGTGACGTCACAGAGCATCCTCAAAGTTAAGTGTTCCGTTATGCCCCACCTTCCCCTACCCATGCAGAAGTCAGGTTTGCAGGAAATTTGTTAGGAATTATAGGCCTATCTTTCATAGATAAAATGACTATAGGCCTATAGCACATCCCCCTCAAGCACCCCTTGCGTCAAAACAGAAAAGCCTAAACTTAGGCTGAATTGGAGGAATTATTGAGCACGAGTGTTCATATAGGCCTAAAACTCGCGGCTCAGTTGGAAATCTGTAAAAATATATGCTCCGAAAATAACCAATAAACATGTTACACCAAATGGCTCCATTGGGGCTTTCACATTGAAAAATGACTAATTCGGAGGGGAGGGCACATCGCCCTCAGACACCCTAGCGGGGCTGCCGCGCCGATGTTCATCCTTTTGAAATTTTGTGTAGTTCAGTCCCCCCCAACGGTCCCGGATTCTGGAAACGCCTAGTAATCCTAGTTATAACGATGATAATAATTGTAAGAAATAAAAGTGTTTTAATGAAACAGAGACCAAAAAATGTTTCTAGTTTCTTCTTGGTATTGGTTGAAATTATTTCCATGAGTCGGGCCACCTACCAATTAATTTTCTACTCCCCCTATAATGTTGCAGTTCAAGTATGAGTACTCTATGAAATATTATTGTAAAAGTTTGGTGCATTCATCACCACGTATTGAAAGTCTGCAAAATGTCGTCGAAGGAGCAAAGTTATTCTGCAGCATTTAAGCTCAAAGTTATGAAAAAGAGCAACAATTTTTTTTAGCATTCTCCGATTTCTCACGTTCACTAGAAAGAGTGTATCCCGAGCCCGCGATTTAATTCATAACTTGGATAGTAAAATTAGCAGGAGCTAGCAGGCACTTGGGCTAGCTACAACCCTGATCATGCTGATTAGGCCTACTCGCAAAATTAGTCCCGTTCACAATATCGTTTGCGGCTGGGTTTTGAGACTAGGGAGTATGTGATTTATGAGACGTCTTTGAATTATGATACTGTCAGGTGACTCGGCACTGAAGAGTCTTTGATATCAGAGACGTCTTTGAATTAGCAGTGCCCCCGAACTGACATAGCATACATCTTTCAAGTATGATGTTCAAAATGACAGACATCAAAAAGAGATTCGATGAAATGTAAAGGTGTAGTAACAATTTTGGAATGGACTGTCTGGTTAGGCAAAGTATGGTAAGTTGAGCTGTAACTCAAGAATGATGCGTCCTAGATAGGTCAAACTATACATTTTCTGAATCCTTGTGACTAGGGGAATACATTGGAATGGTTTTTAAAATTTTGACCCTATGCAAAGTTCGATGACCTTTTACCCCCCTTCGGGCCAGTTTATATTTTTGGGAACATCCTCAGTATGTTTTGGGGGCATCTCTGGAACCTAAAAAAGTTGGTTTGGTTTGGTCCTGTGGGGGGTGCACAGAAAGTGGCCCTAGCTCCCCGAGTAATTGTAATGGCAGCAAGTCCCGATTCACTTTCTTTTCAAGGCACTGCAATAGCAGCTGCTGAGCTCTGCTGCATGCCCTATAGATATTTGACCATTTCTTCATTCTATATTGCATGCATCTAAAAATAACAGGCTACAAATTCTCCATTCAATTTTATTCAAAATTCATAAGATACAAATATAATATGAATATTTCTGTGTAGCAGAAAACTTGACACAAATGGAACAATTGTTGGCAATTCATAACCTCCGCGTATCACGCCGTATGTGCGTCCCAATTAAATTGCTCGTTAGATGATATACGCACTGGCGCGGAGGTTATTGATATCCATCAATGACCTCCGCGTATGCTTACACGATACAATGACTTCCGCGTAATGCGCATATGTTGCGCCGGAACTCTACACGCGCACGCAACTACCATATTTGCACATGGCGTGATTGCGCAGTGCTGTAATTGGTAAGTCCGTTTTAGCCTGTTCGACTTTTTGAAGGGCGAAATATAAGTTTTGATAAAAATTGTTTATTTCAACAAATTTCGGAGAATATAATCTTGAGATTTGGTTGAGTGATGAGTTAAAAGTGACGTTCATACATACGCGCTATATAACAGCATACGTGATTGGTCGATAGGCGGGCATAAACAACGTTTATGCCCTGTTTTCTGGTCGTAAACAAGCCGCGTCAGAACCGATGAACGCTTGCGAGTAGGATATGCGCGCGTATGCTCGCGAGCTATTTACGCAAAGCGCGAATGATGTACGCGGTGTTCGCGCGCATCCAAACACGGTGGACTGAGCAAGTCAACGCTTTTCTTACAATTAGCGATGGACAAACTTTTAAAAGGATAAGAAATTGATAGTTTTAGTCTAAAATTACGATATTTTTTAGTTGTGGAGGACAATATAACAGCATGCTGAATGATGCGTATGTATGAACGGGGTTCATTCATATATTTTCATGACTAAACGTTGTTTATGCCCTCGGTTAAAGCCCTCGAATAAACAATCGTTTAGTCATAATATGAATGAACTAAAGATAATTGGTTAATAACTTTGCATCAGTTATATATGGGGCATTGTGAAAAATCTAAACATTTTGCTTTGGACCTCGGAATATCCCTCGGTTCCAAAGGCAAAATGTTTAGATTTTTCACAATGCCCTACATTTAAAACTGATGCAAAGTTATTAACCGAATTCATAACTTAGGGGTTCATTCATATATTTTCATGACTAAACGATTGTTTATGCCCGACTAATGCGCAGTTATTAACCTATAATTCAAAGACAATTTAACCCCATGAGCACTACCTGCCGACCTAACATTTCCTCTGATTGGTCAATTACATGATATCTTCACTTAAATCACCAATCAGAATGGATCTTTGGAAATAATTCACCCCAATTTTTTTGTGTGGTGAAATTATTCTAACAATGTTGCCGATTGGTCCAATTGAAAAGGAAACTTCTTTTTGACCAATCGGCAGGTAGTTTTCATGGGGTTTTAACAGTTCAACCCAGCCTGTTGGATCAGATCACTTGGTATATAACCTCCTGCAAAAACATGCTTACCCACAGGATGGTCCAAATATAATGTAAAACTACTGCCATATTGTTAATTTAGCTTCTTTTTCTCTATTTTTTTCACCACATATTCTATTCCGGATGGTCTCAACTTTGAATTTGTATGTAGAATATATAACAATATTTGGAGTAGCTACTCTAAACTCTGCAATATTGAAATCCATAGTTCTTTTTGGACCACCCTGAATATGTTTGGAAAATATTTGGTCAACACTTTATTCATTCAGTGGCGTAGCGTGGGTCATCACATTGTGTGGGGGGCACCGACCATGATTGGGGGGGCACCAGGGTCGCAAGCTGTGGGGCACAAGCTGTTTTTCGGCAATTTTCGTATGCAATATTTTTAAATTTTACATTGATTGGGGGCATGTGACCACCCCCCGTACCCGTATGACGGGATGCCAATGATTTCATTATGTTAGGATATTTTGCAGCAAGTTTTCAAAAATGTGTTTGACCATTATTAAAATGTCCCTTTGCATACCCTTTATACAACCCAACATTTGAGAGTTTTCTGCAAAACATTTTGTGTTAGCTAAGAAGCGTCACAAAATGTGGACCAGTGTAACATAACATTTTTACAATAATTTGAGTTCACAATAGCCCTCAAGATTTCTGCTGAAATTTTAAACCATGGATGGGCTATATTCCAGTTGAATTCCATTCCATACACCCCCTATGGAAGACATGACTATAATACCTCACACAGGGAGTGTAGATTTCAAATGGAAATTTGAAATTCACACTCCACATGTGGAAGATTAAGACTGTGTCTTCCATATGGGGGTGTATGGATTTTAACTGGAATAGCGCAATTCGTCTTTTATAAATTATTTTAATATTTTGAGATTTTCATCAGGTAAGGCAGGGGTTCTCAACGGGCCTGTGAAAAACTGCCAAGAGAAAAAAAAATCAAGAGCAAACTTAGGAAAAGGGTATGTTAAATACTATTTAGGGGCTGTGCAATAATTATGAGCCCTGGGGAGGGTAAAATTGGGGAAAGAAATTTTGGCAGCCAAAGGGGGGAAGCAATTTTGGCAAGCCGAGAGGGGGGGGCAAGCAATTTTAGCACACATTCATGGGGCGCCTTTTAAATAAAACGTTCTAAAAAATTTTTGGCAGGCCGAGATTGGGGCAAGTGATTTTTGGCGGGCCGAGAGGGGGGGGCAAGCAATTTTTGGCGAGCCGTTTGGAAATTGTACCCCCCTCCCCCCGGAGGCTCGTAATTATTGCGCAGCCCCATAGTATTATTAAAACATGCTGAATTTGATATTAATTGATTGCATCAAGCAGGGAAGTGCATCAAGTAATGTGATCAAGGCACTTTTTATGGATTTCAGAAACCTCTGTATCCTGTATGTAACAATCATTACTTGTGGCTTTATTATTCAACATCAAATTTGTTACAATCATTTTCAGAGGTCCTGCAGTGGACCCCTGTATCGCTTTAGACTTAATTGATCTACACTCAAGCCGGGAAAAGCCACACATTTGGAAAAAAGTGGCTCCTGGTCATGTGATGAATATCTATAATGCAGGCCTTCATTTCTGAAAATACCAGGAGCTCAGTTAGTCACTCTCCTATGTGTACTGAGGAGCTTGACAAGAAGCTCAATTATATATAATATCAATATTAAACCATAGGATTTTCAAGAAGTGAGGAGCTCAATAAATTGAGCTCCTGAAATATTGTTCAGGAGAGCTGTAGGAGCTCGGGCTCAATTGAGCTCCTGAACAATGAAGGTCTGTATATGTGAACCAGGAGGCATTTTAAAAGAGCTAGGAGTCATTTATCAGAAATTTTTATTATTTCTACAGCTTTCCATGTTCTCCCGAGATGTTTAGATTCATGTTTAATGAAAAATCAAACACCCGGGTCAATATGTAAATTAATTTTTTGTTTAGCATATGCATGTCATGTTATCAATTCAGAGCATTTTGGTGTGGACCAGAAGTCAAACTGTTATTATGTTATGAACAGAGCCGTTCCTAGGGATATTGCCGCCCTAGGCAAAGTTTCTCCCTGCCGCCCCACCAAAGCATACCAAAAAAGTGTTAAGGGGGGTTACCCCCTTGAAAACTCCCTGAGGGCTAGGATTCATAATGACGCCCCCCCCCCCCAATTCTTGAAACAATTCGGACTAAACTTGATATTTCAAATGATTTTGTGCGAAATGCGCGAGAAGTGTGCGAAAATATGGACTTTCATCACTTGGAGGGGCGCAGAATCGATCCTGAATTGGTCAATTCGGCGCCCCTATAAGGGTGGCGCCAAGGGGCATGTGGCCCCACCTCATCCGTCGCTACGCCACTCACGTTTTTTCCGCCCTGTTATTCTTTTCGCCCCCTTTTTATTTTTCCTTTTTTTTCACCTTTTTTTGCGCCCCTCTACGTTTGCCGCCCTAGGCGACCGCCTTAACTGGCCTAATGGTAGGAACGGCCCTGGTTATGAACATTGGGTAAATGACTTCTGAGTGCCTATTTATTTCCAGGCTTGTTTACGCTTTAAAATTTAGCCTCTAGTTAAAAATTGTTGAGAACTACTGTTAAGGTTTGGCATGTAAGGCTGGGAAAAAGTTATATAAGTATCAGCATGTACATAATGGGCTATTCCAGTTGAAATTCATATACCCCCTGTGGAAGACAAGACCTTAATCTCCCACACTGGGGGTGTAAATTTCAAATAGGGTTACCTGAATGGCGACTCAATCTAATGGTGGAATATTATGGTCATGTCTTCCATAGGATGTATGTATTTCAACTGGAGTACATGTAGTGTTTAAATTGCCAACTATAAATTTCAATCTGATTTTGCCCTATAATGATCAAAAGCTCAAATATATATAAATTATCAACTTACAATATTAAATAATGATCAGTAAAATCACTGTCTATAATTTTAATATTTACAGACCCAATTAAAAAATAAATTTATTGCTACATGTAAATTTGAGAAAGTATACAAAATAGGGCTATCCATTCAGCCCGGTGTCATAGGCTAAAAAGTTTCGTTGTAGTGTAAAAAAGCCTACATGTAATTACATAAATAGATAAATCCAAGATATACAATCCAAGATGGTTGAAATCATCCAAAGGTAAAGTGCTCAACCGTAATGGGAGCTAAATAATTAATTTGGACTTGTGTTGATACAGTTACATATTACTTGACAGATCTGTTTCAGTAAGGCCATAGGGCCTCACTCATCAGAAGCACATAACCATATGAGGTAATCACAAAAATATACACTCTATACCTATCATGATGTCACATGATATAACTTGACATTAAAAGGATTACATAATGTTACATAATAATAATAACAATAACCATAATATTTTGAATGGCCACACTTGACATTGCAGACAACTTAATATGTTGGACCATAAAATGCTTGACTGGCCACTTGACAATTCAGATGATAAGTGCAATTATATGGTATGTAACTGTATCAACACAAGTCCAAATTAATTACATGTAATTACATGTAGTATGCAGATGTCTTTAAAATGAAAAGCAGTATGTTGCCTTTTCCATATAAACCGTATACAATACATAAATTTCAAACCTTCTTCATAGTGTAATAATGGGCTGTTTGAAATCAGCCATACATGTATCCCTGTGGAAGATTTAAGAAAGTCTTCTGCAGAGGGAGTTCATTGTTTGAATGGAATTGTCTTAATTTAATAATTTTGTCACCCACACTCCCACTGAATGTGGCTTTACCTACAGCAGAAATTGTAACTGAATAAACACAGCCTGACATAGCGGGACGTTTTTTGGCATAGATTGCATGATGTACACCAGCATTTTCAACTGTGCATGCATAACGCGGAAGTGAATCCAACCATGCCAACGCACTCGTGATTGTTTAGTATTGTATCCAAGACCGTGCGTTCGTGCTGTAGTTTGAAACATGCAAAATACGATCAATTTTGATTGAATACAGCTGTTAAAAGCTATGTTCATTCAATTGAAATTCCTAGTATAGATATCTTCCATAAGTGAAGCAAGTATTTTAAATGGAAGATCCCCTATTGTCAATTTTATTTGAAACCTGTACTCCCTTTGCAAAATACTAGCTAAATCTATAACAGGGGGAGTTGGAATTTCAAATGCAATACCTCAATAAATTGATTATGCTGAGATGTACAAGAACCATGTATAATGTATCTTACAAATTTTACAATTAGGCACTCATAATTTATACATTACATTTCAGAATTATCAAATTTTCACCATTACATTAAAATGTTTTGCCAAATCCTTTGTAAGCATTAATCCTTGTGTATACACATGTGACGTCAAGTGTGTGTATAGGGCCAAATGGTGCAAAAAAAGGCAGCAAATTAGAAATTTACAGGCAAATCATGGAGTAAAAAAACAATAAAATACATAACAAAATAGACATCACACTAAACTTCAGACTATAAGTTATGCTACACTGTAAATACCCCTATGGCTGTCACACTATTTAAACATGTTGGGCATTTAGCCAAACAGTTATTATTACCTACATGTACCTTTTCAGAAAAAAGGTTTCATATATTGAAACCTATTCTCCTACACATCACAAAACCAAAATAAAATCATCTCTTTGGTTGCAAGTAATCACACTTTTGTATCTAAGCACATCCCAAACACTTATATTTGTCCTAAATACTCCAACTGCTACCATTTACATACATGTAGCTTTATAGCGACATGTTTAGATATCAAACATCAACCTGGATATACCGTAACCACTGGGTATAAGCCCACCCCCCAGATGGCAGATTTCACTTCAAAATGGGGGTGGGCTTATACCCGGGGAGGGGCTAGTACTTGAATTTAGAAATAAGAAAAATCATCCCCATTTGTATATGCCCAATGTACCAGTAATTTCTATCATCTATGTCAATTTCTTAACATTCTAAGTGTGGAATGTTAATTATCAGCTGATATTTTTTTTATTTGTTCTTAAATGTGAGAGAAAAGCATTGATTTGATTTAAGAACTTGGCCAAAATTTAGTACTGGGCTTATAGCCGATTGCACCCTTGTTCACAGAATGTTTTGAAAAATAGGGGGTGGGCTTATACCTGAAGGTGGGCTTAAACCTGGGTGGTTACGGTAATATAAACACAAGCTTAACACCACTGATTAACTTTTATGTGTTTAGCTTAGGTACATTGTGGATGTTTGATATCTAAACATATTGACTGTTCAGTGCCAGAAGTGGGTACATGCAAATAGCTGCCATGTGTACGAGTACATTATACTGTGGGTAAATTGTTCACAGGGCAGCTATTGCACTTACCCACTTCTGGCACTGAGTCGATATAATGTAAACTCATGCTAAACAGGAATGTTTTCAGGAAATCCTGATTTCAGGAAATTTTGTGAGAAATCTTCTGATTTCAGGAAATGTTTGTGCAGTGCACTCCTGTACAAAAGAATATGATAATACATTTTTCCCAACAATAATAAAAAATGTCAGGAAATTTTGACCAAAGCAAGTTACATCTCTGAGTATGACAGCCTAATGTTGGTGTAAGGTAATAATTATAACTCAATTAAAAAAATGCCTTCTTTGGCCCTCATGGATCAGATTGTGTCACATTTGAAAAAAGGATTTGGCAAAACATTTTATCTGATATGCTGAGACAAACAGTACATATATAGACCACTTGACATGTGTATGCGCACGAATTATGGCAATTTCCATTGTCCATTGCCCTGCAGTGTGCGTACGCATCGTAGTTTGCCCACCACATTTTGTATAGTAGAAAGCCACTGAACAGTGTAGTAGTTTGTTCAAGCATATCGATAGACCAGTCCCTCGCCTTTGTTGATAAACAATGATGTCAAGTGGTCTATAGTTTTGTCCATATCGAGGGATTAGTACCAGAAGGCCCTAACTGCAATAGCTGCCCTATTGACACTTAATTACTGCATTCTATATTGAACATATTCTAAAAAAATGACACCTGGCAGTTATTGCAGGTAGGATGTTCTAGCCCTAAACCCTGTTATCTACTTCCTCACATTATTGGCACAACATAAAAACACAGTTTACAGCAAACAAGCACACACTTTATAAATCAGGACCATGCATTTTAGTCAATATGGGGGGGTGCTGTCAAAACAAAATTTTGCTTTTTTTCTATTTGTAAGTCATTTGAAGCTAGATGCAAGAGCAACCGGACAAACTTGTTTACGAAACTCAGTGGAAGTTAATTGGAACAGATATGTGGCTCACAATATGCAAATTAAGCAATTTGACCCCCCCCCCCTTCAGCTTGATATTTTGGAAAAAAAACCTAGGAGATCATTTTAAGTGAGTTGCATGCAGCTAGAGGATCATTTATGGTATTGCTGGTGAATTGCATTTATCACCAGCACCACACAAAAAAATTAATAAATTGAGGTTTTGACATGGAATGGTCCATCAAAGTTTGACAAGCTCATTGTGAAATCAAATAATACAGAGGTGAGCTGTTTCTCTCCAAGAGCGACCAGTAGCATAGCCCGGAATTGTTCAGGAGGGGGCTAATTTCAGGGGGGGGGGGTAAATTTTGACTAAAATGGTACAAATGGGTTAGAAGTCCAAAAAAAGGCCCAGTAAAAATGGTAAATATCACAGTGGCCAGCATGCCACAAGGGGGGGGGCAAGACTCCCCACAAGGGGGAACAGTTGCTTCCCTATTAAGTGCCCCTTGGCTACACCACTGTGAGTGACACACAATCATGATTAAGTCCAGACTCTTTTAAGTCTAGTCTCTTGTTATTTTGGAATAGAAGGATGAGATGAGGTCTGGGGGGGACTTGTATTTCAAGCTGTATATCACCTGTCTACGAAAAATAAGGAAAGGGGGTCTTTTTCAAAGGCCAGGCACATTACGTGCATATCTCGCTTAAGCTATCAAAATGATGTTACTCGAAAAAGGTTGCTGAACTCAACTCGGATGCTAAAAAATAACAAAATAAATCAGTTGACATGAAGCTCAAATTCTGGGTGAAATTCTAACAAAAAATGTGATGACTGCTTTTTCGTTGATTTTTGTTCACGCCTTTTGATTGGTCGCTACTGGCCTTCATTCGTTGTGGGTATTCGTACCGGAGATTTTAGGTGTGTTCATCGCGACTAATACTTGGGAAACCAACCAAGTAATACATGTACTTGCTTTGGGTCCATTTAAGACCAAGGAATAATACTTGATTTGGGTATCTTTTGAATGTCCCTGTAGTACATGCTGTACAAAGGTGATATACAACTCAACATGCAAGTGACCCCAGGGGATGAGGTGGAGGGAGGAGGATGGTCTGTGGTTACAAAATACATGTACCCCAGTTACCAGTACATTCAACTTAGAATTTCCAGAGTAGCCTACACAGCAAAACCACCAGATCAAAATTATAACAAGCTACATGTAATTGCAAGATTGCAGCTACCTTATTATTTATAGCTTGTTATTTGGGACTGTTCATTGTTTAGTCTAGAATTTCCAGGCCAGCCAATGCAGTGACCCCACCTGACTTAATATTGAAACTCATGATCACCTTGCAACAGGCTAATTTGCAAGTTTGCAGCAAGCTTGTTATTAGCTCATCATTTTCATAAAAATTATGATCATGGTCAACTTGTAAGGCTAAAAAATGTGATGTGTCACCCCCCCTCCAGCGCATTCGCTTTTCAGAAGCGCATCCATTTCAGCTGAATTAGCCAATTCATTGTTTTTTTAGTTTTTGCCATAAAATTTTCATAAAATCAATTCTAGCCTAACAAGCTATAATTGCAAATTTGAAGCAAGATACTGTTCATCCTAGAATTTCTAATGCAGCTAACACAACAAAACCACCAAGAGCACAGCATATCTTCAGTAGTCTATCCTCAGTCTTATCAAACTCATGATTTAAAATCTCAAAGAAAGTCACAAAGATGAAGATACCTGCAGCCAAGGCTTGCATTATAGCCGACACTGTGTCCGCTACAATCCCCTTAGATGTGTGAATCGCTATCCCTATCAGTGTACCACATGGTATCATACTTGAGAATGCAATGCCATATAGTATGTAAAGACTAAACCTAACAGAGTTTTTGAGTAAACTTGCTCCTAGAGCGAATGCTGCTAATCCTTCATGCAGAATCATCGCAAGCAGTAAGTACAACGTGTTTTTCAGTTCATCCTGTAAACCTAATGCCATCCCTTCAAAAATGGAGTGTATAGAAAGCGCAAATAGTAGTATGAATGACCTGAGTGTCCCTGAGTCTTGTACGTCACCGAGGTGACTATGTCCTCCTTTATGAGAATGTCCATGACCTTGTAGGTGGGTGTTGTTTTGTTCGATGTCTTCACTCTCATTAGCTGTATCTTCGCTCCAACCATCGGCTGTAGCTTTAACTAATGGTTTCTCATCTTCGTTTCTACTATAAATATCATCCTCATCCTCATCCTCGTAATCATCTATTGGAGTCACTTTATTGGTCTTTTTCTTAATCGCTTTTCATTTTGACACCATTGGTAGTTCTTTTACCCATCCATTTCTGTTGAATTGCCATGACGATCTGCTCCATGTACAATATAATAAAGAAACCGGCAACAACTGTTGCCTCGCATACCGGATAATCGGTGTTATAATTTGTTGTAGTCAAAACAGATTCAAACTTTTTCCTTGCTGCTGGTATCAAACCAAGGAAGCATGTTGCGAGGAAAACGCCCCCAGCGAGACAGTTGCTGAAGCTGAGAATTCGTTCAGATTTGTGTTGGCGCGAACGACTCTTTGGTTTCTTGACATCTCCAAAGATTTTATATGGCAGAAGAGCTCCCAGTAGTGTCACACTGAAGACAATTATGATGCACACAATTTTAAGTACTAGGATGTGTTCTGATTCCATGTTTTCCATCTGAGACTCAGCTACATCACATCTGGAATGCAATCAGCGTCTGGAATAAAGATCACAGGAAAATTCATTTTATAATGTTTTAGGTCATTACAAAGTAGTTAACCCCTGAGCACTACCTGCCAATCTAACATTGCCTCTGATTGGTCAATTACATGATATCTTCATTTTAATCACCAATCAGAATGGAGCGTTGCAAATAATTCACCCCAATTTTTTTGCATGGTGAAATTATTCTAAACAATGTTGCTGATTGGTCCAATTGATAATGAAAACTTCTTTTGACCAATAGACAGATACATGTAGTTCTCATGGGGTTAAATTGTCTCAGATGTTCTGTGTTCATTAGCAATGGGCTATTCCACTTGAAATCTATACACCCCCTATGGAAGACATGACCTTAATATTCCACATAGGGAGTGTGAATTTCAAATGATTGCTACCTCATTGGGTGAATCCATTAGAAATTCACACCCCCTGTGTGGCAGAGTAAGGTCATGTCTTCCATAGGGGGTGAAAGGATTTAAGCTGGAATAGCCCAATATTAGTGCACACTATATTTTAGTGTTAGGGTTCACTTAGGGCTAATTAGCAGGGGCATACCCCAGAAACATTAGACCAGGCATTATAGACCCCAGGGTGCGCAGCGGCACCCTCAGGCTGCTCAGTGGCATTAACAGCCCCAAAATAGGCTGATTTTGCATGTTTTAGGCATTTTAGCCATATTGTAACATTCCATAAAAAAATAGATTAGAATTTCTTTAGATATGACCCTTTTAATTTGGAGCCGAACAACTGAGGTAATGCAAAGAAAATGGGAATTTATTACCAGCGCCGATGTCGCTAAAACTATCACTCCATCAGTTATGCTACGGCCCTTTGATGTGTGTGTGAAAGTCCTGCGCATCATGTACGTACTGTGTTATGAACATCATGTGTCACATGTTTGACTAATATTTCCATCATAATAATTAAACGACGGTTCCTGCATTTTATTCAAAATCTCGGATTTTTTTTACAGTAGAGGATTTTTTGGCAGACCAAGTGGGGTGCAATTTTGGCAGGCTGCCGCTGGCTGACATGGCTGAAGCCTGAGCCAAGCATTGCCGGGGGAGGGGGGGGTCTTCTTGGCATGCAGACTAGTATACATAGTAAGCTTTCTAGTAGTGGGGACACAAGCATGTTTTGGCCCCGATTTTGGTAGGCCAGCCCTAACCTAAATTTATACTATAGTCATAACATGATCCCATCTTCATATCATCCCACCCGTGTTACTCAAGAACTCCAGCTTTGAATTTGCACACGATAGTTACGCATTCGATGCTAGAGTGCGTTTCTGGTTTTTTATCGGGCGTACAGCGGTGCATTTTTTTCCACCGGCGGTTATTTATTCTGTTAATGTTGAATTTTGGATGAAAGATATTTCGATGAGTCAACTGTATCTTTTGAGCAAGATTTGCCTATTTTTGGACAGTCTAAAACTTTGCTGAAGTGTAACTTTAGCAACATTTTTGATGCAATCGCCAATTGTGATCAGCTGTGTTTACTTCTAAATTTCCATTGCTTTACACGGTGTCATGGCTTCAGCAAATCCGACTAGATTTTGAATGCAATGGTCTCTAGCCCAGAATGTGAAGCTATCGGTGAGCAAATTCTTGGCTAGACTTCTCGAGCAACACCTGTGATAATCATGCTTGTAATTGTAATGGATTTTATTGTTTAACCAAGAAGTCCAGTGAGACTGCACTAGTCATGCTAGTTGTTCACGTCCAATTAGTTTCATCAGTTAGCACAGACATTTATGTTCAGTATCATAGTCAAGGGCTTAGGCAGCCAGCCGTGCAGGGAGTGTTTTACACACCCAAATGTGTAAGTTACACACCCACTTTTTACCAACATGGCCTATACTTTGCACACAAATCATTAAATTTAATTACACACCCAGGTTTTTGAGTTTACACACCCAAACCTTCAAATCCTGCCTAAGACCTTGATCATAGTTGACATTTTTTTTAACGGAATATTGTGTACCGTACTGTTCACTATAAAGTTGGACAATATTAAAGCTTAGTCCTGAAACACATACCGGAAGATTGTGATGGTCCCCAGTATAAGTTTATCCGCACAGCATTATGACCATGCTAGGAGATTCGGGAGCCAACATGACACAGCACGCAAGTTTTGTTGTCACACCCATTCATGATTCACCATCATGACCATTGAAATTGTGTGGTTATGAAATGTACACATTAATAATAATGTTCCTACCGGAGCTCGATAGACACCCATATGATGAAGGACGCGATGATGGGATATTTCTCACTAGACTGCACTGAGACGTGAGAACGTCATTCGTCATGTTAAAAATTAATGCTACGATTCTGCGAATTAGGAGAGGGCGAGATGGCGAGCGGTTAAGGCGTTGCACTGTCCGCCGGCTTGCCTTAGGTTAAAATTCTCTTCCCTCCTAAAAAAGTTCCTATAATGGTCGAGAAGTCCAGTTTCATCACAGAATTGATTTAATTGTAGAATTTCTTCTCGCCCCCATACACTAGCTTTGCACGTGCAGATACAATGTAGGTAGTGTATGTGCGGCGTCCGTGATTCGGAAGTCACGTAAAGCCGTTGGTCCTGTGTTCAGGAGTATTCATCCCTGTGCACGTTAAAGTGTCAGAGCTATTCAAAAAGAGAGGGGGATCATCTAGGTATGAAAGGTGAATTTAAATTTGCCATCAAACTGCATCATTTTTATCAAATTAAAGCCCTTGAGTAAAAAAGACAAAACTGAAAACCTTTTTTTCATATAGCACTTTCTGTAGCAAAGTTACATCTTGTCAAAGATTGACTTTCATCAAAAAGATTGAGCTATTAACAAGCAAAAATGATAAAGAAGATATTCGCCATTTCCTCTTTACATGCACCGCCTTGAATGGTATTCGTGGGAAGAATTCTCCGAGCTAGAGCATACTCTTTCGAACAGAACTTAGAAATGTTCTGGCAAATCTTTGTATGGGGACTTAGATGTGAAACTGTGCCTTATGTTGGGAACCTCATGGGACCGTGAAAATGTGCAAGTCAACAATTGTTTTGATATGTTTTGTAAAAGTTATTTAAAATGGGCATGATCCTCTATCTTGAAAGATATTTAATGTCCATTAATTGTCACGTCATACCAGTATATAATATAATTTTTTTTTTTTTCATTATTCTATATTAGTCTTACCCAGTATATTATCATATGTTTTATTTTTCCTGCTAAGGACCCATTTCAAGTCAACTTGGGTTCAGACAGGCAATTTCCTTTCCTTTAATTCTTGTACTAATGAGTCATTCCATCAACTCACCTAATTTTCAGAAAAGGTTGGCTGGTCACCCTCTCAGATTTTCTTTAAAATCACTTATATCATAGACCTATGGGTCAAATGAACACATTTCAAACAGTAGGTCTCAACTCCTTGTCGTTTCTGAGTTATGGCTCGTTGAATATTTGATGTTTTTTGACGCAATTTGTCCACTTCCCATTGAAATACACACAAAATTGTCCTAAATACCAACCCAAATTTTATTATGTGGGAAATGAGCCACCATAATCAAACTCACACATATTCAAAATACTTCTATGATGTTCCTCTGTACCAGAAAGCAAAGTGGTGTCAAGCTATCTTCACAGTTTATTGCCATTATTGTTCTAATTCCCAGAATGCACAAAGTTCATCAATTTACTGTGTATTTCAATGAGAGATTCAAACACTAATTAAACCATGAAGATGGCTTGACACCACTAAGATTTTTGGTACAGAGGAACATCATGCAAGTATTTTGAATTTGTGTGAGTTTGGTTAGAACGGGGGGGGGGGGTCTTTTGGCTGAGGAGTCATCTTTGAGCCCCTGTGAAATTTTTATTTAAAAGCCAATGAGTGGTCTACCCTGCTATAGGGGGTCACACTCACACCTGAACCTACATGTATATTGCCTACTAAAGGCAAAATAGATGATGTCTGACATCTAGGATGAAGAGGAGGGGGTCAAAACAGGAATACATTGTTTATGAGTCCAGAATCTGGTTATTTGGGTCAAAGACACCCTAGATTCCAATTTGTAGCCCTGTAGCTTACCCCTAGGGGAAGATATGGATGTCTAAACTCGGAAGAAAATTAATGTCGCGACACGCATGCCCAAAAAAGGGGGGTATGACCCAATTTTCAATAGGCCGGTTCTCGGAAACGACAAGGAGTAGAGACCTACCATTTTAAATGTGTTCATTTGGCACATAGGGCTATATGAAGTGATTTTAAACAAAATCTGAGAGGGTGACCAGCCAACCCATTAGGTGATTTGAGATGAACTGACCCTAATGCCATAAATTTCACATGTAGGACTATATTCAGTTGTGTTATAATTTTGTTTCTTGTTTATATAATGTATATTTGTTGTTTTTGAACGCACTCGCTGGTTAAGCGTGTGCCACTGATACAAAAGTGTATGTTCCAATAAATAAATATAAATAAATAATTATCAAAATCCCTCTAAAATTCCATGTGCGAGTGTCTAGTCACCATAAAAATCATATATTTGGGTCAAGTGTAGTTGAATTTCTATGTAAATATGTAGGCATATTGTGTTTGGACCCCGGTCTAGGCGAATTTGGCTGACTAGCAATTATAAATGTGTTAACTAGTAAGGTTTGCCTCTCATACCTAGATCATCCCCAGTTCTGATATCTGCTATGGAATACTGGACGCTTCATCCCCTGGACACTTCATCCCCTGGACATTTCATCCCCTGGACATTTCATCCCCTCGTGTTCAAACGCTATTGTAGCGTTCTTTGAGCGTGACAGTGAATCAAGAATGCATATGAATATAATAATTGTTTAGAATCTTGAACTTAGAAGGAACTAATATAAGGAAATTAATAATCTTATTTATCCAATGTATGCACCGTGTTCTGTATGAGCTATCACCAGCTGGGCTGATCACACGTATAATAATCGATCAATGTTGAATGGCAGCAGGGCCTATAATAGACTAATAGTTAATAATAGTTTATACATTCAATGAATTTACCTAAATTGAACAGTGCATACTGCCAAGCATATCTTTTGTTATTACTGTGAGTATTGTTATCATTATATTATTACTATTATTGTTAATATTATTAGGCATATTATTATTATTATCATTATTATTATTATTTACTGTGGGTTTTTTGTTGTTGATAGCTCAGACTATTTATTATTGTTATGTTAAGTGTATTCTCTTTTTTCCTGTTATTTATGTATTTATTATGTATTGTTTATTCATTAATTAATTAATTTATTATTTATTTATTAATTAATTATTAATTAATTAATTTAATTATAAATTTACTTAAAGTTGTTCATCTAACAAAATTAGTACATTTATCTGTTTATTGTATATTGATAAATATGTCTGCATATGGAAGGATCGTGGCAATATTTTTGTATTGTCCACTTGATGAGGTGATTAGCGCAATGTCATGTTATACAATAGGAACAATAGCCGAATGCCTTACAGGAAGTTGAATTCTTTCAATCATTGACTGGTGTGCTATTAATCAATGGAATCTATATATAACTATATAATCATTCGGGAAGTACAAGGATAGTTAGAACTTATACTTGTAGGAGACTTAAATTAATACTAAACGGTAAAGACTAAGGAGTACTATACGCAAAATACTGGAATTCCATCAGTTCAACTGATAATAAATATCTGCATTATATTTTTTCTTTTTCTCCTGTTTTTGCCATTTATTTTTCTTGCTTTCCTCCAAAGATCCCCTTCACCACCTCCAAAGATCCCATTTTTTCTTGTTTTCACCAAAAGCCATTTTTTGCTCTCAAGACCATTTTGTGGGGACACTCTATAGGCCTACTGTTATAAGATCGGCAACCAAGTTTTAGAATATGGCTCAAAAAACTGCAGAAAGAACTGATTTTGTCATTTTACTATTAGAGTGCCCCCTCCCCGGAAAGTTTGAATTACGTGATTCCCGACAGAGTTTACACTCTGCATCTGTATGGATTACAATCCATGGCCCCTAAAAACCGGGTTATAAAAAATCGCATCGACCGGCGACCGCAAAAATATTTAAATTTGATTTTCTAAATTAAATTTTCTAGATTAATTTTCTAAACTCAGTTTCACCCCATACAAACTTGTTTTATCTGTTTGTTTATTTATTTTTTAGGAACTATTGCATTTGTTTGTTTGTTTATTTATTTTAGGAACTGTTGCATTAATCCAACAATTCAAACAACATATATGTGTATTTACTTCCAAATTCCATAGATTTGGAAGACGTGTGTGCACTCTATTCATTATTTTATTTTTGCATGTCGTGTGTAGAGGCCCTGTACGGTGTTACTGATAATGATAAAGTCATTATCAAATTTACATTCGTAAATTATTACCATCCCTGTTATTACGTATAGTCTAATGTGAAATTCATGAAAATCCTATCATTCAACAAAGAATTTATCGGGGAAAAGCTCTTTGACCGTTTCCAATTAGGGATTTTCCTTTTAATCAAATACTATCAATTATTTGCAAATTAAATACTAAGTAGTCAGATTGCACCCTTTTTCATATATGATTAATATTATAATACTTTATGCATGGTGTTTGCTAAAAATCAGTAAATAAATATAATGTGCATGATCATGATGTGTATAGGCAAAAAGTATAGGCCGTAGGCTAAACATCATAAATGAAAGAAAGAAAGAACCATAAAAGAAACAAGTACGGAATTATTTTAGACAAGTGTCAATTGTGTGTATGACTAGCCTGATCATGCGAACGACATCAACTGGCCGAGCTACCTATAGCTTCCAAAACTAGGTGTTTGATATTCCTAGATAGGGAAGACGGTGCGCCGTGAACAGGAATGAACAAGTTATATGAAGTTAATTTAATGCAATCATGCATAAGCCGAACCACCTACATCTTCCAAATTTGGGCGTTTACTAGACCTACGTGCACGCGTGAACAGAAAAAAAAACCCTGAGTATCTGAAAAGTCCCTTTCACTAAACATATTATTATTTTATACAAAATTGTTCCATTTACCTTTTACTTAGGGTAGCTCCAATGTCTTACAAACATATGAATTTGAGTGATTCCAATGTAAGCTTTAGACATGTAATATGCCCAAATATCAGCATGATCAGGGTTGAAACAGTAGGCCCTATACTGAAATACAATCGTGAGGCCTATATACATTATGACCTTGTCTCTAGCTCTTGACCCGCCTCTTGACATTCAGCTTTCTGCACACTAGTCATATTGAAAGAGGGAAGAAAGCAAGAGAGAAACTTAAGAATGAAGAACTACCGGAGATGGACTAAAAAAACTATATCACCGAGCTGTAATTCCATGCCCGGAGGTTCTATACTCAGTATCAGCATAATACTCGTAACGCGTGGTGAGAAAAGCGCAACTCAGATCATGCAGCTAGCATCTGAGCTCATCTGTAAAATGAGTATATAAACCTATTATGTGAGGAGGAGGCGGTCCAGGTTTTGGTACATTTATACCACTAAATCAAATTAAAAGACTAGAACAAAAGATGAACGATCAAGAAGGGTTCCCGTTTAAAAACTATAGACTTTGAGCATTTGTCCCCAAAAGACCCTACCATGCATAATCTGAGACTAAACTTCTCACAAGTTTACTTCTCACAAGTGGCTTAAGACGACAAAAGTGCCAAGCGGGGGGACCAAGTTTCTCTTTTCATGTAGGTTCACTTGGGTTTATTATTAGGGAACAAACCAAAAGATCGATGACGTCCTATAAACGTAACTAGTTTCGTTTCTCAGCCGACCCCCTCCCTCCCTGCCAGAAACGTAATAATGAAATGTTGAAAATTGTGACATAATAATAATAATGACACATTCTTCAGATCGATGTTTTTGTACAAACGTAATCGAGTATTTTTACCCCCTCCCCCCTAAACGAAACTAGTTTCGTTTATAGGACGTCATGGTTTGTTCCCTAAAAATAACATAACTACATGTCGTTCCATGGCTCTGGGGAGTTGGGCAGTGGCTGAAAATAGGTTAGTCTACATTACCAGTCGTTATCTATTTTTTTTTTTTGAAAATCAAACGAATTTGTTTAAACAACTAAGTAAATAATAATAAATAAATAAATAAACAAACAAAATAAATAATAAATACATAAATTATAATAATTATAAATAAATAAACAGCCTATACATGTAGATACATAAACAATACACAATAAATACATAAATAACAGGAAGAAAGAGAAGAAATACACTTTAGCTTAAATAGTCCAGGCTAATATCAACAACAACAAAAAACAAAGTATAATAATATAAATAATAATAATAAAAACATTAATAGTAATATAATGATAACGATAGGCCTACCCGGTAAAATAGCAAAATAATAATTTTAAGTTTTAAGTTCAGTCAACTTTCAATCAATCAACCCAGAACACCCTCCCGTGTCCATGGATAACGACTGGTAATGTAGTCTAAGCTATTTTCTATTTTCATCGCCCCGCCCACCCTTTCCGTGCCAATGTATAATAATTGTAGTTAGTGATATTTTTAATTGACCCAAAAACAACCTCTTTTTTTTCGTAGGCCTACATCATGCATTTTTGTAAAATTAGTTGATTTTCAAAAAAAAAAAAAATAAAAAAAAAATAGATAATGACTGGTAATGTAGACTAACCTATTTTCTGCCACTGCCCAACTCCCCAAAGCCATGGAACGACATGTAGTTATGTTATTTTTAATAAACCCAAGTGAACCTACATGAAAAGAAAAACTTGGCCCCCCGCTTGGCACTTTTGTCGTCTTAAGCCACTTGTGAGAATTGATATGAGAATATTCTAAGGATAATCATGGGGATTAACGCGGCTGTGTACTCAAGACATTGTTTCTTTCGCGAAATTGAGCTTTTTTGAAATGTATTTACTTTGTTATGTTTTTATAAATACAAGGAAAGAAAATCCAGATTTGTTAACTCCAACTGCTCTATTTTATGGATTTTATTTCACTATTTCACTCGTTTCCGCAATTTAAAAGGAAAGAAAATCTTTGTTGTACCATCGGGGTATACGCGAGCAACAACGCATCGCGTTTTGTAGACGCGCAATTTGTTAACGCACAGATACGCTACGCATATGCAACGCTTAGCTGCATGCGCCAAGCATCTTATGGAAGCACCGCGAAGCATTGATTTCATAAAAACCTAGCGGTCAAATGGCTCCGTTTTAGCTGATAAAATGTGAATTTTTTCAAGTTCTTTCCCCCGATTTAAACATCAAGATATGAATAGATTTCGCCCAAACTTCTCAAAGGGCTGTGGATTTACCCGATGTTCACGTAATGTAAGGTAGAAAAACTGCCGCATTCTCCTGTGAGCTTCGATCAAAGTGCAAAATATGACCACTTTAAACTTCAACGGCCTTTATTTCAATGTTCATTTTCTCGGTAAAATGACGATTTAGGTACACGATAACTCAATAAATACAGCATCTATAGGTAAGCAATTATGTTCATCATAAAAAGCATGATCGACTTAAGAAACGGTTTTCTCATTTTTTTATATTTTGGTCTATTTCCGATTTTAGGCATCATTTTGTGCAAATGGGCGTTTGTGAATTTTAAAAAGTTCATTTTGATGCCTTACATGGTCAATATCTCAAAAAATAAGGTCAATATCAAAAAACTAAAAAAAAACATTTTTGGAATGGTGTCTCAAGATTAAGAAAAAAACAAAACAAAAATTTTTGGAAAGGGTGTTTTTTTGGAAAGATGTACCGAACAAAAATTGCCCAAAACTCACTTTTTTGTGATTTTCTTCATAATTGTTGTTTTTACACCAAATCTGTATTTATATTAAGATTCATTGATGTCTTGCCTTTATAAAAATGTATACTTTTATATGTCTTGCATTAATAATTACAAAGTTATGGCACTTTTACTACATGCATGTCTGAGAGTACACAGCTGCCTTAAGCCCTTATATCAGTTATCTCCCTGCGCGTGTATCGACTTTAATTTGTTTCCCATTGTCATACTTGGATGCACACTGACCACAGACTGTTTTCTTTTTATTTGAATTAGTTGTTTGGAGGTTTTGTTTTGAAGGACCATTGACTTTGACAGAATATCCAATTTAACAATTTTGAAGTCGGCTTTTCAAAAGCTTCAAAAATCGCCCAATATTCAATGGATTTCGCGGGTGAGATTTTCAAAGTTGCCAAAATGTCGCGAAATCGCGGGAGCACTTTGTTTGTCGCAGGACGGAAGTCAAAAGTCGCCAATTGGGCGACTAAAACTGGCAATATAGTTATATGTATATAGACCACTTGGTATGTGACGTCATTGCCCGGCAGTATGCGCGCGCATTATGACAATTTTCATTGTTCTTTGCCCTGCAGTGTGCGTACGCATCGTAGTTTGCTAAGGGCACGTGCATTTTAAATCGCCCGCCACATTTCCTATAGTACAAGAAAGCCATTGAACAGTGTAGCGGCTCGTTCAGGCATATCGATAGACGAGTCCCTCGCCTTTGTTGATAAACAGTGATGTCAAGTGGTCTATAGATTCCACTGTTTGAAAGAGTTCAACTTCCTGTATAACTGTTTTAATACTTTTAATAATAATACTAGGCGTAATACTGAATTAGAATCATCCGTGTAGGGGGCCTACACGCACTGTTCAATAGGTAAATTCATTGCACTATTGCCATTCAACATCGATCGATTTTTATTCGCGTGATCAGCTGGTGATAACTCAGACACGGTGCATACATTGGATAAATAAGACTAATTTTAAATAAAGATTAATATCCTTATATTATTTCCTTCTAAAGATCCTAAACAATTATTATATTCATATATGCAATCTTTTTACTGTCACGCTCAAAGAACGCTACAATAGCGTTTTAACATGAGGGGATGAAATGTCCAGGGGATGAAATGTCCAGGGGATGAAAATGCGAGGGGATGAAATGTCCAGTTACCCTGCACTCAACCCTCTAGGTCAAGAGGACATCTGGACGTCATACAATGTACATGTACATGTGCATGATACGTACCTGAGACCAGTGGCATAGCTGCCGGGGGCGGGGGAGGCAATTGCCCCCCCCCTGTCAAAAATTGCCTATTTGGGCCCCCGCCCCCTAGTGCAAGGAAAAAAGAGGAAAAAGGAGGGAGAGAGAGGAAAAAAGAGAGGAGAGAGAGCGAGAGGATGGGAAGAGAGATGGGGAATCCATGATACGATATATGCAATTTCAATACCATACGATTATTATCAATAAGCCTGGCAAAAATTGTCCATTTGGGCTCCCGCCCCCCCTAGTGCAGGAAAAAAGAGAAAGGTTTGGTGGATTTGGGCCCCGCCCCATACAGGCTTGCCTTCCCCCCACCACCACCCCCCGAAAAAATCCCAGCTACGCCGCTGCATGAGTTGACATTGACAGTATTAAATTAAAGCCAGGACAAGTTGTATTGTAAAGTACAGAGGAGTTCTGTATTAAATAAATTACTCACAAATTATAGCACACAATTATGGCAAATTCCATAGCTTCATTGCTGTTTTCTTCCTGTTGACGATACAAATACACGTCGTATATCACACGTACACATTGCCAATGCAAGAATCGCAAATTGATTGATTTATTGACAGCCCGTAGTATAAATTGACTCATATACTTAATCACAGTCTTTTTTCTGTTCAGAAAAAGCCGTTGATTCATTTTCAGACTGTGTAAAATCTAAGGTATCAACAGCTCATCTCATAAATGTGAAATGTACACAACTTCTTCTTGCACATTCCAGATTTTGTTTCTCCCTAACTCTTCAATTTTGACTAAAAATGGTGGTAGGTAGTAGTATAGTAGTTGAACAATTTGTTCATCATATTAACCCAGAGAACTAAGAGCTTGATGGTGTAGTATTGTCTGTCAAAAGATAAATTAACATACGATTTAATTTTACTAATACTAGCTTAATTAATATTTGGTAAGCTTAAAAAGCCATATCATTTCCATAAGAAATAGAATTGTATTTTTTGGTATAAAATGTTAGTTTTCACTGTTAGATATGTCCTCTTTCAATTTGGGCCCAAACAGAAGAGGCAATACAAAGAAGATCGTGATTTAATACCAGCGCATATGCATGTCGCCAATGCGAGCCACTCATTCGAACTTGAGTCGTGGCGGCTCTTTTGATATGTCACGACTGCCCGCACGCCATGTATGTACTGTGTTATGCACATTGTGTACGTGTTCGACTAATAGGGCGCTTGTAAAAAGGTTGATAAAAATGACCTGTATTGAGAGTCGGTCAAGTGACGCTGGAGGACAAACAAACTATTATCATCCTCCAGTTCACCACGTAAACTTGTAATACAAGTACAAGTTGTATGGCTCAAAATTTGGACCGCTCGCTATACGCTATTAAGTTTACTGATTTCTGTGTTTTGAAATTTGTTGACGTTTTAATGATCCCCGATTTCCGGTCGATTATTTTAGCTGTGTCACGTCAATTTCATGACGCTGGTGGGTACCAGCCAAACTTCAGGAAAAAAAACCATGATCGCCGATAACGATGCGATGGGACTTAAATAAAATTTCCTAACGGTCTGCCAAAAAATGCTTGCCACCCACCCCTCTCGGCTTGTCAACAATTCTTTGCTCGCCCCCCCCCCCCAGCTCTTTGCACATGACTTTTGGATTCCCAATTTCCAAACCTTATAAAAGGTTATAAAAAATAATCCCCCCCCCCCCTTAAATTACAAAACATTTCTTTGCATACATTTTGTTGATTTGAAAAATTTTAAAACCTATGAATAAAGGAATCATTTTCCTACCCTCCCAAAGTTCTTTCTTTAAAACATCTTTTTGGTTTGGCCAAAAATAATCACATTTTCCAAAAATAATTCTTTCAGTAAAAGTTGTACTTTTCCACATCCTATACACACAATGTACAAAAAGATTCTCGATATCAATGTTTTGATTGATTTAATGGTGTTTTTGTTTTCTTTAATTTTTAACCCAGTTCTTATTTTTCAAAAGTCTGAAATACGGTACCATGCTCCTACCCCTTAGAACTGTTCAGTTTGATGAAATGTAATATTTTCAAAAAGATCGGACAATATTTAACGGTTAGGCACGGTTCGATCATCACATGCATCGCCAATGAAGGAGATTGTGTTGTTGATCTCTCAAAAAGACCAGAATGCCGATTCTTTGCATTCCCCAGATGATAACTTAATATAGGACAGGTAAACTTCAGCGTAGCTAGGGGAGGAACAGGGTGGGGGTACTCAAGTTTGGTTTTGGTAGGGACGTGCATTGAGATTTTGGAAGTGGACCCATAAATATACCAATTTTTCAAGAAATTTGGACCCATTGATAATAAAATAAATAAATAAATAAATTTTGGATTTATAAAGCGCCTTTCTCCAGATCTTAGAGGACTCAAAGCGCTGTAATTTCGCTGCAATGGTGAATCATCACAATCAGATCGCATCAACTAGGTTGCTGCCCGACAGGCGCACACCTATTCGCATTTAGATTGTAACATCCACCATCTGTGCAGCTCCCCAAATTCCATTGGGTGAAGGAAGTTTTTGATAACCAAACAACTAATCACCGATTTTTGCGATACAGGAGGAAACCGGAGATCCCGGAGAAAACCTGCGAGAGCGAGCATGGAATCGGGATAAACCAAGTGCACATGAGTCCTTGGGCGGCCGGGCTTGAACCGGGACCTCAGTGGTGCAAAGCGAGGGAATTACCGCTGCGCTAACTCGCCCATACACCAAAAGTCGAAATTTTCGGCCGAATTTAACCAAAATTGTCTTAGTTTTTACAAATTTTGGGAAAATTTTGAAAATTTTGGCTAGATTAAGGAAAAATTGGGATGTTTTAACAAAAAAAATTGAGAACATTTTGAAAAAAAGGACCCATTCATATACCAAAATAGGCTTTGAAAAGGGGTCTTGATATAACCAGAAGGCCGAAAATGCTACCCATGTTTGCGGCACGTCCCCGTCTGGTCATTTGTACTGAGTACCCCCCCCCCCCCCCCGGGGAGGAAGTGGCATGGGTGCACAATTTAACACAATTTCAAAATAAAAACAAAATTAATTGAAATGTGGGCTCCAGTTGGGGCATGATATTGAGGTATTATTTCCAAAAGGTATTTAAAAACAAAAATTATATCACGAGGTTAACTCGAGTCCCATATTTGCGTGCACTACAACATCAACATCATGGCAAGCAGAATCTTAGCTATTACTTGTAATTTTTACCAAAACTGCCTGTCCATAATTTGCCAGTCAGTTCAAATAGTTAGGGGCTTTACAGTATGAGCCCTAGGGAGGGTAAATTGGGGGGTGGGGCAAGAATTTGTTTGCGAGCCGAGAGGTGGGGGGGCAAGCATTTTTTGGCCAGCCGAGAGGGGGGGGGAAGCACACATTCATGGGGCGCCTTTTAAATAAAACACTCTAAAAGGCTCATATAGGAACTGAGATTTTGGTACCGGTATCAGAAGAAAAATGTCACGATTTTTCTCCTTATCCCAGTAAAATTTTAATTAAATTTTAATGCACAAGATATTGTAGGCCTATGTTTCATTAAGATGGTATATGAACAAATTACGTGGTGAATTGTGGTAATGAATGGACATACTATCCTATTAGGCATTGTGATACACGTTTTTGCTTTTTATATCAAAACATGCTGTACAGCAATACAGCTCAAAATTTGGAAACATGTTCTTTTTATGGTAGGCCTCAATGTATTCCTCAGTCATTTGGGTGCATTCTGAACAGTCATTTGGGTGTATTCTTCAATCATTTGGGTGTTTATATTCCTCGGTCATTTGGGTGTTTTATATTCCTCGGTCATTTGGGTGCATTCCTCAGTCATTTTGGTGCATTCCGCAGTCATTTGGGTGCATTCCTCAGTCATTTGGGTGTATTCCTCAATCATTTGGGTGTATTCCTAGTAGTGATTTTAAGGGTGTATTCCTCACACAACTAGTTTTCTTTGTTTTTCAGAGAATAGGTTTACAGATCAAAGCCACAATGGACAATGTGACCAGTCTGATTCCTGAAGGACAAGATTTCAGGTGGTATCTGAAGGTAGGCATGTATACCCCTACACACATACATCCCCACAGCCAACACCACCTCTCAATCCCAACTCCCCACCCACCCCACCCTGTACACCCCACACACCCCCCACACACACCCCCCCCCACAGATCAAAGTCACCATGGACAATGTGACTTACAGACTAGTCTGATCCCTGAATGACAAGACTTCAGGTGGTATACTATAATACATCACCACAGCCAACACCCCTCCCCCAACTTCCCCCACCCACCCACACACACAGATCAAAGTCACAATGGACAGTATGACTAGTCTGATCCTTGAAGTTCAGGTGGTATCTAAAGGTAGGTATGCACACCGCCACACACATACATCACCACAGCCAACACCCCCTCCCCACTCCCCCGCCCCCACACACACACAGATCAATGCCATAATGGACAATGTGACCAATCTGATCCATGAAGGACAAGACTTCAAATGGTATCTGAAGGTATGCATGCACACCCCCACACACATACACACACCCACAGGCCAACACCCTCCTCACAACTGAAAAACTGGTCGCATCATGACCTGGTATTACCGATGGGGTATGAACATACATATTTTTAGAGAGACTGTACATGTAAAGTCTCTGAGATTTAAAAGGCTTTATTGGGATAATGTGCATGCATAGCGTGCACAATGCACAAATTAGTATTTACAATATTTTGGGCCATATGATTGGGGTGAATTTTGGTGGGAAACAGGTCTTTTCCTTTGCCTTTCCAATTTCTCTTTCATTTTTTTAGTCAGGGGGATACTATTCTCTTTTGTATTTCATAAGCTGCTACCCATTTACTCCTGGGTGAAGTGACGCAAACCTTTTCTATGGACCGTACACCAGTGATGTGACTTGAACCCTCGACCCTATCATTACTGGTCTGTTCACTTAACCTCTCAGCCACGACCATGTTCCCATTCAAGGGATAATGACTAATTATGATTTGTGTGTGTGTTTCTGTCAACAGATTAAGTGTTCAAATTGTGGAGAAGTGACGGAGCATTGGAACTATGTCACACTAGAGGTAAAAAAAGGAGAAAGATTTCAATTTCTACCTGCGCTTACCAGGTTATTTGTCCAGATAATGGGCTATTCCAGTTGAAATAGATACACCCTCTATGGAAAACATGACTTTAATCTCCCACACAGGTCTAAGGCTGTGCTAACACTTTTCTTTGATGACTTTGACCACAATTTTTTATTTTTTCAAATATCTTAAAAATTCAAGAATCTAAGCTAATCGAACAGACAGTAATATAAAATATATATACAATTTGAACTATTTTTAACTTGGATTTTCTTTTTTTATCAAATTTTTCATCTTTTTCTATCTCTTTGTGGTAATTTTTATTCAATAAATTGTATATTTGAGTGCAAATTGAGGGTGTTATTTAGATATATATTTCATTCAACTTAATTTAGCCTAATAAGTTATTCCTTTCATTTCATGATAAAAAGTAGTTTGAAAATGTTCTTGTGTTACTCATTTTTCTGATGTTTTACTGCCATTATACAAGTGTATACTCTTGTAAAGATGCAAGATTTAAGATAAATAGTGTCATCTGTGTTCAACTTTGCTTTAAAATGAATAGAGTTCTACATGCCATCAAAATTGATTGATTGAATAGATGATTGATTGATTGATTGATTGATTGATTGATTTATTGATTGATTGCAGGAGAGTCATGCAATAAAAGGAAGCAGAGGGAATGCCAGTATGGTTTCTAAATGCAAGTTCTGTAGCAGGGAAAGCTCAATGGGTGAGTCTTGAAAATGATATTGGACATATAGTCCGTCTTGCCTCAATTTGAAAGTAACGCCATGTTGGATTTTGCAGTGGCAGATTCAAAACTGGGTAAACACACACACACACACACACTAATTTGAATCTGCCACTGCGAAATATTGGTTTATTATTATTATTATTATTAATATATCCTGTGGTAGGAATTACAAAGAGGCAAAATATTTTGTGAATTTTATACCAAATGTGTGAAAATTCAAATATGAAAAGAAAATGCAACCCTACTGAGACAAACTTTTTAGGCCTAACTTTGATCTCACCCCCACCCCTGGTCTCATCCTCATTTTCTTATCAAAATGGTGATTTTTCTTATAATGTGACATTTTATACTCTTATAGCCAAAATGGCAGAAGAGTGAAATATTCAAACTGATACAATCCACTCATAATAAACACAGCTGTTTCATATTATGACCTTTAACTTTTGACCTGCTTGTCTCTTACCCTAAACCTAACCCAACCCTAACCTGAAATCTAAACCTAGCTAACCCTAGCTCTATTCCTAATCCTATATAACCTAACCATATCCCTAACCAGGGTTCGATTAACTTTTGAAAAATTTGGGTAGCAATTTTTAGTGAAAACATTATGTATGTGATGTTTTTATTATATTTACATACCGTATTGTCTTTAATAAACGCCCCGGGCGTTGCATTTTTCCAAACTCCTTATAAATAGGCCTATATAAATACTAAATTTCGCGGTTCTCAGGTTGGGCGGTTCTCGTGATAGGCATATCTCTAATTACCCAACACCCGTTACCCATAATACTTGTCCTAACCTTTCAAACTACTACGATATGCGTTGCTCAATGATTAATCAACTCTGTTTTGTAGCTGTGGCGCTTACTTCGGTACCCATAATCTGAAAACCCATTGTTCACCTCTTTCAAACCCTGTCCTGCTACCACATTGAGGACCCCAAAATACCCCGAAATTCAACGCACAACGGGTTATACCATAACTGATGATCTTTATGTTAATCCTGTCTTGAAAATAGGCATATTGGTCCGATGAGATGCACCTGTTAGTCACACTGTAATGCTTTTCCGATGCGCACACTGTACTCCGCGCACACTCCCGTTGATACTCCGCGATAGTGCACGCGTGAACGCCTAAACGCGCTAATGCGATAGCCAGCGGACAGAGGGATGGACGGACACGCCGTAATTAGTATTAAGATACCTGGAAATGAAAAATATCACCAGGAGAGCTCTGATTGTACTTTCTGTACTTAAACTTCAGGGTTGCAATGTTATTTTTGGCTGTCTGATCGCTATCGGCAAGCTTATTTACCGATATGAACATTTCTGCATTTATGAACATTTCTACATTTTTAAAGCATTTTGATCGAAAAAATATTATGGGGGGTGTTCATTAGAGGGGACCGCCTAATAGAGACAATACGGTATTCATGTTTACATTGTAAAAATTGCTGTACAAGCTGAGAGTTGTGTAGGTTGTCCAAAATGCGGAACATTTTGCTTTGCTACATCCAGGTAAAAGCACTGTACCCTAAACTTAACCCTACCCCTAACCCTAGCAATAATCTATGTACTACTCATGACCTTTAACCTTTTGACCTATGTATCAAATATTTTTTCTTTGCTATAGACATCATAAGTGACACGATTCAGCCATATAATGCAGAAGATGGTGAAAGGTTCAAGACAGTAATAGTATTTGAGTGTAGAGGGATTGAACCAGTCGACTTCTCACCAAGAGTAAGTACCTACATTCGGGCCTACTTTTAGGGTCGGTCAGGTTATGCCAATCAAACAATTTTTATAAGCCTAAATGTCAAAACCTCTTGGGACAGGGCATACCGAATTCCCTAATTCCCCTTGAAGCCATACAGGTAAGGACTCAAAAACCGAGACTAAATTGTGACCAAGGACTATAAATAGATCCTATTTGGGATAGGCCTAACCTGCTGATGCCGGGGGCATTCTGTCAATCATATTACGTCATCAGTGAGAGATATCCCGATTGTAGACAAGATATCATCATAGCATCACCATCTGCTGAAGACGCTAGTCGGATTAGTGAAAGTGTTCCAGGTGAAAAGTTAAAACTTTAATTCATTTTATCGTCCATTACGTATGAATATCCATTTGTATGCTTTTTTATGTTTTCCCAATTACAAACATGTCAAAAGGGAGAGTAACAATAAAAGTTTGGTCTTAATATTTCAACATTTCTTACCGTTGTGATGCGACCAAGCGAAATTCAGTTTTTAAGTTCATTATATGTACCATTGTCAGAACGGTTCCAGAGATATGGTCATTTTAGTGTTGCACAGAACAATAAAACACAAAGATAGTGGAACTTTATTATTGGCTGTATCTCAAAATCAAGATTAGCAACAAACGACTCATTTATCTTGATCACATCATAATTGTTATCATGATTTTCTTTATTTCCAAATATTTCCCTCCATGTTGATGGGTTATGAATGCCTTAGTTATTGTAGATATATACACTAACACCTACATGTGTTGACATTTTCTGGGAAGGAACTTACTCAGAAGATATCTTACCCTTCCCAGAATACTTTGCAACATGATATATCACCTCATTTTATCAAATGACATTCCCATTGCTTTATACAGGGCCCCTTTGTTTTCATTTTGAGAATAGACTGGTTAAACATGGGTCGATAGTTAAGAAATAAACATATTTTGCCAGATCTGGATGTGCTCTGTTCATTGAGGTACATTTCATCAATGTCGATCCATGTGGCACTAGATAGCTGACCAGTACAGGAAATTAAAATTGGAGAAATGTGTTGTTGGAAGTGTAAGATATGTTTAGATATCTTCCTCCTGGGTTATTTTTAAAGCCTATAAATTGCTCCTTTTTGTTTTCTCAACTGCAGATTGGTTTCACATGTACAGGTGTTGACTCCCCAGCTAGGTTTGAAGTAGATCTTACAGAAAAGGTATGTGACAAAATCATAAGTATGTGTTTTCAGAATATACCTTTCTGAACTGTCAAAGCAGCTAGGTAATGTGCATTAGGTACATTGTAGATGATGCAAGATTTTGAAAACATGTTACAACCATTTCTAAGTTTTCAATTTGCTTTAATTTGTGTGGAAAAAGTTTAAAAATCCAACAAATTATTTTTTTTACAATGTCATTGTAGAACATGAATAAAATAAATCCTATTTTCACTCTTTTTACCATTTTTTTCACAGGAATGGGTGGAATATGATGAACACAAGAACGTCTCTGTAGGCATCTTTGATTTGGAGAGTCAGTTCATCATCGTACCACATAAAAAGTGATAACATTTTCAAACCATTAGGTTACAAGTCTCAGTTTTTTGAAATTTTTCTTATCAGCTTTAGCTTCATAAGCAATAATGTCCTTGTCACTGAAATGAACAGTTTATCAGTTTTGTATACAGACAAATACTATATATGACACAGATAGGGAATTATGTAGCTACATCAGATGACCTTGTCATGCAGTCCAGCTTTCCAGTTAGTGACCTTTTGTTGCAAACTCTTGACACAACAGTTTGTAACAGGTGTTATGCTGGTCATAGTGATTAAGTAAGTTATTTCCACCTGACCTTGTTCAGCTACAACATTGGTGAAATAGGACTAATCTGTCTAGGGAGGTTGTAGCTTAATAATGTCATGAATGCAAGGGCTTTTCACAAAATCTATGTGAGCGTATCGGGACCATTATATTGCTATATAGGTGGGTGACCTACCTGATTGAACCTCCAGATATTCACTCTACCCATTGAGATTTTGATATCACAGGAAAACCTCCAAAACTCTGGTAAATATTTAGGCGAGCGTGTTCTCTTTACATCTAAAATTATGTTCATAGTTTTTATCAAGTTAAAAGGAGCTGTTGGGAACTGCTTATCTACAAAATTAGTTTGTGTAGTTGAATTCAAATTTGGTTAATGGCCTGAGCTTTTGATCCTAGCAGGATCCAATTATCAAAGGCAGATAATTCTCATTTTATCTTTGCTTCAAATTTACATTTGAATAAATACATGTATAATATTATTTTAAGGGTACACTTGCAAATGGAAAACTATTTGCCAAACAGTTTTAGAAATAGCATGGTTGGATTTAAGGTACATCTTTGTGATGTATTAATCCATTTGATTATCTAGTGTGGGGTGGCATTTTCTTAGGAGGGAGGGTCCTAAATACGTTGGGGTCATAATGTATTTACACAGGGAAGGTCATAATAAACACAGCCAAAATAAAAAGTCTCCATTAGTTACATCCCCATTTAATCAGAGTCTGATGAGTTTATGACAAAATAATTCATATAATAATTTTCTATACACTTTCCTTCGAAAGTTGATACCAAATTTGATATCAAAAGTTTAATCACTGTGAGCATAGGAACAGTTGTTTGGAAATTCGTGCAATTTTAAAAATGACATAGGGAATTGTATCACGTAGCGAAGCTAGCGTGAGTGCCAAGAATTACGTCGCCTGAATAGGCCGGCAGGTTAAAGGTTTACCCATGCATGTCAAAATGCAAATCAAATACCCCCCTCTTTCAATTGTGCGCATGCAAGTGTACAATGATTCCTGTACGGGTTGCTTCAGGCCACATAATAAGCTGATACCATGCATTGACTTTTGCATGGTCCATTCGTAATTTGTAATTTTTAAATTGCACGATTTCCAAACAACGCTCCTATGCTCACGATGATTAAACTTTTGATATCAAATTTGGTATCAACTTTCGAAGGAAAGTGTATAGAAAATTATTATTTGAATTGTTTTGCCATAAACTCATCAGACTCTGATTAAATGGGGATGAAACTAATGGAGACTTTTTATTTTGGCTGTGTTTATTATTACAGGGCATGTGACTATAATAAGTGACATATATATTGGCAAAAATTGCAGTTGTATTTAAAATGAGCAAGCATTCGGTCGGCCTGCATGACGTCACATCACTTGATAGAACAAATATTAAGTTCTTTTTTGAATAATTTGTTTTGGGCTGCACATGCCAAATGGGGGGTCATAAACATGTTCAACCCAAGATAGAGGGGTCATAAATAAGTGACTCTGGTCTCTGACATATGTGACGTGTCATGTTAAAAGCAGACACTTTTGGGCAGGATCGTGAATGGAGAAATAGCCAAAAATCTGCCAGGGGGCGATTTTTTTCACAATTTGGGTTTGTTGCGAATTTGTGATATTATTAATGTTAAAAATATTGTCTGATAGTTTCAGACCGAATATAACTGGCATCTTATATTTTTTTGGACATTTTTTCAAGGTACATGTAATTCCTACCCTCAACATTGTAATTTGTTAATAATATTTTTAAAGGCAGATATCTCAATTTCCAACTTTAATACTATAACTTATGAACTCAATACCTTCGCTTAGGAATGTCCGATTTCATTGGAGAAAACAGCGTTGTGGAGCAAAATATATCTATATATATTTAAGATATGTAAAAACCTCAAAATTGATAACCTGCCTAAAAGTGTCTGCTTTTGACATGACACGTCACATATTGGGTTCCCCCTCCCCCACTTCCGAAGAAAATGCGCTACTCCATTTGAAATTCCTACACCCCTATGGAAGACATGACCTTAATTTTTCACATGGGGAGTGTGAATTTCAAATGGGATTACCTAATAGGAGGTGTATGGATTTCAATTGGAATAGTCCAGGATGGTAACACATTGCACTTGAGTCCCCCTAGACTCGCTGTGCAATGTGCTAAAAGGCTGGTGAAAGACTCGCTGTAGAGGAGGTGTAGCGTTATAGCAACATTACATGGAGGAGTCTGGCCCAATCGCCAATGAAAGAGATGGGCACTCCGATTACTGTTTATGCAGGATCATCTCCTTTACCTTACCCCTGGATATATTTACGAACATTGCAAATGGGAGCGAGGTTAAGTGATATCATGTGTTTAAAAGACAATAAAATGTACTCATTTGTAACTTGTAAAGATTATTTACTCTTCTTCTTTATAAATAAACTTGCCTACTTCACATGACAGTTTGAGCCACCACTGGTATTATTTGAGGCGTCCATAAATAAATTGCAAACCATACACGTATGTGACGGGGATTGTGACCTGCTACAATGAAATGAGCGTAAAGTCACAAGTTGGTCGTTTCAAGACGTCTTGGCTAATGTGTTGCTTTTCTTTGTTTCACACACACACACGTGTTAAAGCCAATATTATGTCTGTATGTCCTTTGTGAATGGGGCACATGGGCAAGACCAGTCATGAAAGACATACTACTGGCTTGTACAGGTGTGCGGCACACAAAGAAATACCAACTCATTAACAGCCAGGATGTCTTGAAACAACCAACTTTAATACGACTTAACTCTCATTTCAGTCAGAGAATTTTTCAAATAAGGGTGTCAAGGTCACTCAATTTCACATGTTGAACTGGTTTTCTATATAAGCAATTACATCGTTCCCTCCCCAACCCCAACCAGCCTTGGTCGTATAGCTATATAGAGACAAGATAATTTCTTACAAAATGACTAGTCATAAAAAGCAAGATGCTGTAATAGTGCAGTAGATGAACACTTTATTATAGCAATACCATACATAAGTGAGTATCAGATACAGTACAAACGCTCAACGCTCAACATCTGTAATATGAGGGCCAGTTTGTTCCATGTAAAGTCTGCACAAAAAGTAACGCAGCTGTTATAAATATGCCTTTAGCTTCAGAACTAATAATTCTTTTCACATTATTTTAACATAGAAGGATGATATATTTAAGCGGATTTTGATACCCCATTTGTCAAATGCCGTTCAATATTAACAACACAGTAGTGCTTTTAAAGAAAAATACCCGAATTAAAAAGTTGCCATTTACAGCGATCAGTGGTTACTATGCAGCAAGCAAAGCCCATCATTATCTTCGGGCTGACTTCAAATCAATACAAATAGCTGTAACCTTTAAATTCTGGTATTTTTCTTTCAAAACACAGCTGTATTGTTAATAATGAACAAAATTGGATAAATTGAGTATCAAAATATGCATAAATAAATCATGCTTCTTTTTATGTTGAAATATTGTGAAAACAATTATTATTATGAAGCTATAGGCGTATTTATAACAGCTGCGTTACTTTTTGTGCAGACTTGAGATGCTATGTCTACTATGCATCTGTTACAAGAATGTTTTTAAAAGAGCCGTAATAATATTTTCAGCATAAATGCAAAGCATGTAACACAGTGCGATTTGTTACACATTGGTGATACAAAATGTAAAACATTTGGCCCTCTTGAGCAGCGTTTGAACTAAGAACTTATCCTCTTGTCCAAAAATCATTGAGGACAATCATAACGAGCCATACATTTGTCTGACGGATAACCACTATATTTTACCTCCAAAATCATGATTAATAAACAAAGCTTGACATGCATCAGCAAGAAATAGCTGCCGATCACCACTTGCACACAGTTTTCTGTGATGATTGATTGTTCAGCATGTTCATTTCTCAATATTTTTTAATTAACCATTTCACTGAGTTAAATGGCACCAGTGATCAATGATCAGATGGCAAATGGATCAGAGACAACTGAAATATTTTTAGGACAAGCAGAATCTATGCTTAGGTTGTCCTCAGGAGAACCTTCATTTTTACCTTATTTCGAACACTGCTCATGAATATATGCTAGAAACCTCATTCCATACAAAGCAAAGGGACTTGACCCATTTGCGTCTTTGTTCACCTTAGACATGGGCAACTGTATTTTAATAGTTCTGTGCGAGTATATCCAACTTCCCAAGGTATTCCCCATAATCTTTCAGTATTTTTCAGTTTTTCAGGCAAACAAAAACACTCAAATACAGTGCAGAATGTTGATCAGGCTGTGACCTTTTTCCATAATATACACATGTCTGCCTGGTGGGCAACAGATCTAAATTGACAGATATGCTTAAAATTATGAATTTTACAATTTATACAATTTCCAAAATGCCGTTGCAGTTTCATTCATACATGCAAAAGTATTTTAAAGTTAGCATACCAAAAATTCTAATTATAGCAAATCTTTCTATCCCAGGGGTGGAATTTCGTAAAGTGCCACAGGAGTCCAAGTGGATTCTCGCAAGAGAGTTTTGCGAGAGTCCATGGATTCCCGTAAATGGATTCTCGTACAACAATCTTGCGGGAGTCCAAAAGGTATTATATGTAGGCCTATGTAAAATGCATTCAAACAAACAAACTAACAAATAAACTAACAAAGTTAAGTTTTTAATATATGTGTCATCAAATACTCATCATACTCTCACTTCCATATATGTCATTGCATCTTTGGTGACTTTTCCTTTATATTTTGAAGGCTATGAGTTTTAAGGCGTGTTGAACTTGAACGTAAGTTCACTGAGCCGATCATTTCCAGCGAGAGTCCACATGGACTCTCGCAATAGGACTTTTTACGGGAGTCTCTGCAGAGTCGACTCTCGGACTCCCCGCCAAATTCCACCCTGTATCCTACATGCAAGGTGCCCCTCACAGGATATACTGTACTCTGTGCTGCATGCTATGCCTTGTCAGGTGACTACCATTCGGTATTATAACTTCACATGGTTTAAGATGAATAATTGTGTGCATTGTGTGCAAAGAGTAGAGCGCGTAAAATATCAAGATGGGCAAGTGGATTTCTAAGTGGACATGCCCCAGGCAACTGGAAATGTTAAAATATTGCAAGGCCTGTAAATCGCCAACAAGAGTTCATAGGCATTAAACTGCAGGTTAGAAACTTCATGATTCTGATGAATGCTGGTTTCATTGTGTCATGCCACTTGCCCCTTTAGGGTGATATTTGTGTCACTGCGGAATAATTCTGGTATACCCTGCGCATAAGTATAACCTTAACCCTAAAACAGGGTAAAACAGAATCGTATAATATAGGAATACAGGGGCGCCAGGGTAAACCAGAATTATACCGTCCACTGCGCAGAAGTCACACCAGAGATGCTAGCAGTGACCAAGCGTCATGCAAGCAGTGTCTTGCCGATAAATCAATCTGCTACATAATAAGTAGTGTCTAGTCCTCTACTGTATCAATATTTGTTCTGAGTTGCCTCATTCATTTTGCTTTATCTATACTTAGGTTCACCACAACTTTTGTAGTGACATAGGTTAGCCCAACGTAGATGTTTATTTCGCTGATTGCAGTCTCAATTCGAGTGTGCAAAGTTAATTACACGGAGCAAGTGTACAAGGGTGCTTTGTCAGCACGCTTGCAGCGCAATTAACCACAAAATATAAAGCATTAATGTCACTACTGACTTGAGGTGAACCAAGTTTAGAAGAAGAAAAACCAAAATGTCTTTGTGAGTTTTTAGTTACCAAAGATTTCATAACTACTACTTCATGAATTAAAAATATTGTTGTTGGACCGGAAAAACTGTATTTTTGAACATGTCTAAAACAAAACTGCCAAGAGGTTACATATATAGGTGGCCATTGACGCATATGGAGGTTTTTCCTGCCCAACGACTATGTTTCAAAATAACGAGCTGTTCCTCACACAGCAGAATCAGGTTTCTTCAGAGCTGCTTCATTATATTCTGAGCAAACAACTGTTTTTAGTTAGTCAGGCAAAAAAAAAAAAAAGCAGGTTTTTGTCTTTTTAGCCCCATTTCTTTTAGGCCACATTTCCTTCCTCCTCCAACAAAATGGGTCATTCATGATATAGCGCCACACTGTACATCTGATTTCATATCTCTTCCTGGTGTTTTTAATTCTTGCCTTAGTCCACCACAAATGGCCTGCAATATTGGCCTTTTTATTGTTTGAGATATTGAACAGGCAAATACTCCTCAAAATAAGCATTACATGTCCCATGCTTTGGAAAATTCTTTGTTTTCTATTGTTTTAAGATGTTCAATGGCCCATATCTCAAAACTTGCTCTGCCGACATTACGGCCCCTTTGTGGTGGATGGTCACATTTGTGATACGACCTGATCCAATCGAGCCAAAGGAGCCAATCATGAAATTGGAATTATCATCATCATCATCAAAGTGTGATCCCTTAAATCCTTACATCCCTTGGATGGGCGCCAAGGGGGACTGGGACAGGGCACCTTTCGCAAAATAACCCATGTTTTGTTCTTTTTTCAGCCACTTTTTGACAAATCAGGCTGATTGTCTCCCCCATTCAAGCGCTAATATGATCCCTTGGATACAAAGTTATATTTCTTTTCAGTGCAATTTTTTTAATGCTTTTTGCTCCCATCCAAATGTCAAAAATGCCACCTTTGGCCTGCTTGGATCATATCTAGTCACATTTCTCCCCAAGTTTTCAATGTATATGCTGAACGTACAACTTTTTTTTAAACTTGCATGGCCATTTTGCAATGATTTTTGTTTCTGTGCAGCGATTTTCAATTTCTGCTGCGACCTTATGTTCTTTCTGCTCAAATGTTTCACTTTGCTCCCTTTACTACAGTGAAGATGCTACTGGAAACTGCAGAAAATTACTGCTGCGTCTGTCGCTACAGCAAAAATCACCACTGCCTGTTGCTACAACAAAATGCCCGCCAGAGAAGAGTACCGTATTGTTTGTAATAAACGCCCCAGGGGAAGGTGCATTTTTCCATAAGGGGGCATTTATAAGAAGTGAATTTTCAGTGAAAAAAGCTTCAAAATGGGCAGTAAACTTTGGACGAATCATTCACTTCCGGGTTCAAAATCAAGATAGCAGCGCACATGGAAATGCATGGAACATGTAATTTTTGCGGTAAATACAACAAAATTACATCTGTTAAGTGCATCATCAAACAAGAATCTGATCAAATTAGTGAAATTCTACCATAATATTTAGGCAATAAACTAAATGGAAGTTTGAGTCATAATAGGTTTTGTCCATGCAATTTAACTGACATATGATGCAAGTTTAAGTTTAAGGACATGGACATGGACATTTTTGGACAAAAATGGGAGAGGTATTTAATAGAGGGGGAGCGTTAAATACAAATACAGTATATGATTCTTTAGTTATTGTTTACTTTTCAGTTTGCTAGTCATCAAAATCTTCAATGATCTGTGACCCAAGCGGCAAGCAGCACCGATAGCTGGGATTTGACAAGTGCCAGTTTCACCAAAACTGCTTGTCCAATATATGACCCTGAAAACATAAACCAGACCACTGCCCCTTCTGGGGGTTCAGTCACTTCAAATAGCTATTGCTACAGCTTTGATATTAAGTCATGTCTTGTTTTTAGTTAACAGAACTTTATATATAAGCATATTTTTTTTGGCGTATATCACAGGCAATAATTTTGCCTCTCCCAGGAGTAAATTGCCCGTCCACCTGTCATTTTGGATGTTTCTTTTGCATACTGCTTGGTGACTGCCTCTTGCATTTATTTGCAAGCCACAATCACGAATCGTTTGCTACAAATCAGCAACCAGCATTACATTGTGGACCGTTTTAGTTTTAGTCTCTTTAGTCATTGTTTACTTTTCAGTTTGCTAGTCATCAAAATCTTCAATAACTATGTTCTCATCTTCATCTTCTGTGTCTGCTCCATCATATGGATCTGTTCCCTCAGCAACTATCTCTGGTTTTTTCAGGGCCGATTCATTGGTGGCGCTTTTCTGTGAGCTTGGGATATCGTCGTCATCAATGGTGGTATCAACTTCCTTCTCATCTAATTTCTGTGGCCATGATCTAAGGAAAATCACACAAGAATAAAGAGATTAAAAAAATTTATTATAAATTGTGTTGACATGCATAAGTTGCAGGAAACACTGGCTTGTTTTAAATCTTTTGTATTAACCCTAACACTGAACCCTGCTTTTTGATATCGGAAGTCAAAGAAGATACGAAAAAGTCAAGAAGAAGAATTTTTGACTTGGCACCCCCAGGATTCGAACCTTTGACCCCCGCATGCCAACCACACGATCACGGACCGGTAGCTGCACGGGTTATTGCTGCCAGGCCAGCAATTCCGTGAGCATGTAACACTTAGGGTGCTTGCGTCATCGCAGACCCTGGGATTCATGCATGCGCAGAATTTTTCATCATGGTATTAACAGGTGTTAATAACAATAGTTTTAACAGGGTATTTCAATAGGCTATTCCGCTTGAAATCCATACACCCCCTATGGCAGACATGACCTTAATCTCCCACACGGGGAGTGTGAAATTTCAAATGGGGTTAGTTACCGAAATGAGTGATGACCTTAATCTTCCACACTAAGAGTGTGAACTTCAGATGGGTTACCGAAATGGACAACTCTATTTGAAATTCACACTCCCTGTGTGGAAGATTAAGGCCATGACTTCCATAGGGGGTGTATGTATTTCAACTGGAATAGCTCAATAAAATGCAACCCAATTTTAATGCCTGGTGTCTGAAATTATTTTGTACTCAATGCTCATAAATGATTACACAGTCATAAACTGTATTGCCTCGATAATTCATACTGAAATAATTGGTGAAATTGGCATATGTGTATTACACGTGCGTAGAATGGCAAATTGTCCTTATACTGGGAACACAGCCGCCGTAAACGCATTGATTCGAATCCAACATAGCATTATTCTCAATTTGAGATGATACACACTATAGTTTTTGGCACAGAAGAAGGGCACTTGTTACACTTTGAGAGCGTGCAGAGCGTAAACACGGAAGTGGGGTTCTGATTGGCTGAATCAATCATCTGACAATCACAGCAACAAACCGATAATCTGATTGGGCGATTATGCATCGAAACGTTGGTCGGCGCAGATCGGCACCCTTGAAGTACACGCAAATCTTCACGTATGACGCTCATTAATCAATCTGAGCAAGGGACTGCCATTCTTCTCTGAAACCGAGTGTATAAGCACCCAGTCAATAAGGTCGAAGCTGCTGCTAAGTACGCAGTCACTATAAACACACCATGGAAAAGTAAAGTCCATTCGCTCTAAGAGTGAAGGTTTTGACTGGATGTGTTTACTAGCTATTGGGTTACCTCACTGATATCACTAACCACAAGTTCCAAAGGGGTACTCAAGAAGTCATAACAATGATAAGAGACTGTATACAATTTTAACTATTTTAGTAGTGATAGGCTGTATAAGGGTGTAGTTGCAAACAGCTTAGGGTACCAGCTTATTTGATGCAGCTTGGTGTTCTGAGTAATTTGACACCAATTTCATTGAAATCGCCAAAAATTGAGACAGTGCCGCCAAATAACGATACACAAGGGGGGGGGGCAGATTTGACCTTTATTTTCTAGTTTTAAGGGAATTTTATCACATTAAGGATTATGTAATGCATTTTTGGTATATACTTACATAGTTTTAGGTCCAGGAAGGTCATTTATGCACTTTGTGTCAAATGAAACTTTTAGTGTCCTTAAAATTAACGCTTTTGGGTAAAATTAGGCCGTGAGGGCGCTTTTACCTTTTAGCGACCCATTTCAAACTATTTTTGATTTTTAGTTAATCATACTAGAGATAATCATCAATCATCCATATTCTGAAATTTTCAGCCATTTATCACATTTGGTGTGGCCGTGGCACTAATTTTTAATACAGGGGTAACCTGCCCAAAGCAATATACAGGGGTCAACGAACTTTGTATCACATGTAAGTCAATGGAAGCGTCCCTGCACATTTTCAAATGGGTACCACGCACAAGTGAAATAAGGTTGAGAGTTCAAATTTGGACAGAAGATGTTATTTATCAGTAACTTTGATTTGATAATAAGAAATGATAAAATTTTAGTAGGGGGGATACGTAACAGCTATTAGGCTGAACAGCGCCCTCACATCCTAAATTGGCTCTTAAACTTGCATCGAAACATACTATTTATGTAAAAACTGCATAAATATATCCAGGGGACCTAAAATCATGTAAATAATCATTAGAATCCAACAAACAGCAAAGAAAATGCCCATAATTGTCAAAATATTGAAAAATAGGGGGTCCCAAGAAATCCCCCCTTATGCGTCGCTTTTTGGCCAGCACTGTCTCATTTTTCAACCGATTTTTTTTTAAAAGGTGTCAAAATGCTCAGGAGGATTAGCAGCTTCAATTCAGCTGGTACCCTAAGCTTTTTGAAACATCACCCTTTTTTTTTTTGAGCTGTACAGCCTATCACTAATTTTAGTCTAAAATACTATGCCAATTTATCAGTTGTTGACAGAAAACCTCTCCAGTGTGCAGTAGTGTGGTTTGATTTTTATCAACATTGGGAATTGTCAACTCCCAAAAACCTTCACAGTTAGAGCAAATGGACTTTATGTATAAATGATCCCGAAAATTATACCAAGAGGAAGTGATTAATAAAATACAATACCTACCCTCTGGCCATCAGCTGCTTGGAAGAGTATCTCGTCAGTTCCTGCAGATAGGCTATTTGACCTGAAAGGTGAAAGTTCAAAGGTTATAATCATTAAAACTTGGTGTAAATATTCTAAGGCAGAAGTACAGAGACCTGTTCATGTCTGACATAACCTGTCAATCAAACTCACAACGACCTGTGATTGGTTAGGATAGTATTACTACTAGAGCATTTTGCACCCTGATGTGGCAGTGACGTCAGTGCACATTTCATTGGGCGCAACTACAAATCGCTAGTGTTTGCTCAAAGTGCTGGCTTACACACGCACATGCTCAAAGATGCCGCAAAGATGCGAGCGCGAAACAGCTGCCTCAACGCTTTGACGTCACTGCCACATCAGGGTGGAAAATGCTTTGAAGAAGTGCTTAGCATTACTAAGGAAGTTATGGTAATCAATCACAGACCATGGGGAGTTTGATTGAAAGGGCCATCAGACCCAAACCATTTTTTTGCCATTATTTAATTGAATTTACAGGGCAAATTTAGAGGATATACACAGATATCTTGCCTCGCTCCAAGAGATAATTTACTTATTTTTCATTGCTTAACAATGTGCAAAAATCAATACTTAACAAAGTACATAAATACAAATAACATGCTGTGATGGTCTGGAAAACCAACTCATATGGTCATATTTTTACAATTTTTTGCTTAGAATAATCTGCACACTTTCAGCATTCCAATCTTTTACATTTCAAAAAACTGTACATATCTTACATATACATACCTGGGTTTTTAAGTGGTATATTTATGATAGCTAGATATGGTAACAACTGGGTCTGTAAGTCTACTGGTGTCCAACAGTGACCCACAAATAAACCTTTAGCACCAGCACAGCTCTCCCGATACTGAAAATAACAAACAGACAACATGATAATCCTCTCCACATGGGTGTCGCCTGCAGGCGACAAGTTTCAAATTTCTTTAAAAAATTCAAATTGTACATTTTCATGACCATATGAAAAATGCATTAAAATGAGTACAAACAAGCCCAATATTAGTTTAGTGGATTTGAGCGAGCTCTTGATATTTTGAGAAAGTATCGCAAAACGGGACTCTTTATGGTGAAGTCTGTAGCCAGCACGTAGAGTATTAATTTACTGCATGTGATATAGCATACAAGGAAAAGGACCAGGATTTGTAATATGCTTGAATTACCTAGGGTGGGATGGGGCTGAGAGGCTAAAGGTAAAGTAAAGTTAACAGTCTTGATGAAGCAATGCTCAGGTCACAAAATGCACATTGTTTTTCTTGGGTGTTTGGGCCATCAGAGATGATCAGACCCCTTAAATTAACTTGTTTTTGTCCGTGTGGGGTGTCCCTCGCACAATGATTTTGTTTACCTTCCCAGCACTGTATATGCCGGTACCCATTTATACACCTAGTGAGTTGTGAGACAATAGAGGTAAAAGTGCCTTTTCTAATTATAATGACAGCACTGGGATTTGAATCCACAACCTTCCGATGACTCTGACCCATTATGGGTTATTCCAAAAGAAATCCATACACCTCATATGTACATAGTGTGAATTTCAAATAGGGTTACCTGAATGTGTGACTCCATATGAAATCTACACCCCTGTGTAGGAGATTAAGGTCATGTCTTTTAACTGTAATATCCCATTGGCTCTAGGATGGCTGATCAGAGATTTGTGTCAACCATATCACAGCTTGTCAACACCTCTCCTATCAGGGTTACTTTTTATTTAGAAAAAATCTGAGCATGCTTTTTACACATATACGAAAGAACCAAGCCTTGAAATAAGCGGACTGGAAACGGGAGAAATTTGTTTTTGAACAATGCTCCTGCTTTAATGGGATTTTACAAGAACCAGGAGCAATTTTTGAAGAAACAGGATTAATTTTCAAATAGTAAATCCTTTTCTGCATATACAATACAGCATACCAGCACTACTACATGAAGTGTAAAACTACAAGGACCAGTAGCAATTGGTGGCTTTACGAGGGCAAATTTGCTCCTTGCGCCCTCGTATTTCAGGGCTTAAACTATTGCAAGCAACATTCCCCTAGTTTCTTACATGGGATAAACCAGGAGGTAAAAGAATGCTCTCTGTCTTAGTGTATCCATACGGATCATAGAGATTGGAGTCAGAGACAACCAACTCATAATTGCCCAATGCGTAATCCTACAGCAAATCCGCCCCCGCTTTTTATTTGTCAAACATGGAGACAAAACAAGTGCACCTCCTACATTTATCTGCAAAATCAAACAATATTTTGCGTCTTTGAACTTTAACATTGAAAATGTTAGTGCACGTAGCACTAAGCGTGTGTTATCGCCACACAGCATGACACAATAATCCAGAGGTACACATTTTACCCTCCATTAGCAACACGTAAACAATGGTCAAGCCGGTACTCTTTGTGTCAAATCTCTTGATACAGATGGATAAATGACACATTTTAATAGCTTACTTTTCTGAAGACTTCAAACCACTCAGGCTTATGTAGTGGTCGCCACTTTCCTGTGCTTGTAGCATTATGTCTACTCCTACCACTGTTGAAATGAATGAGACTCCTAGCTGCTACTGATGCCCCATACTCACGTAATGCCGTCCTATGCTATAATGACAATGAACACAATAATAACAAATTAACTGTGCTTGTAACATTATCTACTTCAACTACTCTTGAAATGAATGAGACTCCTAGCTGCTACTGATTGCATACTCAAGTAATGCCGACCTATGCTATAATGACAATCAGCACAATATATCGCACTATGATCAACATACTGAATAGTACAAGACCCCATGGGGTATTCATATACTACAGTGAGAGTTTCAAATGAATTATTTCCCCCACTCTTACATGTACCATGGCATGTAATGTTTAATATTTATATCAGATTCTGTAACACCATAGGGCTACTGCATTTGAAATCCCTACACCCCTATGGCAAACATGACCTTAATCTCCCAATGAAATGGAATCACCCATTCAGGTATATCCCATTTGAAATTCACACTCCCTGTGTGGAACATTAAGGTTGTGTTTTCCATAGGGTGTATGGATAGCCCATTAATTGACTCACCGTCCAATCAGAAGCCAGGAAGTCAGCGTCGCTGAAATATCTGCTAGCTTCTACAACATCATCTAAAGGTTCATAAAACTCGAGGTAATTCTGATGAAGGTAGAGGTTGAAATTTTCACTGCTCATGTGTGTGTTTGTCAAAACATGCTGAGGACAAATAAATAAATACATGAATAAATATCTGTTAGCTTCCACAAAATCATCTCATAAAACTCTACAAAATTGTGATGAAGCTAAAGGTTGAAATTCTCACTGCTCATGTGTGTGTTAGCCAAAACATACTGTGGCACCGACCGATTAACAGCCCTCTTGGCATACAAGGCAAGTGATCACTGATCAGTCATGTTGTATACACATAATATAAAGATCTGCAAAACATGGCGGGGGTTAAGTGATATTTGATTTACACTGGCATGTGCCAGGGATTATACCCAGCTGTGAACCTGGTTGGGAGGGTGTTCTTCTTAAAATCATTTAGTGAGCAATCTGTGGTTTAGAGTGGCAAGAGTAAAAAAGTATGTTTAAACAGATAGCAAATTCACCATGAACTCTCATCCTTATTTGCCGTTGTTTACTAACTCAAAACCATACAGGTGACCAAACAGTCATCCAAATGGGCTATTCCAGTTGAAATTTATACACCTCTGTGAAAGACATGACCTTAATCTTCCACACAGGGGGTGTCAATTACAAATCGGGTTACCTGACTGCGCGACTCCATTTGAAATCTACACCCCGTGTGGGAGATTAAGGCCATGTCTTTCATGGGGGTGTGGATTTCATCTAGAATAGCCCAATGATAATAAGGTCCACACAGCACATATACATACCTCAGGGTTAATCTTGAGTGGATCCCTATCATGATGTGATAAATGATCTGGTAACACTGGGTCATCATCAGACTTGGGGTTTCCTGAAACAAAGGAATGAAATTCATGTCAGATTACATGGTCTGCATAATATACAAGCCAAACTAGAGACGAGCAGAGCCTAGCAAGTGTTCTCACTCCACAACAAACTCCTTGAACAGACCCTTGCAGACAGACTTGTAGCCGTCCTATACTCAAATTTGGTAGTGACATCAGTACGTACTTTTAAGGTATTGCGACGCAAGCAATAATCCAGTACTGTAGCCTGTTTTACCCACTGATACATTTTGTAAGTAATTTGATTGTTCGATGGCAACACCAAAATAATTGTTTATTAGTGGGTGGAAGCAACTGGGTGGCACCGAGCATAACCACCCACTAGCTTTAACCCTGCTTACAATATAGCATTTGTCAATTGGATAATTTTGACATACACTTGTAACAGTGCAGAATGTTGATGGGGATCAGACCCTTTTTCAAGATGTTCTTGTTTAAGAAATTCAGATTCCAAAATACGATCATTACTGAATTTACGATCGATTCCGATCCTTTTCATAAACGGCCATAGCCAAGTGAGGCCGATCCATTCAGATCTGGACATAACCAGTTGGGAACTATGAGAATGCAAAAAGATGTGATGTCGACCAATCAGATCACGAGATTGCATGGGCTGTTATGCTCGGGGCGTTCAACAAAAAGACAAGGTGTGGGAGAAGAAAATTCACTCGCTCACTCTCCGACTCTCTCACACACTCTCTTGGCTGGCGAACATACACACAGGGATTCACTCAGTTTATATCTGTTATATGGAGAAGAAGAAATGAATAAATATATTGCTACCAGTCCAAAAGTGAAGTCTGAACTTGTATTATTATTTACCAGTGCCTCAACCATACTCGGCACGCTTTACACACTGACTGTTGAAAGTTCAACCAGCACCTACCTACTGATCTAGGTTGTCAGGTGCCATAGGCATCACTTACGTTTGCAGTATAGTATTTTCCCTAAGGCACGGAACAGAAACAGTGATGTATCCTTGCCTCCGATTGCAGACAAGGCCCTATCACTGTCATCTTCTGATTTCTCTTTCTTCCCTCTCCTAGAAGATGTCTGTTTACCACTCTTTGTTGCTTTACCATGTGATGATGAGGATGACTGCTTCATATCTAATAGAGCACTAAGATCTCTTGTGTCTGTATGGGAAGAAACAAAAGAGAGAACAATTCTAATTATGGAGTAATTAAGGTAAAGGAGTTGAACCTGCATTTTTATACAGGATGGAGTGCCCACCAATCTTTCATTAGCGATTAGATTCCACCATGAAATGTTGCTGTGGGTGGATCGCCACACCTCTTCAACAGCGAGTCTGTTACCTTCCCAGTATTTAAGAATGCCGGTGCTCATTTACCCAATTCTAAATGAACCATGGGAAGAGCGGAAGTCTGAATTTAATCTGCAGAGGTTGCCAATTAATTTCAGCCATTTTTCCCCAAGTCAATATCCCAGCAAATCTCAACTGCTGGGAATTGAACCCGGGACCTCATGCACTAAAGGCAAGTACCCTAACCTTAAGGCCACGCTCTCCACTTACAGGTATGGATTCTATAAAGGAGATACCCAGGCTTGATATAACATATCATGTGTCATTTCTGCCCCATGTACATGTACATGCTTGGGATGGGGAATGTAGAAAACTCCTTATTTTGAGATATTGTTGGTCTTAATTCAAGACCTATATCTTGTCATGATGGATGGGCTGGCCAATATTTTGAGTAACTACAATAAAAAATATTAGCCAGCTTATCCATTATAACAGGATATTGGACTGGCAAAAGATTAAATCTATCTTTTATTCACATTCTTGTTCAGTTTCTATAAGTAAAACCACTTTTTCAGAAAAAATAAAGTTACTTTTGTGAGGACATCCCTTTTGTTTTAAACAAACGAAACTGTCACAAACATCTAAGCCGCTAAACCCCGTTCTTAGTTGGCGCATGTGTATTACGCAAACGCATTATCGCGCAATCATTGAGGATCAACATCTAATATCACTTTTCACTATCATGTTATAGTATACACCTGAAATCAATCAAATTATGTGAATTCTTTACAAACCACACCCACTAATAAGAATATAGGATAAGCCACTCAAAAGAAAAGGAAGGTGTCGATCTCATAAACAGACCCACAAAGGTCAGGTAACTTTTCCATGGGCATGAGACAATCACCATAGCTTGCACTGTAGACTGCTGCCCTCATTCGTCAACCTTCTGGATTAACTACTGAGAAAACTATACGGAAAAAAGTCACAGATTTTGCAACAGGATTCCTGTGGCATAGAGCATGCACAATTGTGTCCAAATTGACCTTTTGACCGAGTTTGTTGTTTTTAGAACTTCAGAGCGTGATCTTGTCACAACGGCGCGGTACAACGACACAGTACATGGGCGCCGTTAGTCAGTCACACCATGGCGCACAACCAAACTCGCTTTTATTTTTTTTCAGAATATGGACTGTTTAGTTTAATAGTTTAATACCTTTATTGCACAAAATATCAAAATGCGGTGTGTGGTGCAAAAGGGCAACCCCGAACAGGCACGCAGGCCCACTGGATGGGGCCCTTATACACACACCAAAATAAAAGAACTAAAATTACACAGTACATAATTATAAACATATTTAAAAAACACTATAAAATACATTAAAAATACAATATAATACTAAAATTGAGTTGCCAAATATAGGGTAAAGACATCGCATAATTCAAAAGGCATTAGTGAAATTGCACAAGGTAGGTAGACTGATAAGTTCACAATCTGCAAATGTTCCCCCGCACAAATCCAAGAACACCTCGGCACAAAAATCCCCTACACACCCCAATGACGCTCCGCACCACACCGCGGCACCATATCAAATTGACTGATCAACTCTCACACTCCTCATCTGATTCCTGCTGGAACTTGACGTTGGTGGCATCAATTTGAGAAAGCACCGCAGTGCAGTACGAAACGCCACTGAGGCATGCCTAAGACCTCCATACCGAAGCACTTCTGGACATGTACAGAAGAAACATTTGCAAATTGTGAATTACGAACAATAATCCTGATGAAATTATTTATGGATACTGACAGGTGAATTTGAAATGTAGTAATTAAGGAGCTCGGATTTGAAATATTTGAAAATTTGAACGTTCCTAACGTCAGCAGGGAGGTTGTTCCAGGAGTTGTACACACGGTTAAAAAATGTCTGCTTGAAAATATTGGTATTGCACTTATTTGGGATAATTGTAGGTGAGTCAAAAGATCTTAAAGAAATGGATTCAGTGCCACGGAAATTCACTCTATCTTGCAATGAGATAAAAGACATGCCATGGAAACCCTTGAAGAGCAGGATGTTATCTTTAAACTTGCGACGGTCCTCAAGACTAGAAAGGTTGAGTTTTGTAAGACGCTCTTCATAGGGGGCAGAACTTTGAAGGATGAATCTGGTAGCACGCCTTTGAACTCTTTCAATGGCAGTAATGAGACCCTTAGTAGATGGATTCCAAATTTCTGACCCGTATTCCAAAATAGGTCTGACATGAGCCAAATAAAGAATTTTACGAGTAAGGGGGTCTTTTATTTCATTGCAAGTGTGATGGATCAAGCCCAAAATATGGTTAGCTTTGCAAATCATATGATTAATATGCATTTTCCAATTCAAATTATTAGTGACCATGATACCAAGATCGTTTTGACTAGTAACAGAAAGTAAATTGTGGTTACCAAATTTATAATCAACAGGATCAACATGGTGACGTTTACGAGTTTTGACCTGAAGCACCACACATTTTTTGCATTAAAATCAATATCCCATGTTTTACTCCAGTTATTCAGAGCATTGAGGTCATTTTGCAGAGCCACTTGATCATCAATGGAAGAAATTGAAAAATACACAAGTTAATGTAGGTACTTTTCCATGTGTATGAGACACTCACCTTTAAGACAAGCAAACTGTAATGAGTTGATTGCACTTCTAATATCGCCGCAACTTGCACTGGCTAAGGCTTCTATTGTAGACTTGGAAGGAACATAGCACTTGTGTTTACCCTGTTCAAAACAAAATAAAGGTTACTTGAATACAAAATAAAGGTTACTTGAATACAAAGTAAAGGTTCCTTGAATAAGTTCATCAGGACTGTTAGGTATCATACTATTGGTAAATTATGTTTTACAAGTCCAATAATTTACTAATGTTTTAGACATTTCATCTTCTGATCGGATAGGAAGACTTTGTCAGTAATGCGATCCCACTCTCATCTCCAGAGTGTTCAGCTCTTGAGTTGTACGACAGGAGTCAGTCGACGAAATAATCAAGTCCGTCATCACAGACCATGTGTCACAGCAAAATCATGTTATTGATTGGCAGAGGCGGCACCAGGATTTTTTTTTTTTTTCTGGGGGCATGGGGGAAGTGAATTTCAGGGGGCAAAATCAACAAATTTCTTCAAAGTCTTTCAATCGGAAGATGAAACGTCTAAAACATGAGTAAATTATTGGACTTTTAAAACATCAATTTACCAATAGCAAAATAAAGGCTACTGGCCGAAAGAGATAATTTGAAAATTTAGTTATATCTTTACTCCCCCCTCCCCCCAGGACTGTCTTGCTCTTCTGGAGCCTTCAAGGACAGCTGTTTAGGACATTTACAATAGAATGTAAGGAGAGAATGGTCAACTAAGGAGAGCTGAAAATCACTCTCCTTTATCAGATTTAAGGAGAGCAGTAGAGAAAGATTGCTCTTGATCTCCTCAAAAGACAATCCCTGCCCCCCCCCTTTAACTTGTCATTACCCAAATTCTTACTCTAAATCTAATACTACAGTTACTACCAGGAATGTTCAGGACTGAACGCTGCACACACCCTAGTTTATTGTGTAAAAATAACGGGGTCATACCGCATTATGTGAAACGACCTGATCCAAACAGGCCAAAGGAGGCATTTGGGCGTATTCTTAATACCTTTGGGTGTATTTATGTGACATTTGGGTGTATTCCTAATACCTTTGGGTGTATTTATGAGCCATTTGTGTGTATTCTTAATACCGTACTTTTGGGTGTATTTATGAGACAATTGGGTGAATTCCTAGTACCTTTGGGTGTATTTGTCATTAACTTGTCCAAAACCAGGCTATTCCATTTGAGATCTGCCATATCACTGTGGAAGATTTAAGAAAAGTCTTTCACCCAGGGAGTTTGTTTTTTAAAATGGAATTGGTCAGGGTTAATTAATTATCTTGTAACCAATACTCCCCCATTAAGGGCTTTAAAAGTACCTCAATATCTGCCACAACTGGATTTCAAATGGAGGTTACCCAATTGTATATTTGATACCCATACTCCCTCTGTGGGACTTTCGCTAAATCTTCCACAGCGGGGGTGTGGATTTCAAACAGAATGTTTGTTTACCTGTAATGCCTCTTTGTTCGCTATTCTTAACATGACTTTAGCCATACTTGTAGGAGCCACCGGGTTAAAGCTGAAAGAAACAAAAACAATACAAATTAAAGTATTAATCACAATCTCAACTACAGCATGAGACATTTAGGAGTATTACCTTTGGGTGTATTTGTGAGACATTTAGGTGTATTCCTAACACCTTTGGGTGTATTTGAGACATTTTGGTGTATTCTTAAAACATTTGTGTGTATTTATGAGCCATTTGGGTGTATTCTTAAGATATACAATTTTGGTGCAGCAGTTTTGTCTTTCGCACTTCATGGAACAATCGGCCCTCATTATCAGGGGATGCTGATCTGTGGTTCATCTGTATTGCTTTAGTCCATGGTATTCCTAATACCTTTGGGTGTATTTATGAGACATGTTGGTGTATTCCTAATACCTTGGGTGTATTTTGGAGATATTTGGGTGTATTCTTAATACCTTTGGGTGTATTTATGAGACATTTGGGTGTATTCTTAATACCTTTGGGTGTAACTCACCTAATATTATGTACACCTAGAGATGCTTGCACATCTTTCGGAAACAGTTTGAGAGCATTTGACTCGCCACCATGACTATCCGAGACTATGAATACCAGTGGACTTCTACCTGTGATGCTGAATTTCTTTAATATGGTATGGAAGAACTGAGGACTCCTATAGAACGTGTTGGGAAAATCCTACAAGATAAAAGAAAAGAAACGAAATCAATCAATAAGATTAAACTGCTGATAAACTTGGCCTCTCTGGCATTTTTATGCAAAACATAACTGATTTCTTTGAGGTTATCTACCACATTGACCTAAAAGTAATTATCAGGGCTAGAGATTTTCCATTATAAGTCAGAATTTCATAAAACAACATAAATACACCTTTGGATTCATAACCATTAAGGTATGGTCATTTTCATGGTAAAGGGTGTAACTTTGGATTTTTAACATTTTAAACCGTAGTGTTCTAATAAAGCCACAGAATTCCATGATTTTTGGCCACATAAGTCATCTAGTTAGCAGCTACCTTGGGTAGCATAATCAGCTTTGGGAGTTACTGCGTTCAGTTTTAGCAGGCTTAAATGTACTTAATATTGCCATTTTGAAAAACTATAAAAACAGTAACATTTTTGTAAAACCCTGTGTTTTCTTCAGTTAGTTCATGGATAATTTTTCTTATCCTGAAAGTACAGTCATATGTTCAGTAAACACTGCCACATTAGATTTAATTGTGAACGGCCCTGTATTTTTGAGAACCGGACTTCAATATTTGTTGTTTCGAGGCTTCATTTTCCGTTAACAATTGTTAACAAACTTTGTGGGTGTAGCTTTGGTTCATAATTCTTGGTTATTTCTTCACTTCTTCTTGATTCATAACAGTTGTTATCTTAACTTGAAATGGGTAACAAAAATTAGCCGATTTGCAAGCTTTTAAAATTTTTATAAAATCTTGACTTCAAATAGCCATTTTTCCGTTAACTTTTTTGAAGCCTACGAAACAAACTGTTCAGCAAGCTTGTGCAAATATAAATAAAAGAGCTCATCCAATCTATTTATCAAAATGTAGCAAAGTAGATCCTCAAGTCACATGTTTTTAAATCGTGGAGATATATATCACCGTTTGAAAATGGGACCCAATACAAACTTTCCGTTAACAATTGAAGCCTCCGAAACAAATGAAGCCTCCGAAACAACAATAAACTTAATTATCATCTATGCATATCTAAATTGGTGTGTTTCATACTGATATCTGCATTGTAATTATTACTTGATATGTGCAGAATGTCATAAATTTAAAAAAAATTGACATTATGGTTAATGTTTGAAAAATATACTGATACCTTAAAAAGCCTGTTTCGGAGGCTTCACATGCAAAAAACACCATACTTAACAAATGGGTGAAAAAATTAATGTGTGATAAATCTACAATATCTGCCGCATAGAATCATTGATTCAATACACACAAGAAAATAACAGCTAAGATGATCCCAACACTGTTGTTTTCAAAAAAACTACTTCTGCAATGTTTAACAATTGTTAACATGAAGCCTCCAAACAAAAAAAATGACTTGCTGTGATAATTTAATTTTTGTCACAACTGAAATTCAATACTTAGAAGCAAAGCATAAAAATTGATAATTGTGATATTTTTTACCTATTTTTTTATGTCAACTTGTAGTAGTTAGCTAAATATTTTACTTTTATGATCACCTGTGTTGTTAACTGAAGCCTCCGAAACACAAATCGCTTGAATTGCCAATTCTAAAATATAACTCCAATTTCTGTGAAACTTGGCTGGGAGGTTCCTTTCATCAAGTAGTATTTGTACATGAAGTTAGACATTCAAATTATTTTAGGAACCCAATTAAAACTTAAAAAATATGTTTAAGGTTTGGAAATTTCCATTGTAAATGACACTTGATGTTAAAAATTTTCAAAACTGCAATTACAAACATAGCAAAACATGGTATAAAAGTTAACTTATATCTGTTGACTTACTTTGGAATGGAATTTCACATGTATTCCAGCTTTCATGTCAAAATTTTCTGAGGTTATGTAAAATACATTTTTTCTTAGATTTTAACCAAAATGTTATGCAAATGTCAAATTTTTATTAGAAATCAAAAGGTTTAAGCCTTGAAACATTATTTTACTGGAATTTAAGTTGTTTCTATGCATGATTTCAGTAAACAGAAACATATTTAAGTGGTTTGAAATTTTGACCCTAAAAATCAAAAGTTACACCCTTTACCGTGAAAATGACCGTATAGGAATTTTTTTTGTTTTGGCTCAGAAATATAATTATAGGTTAATAAATGCGTATCAGTTGTTGGGAGTGAAATTGTATAAAACAATGCACACCTACTGAGGTGTTAATGCATCTTATGCACGAGCCCTGAAGGGGTGAGTGCATTAGATGCATCAACATCTCAGTACTAGTGTATTATTTCATACAATTTCTCAAGCAAAAAGTGATACGCATTTATTAACCCATTTCATACATGACTGAAACTCCCGTGAATTTTGCTATTTTTATAAAAAATTGTCACAAAAAATGTTGGAAAATGCAAGCAAATATAAATGCATCCACCCGCAAGAAAAATGAACGGAGTGCACACCTGTGCAATTATACAATATTTATGCACTGCTAATAATTTAATTACTAACGTTTGCTCTGATTGGTTCTCACTATCTAGGAGTGTATCATCTTGTGTATGAATAGTATTTAATTATATTCGTACTTGCTCAAGTAGCATTTGATACAAATTTGGTTACACAATTATGGGGTTCTTTTTTAATGAACCTTGAAGTGCCTAAAATAAGGCTATAGCACCCTTTCCAGCCATCACTAATCTTCCTCTCCATAGACTTTGTAGATTGGAAATGTCCATCATTTGAGTTTATAACAAAATTTGCTCCAAATAATAAATGAGTTCTGTAGCGACATGTGCAAATTAAAGTGTACAGCATGATATTTAAATGGTTGTTGTACAGTTGTCATAAAAACATGTTCAATGCATGTTCAAGTTGTTCATTATTATGAGTTCCCTCTACTAAATGAATGTTACGCTGATAAAGGAATAGGCCTATTGCAAATTTCCTAAGGGATCGGATAGCGATGTTTCCATAGTATTTTCTGCGGGACATGAAAGCACATCAGACACGCCAAATTGCATTCTGAATGAGTTAGTTTCAGTTTTTTTATTCGCAATATAATACAAATACAAATATTATGTAGATGGGAGGAAAAGCAAACGATCATTTGAAAATTTGGACCTTTTGTATTGAAGACATAAATTTTTTTTCTCAAAATATTTTAGGTCTTTTGGGGAAAATATCTGATGATGTGCTCTCATGTCTCACAAAAAATACTGTGCAAATGTCGCTATCCGATCCCCAAAACAAAAACCTAGGACTTGCATGTTTTCCATACAAACAAACAAACAAACAAACAAATCTAACACTTACCTCAACTAAGACTAATTTCTTTAAAGATGTGTCTTCACCAAAGATTTGTAACGTTTGGTATTTGTTAGATCTTGTCAGAAAATCTTGGAAGATACTCTGCTGAGATTCGGACATGTGACCTCCAACAGGGATGAAATCTATATAATATAAATAATAATAAAGTGGTGAAGTTTGGTATTTATTAGATTTTGGCACAAAATCTTGGAAGGTGGTCTGCCATATGGAAAAGTTCCAGACATTCCAGAGCAAATCAGCTTTTTGTGTACCTTCATTCTGTGCTTGTGTTAACAAAATATACAGTTCCACACCCGTAATTAAAAGCTTCTTTTTCTGTTTTATTAAGCCTTTTTTGCGCGCTTGAAGCATGCGAGAAATTTAAATTTCAAACAATTTTAGCCCCAAATGAAGGTGTATTATCCTATTTGATGGGCCAGTGCTTGAGAGCGCAAATTTGTTTCCAATTTTACTCTATTTGGGCCCAAAATATAGTGTTTTTTGTGCTAAAAAGGAAGATGCACAGGGCAATTATTGCTTATTTTTTTCTTCTATTATTATTTTTAGGGGGGCCATCCACCTTGCCAAAATTTAGGAGGGGCATGTCCCCCACCCGGCTTCCACTGACTATGTGTGTTAATGTTTGTGCCAGTCTTTGCCACTTCAGAAAACATTACCTTTCAAAATGTCCCTCACAGGAGGCATAAATTTCATGTGGAATCAAACCACCCATTCAGGTAACCCAATTTAAAATGCACACTCACTGTGTAGAAGCAGAGAAGATGTAATGTACATCTTCTCTGGTAGAAGATAAAAGTCATATTTTCTATATAGGGGGTGTATGGATTTTGATTAGAATAGCCTATAATTACCTCTCCAGCTGGTCCCTCGGTCATCTGGATTATACACTGATGTGACAGGGTTCACCCATTCTTGTACTTCTATTCTCATTTCTTTGGCTAGGGTTTGCACAGTGGCAGTCTTGCCGGCACCTGTCGGCCCAGTCAGTAACAACACTGGTGCTTGAGTCTACAAATATAAACACAAAGGTGGAGAAGCTATCACAACATGAATCCATAACACAGGCATGAGAATACATATTACATTTCAAAGAAAAGAAAAAAGAAAATTCTGCCAAAAAAAATGGAAAAGTCCCTAAAATATGGTAAAAATGCTCAAACCGGGCTAAAAAGAAAAACGTGCAGAAATTGAGGGAGGAAAAGAAATTCCTTTCAAAAAAAGGAAAATTCTCAGGCCTGATAACAAGTAACAAGGTTTTAACGATTGTGCCGTCAGATTAAAAATGTTGTTGTGCTCTCATCAGGTGTCAGATTTCTTCAGAACGATGTCTGAGTCAGGATGGAGTCCTTGAGAAGTCAGCATCACACCTGACAAAAGCTCAAAATCTGACTGCACCTGTTCAACCCTTTTTGCTTGTAATAAAAACTTCATTTTTTACTTGCAGATTGGGTTATTCCAGATGAAATCCATACACCATCTATGGAAGAGATGATGATAATCTTCTACACAGGGAGTGTGACATTTCAAATCAGGTTATAAACCTGACTGGGTGACTCCACATGAAATCTACACCGTTGTGTGGAAGATAAAGGTCATTGGAGTGTTGGAATTTCAATTGAAATAGCTCAATTTGTTACATAAATGGTGGTTGTTTTGAGGGTATATGACAATTAAGAAAAAGAGTAAATGGTGTATTGTAAATATCATGTAATATCACATAATGACCTGCGAACTGGGCCAGTACCGAAAATGGAAAACACAGAAATTGGGGATGTCAAACATAATTGCAAAATAAAGCTTATTTTGACCTAAAATATTGGCTACCCTAAACCCTCGTCTACAAGCATATAGAGTGCTTCTGATTAAAGCTAACTTAATCCAAGCGCCATTATGGAATTTGGGCAAATTAATTACAGATCCAAGCATATACAAGCAAGTATTATTGTAAGACCAATCTATTATATTGGCATATTAACACATGTATTGCATTAATTTAGCTTTCACCAAAAACACTATATACTTTGTAGACGAGGTTTTACGGTATTCTGAATGTTCACACGCTCAGCAAAAGCGACTCAAGGAAACCCCAACTTTCACTGATAAATTTATTTAATAGGGCAAATAGTAGTAGTCATAATTTTGCCATTTTCGCTCTTTTCTTTGAACCATTATCTCAGGATAGTAATGATAATCGACTAATTGGATGTTTGTGTACATAGTGTTTCTAGAACCTGAATAAATTTAATGGTCAGATTTTCTAAAATCTTCCAAGTTTCAAGAAATGAAAACGAACATGGAATTTGACTTTTAGAAAATGGAAAAAGTGCCACTCTGATATAGAGCTGACTGAGGTGTTTTCGTACCTGTTTGGAGGGTTTCCTTCTTTGGATATGATTCCTGAGCCACTCTTCAACCTCTGCTATCTTTTTCTTATGGACAGCGAGATCAGCCTATGATAAACAAAAAAGATGATAATTAACAATAAATTATATCTCTTAATATGAGGCATACAAAAATATTGTTTCCTTAAAAAATCTGACTAATCGACCGTGTCTTGTAGAGTTTTTTGATTTGATTAGTTTGAGTTTGACAACCATGAAAACACAAGAAAATCTCTTATGATCCAAGCTTATTTCTAATTCTTAGTTAGTGGGAGCGGTCTAGTTCGTAGACACATAATCTGATTGGACGTATATCAGGCTATAGACGACCCCACGTCATCATGCGTATTGATAACGCGTAACACGCTTATAGAGGTGCGCGTATGTTGTATGAGTAGACTAGTGCGGAATACTCGCACGCGCTAGCAGTACGTGCATCAGAATTCCTGAATTTGTAAACAAGTTTCGTTCATTTTATAATAAGGGGAGTTTTTTATGACAGTAATTGAGTTTACAGTTCATTTTATAATAAGGGGAGTTTTTTATGACAGTAATTGAGTTTACAGTTATTAAAATAATATTTAACTGATTAAGAATGAGAATAAGCGACAGGAATTTTTTAGTATTTACTATCCTCTATTTATGATAGATTTACAGGCAGGTCTAATATTTTCATCGTAGTGGTGCGCCTGCATCCACTACTCAAAATATTGGACCTGCCTGTCGTCTATCACACGGTAGAGGATAGTAAAAAAAATTCCTGTTGTTTATTCTCTAAATACATGCCCACAAACACACTCATCTGGAGTATGTTTTTCTTGGTTTTCGCTCTATCCAGGATAGAGGATTGACTACTAATTGCATGCATGTACACCCCACCCCACTGGGAGTGTGTTTCTCTGACAAAAGGGCATTTTCTGTCTTGGTTTGTGTTTTATCCACCCCTCCACATCGCACCCCTCTTGTAGATGCTGCCAAGTGTGGGGGTGCGTTTGTAAATGGTTCTAACTGTGGAGGTGTGTGTGTTTTGTCACATTCACACTGTGGAGTCTGCTTACAACCGTGGAGCTCCACAGTTGGAGATAACATCAAAAATGGGGTTTTTCAGCCATAGAGGGGTATACCACCTGTCATTTTCTGATTAGAGCAACCTCCACAGTATGGCGGTTGCTGTGAGATTTGTGTAAAAAAATCTCCCCAGTTTGAATGTGGGTGTGTGAATCAGCCCAGTTGGAAAACACACACACCCCCACTCACCTGACATTGAGTGTGTGGGGCATATACCATAGGCCTAGTTTTGTTCTATCCAGGCTACTGATGTCATGCATATACATATCACCCACACGCACACCCCACTTACCTATACCGAGGAATATGTTTTCTGGTAAAGGAGCATTCTCTATCTTGGTTTTCACTCTATCCAAGGTAGACGATTGGCTACTGATGCCATGCATTGTACACCCCCCACACACCCCCCCCCCACACTGGGGAGTAGGGACTGTTTCTCTGTCCAAGGAACATTATCTATCTTAGTTTGCTAGAATATTGGCTACTGATTTCATGCATATGTATACATGTACATCCCAACCCCCACCCCCTCTTATTTATACCACGTGTCCATTGCAAACACTTACCTACAACTGCTAAAAGAGGACACACAATTCTAGCCTAAACTCACCAATTGGGGATATCCGCATGTCAATTGGGGACATTTGTTGCACGTGTCAATTGGGGACACTTGTCTACAACCTACAATCGGGTACATGTCCTACACCCCTGACAATCGGGGACGTCTTTTAAAATAAATGCCATTTGGGCACTTTTAGACATACGGGGTGCAGGGAAAGAAGTCCCCACTCATGGGTGTTTACAAGCCCCCACTCACCTGGCATTGAGGAGTGTGTTTTTCTGCCCACGGCACATTCTCTATTTTAGTTTTCCTTCTATCTAGGCTAGAAGAAGATTGTCTATTGATGTCCTCATCCCTGATTCTCTTTCTCCTGGTACTACTGGATGCTGCACTGGATGCATTATCACACCAGGACCCTAAAGATGAGGCTATGTACAAAGGGATAATGACAGATATATTTCATAACAGTTGGACGGTATAATTTCATGACAGTGTGGTACACATTTAATAACACACTCACATGAAATGCCCTGTGCCTGTGCCCTTTGAGTGTACTAGAATTCGCTCATTCAAACCTACAGAGTGTCCCAGAATGATCTTTACTGAGAAAGTTGAAATTTGTTAGGTTCAAATAGAAGTTACAGGATATTGCGTAAAAATGGTGAATTGTAAGTTTTGGCAAAACAACTTTATTTGAAAATATGTAAAATTAGTATTCGTTCAGCATAAAATTATTTGGCAAAGTTATGAAGGTATTTTTGTTGTGTCCTGTTCTTATTTCCTCTGCATAGTTGATATCTAATGATTATTTATGATGTTACAAATGATTTTTTAAGCTTCAGTGACCTGAAGTTTTGAAGATGATTATTGCGGTGTGTGAGTTTCATCATTTAAAATGCCGGCAGATTGATGTCAATTTGTCTTTAGTGCCGCAGCATGTATTCATTCAAGTTGTACTCTTTAAGCAATGTAATAATGAAATTTTTGGGAAAAAAGTAATATAAAGAATTATTCAGCATCTTGCATCGTACGGCTAACTGGACTTGGTTTTCCGTACTTTCTTGATCGTGATTTGAAATGGTCTATGATCTTACCTTGTGATTTCTGACTAGAAATTGTCTTCTTAGAGTGACTTGATGTCGGCTGTGAGGCGACGGTAAAGTCTTCAAAATCATCAAATGACGGTGTCACCCAGTCATGACTCTGTGTATTCAGACAACCATCAAAATGATTTAATTATTAATTTATAAAAGTAAGTAATTATTGAACATCTCTTATCACCATGTGCATCACCACATCACCATTGTTGAGGGTTTCAAAACAAAACAATATCGAAGAAATCAGTCCCAACATAATTATACCTACATGTAGAGCATAAATGTCTACTCTGGAGTTTTATAAGCCGCCATATGCATTGTTCAGAAGAAAATAACAGCACGCATACTCTGGTTGCTCTACGAAAAAGGAAATAACTATAATAATCCCTCCAATTATCCCATGCTGAATTTGCTGATGCCCTATTATATCTATCAACATGGTGTGAAAAGTGTGCCAACAGATTCTATAATACCATTATTACATAACAATTTTCAATCTTTTGGCTTGTCTACTGTGATGTATCATTGGGGTGGGCTTGTCCAGCTGGGAGTGAAATTGGCCAAAGGGGGTAATTACTAGTAATTGGTCCTGGATAAACAACCTTTTCATAGAGCAAGAGGACTATACAATGATTTTGACTACACTTTCTGCATTGTTCGATGCCTATTGCCAATCTCATCAAATGACACTTTTGACCAACTCGAGATCTCCATCATTTCGTTGTCAAATTACACAATGAAGATGTAATGAAGACATCTTCCATTTTAACACAATGTATTTTGTATTTTTGAAATAACTTCCAAACAATGACAGCTTAAAACTGGGTACAACTCAAGCATGGACAGCGGCATACATATTTTTATATTATTTTCCATTTTCTAAATAGTCATTTTGCCGACGACCTCCTCGGTTGTTGTGTCCATGTATGTTTGTTCTGTATGCTTCCTGTGGGTCATTTGGATGGCCTCACAATGCACCCGTCCCCCCCCCCTCACACACACGCACACACCCCCACTTACAAATTCTGTCTATAGATCTCCTGTATGTATTTTCCCTTTAATGCCTTACCTTTGATGCCTTCAGTTTGATCTTCTTGTCTTGAGAACTCATCTGATATCTTTGGCCAGCCAGGGTTATGTAGAAATGTTACTATGATGACATATTGGGGTTATTCTGTGAACAGAAGACACAACCAGGGTTATGTAGTTACTGGCCATGTGTCTTAACCTCACTGACTTTTCCTCACACACTGTTTGACATAATTTGCAACACTCTTTCACCTTCAAATGCCCATACTTTTCAAACCATACCCACCAGCACAATAAATGTATACATTTTCTGAAAGGAAATTGAACAAGGAATTCAACAAGAGACTCCGAAACAGATGTACGGTAAGGTTCTAATGCTATATTTATGAGAATAAGGCAAAACATCAACTGACAGCTAGTGGTACAGGGGTATAATGTCACCAACATTTCTGTGTAACACCTGCATCTTATTTATGTCATTTTCTTGTAGATCAGAGTTACATACATCAAATGTATGGAGCCGGTATATAGGATTCTGTAGCCGTAACCAGAGTTCGAAATCAGTGGTTGTCCGGCACAACCACGGCAGTTGTCCGAGGGACAACCATAAAAATGTGTACCAATGTTACAGAGTAAGCTTAACATAAAATGCACTGCATGTATCTTGAAATGTTCAGAAGAAATCATGACAAAAAATGTTGTTTTCCCATAAATTTGTAGCAAGTATTTTACTATTTTATAAACATCATGATTGATAACCTTGGCCTTAGCAGGTGTGCAGTATCAATTGGTGCACGGTACACAACCTAGCCTAGCTAGCACATCATGGCCGGCCACCCCTGGTAAAACCTCATGACCTGACCAGAGTGACCTGACCTCTGACACCAGTCTCTGACATCACGGCTTTTAAGCAGCTTCAAGACCCCCTAAAGCTATGCCCGGACATGCATAGAAAATAATTAGTTTCAAAATATCCATTTTGTCATGCGGGAAAAACCCAATGAGCTCATGAATAATTAATGAGATACTTTATCAATGGAGAGGTTGTCCGACGGACAACTTCAAAAAATTTCTTAATTCGAACGCTGGCCGTAACTCACACATATGATGGGTGTAGATCAGAGTAAGGGCTTTCATTACTGCGCTCGGGCACTGTTTATGCTGGTTGATCTTGCTAGCTTGTGGTTATTTGGTATGCATGTGATTGGTCAATTCTGTGCATGTGATGAGTGCATGCATTCAGTGGCAAACTAATTTGCATGCCTTTTGTGTTATACTACCGCGACTACCGTGATGTTACCATGATTCGGAGAGCACGCGTACGGCGCACCGTTCATTCATAAATTTCCACTCGGCAAAAGCAGATCGCCTCAGCAGCCAATCAGAGACAAGTGCATCCAACGCAGTAAATATGTGATGTATGCTTAAAATATGTGCTCGTCAAAGATTTACTGCAATTGAGGGTACATAATGCAAAATAGTTTTCCATAGACTTTACGTGCAAAATAGGGGTCACATTTTAGGCGAGTTACGTCTTACTTTGAAATATTAATATTTGATATCATCTTTAAAATCAGAACAAAATTCTGCATATCTGAAAATGCAGGCCTGAGAGTGTTAAAAAAATATCTGTTTTTAGCAAACAGAGGGTCTGGAACAGAAATTATTTAAACCATGTACCGTATCCATACTGGCGACTTTTTGATGAAAGTCAATTCTTTGACAAGATGTAACTTTGCTACGGAAAGTGCTATGACAAAAAGGTTTTCAGTTTTGGCTTTCTTTACTCAAGGGCTTTAATTTGATATATAAAATGATGCAGTTTGATGGCAAATTTGAATTCACCTATCATACCTACTGCTCTATCAAGGCGTCCGTACATGTTTGTTAAATTGTGTTGGGCAACAGGGAATACAATTTTACAAAGCCACCGATTGCCGGTATTGCATCACATTTATCGCAGTTTGATGCAAATATTTGACTATTTCCTTTCAGATTCCTGATGAGATTTTAAAGATTTATGTAAATATTACTGTCAATAACAAATTATGTGAATGCAAACTTGCTGACAATGTACGATACATGTAGTTTAGAAAGTTCTATTTTTACTCTTGTGTTTAAAAGCAAAAGCTTATCACGTCTCACTGAATTTCCATTGACTAGTGACCCGGAAGTATTGCTAAATGGGAGTGGTTAAATGTGAAAGGTCAATAACTCATACTGATTGGTCCATTGGTTATGAATTAAGCTTTATTAGGAGAATTAGAAGTGATCATAGTACGAGGAACCCATACCGTAGTAGCTCTGCACAACGGTATGGGATGAAGTGTATACAAAAAGCTAGTGCAATGTTGCACTAAAAAATACAAGGCTCCTGTAGCTTAAATAGTTGCATGTTTGTCATAATATTAATTACACAGCTTCTTGTACTTCTTGTCTAAACTCTTATGCTTGTAATTGTAATTAATACCCCATTATTTATCCAGAATAAATAAAAATTCATTAACACATGATCCACATCGGCGCACCAAAACTGAGATGGCACTTCAGTGCAAACTTAGATAGGGCAGCACCAATACGAAAATGTCATACCGATATAAATGATGTGTCTGTTTTGCCCGTTATTTGAGTTTGTGTTGCGAACTAAAGTGATCAGTCAACGTAATTTGCGCGATTTTTATGATGATGAAGTTCAGTGGTAAGCTTATAATCACTCTTTTTTGGGCTGAATCAACTTTGGACGCAATAATGGGTTGATGAAATTTGTTGAACATTGCGTGCAGCAATACAAAAATGCGTCTGGACGCAAGAATTCGCGTCCAGCGGGAGCCTTGTGCTCTATTCATCGACATCATGTATTCACCATTCACAACTTGTAACTTGTTCGAAAATTTCTAACTTTCGTATGAACAACCGATAGCTTGTGATACGAAAGTTAGAACGTGGAAGTATACGTGCTCATGTAACGTACCTTGTTTGGCACATGTACACGGTTGCCATCCAGGGCCCAATATCATGCATACATGTATGAATAAAAATTTCTTCCTCAAGTTAATTATTGTCTCAAAAATATGAGGATATTGTTATTGAAATATTAGTGACACATGTGCTATATTCCTTCATCAATTCACCTTGACGTTACTCACGAAAAACGTCATTTTGTGTCAATTTTTCTCGAGTGATCGCCAGACATCACACAGTCCCCATTGTAAATAGGTGATCAACACATGTAGTGCTGGGCTCACATGTTCAAGAACCGGAAGGGTACCGGGGAAGGGTATCACCATCAGTTTGCAATGACAAGTTAACCTAAGTTGCAAATCGGGAGATGGATTGATTTGCCCAGCACTGGATTTTCTCAAATCTTTAATCACCGACGCAGTTGGCAGTTGTCAAAACAACTATGATCAAGCAAGGACGTTGCCGAATTAAACGGCCTCATTATATGGTCTGACTTTATACTTCAGCGCCTGTGTTTCCGGTTAAAAGTAAGCATACACTTCAGCTAAGATACATAAATGTTAGCCAAGCTAAATTGAAGCCAAATTGGACAATCTAAAAAATTGTTTTGATGCGTTTTAAAACTGGAGACGCTACGCCGACTGGCCGTGGTATACCAGCAATCTCTATCTTCTATCCACACATTAACCATCGTGTCATCGTGGATAGTAGATAGATTTCTCGATCAACTTGTAACAAGTTTTAGCAAAACACGATTTTCAACACTAAAAGTGTTAATATTGACTGTACCGATTTTGCTTAATTTTTAAGCAAACTTGGGACTATAGGCGTGATAAACTTTTGCCGGAAACCGCTTCACAGGCGGATTTAGTGGTATGAACCATTGATTTGATGATACATTCACATTCTACTAAGCCTTTAAAGATTGCGTAACTTTGGTGATTGATCCATTCCAACCATGGATATGGTTTTACGGTTGTGCGTGTTGCTCACTCTTGGCTACTATATTATGAACATTGTCATGTGTAACCCGGTGTACTCAAAATTTAGTAGTTGCACACTGACATCGGAGCAAGATCTAAGTTGTGTTCAACCATTTGACTCATACCAACAATGTCAGTGGTCATTAGCTATTGCCACCAAGACAAGGGTTAATAGTAAATATCTCAGTAAAGGTATCATACAGCCCAATAATTCTACTGCTAGCAATAGACAATTAATTCTCATGATATTGCTCTTAAGTGGTGTCGAGTCAAACCCAGGACCAAGTTATGAAAATCCAGCATCTAGTAACATCGAAATTGACTCTGTACAGTATCCTTGTGGTATTTGTAATGGCGAAGTCGAGTATGGTCATGAAGCCATTCAGTGTGACCAATGTGATGTTTGGATTCACAAAAATTGTGCCGTCGTTTCGGACCATATTTACCAAATTTATCAAGATCACTCAAATCTGTCGTGGGTGTGTATAAAGTGTGGTCTTCCCAATGTTGGCCCATCCCTTTTTGATACCTACCATTTCTGTAGTGAAAACTCATTTAGTGTGTTATCTGATGAAACTGAAGAAAGCTTGATTGACCAGGAGAGTTTTAAACCTATGGACTCGTCAACGCCAAACAAACCACCTAGTGATAAAACAAATTCATCTGCACCAATTAAACCACCTGGAGATAAAACAAAGCCAAGTACATCTGGCGAAAGAAACAGGTTACCAAAATTAAAAACAATGGTCATTAATTGTGATGGTCTGAAAGGAGAGAAAGGAAGGCTATCGTTTCAAGCAGCTCTTGTTGATCACTCACCTGACCTTATTCTAGGTTGTGAATCTAAGTTGGACTCTACCATCCCAACATTTTCTGTCTTTCTGGAAGGGTATAATGTTATCAGAAAAGACAGAACTAAGAATGGAGGTGGAGTTTTCATAGCTGTCAGAGACACCTTGATATCCATAGACAAACCCCAGTTTGATGCACCATGTGAACTAATTTGGTCATGTTTAGAGTTTACAAATGCTGGGAAAGTCTACATCGGCAGTTTTTATCGCCCCCCAAAGCATACTAGTGCTGGGTTTGAGCCTGTCAAACATCTATTTGATAGCATATCCAAAGTTATGCAAGAGATCAAGAACAACAGATCTAACATTCTGGTTTGCGGAGATTTTAATTTCCCAGATATAGATTGGGATGCTAATCAAACGAAGGAGGCAAGCAGGTACAAAAAGATCCATAATGACTTTCTTGAATTTCTTCATGAAACAGGACTCACACAAATGAACAAACTGATCACCAGACCCAGATCACAAAATGTCCTCGATCTAATATGCACTTCAAATCCCAACATCGTTAACAACATCAGAATTCAACCAGGGATAAGTGATCATGATATCGTATTGTTTGATCTCAATTTGAAACCAAAAAGGCAAAACAAGCCTGTGCGCAAGATCTACAGTTTTCATAAAGCGGACTCAGACAAATTGAAATCCATGTTGAAGGAAGAAAATAATAAATTCTTCCAAAGCAGTCCTGACTTGAGATCAGTGGATGAAAACTGGATTTGGTTTAAAGAGTGTATAGATAGAGGGATCGAGGAATTTGTTCCACACCGCATGTATAATGGGAAACAAAGCCATCCCTGGATTGATAGGGACCTAGTCAGACAAATGCGCAAGAGAGATAAATTGTATGGAAAAGCAAAGAAGACAAAATCTCAAAGGTTATGGGACTGCTACAAAAAACAAAGAAACTTTGTCACCAACCAAATCCGTCAGGCGTATCATAATTACATGGAGGAGGTTTTGGGACCCAGTTTAGACACCCATCCAAAGAAGTTTTGGTCGTTCATCAGATCTCAACGACGTGAAGCTATTGGTATTCCTACACTCTCAACAAATGACACCAACCATGTGACTGACTCAGCAAAAGCAGAGGCCCTAAACACTCAGTTTTCTTCTGTTTTTACTCACGAAAACTTGTCAAACATTCCAAGTAAACCAGAATCACCTTATGGCAGGATTAATGACTTAGATATAGAGCTTCCAGGAGTAATCAAACAGCTTCAGAAAATTAATGTAACCAAAGCAGGAGGTCCAGATAACATCACGGCAAGAGTTCTCCATGATTACGCTGAAGAACTTGCTCCTATGTTACACTTCATATTCTGTCAATCATATTCAACTGGAACACTACCTCAAGACTGGAGAAAAGCCTTAGTTACAGCAATATACAAAAAAGGATCCAAATCATCACCCGAAAACTACAGACCCGTCAGCTTAACGTGCATTTCCTGTAAGATCCTGGAACATATTGTGTTATCTCATGTATCAAAGCATCTCGCTGCAAAGAACATCATCATTGACAACCAACACGGTTTTCGAGAGAAAAGGTCTTGTGAAACTCAACTTATCGATGCGATACAAGATTGGGCTGAGTGTCTCAACCGTAGTGGCCAGACTGACGTGTTACTTTTAGACTTCAGTAAAGCATTTGATAAAGTGCCCCATCAGAGACTTGCTGTCAAACTTCGTCATTATGGCATTAATGGAAAAACCTTGAACTGGATCCAAGGGTTTTTAAGCAATAGAGAACAGTGTGTAGTCATAAATGGGACCCACTCATCATGGAAACCAGTGAGATCAGGTGTTCCGCAGGGGTCTGTTTTGGGACCAACCTTGTTCCTGCTTTACATAAACGACATAGCTGACGAAGTTAAATCAACCATGAGGCTTTTTGCTGATGACAGCATCTTATACCGGGAAATCAAATGTGATGAAGACCAAAACCAGCTTCAAGAAGATCTAAACACCGTCTTTGCTTGGGCGATAAATGGCAGATGAGCTTCAATGCTTCAAAGTGTCAACTACTCACCATCACCCGTAAGACCAAGCCAAAACTGCATCTCTACACTGTTTCTGACCAAGCCATTGAAAGAACATCACATCACAAGTACCTGGGAGTTACCATCTCCAGCGATTTAACTTGGAAAAAGCACATTGCAAGTATAACAGCTAAAGCATCCAGCACCCTTGGTGTCATCCGCCGGAACCTTGGACCCTGCTCTAGAAACGTCAAACTACGTGCATACCAGGCTCTAGTGCGTCCGCAACTTGAGTACGGCACAGCAGCATGGAGTCCGTATGCTGAAGGAGACATCAAACTGTTGGAAGCCATCCAGAGACAAGCAGTGCGATTCATCTGTGGAGAGTATGGTAGATACACAAGCATTACACCTCTGCTCAGCCAGCTTGACTTGGATCTACTAGCCACCAGACGCTTGATGTCCCAATGTACCATGTTCTTTAAAATACATTACCAGCAGATCAACTTACAGTTCCCGCCATGTGTCCAGTTGCATCCTACCTCCGGAAGAAAAAGTCACCATCTCAGATATCATCCTGTTCCAGCTGCCAGAGATACTTACAAGTACTCATTTTATGTAAGAACTATACCAATCTGGAATAGGCTACCCCAGGAAGCAGTTGACTCGCCATCTGTCGCTGTCTTCCAAGCTGTGGCTCTTCCGGTAGTGCGGGATCTCCAACCCACTACCACCCATCATCGCCTCTAAAAGAGATGAAGAGGATTTTTACTCGCACTTTGTATATTTGCACCTACACAACTGCACTTTGTGAAGTCTCCATGGACAAGTTTCAAACTTTCTTGGAGTGAACTGACTGAAGACTGAAGACTGAAGATTGTAGTACTACCACTACCAGATCACCTGCATGGTTGTCGAATTCGGCATGCATCGTCAACTTGAACTTCACATTTTCAGTGTTTTCACAATCATGCAATGCTTGCATGAATTTAGCTTACCAGCATTTGAGACAATTTTTTTTGTATATTTCCTGTCGTATGTAATGTACTTCCACACAATTTACATAACTTACACAGAAGAATTATTGTCATTCAACTTCTCTTCAAATCTTACGCGATACCGCCTGCCATCAAATATCATGGGTTTATTAACAATTCCTTCTTCAGTAGGTGCACTGCAAAATCGGCTGGCAGGCAGGTGTTGCCAGATTATTCTCTTATCTGGTAGTTCCACAGAATTAAAATGTGATCTGGTAGGGTGGTGATGTGCGCATGTGTAGGGGTAGGACGTACTTCCATCTTCGTCTGGGAGTTTGTGATTTAAATCATCAAAATCCTCCCAAATCCTTTTGATTTGTGAAATCTAAATCAAATTGTTGTTTTGCATTACTGTTCCGATACCACCTAGAGTGATTTGTATTGTTATAATCATCGAACTTTGTGAGTATTGACATTGTTTTGATAAGCTTATTATATATGGTACAGCCAAGATGGCGACTTCAAGAATGACCGGCTAAGGTAAGGCAAGTTGACCGGTTAATGTATTAATTAGTACTGCTGGTGTGGCTAGTCTGACCATTGCCGTTACCAGACCAATCCTACCAAGCTCTCAGCTACCAAGCTCTCAGCTACCAACCTAGTTCCACCATGCAGCCATCGTACTTGTTATTCTCAATTGTCATTATCATCAAGGTTAGCTTTTTGGGACATTGTGCTCTACCGATAGGTTTATCCCCTGGTACTTCCTATGACCCCGAATTGTGCCTAAGCCTGGGTACTGAAGCCCCACACTTGAGATTTTACAAAGGTACACTACAGTTGTTTGGTGTATCATTAGGTACATATGCTGACAACTACAATGAGTATGCAAATCCTACAAGCCAAACATGGCACTCAATATCATACATAGAAAGTTCTGTATCAATAATGTTGTACAGAGAAAACATTCTCACCAGAAAGAGTATAATAAGTATCAGCTTATACAAGCTATCTGTTAACCCAACCAATGAAAGTAAGACTAAGATCACCGTGTCTTACCTGTGTGTTCTTTTGATCGTTAACGCTCATGATATTGAGCTAAACCCAGGGCCTTACAAGCCCAAGTACCCCTGCCAGCTATGTGATAAAGCTGTGAAATGGGGGCAGCGTGGTATACGATGTGATAACTGCCATGGTTGGTATCACGTAGATTGTATGAGCATGAATACTTGCAGTTACGAAAGACATGTACTTGACACCTCTGACTCTGTTCAATGGATATGTCATACCTGTGGTCTACCGAACCACTCATCAGGTCACTTATTTTCTGATAGCTCAACATCATTTGAACTTTCAAATAGCTTTCAGAGTCTAGCTTCTGTAAATGAGGAGAACGAGCAGCTTGGATCGCCCAAAGCTTCCTCATCCCCACTTAAACCTAAATCAAAGCCAAAAAATAACAAAACAACAAACAGTTCCCTGAGATTCCTTGTCATAAACTGTCAAAGTGCATATGCAAAAAGGAATCCCTTGCTACATGCATTTATACCCACCAGCCACATGTAGTGATTGGAACAGAGTCATGGCTCGACGATAGCATTTCCAGCAGTGAAATCTTTCCTAGCAATTTTACCGCCTTTCGTAAGGACAGAGACCCTGGTAAAAGACATGGAGGAGTGTTTGTTGCACTGCGTAACGACCTGGTCGGTACTGAACAGATTGAACTTGACACAGAATGCGAAATCATCTGGATCAAACTGGAACTTACTGGGTGCAAGTCGCTCCTGATAGGTTCTTTCTACCGTCCCCAGATCGTACCGGATAGGAATGATAAGAGTTACCTTGAATGTCTAAGAGAATCACTAGCCAAGATAGATGTGAAAAAAGGAACAACCATCTGCCTGGGAGGAGATTTTAACTTGGGCGACATCCTCTGGGACTCTCATACCACCAAGCAAAAATGCAGCAAACCTGGATTGTCACGTCAACTTCTTGACATTGCTGATGAATTCTGCCTACAACAACTTGTGACAGAACCTACGAGAGGGGATAACATCCTCGATCTATTTTTCACATCAAATCAGACATTAGTTGATCAATCCATGGTGGTCCCCGGCATCAGTGATCACGACGGTATACCGTTGATAGACTTCTCCACTAAACCAAAGATCAACAAAAAGAAACCTAGGAAAGTTTACAAGTGGAATAAAATGGATAGTGATGGAATGAAAGCAGACATGAAAAAGATGAGTGATAAATTAACTTCACCAAGTTACTCATCTAAGACTGCGAATGAATTGTGGACAGAATTTAAATGTGACATTACAAAAGCAATGGATGACAATATTCCAACTAGAATGAGCACAGGCAAACAACATACGCCATGGATAAATCACTCAGTCAAGCGCAGACTTAGACAGAAACAAAGAGCCTTCAACCGTGCTAAATCAACTGGTAGAAAAGAGGACTGGCAAAAATTCAGAGAGTTGAGGAAAATAGGGCAGAGAGAAACAAGGATATCCTATTGGAACTATGTGAGATCAACATGCTTATCTTCTTCTAAGGAGTTTTGGAGCTTTATCAAGAGGATGAAGAAAGATTCAACTGGGATACCGGCCCTAAAGAGTGAAGGGCTACTCTACGCTGACAGTAGTAAAAAGGCTGAAATATTAAACAACCAATTTCAGTCGGTGTTCACCAACGAGAAGCCACTTAACACTCCAATGAAACAAGACTTCCATCTATGCCACCAATTGACATTAATGTGGATGGAGTCCAAAAGCTTTTGAAAGAGCTAAATGAGCACAAGGCTTCAGGACCCGATGGAATTCCTTCTAAAATATTGAAGCTCACTGCCGAGGAGATTGCACCTGCACTCTGCTTGATTTTCTCCAAATCACTTGAATCGGGTGAATTACCGGACGACTGGCGAACCGCCAACATCTCCCCCGTTTACAAAAAGGGTGACAGGTCTGTTGCGAGTAATTACCGTCCAGTATCTCTCACGTCAATATGCTGTAAAACTCTTGAACATATCGTGCACAGTAATATCATGACACACTTGGAACGATATAACATCTTAACGGACAAACAGCACGGTTTTCGACAACACCACTCCTGCGAAACGCAGTTGATCCAGACAGTTGACGATCTTGCAGAATCCTTAGATAAGCGATCTCAAGTCGACCTAGTGATTATGGACTTTTCTAAGGCATTCGACTGTGTACCCCACCAGCGCCTTTTGTATAAGATCAATAATTATGGCATCACAGGCAATACCTTTAACTGGATCTCTAATTTTCTGACAAAGCGGAATCAGAGAGTTGTTGTTGATGGAGATACATCCTCTTGGGTACCGGTTAAGTCAGGAGTGCCCCAGGGCACTGTCTTAGGTCCGCTGCTATTTCTCTTGTATCTGAACGATTTGCCGAACAACATCAAATCCAACGTGAGACTGTTCGCGGATGATTGTGTGATGTACAACACCATAAAGAATCAATCGGATGCACAACAACTGCAAGACGATTTGAACACATTGTCCATGTGGCAGGATCTGTGGCAAATGAGCTTCAATGCCGACAAGTGTTTTGTTCTTAGGCTCACACATGCAAAAACTCCCAAACAACATCAATACACATTAGGAAACAAAATCTTACAAAACACATCATCTCACTCATATCTTGGTGTCGAAATAACATCTGATCTCAAGTGGGGGAATCACATCCAATCTAAAGTGGCTAAGGCCAATAGGGCCCTGGGATTTATTAGGCGTAATCTATATTCATGTCCAAAGGACCTGAAAGCTACTGCTTACCAGACTTTAGTACGACCCCACTTAGAATATTCATCTACCATCTGGGACCCACACACCCAAGATTTGAAAGACCAGCTAGAAAAGATCCAAAGAAGAGCGGTAAGATTTGTCTGCAATGATTTCCGCCGCACAAGCAGCGTTACAGCAATGTTGAATGCCCTTCAATGGGATACACTGGAAACCAGACGGAAAGCAGCCCGACTGTCCATGTTCCATAAAATCCATCACGGTCAGACTGCCATACCGGCAGGAAAATTCTTACAACCGGTCACACGCCTCTCCAGACACAATCACAGCGAATCCTACAAGCTGAAGACATCCAACAAGGACTGTCACAAGTTTTCATTCTTTCCGCAAACAATAAAAGACTGGAACAACCTACCACAAAGCATAGTAACCATCCACGATAATAAGCAATTCAAATCAGCAACCACAGCACATCTAAGCAAGCAGCAAAAGGACTAAAAAATACCCCAGCGCACATCACATTTCTTCTCGCCTGGCTCTTTAAGAGCGTTGGGAATATTTAACCAGAACCAGAAGCTTCTGGTGTTGTGCGTGACCTTGGGGGTATTGAAATATCACCTGGTTCCCTGTAAAACCCCGTGAACCAGGGGCTCAATTTCTTACAAAGTAACTCCTGTTTGAGCAGGGGCGTAGCCAGCTTTCTTGGTCGGGGGGGGGGGGCAAAACTATGATAAAATTTTGGGGGCACAGACGAAAAAATTGCAGTTGCATCATACAATACATAGAGACTGTATGTCTTCGAGCTTCCCGAAAAGGGCCTTATGATGTGCGCGCGCAAATGTAGCTCGAAAAAAATGGTATTTTACACCGTATTTTCGCCCATTATCCGGCTAAAAAGGGCTTTATTGTTACAATGTGCGCGCGTAGCGCGGAAACATTTTGTATTTTACTCTATTTGGGCCCTGAATTTTGCTACAAAAGGGGCTCCGTGCCCTTTTTCTTTTCCTATGCCCTCCTGATTTTCTCTTTCATTTTTTTTGTCAGAGGGCACTTTTCTTTCATTTTTTATCAGGACTCTGCCCCCCCCTGCTGGCTACGCTACTGGGTTTGAGTCATATGATCACATATGATTGGCACCAGGGGACCGGGGCCCCCAAAATGCTTGAAATCTGAAATTTAGAGTCGGATTCTGAAAATATGACATAAGGTTAAGCTAGAATGCAGCTTTATATCTGTTCAGAACAGGAAGTTATGATATGAGCTACCAAAAAAGCCAAAAATCACCAATGACACTTGTAAGTGACAAAAAGGGGGGTCTGGGCCAAACTTCAAGGGGCCATTTCTTGAAAACGACATGGACTAAGTATGAGACCAAATTTTTGTGTGTGTTCATTGTGCACACTAAAGATTATTCTGATGGACTTTCACTTTCAAAATTAATTTCGCTTCGAACGGGGGAAGGACACGTATGAGCCCGAACTTTACTAACACAATTTCTCTTTTTTCAGGAGAAATACGCATAAAAAATGGCAAAGAGTGTCAACTTGTAATGTAATAATTATTCTCTTCGAATGGAGATAAACTTGTTTTTGCAATAGATATGCCCTTTAAAGCTTGTTTGAAGGACACTACAAACAATTGGTTCCTTTTGCATTTGGCTACTGCATATTTCTCTAGAGTTTCTGACTGTCGAGTTATATAAGCTTTATGGGCATGGTGTGATAGACATAGAATGTGCCAATCTAAATCTGGACCTGTAGCACTTGGCCTACACCATAATAAATTAAAGTGCTGAAAAATGCCAAATTTGTTCCCTGTATTGGTGCGCTGAAAACCCTAAATGCAAAAATTATTTCCAGAGTCAGGATGTACGGTACTTAAAGGTATCATTATGCCTCAAATCATCAATCTACTTTATTTGTCTGTGTACTGACTCTATTTTTTCTTATATTTTCATGAATAGTCAAAATGCCATGCAATGACATGAAGATATTACGTATATTTATATACGCTACCTTATTTACCTGCATGTAGCTCTACTGGTTCTTATTATTTTCACGAATGAGTCAAAATGACATGCAATTATACATCAAGATATTTAATATATCACTATTATTGCTAAAATCATTTCAGCGAAAAATAAATAGGTAAATTACATGGACAAGTTTTCAAGCAGTTATTTTTTGTTGTTTCACCCAGTATATATTTTGGGCAACCCTGCATATCAACTTGAAACTCAAAAAGTTATTATCCCTGTATTATACGCTATCCGAAAATATCAGTGGCGGCTGGTGGGTGTTTTTTCTTGGTGGGGCTAATCGGCGCGAAGCGCCGAGCCTCGGACTTGTGCGAGCAGGGGGTTGTCTGAGGGGGGATGTGCCCCCCTCAGAATTTGGAAAATTTTTAAAATTACACACCAAAATGAAGCGATTTGGTGCAAAATTTTACCTAATTTGATCCATATGTGACAAGTATAAAAAAGTATAAAAACATGAATAGTGATCTAGTGAAACATGATGAATGACATGAAAATAAAATTATAACTTTCCTTGACAATAGTTTTGATGTTTTGAATCTCATTTTCAAAACATTTGCTGAACATATTTTGGAAAAAGACAAGAAAACTCATCATCATTTTCTCAGAATCCTCTGTATACTATAGGCCCCTATTGTGCTGAAAATAAAATAGGTTAGGATGAATCAAGGGGAATTTGAATTTCTACAAAAATCTTACCTTAAAGTTAAACTACTATACTCATCATCAGCAAGATGACACAACCGCATACATAAACTAGATGAAACTAAACTGAATATCCGATAGGCCTATACAGCAAGTCAAATCACTATGTTTCTCAGAAACTGAAACCTTGACCTGTTTTGGTCCATTATACCAAATGGCCTACAGGGTGTAAATTTCTGATGAATACAAATTGAGCCTATATAATTCCTCACTAAAACTCTTCATAATTTACTTGTTCAATGTAGGCCACCCTGAATCATGCACCTATAAACAAGGACAAAGTTGATACCCTGCACCCTATTGACCTTAACCACAAATGCCATAACTTTGAGTACCTGTAGATGATAAAGTATCTAGTCTCTTGAGAAAACTCACTTGGCAATTGGAAATTATTGTTTGAATGGTATATGACACTTCAGGCTTTGTTAGAGGCTATGGAGGCTAGGTTAGGAGCTATTACAGGTTAGACCCACTGATAAACTTTGGGGTCATATGGTTTCTTATGGAAGGGTGTACAGATATATGACAATGCCCTTTTTCAATGAAGATAATAAGGTCTGTTGGAGCTATCTCAGATAAGCTCCACATTGGAGTTGCCAGTTTATTATTTGGTACACACTTGATATAAATATAAAAATCCCCAGCAGAAATGAAAGCATATGAATTACACTGATAAACATAGAATATCCACTACAATAATAAGGGATATTTTGAGATTTATGCAATTTAAATAAGAAGTATTTAAGATTAATAAAAATCACATAATACTTTGAAAATCTGGGTGGGGCTCTGCCCCATTAGTCCCAATGGAAGAGCCGCCCCTGGAAAATATATACTTTTACTATTGTCAGATTTATGGACAAAATGTTACTGCACTTTATGCCACACCACCTTTGGTTTTCAACAATTTGTGACATGTAACACAAAGGTACTCCGGTTTATGACACAGGACCATCTATACTTTTGCTTATTTGCCTTTGTAACCAGTAGCGCGTACAGCCCTATTTAAACGGTTCCGGGGGGGCACTTGTATTTCAAGGTGGACACCATGCTCGGGTACAAAGTAGCCATACTTTGGCTACTGCATATTTCTCTAGAGTTTCTGACTGCCGAGTTTAAGCTTTTATGGGCATCATGAGTGTGGTAGACATAGAATTCTAAATCTGGACCTGTAGCACTACACCATAATAAATTAAACTGCTAAAAATGCCAAAATTGTTCCCTGTAGGTGCGCTTAAAAACCTAAATGCAAAAATTATTTCTAGAGTCAGGATGTACTTAAGGTATATAATATCATTATGCCTCAAATCATTTGTCATTGTCAAATCAGTGCAGAGTAGGTTATGATATGAAAATTGAAAGTTGAACAAATAATACACCTGATCCGTGAACTTTGTCTTTTTTAATGACAATTCTTATTAGGAGTAAGTAGGCCTACACTGCATGTCCTCCTGAGTAGTTTCGTGGATTAAGGACCGTTCACAAACACTTGTTAGGGGTGGGGGGGGGCTTTACAGCCATCGCGAACATTTTCGCCCCCCCCTTTTAGGGACCTACCTTTTTGACATGAAAGTTATGGGTCAACCCCATAGAAAAGCATATCACTCGATTTTCCCAGGAAAATGTGTGGTCATTTTTCAGGCCCCCCCCCTTAGGAGGGTCAAAAATTTTAGCCCCCCCCTTTGCATCAGCCCCCTAACAAGTGTTTGTGAACGGTCCCTTAAATATAGTAAAAATGACAGGCAATGACATCAAGATGCATGATGCAGTCATGTCTACAGTAGAATTCACCACGACCTTTGCAGGACTTAAACCCCATTAAAAGCTATTAAACCAAGATAACACTCATTGAAAACAGCTCAACTATGTTAAATCAGATCTTCTCTGGTTAAATCCACACTACACATGTTTCTGTTTTACCTGTGCAATGAGCAATGAGCTGGTATTATCATTTCAGTTGGGTGAACGATTATAAAGCAAACGCAAGGTAACAATATACTGTGTGGGCCTTTGTTTACGAAATGATACAATAGTCTGCTTATTGTTAACCAGCATTCTTGACACGGTTTGGAAATAATTTCTTCATATTTTTTGGTGTTATCTGTCGTTTACATATCCTTCCTAAAACACCAAAGTGCGAATATTTCCAAACACCTAAATTGGCTAAAAAATTAGGACATGTTACAAAACTATATTTTCTAGAATTTCAGATAGTACTTTATATATTGGCCCGTTATTTTTCACACAGTGACGTTAACTAGGCAATGCCCTATACCTATAACATGCACTGTTTGTAGAGGTCACGCGTCAATGGTGAGATTACTGTGTATTATGTATAGGAAAATGGACAGTAACTGCAGTATGAAACGTAAATTTATTAATACTCTACTTTATTTGTCTGTGTAACCATGGTAACTCTATTTTTTTCTTATATTTTCATGAATAGTCAAAATGACATGCAACATCAGGATATTACGTATATTCAGTGGCGTAACTCCTATGGGCTCAGGGTGTGTGAACCCGCGGGCACCCGAGCTGAGGGGCACCCGAAGGTGCCCCTCAGCTTGGGTGCCCATTGGTTCAACTAAGATTTCCTTCCATTCCAACGGCAAAAATGTTATGTATATGTATTATCATTGATTAAAAAAATCATTAAATTGTCTTATTTTCGTTTGCAATAACATCAAAATCTACCAAACTTGCGTATTAATTTGCAGTTGAAAATGCTGTTTCTGTATTGAAAAACACAAGAGCTTCAGGGGGCTTCGCCCCCTGGACCCCCACCAGGGGCCCTTAAGCGGGCCCCTGGACCTCACGCCATAAGGCTCGTACGCTTCGCGTGCTTCAAAAATTGCGCTTCGCGCATGTGCTTCATTTTTTTAAAATCAGTGGGGCACCCAGCTATTAATGCCCTCGGGCACCCAAAACCAAAGTTACGCTACTGCGTATATTTATATACTGCATGTAGCTCTACCGGTTCTTATATTTTCACGAATGATTCAAAATGACATGCAATAATTATACATCAAGATATTGTCTACTGCAACTGATGTCGGAATGGTAGATGCAGCGGTTGTGTCCACGAGCAAGCTTCCGTCCATACACAAATGCTGAGTTTTTGTTTTGAGTAGATCACCAAAAACACCGTTCTTGTAAAACAACAGTGGAGATGGTTGCTGCATTGATTGAGGGATAGAATACAACTGCAGCTGATGTTTTAGGATAGGTAGATGTAGCTGTTATTCCTTTATGTTGTGTCAACATATATATGAAGGCTCCGTTCAGACCTTAAAAGCTGAGTTGCGTGTTTTGAGCAGGTCAACAACCAAACTATTCTTGTTTAACAACATTGGAGTTGGTTGATTGCAGCGAAGAAGAAAATTCTACATGCAGCTATTGTTGCATGAATGGTATATATGCAGTTGTTCTCCAGATGTTGCGTCAACAAACTAGGCAATGGGCTCCGTTCAGAGGGAAAAAACTGAGCTCAATGTTTTAAGCAGGTGACCAAGGGGCGAGATTTGTTTGTAAAACAACAGGTGGAGTTGGTTGCCCGTGGTTGGCTGCAGTGAGGAAGAGAATTCCACTGCAGCTGATGTTCTAGGTATGGTAGATGCAGATGTTGCGTCAGCAAGCTGAGTAGGGGCCAACGTCCAGACACAAAAAGCTGAGTTTTTATTTGAGCAGATTTTCACAGCGGCTGGAATGTTCTTTTATGGTCATCGTGCTTGTTGTGACAATGATTGACTTGTTCATTCTTCTGATGTGAATTATGGCACATTTTGTCGAATGGGAGCGGTCTTCTTTTGAATGCAATGTTGTTTGCTGATATTGAGATAGAACATCCATGAAAAAGATCCTTCAATGTTTTGCCCATATGTTTAAGACGAAAGAGCTCTTCTTGAAGCTTCATAACCTCTGGGGTATGTATGTTTTCACCAGTGTTTTCCGCAATTGCGTTATCCAAGATCCTCCTTTCTTGTTCGTACTGGCTCTTCATACGTTGCATTTTGTCCAGAAGTGGCTCATTTCTGATTTCTTTTGCTTTGTTTCTCTCATGTTGAATGGACAAGTCTAGGCAGTCTGCAACTGCGTCATTGTAGGGTATGGTAGCATTTGCTTTGAGGAAAGAGACATATTTGGCGCTGGTTTTCATGATGATTCGTTGCTCTTCCGCCAATTCTCTACTTTTGTTATCAATTGCTTCTTTGAAAGCCTCCTTTGCTTCTTTGGCGCTTATCTTTTGATCGATTTGTGCTTGAACTTCATCAGATAGGAATTGTGTTGCAAGTGAGTGGTGTAATGGTGTCCGCAATGTACACAATAATTATTCCTACCTATGCACGCACAACGTTGCAATCTAGAGTCGTTTGTTGTTTCTGTTGGAATTCCACTCACACAATGGCAATAGTGGTGACATATTTGGTCGTATAACGCGTTCTGAACGCGACTTTTACCAACTTGAACATATCTGATACAGTTGGAATGTGCACAGATCGTTCTGGGATATGGTAACGGAACGTTCCTAATGCCAAATCCATTGACCTTTAGATTGGCTTTTAAACTATCCATATCCTTGTCGTACAGATCAATTTGCATTTTGGCTTCGATGCCACTTTGAACATTCTGTTGGATTGTTTTGGCTATTTTTGCTAAGATTTTGCTCAAAGCCACGATGATTCTTCGGACCTCGTTGATATTCAAAGTATTCCTTACTCTGTGCGGTCTCAATGCGCTGATATGCTCGATGAAGCGTTTTGTCTCTTCAACAGACTTGTTCCAGCTTTCAGCATAAGTATTTATGTCTTCTTGACTGAATATAACTCCATTCTTTAAACAAGCCAAAAAGCGAAAAGCCTCGTTGTCAAAGCAGAAGTAGTTGTGTGGGGTAGCTTTAATCCCGACCTTTCTTTTGTCAAGCTCTTTATTGAGGACACGCAAAGTGTCACCAGGTTGGTAGAATGTTGCTCGAGTATTTGTGAAGCAGAATACAATGTTGTCTTTGGCCGATGAATGCAGATGAGCCAAGAGCTCTTGGATACAGAAGCGGAACATTGCTGTAAGACGGGAGTTATTCGGCTTGAGAAGTATGCACACAGCATGGATCTCTTGGTAGTAAGTCAGGTATGACAGTATGTTGTCAAAGTTTTTCTTGTCTTGTTCTATACCTTCACTGTCCCCAACTCCTGGCGTATCAATCAAACGAATTATCTGATCACCGACATGAAAGACGTAGGAACGAGGCTTTTTGGTAGCAGATTTTCCAACTTCCATGTTCTCATTGGTGTCAGCTTCGCCAATCAATATCTCCTTTTCCTCTCCTTGTTGTGTGAATGTAAAACGTGATGGTATCAGAACACGGAACTCCCTAGAATTGATAGCTTCTTCAATATCAGCGAAGTAATTGTAGTTGATAAAACCATTGATCCATGTAGATTTGCCAACTCCTGTCTCGCCGAGGATCAATATGTTTTTCTCCTGCATTGCTCTTTGCCGAGACAACTCATCAGCTAGAATATCATCTGGATACTTGACATAATCCATGCCGTGATCCTTCTCATTGCAGCGAAAGTGTGATTTTTTCGGATTCGATTTTCCACATTTGCAGTAAAACAGTTTGGTTTCTATGCCATATTCAACCACATGTTTGCATTTGGAACACATCCAGATGACTGGGCTACCTGTACATTCACCATTTCCGGACAAAGCATTTGGGCATCTTAGCTTGACACGTGCTCGGTTGCTTGGGCGTATTTGTTCGAAAACCGGCCTATCAAATTTGATCAGACACATTTCTGAGTCCTGGCCTTCTTTGGCATACAGGTCCATTGATGTTAATCTGCCGTCTATAAACGTGTGAACGCTTGCCTTCTCTTTGCCAGCTGGCCAAATATCCATTCTTATTTCTTGGTCTACAATAATGAATTTATAGTTTCTCTTCTCTGCATACGTTTTCTGTAGTCGCAAAAAGAACTCTTGATTTTTATCATGATTATCCTTGTCATCTTCGTTGGCAGTCTTGTAGAACACATAGACGTTTCTTCTATCATCCAAAACCGGACTGTCTTTTCTTCCGACGTAGATGATTCCTTTGCTCTTCCATGATTTGATAGATTTTACTTTGTTGAAATCTGTTTGAAATCCCCGAATTTGATCGTTGTACTTTGAGATGAAAGATGTGTCAGACATTTCGTTAGTAAGGAATGCTTCAAGAGAAGAAACGTCTTCAGCCCACGATCTTACTTTCTTTACCAACTTTTGAAGCCTAGTTTTGAAACCAGATTCTTCCACAACAAACTTCCCCAAAATATCATCAATTCTAACGAGAGATCCTTCTGCGACATAGTCTGCACATACATGCAGATCTCTATGAATAGCATAGAGTGTTTGCCTCTTCTTCGTGATTCCTTCCACGACCTGTGCACACTTCTTGATGATATGGTCATCGATTGCTCTATATTGTGTTTGAATCTGCACTTGAAGCCTACACATCTTGACGATAGCATCCAGTGGCATCAACATGTAGGTCAACGGAACCACCTTCCCGTTGTTTGTGCCCATAACGAGACTTGGGAGATTTCTTGCTAGCTCCACCGCACCTTCGAATGTAACCGGGAGGTCTTTGTCAGGAGCTGTAACATCTGCTTTGCATTTGTAGGTGAACTTTTTGTGACTTTCCTTGTTTTTATCATCATACGCTGCTTTATCAGATCCTTTGTCATCAATTAGCGCTTTCAGCTTTTCAAGCTCAGCACTCAGAGCTCCTTTGACTTCGGTGACATCTTCATCTTCTTCGTTTTCGTATTCACAGGTAACCGAGCAAGATGCTCCCCAATCAATGGCAACAACAACATGAGTTGCATTGACGAGCTGTCCATTCGAAGGTGACAGAATGTTCATGTCGATCTTATCCTTATTCTGGCGAATCATTACCTCTTCATTGACTGTTCTCAAGTTGTAAAGTAGACTCATTCTTTGGGCCCTATCGCTTTTTCTTTCCTCTTCAAAATATGACCCTGATCCGTTCAACTTGACGAGGCCTGCCAACAAACTCGCCTGAAGCTCTGTTTCTACTTCAAGTTTGTTGAACTTCTCTTGTAAGGTGTCTGTCAATACAAGTTCCATTGAAGTATTCCTAATTTCCACGGTGTCGACAGCTTCGTCACCCAGCTTTGAGCCAAATAGAGTATCGCCCTGAAAATGAATCAACATCAATTCTTTTAGAAAGAAAGAAAAAGAAAAAAAAAAAAGAGTGGAGCATTTGGGAATTTATATTATTTAACACAGTAAATCATGATCCATTGATAAATTGCTGAAACACAGACAGTGATACAATACGTACCAAAATACGAGTTATTCAAAGACGCTATTCATTTAGATATCAGCCTAATAGAGAAAACAACAAAAACATGCCTTCCTTTCATACCTTTCTAAAAATGATATTTCAGCCTACGACAACCATGACAACAGTGTATATGTTACTATCACCTGTTGGGCTTAAAGGCACACTTCATCAAATGTTATATAAGGATAATCAGATTTTGCTAAATAATGTGCCCTCCCTATAAGCATCCACTAATAAGCAGCTCTAACTAGCGCATCTCTATACAGCGATACTTCCGAGGCCCTCAGCTATGATGCAAGAACTACCAAGAACTTACCAAAAACTGTCTGTTCTGATGTCATAGAGAGTTCCAATCTTGACCACTCTCCCCAGCGCTGCCCTCTGTTTGCGGCTCCCGGCTTGGTTCCGTGCTGCAGTAGCCGCTGCTGCCGCAACCGCTGGCGGGATCTCAGGATCGTAGATGAGACGTATGTCGATGTCGACTTGTTTGCTGAATCTCCTTTCATACCGGCAATAGTTGACAAAATGCTCACAATTATTTGAATAGACGTTGTAACGGGGCCAATTATCCTTATATGTCTGAATGCGCCTTTTTACGTCAAGGCTGGTTGGCATGGTGTCTGGCGTGAAGTAGATATTGTCGTCGAAGTTGTTGATTCTTGCTTCTGAAGTTCCAATCGTTTCGTAAAGGTCGCTCTCTTGAATTTTGACATTTATTGATAGGCCTACATGGGCGATGGCGAAATGGATAACTTTATTGTTGCCGATGTACAACGCCCAATGCTGATAATAGCCCCGAAAGCGGTCTATCTCAATTCGATCCCCGTAAGTTGGGTCAAGCTTTCCGTCTTTGCTTGGTTTTACCCAGTCTGTTACCAAACCTAATTGAAGGAAAAAAGAAGAAGTGAACAGTTGATGAAAGGAGCTTGAAATCCGGGCTTGAAATATGTCAGGTATCCACATTTAGTGCTTTGCGTACTAGCCAATAGGCTTCAACATAATAAGTCCAAGTAATGAGATATATTTTCTCAAAATATCAATTTAACGCATTTTTCATGCTGGTTCCAAATCATACAAGTGCACAATTCTGACATTTTTGAATGTTCAACACCCAGCCCTGATAGCGGTTTATCTCAATCAAAATATTGGCAATCACTTCCAAATAATAATGGGCGTTGACATTTGGTTACTGGGCATATAGCGAAAATAGGTAAACTTAGCTCCGTTTGGTATAATGGTATGATAACTTAAAAGTGCAATATCTTCAGATTAAAACCAATCACTTATTTTCTAAATTAAAAATGTCTACTTACACCGGACATTTATCACTGCTTTCTTGGATATTTTATTTGCTGATGTACAATCTCCGCAAAGATATGAAAACATTTGGCGAATTTGGGGTACAGTCCTTTATTTTTTTAATCACCCCATACGGTCCGATAGTACTAGTCCTAAGGACCGCTAGTCTAAAGTTCGCTGAATTTATACTCGATCGCCGAGCGATTGCGATGTACCGCTTTTGGTAAGCGATGGCCAATCGCCGAATTTTGCGATGCATCGCTCGTCGCTTTTGCAATTATACTTATCACATCGATCATGGCGAGCAGACGACAATTAAAATGCTCTAAACGCCACAAAATACATTTCAGAACATCCATTGCTCTCAATAATTATTGTTTTGAATTAACTCATCCTCGAAAGTTAAAAATCGAGAAAGAGAAATTAATTAGCAAAATAATAGATCCAGTTGGTTGGAAATGATTGGTTGATGCATTCACGTCAGTGTTAATTGTCAAGCGACACCACTGATCACTGGGAAGTTGAGATTTCTTCAACTCACAAAAGCAAATTGCCTCAGCGAATTGAATCGACTGATCGGCTCGACCCTCTGGAAATGTAGCTATACCATAATACTCTGAACATGCGTGAGAATCGATTTTCTGCACAAGCGAAAACCATTTTTGGACCAGTGGACCCTTTTCTACTAAATGGGAGTACTGTTGAAATGGCACCATAAGCATGATAAGCATAGATTAAAAACATTATTCGCGTATTACTCTGCCAAATACATTATGACAACTTTAGTCCGTAGTCCGAGTGAACTGAAATCTCCAACACTAATAGAAACTTACCGTAGTGTCCCAGTTTGCAGAATCTCTTTTCATACCGGCAATAGTTGACCAAATGCTCACAATTATTTAAATCGACGTTGTAACGGGGCCAATTATCCTTATATGTCTGAATACGCCTTTTTACGTCAAGGCTGATTGGCATGGAGTTTGGCGTAAAAAATTTCTTGTCGTCGGAGTTGTTGATTCTTGCTTCTGAAGTTCCAATCGTTTCGTAAAGGTCGCTTTCTCTAATTTCCACTTCTGTTGATTTGGTGTTGGGGGTAGTGGCGAAATGAAGGACTTTGTTGTTGCCGATGTACAACGCCCAGTGCTGATCTTTGCCCTGATAGCGGTTCATCTCAATTCGATCACCGTAAGTCGGGTTAAGCTTTTTGCCTTTCCATGCTTCTACCCAGTCCGTTACCAAACCTAATTAAAAACAAAAATAAGTCAACAATTATTTTTCACACAGTGACGTTAACTAGGCAATGCCCATATACCTATAACATGGACAGTAACTGCAGTATGAAACGTAAATTTACTCTACTTTATTTGTCTGTGTAACTCTATTTTTTTCTTATAATTTCATGAATAGTCAAAATGACATGCAACATCAGGATATTACGTATATTTATATACTGCATGTAGCTCTACCGGTTCATATATTTTCACGAATGATTCAAAATGACATGCAATTATACATCAAGATATTGTCTACTGCAACTGATGTCGGAATGGTAGATGCAGCGGTTGTGTCCACGAGCAAAGGCTTCCGTCCATACACAAATGCTGAGTTTTTGTTTTGAGTAGATCACCAAAAACACTGTTCTTGTAAAAAGTGGAGATGGTTGCTGCATTGATTGAGGGATAGAATACAACTGCAGCTGATGTTTTAGGATAGGTAGATGTAGCTGTTATTCCCTTATGTTCTGTCAACATACAGCCTGTCTCAAAAAAAATTGTGCATGTGAAAAGCGCCCTCTCTGGCAATTAGAAAATACCGTTGTGACATAATGCTTACATCAACGTCAATGGCGTAGTCTTAGCTCGCCAATGCCGTTAGTTCTGTTCAATTTGCTTGTTTTAATCTCGAGATATGTTTAGTTAAAGCCGAAAGAGTGCAATCACAATTGTGCCACTTTTACTAGGGAAGAGTGCTTTACATGTAACATTGATAGCATCAAGTTTATCAAGAGTTCCTTCGTGAAATCAAAAGAATGCATCAATTACATGATACAAATTTGTTTGACTGTTTTTACTGTTTTATCATGATGCAGGAATGATGATTCTCTTTTGCCACTTAAAAGAGATTAAAAGATAAATAAATATTTCACATTCTGCTGTAAAACTTAAATACATGTGCATGTCAATGATTTTATCATGGTAAATACTGTTCTCTTAGTCGCTTAAGACATGTTAAAAGATAGGTTAATGAACGCGTATTACTTGTTGGGAGAGATATTAGACAAAATAGTGCACGCGTGCTGATGTTGATGCGTCTAATGCATGCGCCCCGAAAGGGGAGTGCATTAGACGCATCAACATCAGCTATCATTGATTTACATGTACAGCTCTCTTCCCTAGTAAAAGTGGCACAATTGTGATTTTACCCTTTCGTTGTTAAATAAACATATCTCGAAATTGGAACAAGCTAATTGAACAGAACAAACGGCATTTGAGAGCTAATACTACGCCCGTGACGTTGATGTAAGCATTATTTCACAACGGTATTTTCTAATTGCCAAAGAGGGCGCTTTTCACTTGCACAATTTTTTTTTGAGACAGGCTGTATATATGAAGGCTCCGTTCAGACCTTTAAAAGCTGAGTTCCGTGTTTTGAGCAGGTCAACAACCAAACTATTCTTGTTTAACAACATTGGAGTTGGTTGCAGCGAAGAAGAAAATTCTACATGCATCTATTGTTGCAGGAATTGTATATGCAGTTGTTCTCCAGATGTTGCGTCAACAAACTAGGCAGTGGGCTCCGTTCAGAGGGAAAAAACTGAGCTCAATGTTTTAAGCAGGTGACCAAGGGGCGAGATTTGTTTGTAAAACAACAGGTGGAGTTGGTTGCCCGTGGTTGGCTGCAGTGAGGAAGAGAATTCCACTGCAGCTGATGTTCTAGGTATGGTAGATGCAGATGTTGCGTCAGCAAGCTGAGTAGGGGCCAACGTCCAGACACAAAAAGCTGAGTTTTTTATTTGAGCAGATTTTCACAGCGGCTGGAATGTTCTTTTATGGTCATCGTGCTTGTCGTGACAATGATTGACTTGTTCATTCTTCTGATGTGAATTATGGCACATTTTGTCGAATGGGAGCGGTCTTCTCTTTGAATGCAATGTTGTTTGCTGATATTGAGATAGAACATCCATGAAAAAGATCCTTCAATGTTTTGCCCATATGTTTAAGACGAAAGAGCTCTTCTTGAAGCTTCATAACCTCTGGGGTATGTATGTTTTCACCAGTGTTTTCCGCAATTGCGTTATCCAAGATCCTCCTTTCTTGTTCGTACTGGCTCTTCATACGTTGCATTTTGTCCAGAAGTGGCTCATTTCTGATTTCTTTTGCTTTGTTTCTCTCATGTTGAATGGACAAGTCTAGGCAGTCTGCAACTGCGTCATTGTTGTAGGTATGGTAGCATTTGCTTTGAGGAAAGAGACATATTTGGCGCTGGTTTTCATGATGATTCGTTGCTCTTCCGCCAATTCTCTACTTTTGTTATCAATTGCTTCTTTGAAAGCCTCCTTTGCTTCTTTGGCGCTTATCTTTTGATCGATTTGTGCTTGAACTTCATCAGATAGGAATTGTGTTGCAAATACCTCTGTGCTACATGTGATGTGCATGTGAGTGGTGTAATGGTGTCCGCAATGTACACAATAATTATTCCTACCTATGCACGCACAACGTTGCAATCTAGAGTCGTTTGTTGTTTCTGTTGGAATTCCACTCACACAATGGCAATAGTGGTGACATATTTGGTCGTATAACGCGTTCTGAACGCGACTTTTACCAACTTGAACATATCTGATACAGTTGGAATGTGCACAGATCGTTCTGGGATATGGTAACGGAACGTTCCTAATGCCAAATCCATTGACCTTTAGATTGGCTTTTAAACTATCCATATCCTTGTCGTACAGATCAATTTGCATTTTGGCTTCGATGCCACTTTGAACATTCTGTTGGATTGTTTTGGCTATTTTTGCTAAGATTTTGCTCAAAGCCACGATGATTCTTCGGACCTCGTTGATATTCAAAGTATTCCTTACTCTGTGCGGTCTCAATGCGCTGATATGCTCGATGAAGCGTTTCGTCTCTTCAACAGACTTGTTCCAGCTTTCAGCATAAGTATTTATGTCTTCTTGACTGAATATAACTCCATTCTTTAAACAAGCCAAAAAGCGAAAAGCCTCGTTGTCAAAGCAGAAGTAGTTGTGTGGGGTAGCTTTAATCCCGACCTTTCTTTTGTCAAGCTCTTTATTGAGGACACGCAAAGTGTCACCAGGTTGGTAGAATGTTGCTCGAGTATTTGTGAAGCAGAATACAATGTTGTCTTTGGCCGATGAATGCAGATGAGCCAAAAGCTCTTGGATACAGAAGCGGAACATTGCTGTAAGACGGGAGTTATTCGGCTTGAGAAGTATGCACACAGCATGGATCTCTTGGTAGTAAGTCAGGTATGACAGTATGTTGTCAAAGTTTTTCTTGTCTTGTTCTATACCTTCACTGTCCCCAACTCCTGGCGTATCAATCAAACGAATTATCTGATCACCGACATGAAAGACGTAGGAACGAGGCTTTTTGGTAGCAGATTTTCCAACTTCCATGTTCTCATTGGTGTCAGCTTCGCCAATCAATATCTCCTTTTCCTCTCCTTGTTGTGTGAATGTAAAACGTGATGGTATCAGAACACGGAACTCCCTAGAATTGATAGCTTCTTCAATATCAGCGAAGTAATTGTAGTTGATAAAACCATTGATCCATGTAGATTTGCCAACTCCTGTCTCACCGAGGATCAATATGTTTTTTTTTGCATTTTCCCTAAGCCGAGACAACTCATCAGCTAGAATATCATCTGGATACTTGACATAATCCATGCCGTGATCCTTCTCATTGCAGCGAAAGAGTGATTTTTTAGGATCCGATTCTCCGCATTTGCAGTAAAGGAGTTTGGTTTCTATGCCACATTCAACCACCTGTTTGCATTTGGAACACATCCAGATGACTGGGTTACCTGTACATTCACCATTTCCGGACAAAGCATTTGGACATCTTAGCTTGACACGTGCTCGGTTGCTTGGGCGTATTTGTCGGTAGACCGGCCTATCAAATTTGATCAAACACATTTCTGAGTCTTGGCCTTCTTTGGCATACAGGTCCATTGATGTTAATCTGCCGTCTATAAACGTATGAACGCTTGCCTTCACTTTGCCAGCTGGCCAAAGATCCTTTCTTATTTCTTGGTCTACAATAATAAATTTATAGTTTCTATCATCATGTGCATGCGTTTTCTGTAGTCGCAAAAACAACTCTTGATTTTTGTCATGGTTATTCTTGTCACCTTCATCGGCAGTCTTGTAGAACACATAGACGTTTCTCCTGTCATCCAAAGCTGGATTATCCTTTCTACCAACGTAGATGATTCCTTTGCCCTTCCATGATTTGATTGATTTTAGTTTTATGAAATCCTTTTGAAATCCCCGAATTTCATCGTTGTACTTTGAGACAACACATCTTTCAGACATGTCGTTAGTAAGGAATGCTTCAAGAGAAGACACGTCTTCAGCCCACGATCTTACTTTCTTTACCAACTTTTGAAGCCTTGCCTTGAAACCAGATTCTTCCACAACAAACTTCTCCAATATATCATCAATTCTAACGAGAGATCCTTCTGCGACATAGTCTGCACAGACATGTAGATCTCTATGAATATCATAGAGCGTTTGCCTCTTCTTCGTGATTCCTTCCACGACCTGTGCACACTTCTTGATGATGTCCTCATCGATTGCTCTATATTGTGATTGAATCTGTACTTGATGAAGCCTACACATCTTGACGATGGCATCCAGTGGCATCAACATGTAGGTCAACGGAACCCCCTTCCCGTTGTTTGTGCCCTTAACGAGACTTGGGAGATTTCTTGCTAGCTCCACCGCACCTTCGAATGTAACCGGGAGGTCTTTGTCAGGAGCTGTAACATCTGCTTTGCATTTGTAGGTGAACTTTTTGTGACTTTCCTTGTTTTTATCATCATACGCTGCTTTATCAGATCCTTTGACATCAATTAGCGCTTTCAGCTTTTCAAGGTCAGCACTCAGAGCTCCTTTGACTTCGGTGACATCTTCATCTTCTTCGTTTTCGTATTCACAGGTAACCGAGCAAACTGCTCCCCAATCAATGGCAACAACAACATGAGTTGCATTGACGAGCTGTCCATTCGAAGGTGACAGAATGTTCATGTCGATCTTATCCTTATTCTGGCGAATCATTACCTCTTCATTGACTGTTCTCAAGTTGTAAAGTAGACTCATTCTTTGGGCCCTAGCGCTTTTTCTTTCCTCTTCAAAATATGACCCTGGTCCGTTCAACTTGACGAGGCCTGCCAACAAACTCGCCTGAAGCTCTGTTTCTACTTCAAGTTTGTTGAACTTCTCTTGTAAGGTGTCTGTCAATACAAGTTCTATTGAAGTATTCCTAATTTCCACGGTGTCGACAGCTTCGTCACCCAGCTTTGAGCCAAATAGAGTATCGCCCTGAAAATGAATCAACATCAATTCTTTTAGAAAGAAAGAAAAAGAAAAGAAAAAAAAGAGTGGAGCATTTGGGAATTTATATTATTTAACACAGTAAATCATGATCCATTGATAAATTGCTGAAACACAGACAGTGATACAATACGTACCAAAATACGAGTTATTCAAAGACGCTATTCATTTAGATATCAGCCTAATAGAGAAAACAACAAAAACATGCCTTCCTTTCATACTTTTCTAAAAATGATATTTCAGCCTACGACAACCATGACAACAGTGATGTTACTATCACCTGTTGGGCTTAAAGGCACACTTCATCAAATGTTATATAAGGATAATCAGATTTTGCTAAATAATGTGCCCTCCCTATAAGTATAAGCATCCACTAATAAGCAGCTCTAACTAGCGCATCTCTATACAGCGATACTTCCGAGGCCCTCAGCTATGATGCAAGAACTACAAAGAACTTACCAAAAAACTGTCTGTTCTGATGTCATATAGAGCTCCAATCTTGGCCACTCTCCCCAGCGCTGCCCTCTGTTTGCGGCTCCCGGCTTTGTTCCGTGCTGCAGTAGCCGCTGCTGCCGCAACCGCTGGCGGGATCTCAGGATCGTAGATGAGACGTATGTCGATGTCGACTTGTTTGCTGAATCGCTTTTCATACCGGCAATAGTTGACAAAATGCTCACAATTATTTGAATAGACGTTGTAACTGGGCCAATTATCCTTATATGTCTGAATACGTCGTTTTACGTCAAGGCTGGTTGGCATGGTGTCATGCGTAAAGAATTCCATATCGTCGAAGTTGTTGATTCTTGCTTCTGAAGTTCCAATCGTTTCGTAAAGGTCGCTCTCTTTAATTTTGACAGCTATTGACAGGCCTACATTGGCGATGGCGAAATGGACGACTTTATTGTTGCCGATGTACACCGCCCAATGCTGATAATAGCCCAGAAAGCGGTCTATCTCAATTCGGTCACCGTAAGTTAGGTCAAGCTTTTCGCCTTTGCTAGGTTTTACCCAGTCTGTTACCAAACCTAATTGAAAAAAAGAAGAAGAAGTTAACAGTTGATGAAAGGAGCTTGAAATATGCCAGGTACCCACATTTAATGCTTTACGTGCTATAGGCTTCAACATAATAAGTCCAAGTTTTGAAATATATTTTCTCAAAATATCAATTTAACGCATTTTTCATGTTGGTTCCAAATCGCATATGCAAGTGCACAATTCTGACATTTTTGAATGTTCAACGCCCCTGATAGCGGTTTATCTCAATCAAAATATTGGCAATCACTTCCAAATAATAATGGGCGTTGACATTTGGTTACTGGGCATATAGCGAAAATAGGTAAACTTAGCTCCGTTTGGTATAATGGTATGATAACTTAAAAGTGCAATATCTTCAGATTAAAACCAATCACTTATTTTCTAAATTAAAATGTCTACTTACACCGGACATTTATCACTGCTTTCTTGGATATTTTATTTGCTGATGTACAATCTCCGCAAAGATATGAAAACATTTGACGAATTTGGGGGTACAGTCCTTTATTTTTTTTAATCACCCCATACGGTCCGATAGTACTAGTCCTAAGGACCGCTAGTCTAAAGTTCGCTGAATTTATACTCGATCGCCGAGCGATTGCGATGTACCGCTTTTGGTAAGCGATGGCCAATCGCCGAATTTTGCGATGCATCGCTCGTCGCTTTTGCAATTATACTTATCACATCGATCATGGCGATAGCGATTGCAGACGACAATTAAAATGCTCTAAACGCCACAAAATACATTTCAGAACATCCATTGCTCTCAATAATAATTGTTTTGAATTAACTCATCCTCGAAAGTTAAAAATCGAGAAAGAGAAATAATTAGCAAAATAATAGATCCAGTTGGTTGGAAATGATTGGTTGATGCATTCACGTCAGTGTCAATTGTCAAGCGACACCACTGATCACTGGGAAGTTGAGATTTCTTCCCGGGATTTCTTCAACTCGCAAAAGCAAATTGCCTCAGCGAATTGAATCGACTGATCGGCTCGACCCTCTGGAAATGTAGCTATACTCTGAACATGCGTGACAATCGATTTTCTGCACAAGTGATCAAGTATAAATTCGGCTTAACTCTGATTTCTAAACCTAACCCCAATTTTCGGAGTAGATATTGTGAACCCTTTCTATTTTTCAGACTAGCGAAAACCATTTTTGGACCAGTGGACCCTTTTCTACTAAATGGGAGTACCGTACTGTTGAAATGGCACCATAAGCATGATAAGCATAGATTAAAAACATTATTCGTGTATTACTTTGCCAAATACATACACTTTAGCCCGTAGTCCGAGTGAACTGAAATCTCCAACACTAATAGAAACTTACCATAGTGTCCCAGGTGGCAGAATCTCTTTTCATAACGGCAATAGTTGACCAAATGCTCACAATTATTTAAATCGACGTTGTAATCGGGCCAATTATCCTTATATGTCTGAATACGCCTTTTTACGTCAAGGCTGATTGGCATGGAGTTTGGCGTAAAGAATTTCTTGTCGTCGGAGTTGTTGATTCTTGCTTCTGAAGTTCCAATCGTTTCATAAAGGTCGCTTTCTCTAATGTCCACTTCTGTTGATTTGGTGTTGGGGGTAGTGGCGAAATGGAGGACTTTGTTGTTGCCGATGTACAACGCCCAGTGCTGATCTTTGCCCTGATAGCGGTTCATCTCAATTCGATCACCGTAAGTCGGGTTAAGCTTTTTGCCTTTCCATGCTTCTACCCAGTCCGTTACCAAACCTAATTAAAAACAAAAGTAAGTTAATTATGCAAGGTATCCATTGCTCATTGACTACGGGGCGGACGGAATTTCAGTCATACGACGATAGTCATTAGACTCTGTAAGCATGGCAGGGCAAGCGTTAACACAAGGTTTAGAACTTTGTCACCGTGGTAAGAAAGGTCTGGAACAAAATTCGGCAGCCAATGAGATGATAACGTTTAGGGAATATAATTTAGAATTACGGTTTTGATTTAGGCAGAGTGTTACAAAATAGTACGGTTATGATTTTGGATTAGGGTTACGTTTCGGATTAGAAAGTAAAAAATATGTTATGTTTTATATTATCGTGCTGTGTTTTAGTGGCGATTCCCTGCTGTGTTTGGAAACACAGCACTCAAACACAGAACTATAACATAAAACACAAGAATGAAAACATTACGTGCTTTGTTTGCAAACACAGCACTCAAACACAGCACTGTAACATGAAACATAAGAATTTAGAGATTTATGTTTTATATTATAGTACCGTGTTTGATTGCTGTGTTTGCAAACACAGCATGGATTTTTTCATTCTATGTTTAATATTATAGTGCTGTGTTTGAGTGCTGTTTCCAAACACAGCAGGTTTTTTTTATTCTTATGTTTTATATTATAGTGCTGTGTTTGACTGTTGTTTTTCCAAACACAGCAGGGAATCAGCACTCAAACACAGCACTCTAATATAAAACATAAAAATTAAAAAAATTCCGTGCTGTGTTTGCAAACACAGCACTCAAACACAACACTATAATATAAAACATAAGAATGAAAAAAAAAACCTGCTGTGTTTGGAAACACAGCAATCAAACACAACACTATAATATAAAACATAAGAATGACAAATTCCATGCTGTGTTTGCAAACACAGCACTATATATAATATAAAACATAAGAATGAAAAAAAATTCCATGCTGTGTTTGGAAACACAGCACTCAAACACATCACTATAATATAAAACATAAGAATGACAAATTCCATGCTGTGTTTGCAAACACAGCACTATATATAATATAAAACATAAGAATGAAAAAAAATTCCATGCTGTGTTTGGAAACACAGCACTCAAACACATCACTATAATATAAAACATAACAATGAAAAAAAAATGCCTGTGTTTGGAAACACAGCAATCAAACACAGCACTATAATATAAAACATAAGAATGACAAATTCCATGCTGTGTTTGCAAACACAGCACTATATATAATATAAAACATAAGAATGAAAAAAAATTCCATGCTGTGTTTGGAAACACAGCACTCAAACACATCACTATAATATAAAACATAACAATGAAAAAAATGCCTGTGTTTGGAAACACAGCAATCAAACACAGCACTATAATATAAAACATAAGAATGACAAATTCCATGCTGTGTTTGCAAACACAGCACTATATATAATATAAAACATAAGAATGAAAAAAAATTCCATGCTGTGTTTGGAAACACAGCACTCAAACACAACACTATAATATAAAACATAAGAATGAAAAAAAAACCTGCTGTGTTTGGAAACACAGCAATCAAACACAACACTATAATATAAAACATAAGAATGACAAATTCCATGCTGTGTTTGCAAACACAGCACTATATATAATATAAAACATAAGAATGAAAAACAATTCCATGCTGTGTTTGGAAACACAGCACTCAAACACATCACTATAATATAAAACATAACAATGAAAAAAATGCCTGTGTTTGGAAACACAGCAATCAAACACAGCACTATAATATAAAACATAAGAATGAAAAATTCCATGCTGTGTTTGCAAACACAGCACTCTAATATAAAACATAATCTCTACATTCTTATGTTTTATATTACAGTGTTGTGTTTGAGTGCTGAGTTTGCAAACACAGCAAGGAATCAGCACTCAAACACAGCACTCTTATATAAAACATAAGAATGAAAAAATTCCATGCTGTGAATCCATGTTGTATTTGACAGCACCAAAAACACAGCATTATAATAGAAAGCATAAGAATGAAAAAATTCCATGTTGTGTTTGGAAACACAGCACTCAAACACAGCAATGTAATATAAAACATAACAATGAAAATTGCCTGTGAACTGAACTGAAATATGTGACGTGTCATGTCAAAAGGAGACACTTTTGGGCAGGTTATGAATTTTGAGGTTTTACATATCTTAAATATAGAGATATTTTGCTCCCCAACGCCGTTTTCCCCAATGAAATCGGACATTCCTAAGCGAAGATATTGAGTTATGAAGTTATGGTATTATAAAATTGGAAATTGAGATATCTGTCTTTAAAAATATTATTGACAATGTTGAGAGTAGGAATTAACTTGAAAAATGTCTCAAAAAAATACAAGATGCCAGTTATATTTCGGTCTGAAACTATCAGACAATATTTTTAACATTAATAACATCACAAATTCGCAACAAACCCAAATTATGAAAAAATCACCTCCGGGCCGATTTTTGGCTATATCTCCATTTACGATCCTGCCCAAAAGTGTCTCCTTTTGACATGACACGTCACATATGTAATAGAAACTTACCGTAGTGTCCCAATTGCTCGGTTTCTTCTACCATCCCTGCTTCTACTAGCTTCATGACGGACACAGAAGTCGTATTCCCCATATCGATCTATAAAAAGACAAACAACAATAAGCTATTCCAGTTGAAATCCATACACCCCCTATGGAAGACATGACCTTAATAATCTCCCACACAGAGAGTGTAAATTTCAAATGGAGTCGCCCAATCAGGTAACCCCATTTTGAAAGTCACTCCCCATGTTTGAGATTACGGTCATGTTTTCCGAATGGGACGTATGGATTTCAACTGAATAACCCATTGCAAAAGCTGAATTTATACTACAACGCTGAGCGATAGCGAATGGTTTTAGCCAATGATGTAAAGCGTTTTTGGTGCGTTTGGAAAAGCGAGCTATCTTATTGGTCAAATACCAATCGCTCGTCGCTTAGCGATGGAGTATAAATTCAACTTTAATGTTCAAGGATTTTCCAGTTTTCACTGACATGGCGTAATTATTAATATTTGAGAATTACAGTTATGATCCATCTATATCAAGTGAATAAATAAATAAACAAATTAATTAATTAATTTTTAATTAATTATTTGATAATTAATTAATTTAATTTAATTAATTACCAGGTAATTTAAAAATTTAGTGCAAACCATAAGCCGGATAAAGCCCCTAGTATAACATTGATGTGAATTGAGATGAAAAGATGAAAACAAATAAAGTTGAACTTGAACTTGAATAAGGTATGACCCCTAAATAAAAAATATTTTCTCCACTAGGGGTGACACTCATAAGATCCAGGTCAATGTTCATATTGGGTCTTTTCTACATTAAATCTATCTATCTATCTATACTAATAAAATAATAAGCGGTCTCTGTCTATCTGTCTGTCTGTCTATCTATCTGTCTGTCCGGCTATGTGTTTCGCCGCGCTTCGACGCATCGCGCTGAAATTTTGCATATAGGTAGGTATCGGGAAAAGCATGTTGGCCATGTGGTTTTGAAGGTCATCGGAGGTCAAGGTCAAAGGTCAAATGGGGAAAATACCCCACATGGATACAAAGCAGCAAGTGGATAAAAAGAATCCAGTAGACAATCTACAACAAGTTTCAAGCTGCCCAAGCGGGTTTCATTCAGCTTTTGGCTATCTGCCCAATTTGAAATGCACTGTAATGTCTACCCAGAATGCATTGCTGCAAATGATTTGTAAATTTCAAACTTTGTCCGATCGGGCCCAAACTTGCTGGAAATGAATTCTATAAGCGCCCATACGCCAATAAGTGCCCACACCCGAATAAGTGCCCATACCACTATAAGCGCCCATACCCCAATAAGTTCTCTCACAGCATCAGGGCTCTCACAGCCGCAGGTGCACTAGTACTAATAAAATAATAAGCGGTCTCTATCTGTCTGTCCGGCTATGCGTTTCGCCGCGCTTCGACGCATCAATGCGATATTTCGGATATGGATCAGTAACGGGAAAAGCATGTACATCACTGTACATTGTGCTGTGCAGACGTGCCTATTTGGTGCTCTCATATTTTTGCATTATTTGTTCATCAAACCGCGCTGTATTCACTGATTACCTGTCTCTGGGTGTTGTTATCATCACCTTTTGTGCTGTTGATTAAAAATATATCATCTCAGCTGGATTCTGACACTGCAATTTTTCTGACCATTGAGGATCATTCTGTGCCATAGGAATTCGGAAACCTTAGTGCATCCTTACAGGCTGCCTGCTTGGATAAGCTTACATACTGGGAGAAGTCAGGAGCTACGCAAGTAAAACCAATCCCTTGCTTTTTACAATTGGCCTTCAAGTTTCATGTTATTTGTTATGATGAATTATGGTACTCTTATTATTGTGTACTTTCATGTTGTATTGTGACATTGAAATTTGCCGCCACGCCCTATTGTTTGGTGTCAGGTGACAACATGGCGGGAATTTCCAAACAGCATGTAGTATGCATGTAGTTACATACAGGTGTTCGCAAAGTTATTTACACAGTGTTCAAATGTCAAATATACTGAAGCTTTTCATCAATCTTATCATGTTCACAGATTAATTTTTGTTCACACTTCTCAAGGTGAAGACTGGACATTTTTGCTCTCATTTTATACATATAAATTTCCTTACAAAATTGATAGAACTCAAACAGGTTTGAGCTACATATAGCTTGACCATGGAGTACGTATTGAAACTTGCACTTCATGTGCTAGCTGTTCTGTACGTGCATAGAGCATGCTACCCACATTTACCAAATAAAGTTGGTACTAATCTCCACCATCAAGTACCAACCCTCGGACCACATATAACATGGTACGAGTCGCAAGATGCTCCAAACCATGATGAGATGGTCCAAAACTATTATCAACATTCATATGGTGAGCAACATAGTGAAGCTCAATCTCATCAGCAATATCATGAAATTGCTTGCATTCTCAAATCCAAACCAAATAGATTCCTCAGAACTGGTTTACTCAACAAATCAAGTTCTTCTCCAAAGCACCTTATTTTATTGGTGCTATTTATGAGTGGCCAAGTTGAATTGAATCCCGGACCAAATAATGCTAGTTCCTTCCCATGTGGGATATGTGAAGCTGAAGTTAAGGACGAGGACAAAGGCATATTTTGTGACGATTGTTCAACCTGGTATCATACACAATGTACTGGCATGACAAGCCATATGTACAACGTTTATTGTGCTCATTCAAACTTAACTTGGCTTTGTATTACATGTGGGTTCCCTAACACATCACCTGGCTTGTTTGATAGTACTCTTCTTAACACGTCAAACTCATTTGAAGTTTTGAATAGTGAACTTGAAGAGTCATCTCAAAATTGTAGCGAAATCTTCAATCCTACACAAACATCAACACCAATTAAGGTACCTACAAGTTCAGGTAGGAAACCTGCCAAGAAAATTGACAGAACACCAAAACTCAAAGCTATGGTCATCAACTGTGACGGGCTACACTGGCCTAAAAGAAAAGCGGCCTTTCATGCATCAGTCCATGAACTCAAACCAGATATTATATTTGGGTGTGAATCAAAGCTTGAACCCAATATTCCCACATATTCTATATTTCCCGATGATTATAATGTGGTTAGAAAGGACAGGAACATACATGGTGGAGGTGTGTTTATAGCTTGCAAAGAAAATCTTGTTGCAACAGATAGACCAGAATATGATACTACCTGTGAAATAGTATGGTCTACAATTGAGTTTGTGGGGAAGGGTTTCCTAAATTTAGGAAGTTTCTATCAACCCCAAAGTCTGGAGTTGAACCACTGCGCCATTTAATTGACAGTGTCAACAAAATCCTGTCTACAACCAACCGCAACTCGAAGCAAAGAAATGTCCTTCTTTGTGGGGACTTCAATTTACCGGATATTGACTGGTCTAAAAACCTTACAACGCCTGACAGCAAACAAAAAAAAGCCTTCATGATACTGCTCTTGATATACTTGGAGAAATTAGTTTTGTCCAATTGGTGACGAAGATAACAAGACCTGCCTCTCAAAACACTGGACTTAATCATGACAAATAATCCAAGCATGGTCTCAAATATTCAAACACATCCTGGTATTTCTGATCATCTAATTGTTACTTGCAGTATAAATGTGTCACCAACTGTTAAAAGAAAGGTCCCAAGAAAGATTTTTCAATATCAAAAAGCTGATGTTGATTCCCTAAGGAACTCGCTTACAAGGGAGGTAAACTCCTTCCTTGATAGTAAGCCAGAAAATAACTCAGTCGAAACAAACTGGCTAAAATTCAAGAACATAGTGCATACTGACATGGACAAGTTTATACCCCACAAGATGTCCAATGGGAAACAATCTCATCCTTGGATAAGCCCGCTCATTGTCCGTCAAATGAGAAAACGTGACAAACTGTTTAAGAAGTCGCAAAATGCAGGCTCCGCAAACAAAACAAAACTCTACAATGCTTACAAAAAGCAAAGAAACAAGGTCACTAATATGATCAGAGAGAGTCATGAGTCTTATAAATCAGACGTCATTGGCCCAAGCCTTGAAACAAATCCCAAAAGATTCTGGGGTTACATCAAATCTCTTAGGAAGGAATCACTTGGGATACCTCCATTAACTGTTAATAACAGGACTTATTCATCCGATAAAGGCATTGCTGAAGCCTTAAACCAACAGTTCACTTCAGTCTTTACACAAGAGAAGATGGACAATATACCAAGTAAAGGCGCCTCACCATTTACTGACATTTCAAATTTGCATGTTGAACTACATGGTGTTGTTAAGCAACTTCAGCAGCTTAACTGTAATAAAGCAAGCGGACCTGACAACATACCCTCAAGATTTTTAAGAGATTATGCTTCAGAACTTGGACCCATGCTCCAGTTCATATTCCAACAATCATATGATAGCGGTACACTACCTTCTGACTGGAAAAGAGCACTGGTAACTGGCATTTACAAGAAAGGGAGCAAGTCATCGCCCGAGAACTACCGTCCAGTTAGTCTTACTAGCATAGCCTGCAAACTGATGGAACACATCGTGTTATCACATACTGCAAAACATCTCGCCAAGAACCACATCATTGTCGCTGAGCAGCATGGATTCAGGGAAAAAATGTCCTGTGAAACCCAGTTGATCCAGGCTACGCAGGACTGGTCAGAAGTGTTGAATAGAGGAGGGCAGACAGACGTCTTGCTTCTTGACTTTAGCAAGGCGTTCGATAAGGTGCCCCATAAACGTCTTGCATCCAAGCTAACTTACTATGGCATAAGAGGAAAGACACTCAATTGGATTCAGGATTTTCTGGGGGGACGTGAGCAATGTGTCACCATCAATGGCACCCACTCCAAGTGGTCACCGGTAATTTCAGGAGTTCCACAAGGCTCAGTCCTAGGTCCAACCCTCTTTCTTCTGTACATTAATGACATCGTAACCAACATCAACTCAACTCTCCGTCTATTCGCGGATGACAGTATCCTGTATCGTGAAATCCAGAGCACTGAAGACCAAGACACTCTCCAAGATGATTTGAACAAAGTCTTCCAGTGGGCTGACCAGTGGCAGATGAGCTTTAACGCTACTAAATGCGAGACTCTTACCATCACCCGCAAGACCAAACCACTGATTCACATCTATCAGGTAGACGGTCACAGCATTGTTAAGTCATCGAAGCACAAATATCTTGGAGTTACAATTAACAAACATCTTGATCACGTCCTAAACACCACATCTAGTGCCCGTAGCACCCTGGGTGTATTGCGACGGAATTTGTCATCTTGCCCGATACATGTTAAGACCAAGGCTTACCAGGCTCTAGTGCGACCAAAAATGGAATTTGCTTCAGCTGCATGGAACCCGTATTCTTGTGAGCAGGTGAATGCTTTGGAGTCTGTCCAGCGTCAAGCTGCTAGGTTTGTTTATAACAATTACGAGCGAACCGAAAGTGTGACCAGTATGCTACAACGCCTTGAATGGGATTCCCTTGCCACCAGACGACTACTCAACCAGGGCACCATGTTTTTCAAAATCCACCATGGACTTGTGAACATCCCCTTCCCGACTGTAGTTATACCATCACTTCGTCTGGGAAGAGCAAACAATACCCTGAGTTACCAACCCATCCAGTCGAGAGTAAACACATACAGATACTCCTTCTTTGTTCGCACCATCCCAATCTGGAACAGACTACCACAACCAGTCATTGCAGCAACAACAGTCAGCCAATTCCAAACCCTGGCACTACCAGCCCTCAGGGATATGGCTACTACACCAACCCACCAATCCTTGTAACCTGCCGGTCTTCGGTTTTTACTTGCACGTTGTAAATTTATGAGCACCTTCTGACACGTATGCACAGCACAATCCTCCTAGGACAAGCCTAGCTTACTGAAGGAGTGAATCAACTCAAGACTCAAGACTCAAGACCGGGTGGGTTTAAAGGTCATCGGAGGTCAAAGGTCAAAATTTCAAACTTTGTCCGATCGGGCCCAAACTTGGTAGGTGGGGTCCTTGATACGAGGGGAATATTTGCACAAAATAAAATCGAGGTCAACCGAGGTCAAAGGTCATTACGGAGGGGTCAAATTTCAAACTTTGTCCGATCGGGCTCAAACTTGGTGGGTGGGATCCTTGATACGAGGGGAATATATGCCCAAAATAAAATCGAGGTCAACCGAGGTCAAAGGTCATTACGGAGGGTCAAATTGGTGGGTGGAATCCTTCATATGAGAGAAGCATGCAAAACATTATATGGAGGTCATCCGAGGTCAAAGGTCATGGATTTCAAACTTTGTCCTATCGGGCTCAAACTTGGTGGGTGGAATCCTTGATATGAGGGGAATATACAAACAAAATGGAGGTCAACCGAGGTCAAAGGTCATCTAGGGGCTAAATTTAAACTTTGCCCTATTGTGCTTAAATCATAGACCCTGGATATTCCAGGGTCTATGCTTAAACTTGATATGAGGGAGCAGGTCATCCGAGTTCAAAGGTCATCTGGGGTCAAAAAGTATGTCTATCATGCAGATGGTGCCCTAATAATAGCTACAGGGCCATTACAGCTGCAGGTGCACTATCTATCTATCTTTACTAATAAAATAATGAGCTCTGTGTGTCTGTCCGGCAATGCGTTTTGCCGTGCTTCGACGCATCGCTCCAATATTTCAGACATAGATGGGTACCGGGCGGGCGCTATTTATCGGGTAGTTTTAAAGGTCATCGGAGGTCAAGGTCAAAGGTCATGGATTTCAAACTTTGTCCGATCAGGCCCAAACTTGGTAGGTGGAATCCTTGATACGAGGGGAATGTATGCCCGAAATAAAATCGAGGTCAACCAAGGTCAAAGGTCATTACGGAGGGGTCAAATTTCAAACTTAGTCTGATCGGCCTCAAACTTGGTGGGTGGAATCCTTCGTATGAGGGGAGCATGAAAAACAAACATTATATGGAGGTCATCCAAGGTCAAAGGTCAAAGGTCATGGTTTTCAAACTTTGTCCTATCGGGCTGAAACTTGGTGGGTGGAAACCTTGATACGAGGGGAATATATGCGCAAAACAAAACTGAGGTCAACCGAGGTCAAAGGTCATGTAGAGGCTGAATTTAAACTTTGCCCTATTGGGCTTAAACTTGATAGGTGGAATCCTTCGTATGAGGGGAGCATGAAAAAAATCACACCGAGGTCATCCGAGGTCAAAGGTCATCTGGGGTCAAACAGTATCACTCTCATGCCAGGGCTCTCACAGCTGCAGGTGCACTAGTACTACTAAAATAATAGCCGTTGTGTGTCTGTCTGTCTGTCTGTCTATCCGGCTATGCGTTCCGCCGCGCTTCGACGCATCGTTCCGATATTGCAGCCATAGATGGGTACCGGGCGGGCGCTGTTTACCGGGTACTTTTGAAGGTCATCGAAGGTCAAGGTCAAAGGTCAAAATTTCAAACTTTGTCCGATCGGGCCCAAACTTGGCGGGTGGGATCCTTGATACGAGGGGAATATATGCCCAAAATAAAGTCGAGGTCAACCGAGGTCAAAGTTCATTACGGAGGGGTCAAATTTCAAACTTTGTCCGATCGGGCTCAAACTTGGTGGGTCGAAACCTTCGTATGAGGGGAGCATGAAAAACATATGGAGGTCATCCGAGGTCAAAGGTCATGGATTTCAAACTTTGTCCTATCGGGCTCAAACTAGGTGTAATCCTTCGTATGAGGGGAGCATGAAAAAAATTACACCAAGGTCATCCGAGGTCAAAGGTCATCTGGGGTCAAACAGTATCGCTATCATGCCAGTGCTCTCACAGCATCAGGGCTCTCACAGCTGCAGGTGCACTAGTACTACTAAAATAATAAGCGGTCTCTATCTGTCTATCTATCTATCTATCTGTCTGTCTGTCCGGCTATGCGTTCTGCCGTGCTTTGGCGCATCGAGCCGAAATTTTGGATATGGATAGGTAACGGGAAAAGCATGTTGACCGGGTGGTTTTCGAAGGGCCCCCTCGAGGTCAAAGGTCATCTAGGGGGAAAATATACCTTAAGTGGATAACAAACAAGTGGATGCAAAGAATCCAATAGACGACTCCCAACGTGTCTCAAGTTGCCCAAGCAGCATGGTGCTTTTATGGGTGAATAGGTCATTCATTCATTCATTCATTCCTGGAGTATTGCCAGAGACCACAAGGGACAAGAGTTATTTTGCTTTCAAAGAAATAGTGTATCTGTAGTAGCTGCAGGTACCACACAAGGCTCCCTACTGGAAGCAACACAGTAGGAATATGGTGGATTCCCCAATATGTTTGAAATTGCTGATATAAACCTTCATACAGCTTCAGGGTCCTCACAGCTACAGGTGCACTAGTACTACTAAAATAATAGCCGTTAGATGTCTGTCCGGCTATGCGTTTCGCCGCTCTTCGACGCATCGTTCCGATATTTCAGACATAGATGCGTACCGGGCGTGCGCTGTTTACCGGGTAGTTTAGAAGGTCATCGGAGGTCAAGGTCAAAGGTCAAAATTTCAAACTTTGTCCGATCGGGCCCAAACTTGGTGGGTGGGATCCTTGATACGCGGGGAATATATGCCCAAAATAAAATCGAGGTCAACCGAGGTCAAAGGTCATTACGGAGGGGTCAAATTTCAAACTTAGTCCGATCGGGCTCAAACTTGGTGGGTGGGATCCTTGATACGAGGGGAGTATATGCCCGGAATAAAATCGAGGTCAGCCGAGGTCAAAGGTCATTACGGAGGGGTCAAATTTCAAACTTTGCCCGATCGGGCTCAAACTTGGCGGGTGGAATCCTTCGTATGAGGGGAGCATGAAAAACATTATATGGAGGTCATCCGAGGTCAAAGATCAAAGTTCATGGATTCAAACTTTGCCCGATCGGGCTCAAACTTGGCGGTGGAATCCTTCATATGAGGGGAGCATGAAAAACATTATATGGAGGTCATCCGAGGTCAAAGGTCAAAGTTCATGGATTTCAAACTTTGTCCTATCGGGCTCAAACTTGGTGGGTGGAATCCTTGATATGAGGGGAATATATGTGCAAAACAAAATTAAGGTCAACCGAGGTCAAAGGTCATCTAGGGGCTAAATTTAAACTTTGCCCTATTGTGCTTAAACTTGATGAGGGAGCATGAAAAAATTACATCAAGGTCATCCGAGTTCAAAGGTCATCTGGGGTCAAAAAGTATCTCGATCATGCAGATGGTGCCCTTATAGCTACAGGGCTATTACAGCTGCAGGTGCACTAGTCTATACTATAATAATCATGAGCTCTGTCTGTGTGTCTGTGTGTCTGTCTGTCCGGCTATGCGTTCCGCCGCGCTTCGACGCATCGTCCCAATATTGCAGACATAGATGGGTACCGGACGAGCGCTGTTTACCGGGTAGTTTTGAAGGTCATCGGAGGTCAAGGTCAAAGGTCAAAATTTCAAACTTTGTCCGATCGGGCCCAAATTTGGTGGGTGGGATCCTTGATGCGAGGGAATATATGCCCGAAATAAAATCGAGGTCAACCGAGGTCAAAGGTCATTACGGAGGGTCAAATTTCAAACTTAGTCTGATCGGGCTCAAACTTGGTGGGTGGAATCCTTCGTATGAGAGGAGCATGAAAAACATTATATGGAGGTCATCCGAGGTCAAAAGTCAAAGGTCATGGTTTTCAAACTTTGTCCTATCGGGCTCAAACTTGGTGGTGGAATCCTTGATACGAGGGGAATATATGCGCAAAACAAAACTGAGGTCAACCGAGGTCAAAGGTCATGTAGGGGCTGAATTTAAACTTTGCCATATTCGGCTTAAACTTGATATGAGGGGAGCATGAAAAAAATTACACCGAGGTCATCCGAGGTCAAAGGTCATCTGGGGTCAAACAGTGTCGCTCTCATGCCAGTGCTCGCACAGCATCAGGGCTCTCACAGCTGCAGGTGCACTAGTACTAATAAAATATTGAGCTCTGTGTGTCTGTCTGTCTGTCTGGCTATGCGTTTCACCGCGCTTCGACGTATTGGCCGTGCGCTGTTTACTGGGTAGTTTTAAAGGTCATCGGAGGTCAAGAAAGGTCATCGGAGGTCAAGGTCAAAGGTCAAAATTTCAAACTTTGTCTGATCGGGCTCAAAATTGGTGGGTGGAATCCTTGATACGAGGGGAATATATGCCCGAAATAAAATGGAGGCCAAGCGTATTGGCCGTGCGCTGTTTACTGGGTAGTTTTAAAGGTCATCAGAGGTCAAGAAAGGTCATCGGAGGTCAAGGTCAAAATGTCAAACTTTGTTTGATCGGGCTCAAAATTGGTGGGTGGAATCCTTGATACGAGGGGAATATATGCCCGAAATAAAATGGAGGCCAAGCGAGGTCAGAGGTCATTACGGAGGGGTCAAATTTCAAACTTTGTCCGATTGGGCTCAAACTCGGTGGGTGGAATCCTTGATACGAGGGGATTACATGCCCGAAATAAAATCGAGGTCAACCGAGGTCAAAGGTCATTACGGAGGGGTCAAATTTCAAACTTTGTCCGATCTGGCTCAAATTTGGAAGGTGGAATCCTTGATACGAGGGGAATATATGCCCGAAATAAAATTGAGGTCAAGCGAGGTCAAAGGTCATTACGGAAGGGTCAAATTTCAAACTTTGTTTGATCGGGCTCAAACTTGGTGGGTGGAATCTTTGATATGAGGGGAATACATGCCCGAGATACAATTGAGGTCAACCGAGGTTAAAGGTCATCTAGGAGCTACATTTTAAACTTCATCTGATTTGGCTTGAACTTGGTGAAGGTAATTCTCCATATCACGGGAGCACTATCACGGCTACAGATGCTCTTACAGCTACAGGTACACTAGTATCTCAAAAAGAACACCAAATCGTGACCCGAGTGCAGTGGTGTCACATGAAAGAAAAAAATCTGAAACGTGTGACTGTAGAAGGTCCATGGTTCAGCTATGGTGCGGTTGACCGCTCTAGTTTTTTGCTGAACCATGAAATGGTATCAGCCTATAATAGTGTATGTTACTAGCTTCCTTACTAGCTTACTAACTAACATCATTTGGTCTGAAATGGACATATCTCAAAATACACCAAAGGTATGACCTCCGAGTGGTGTCAAACATGTCAAATGGAAGAGAAAACATTAAAGAATAAAGAAACACCGGGGGTTTCAATAGTTTTTTCCATTTTGATCTTCAAAATCATCAGAAGTCGCCCAATTGGGCTACTGATCACGAGTTTGGCAACTTTCTAGATATGACCACCACAATAAGTGGTTATTTGAACCTGCCTGAACTTGTCAGTGTATCCGGATTTCAACACAACCATCACAACTACATGGACAGACAGCACATTAAAGCCACAATGTACGATCTTATAATATGAAATTGGTTAATTTTTTTCAAACCTGATTTTTTTTTCAATGTTTACACATGTCCCAACTTGCACCCAAATGGAATCGGCCAAATTTGTTGTCTTTGTAGGTCAACAGAATTATAGAACTGCATGTTAAATGGCCAAAATAACCAGTGGAGTTTCTTTCACTTTACCTAGTTATTTCAACTTAAAATGGACAGCAACCTTCCCGGCAGTTATTACTAATATTTTTTCAACATTTTGAATAAAGAATAACAAAATTAAAATTTGACGGAAATCGTACATTAAAGCTTTTAAAGCTTACAGTGTGCACTCGTTAAGTATTATGCACACTGCTGTATAAAGCTACTGTATAAGTACATGACCTTATAATAAATATACCTGAAATACAATAAAAAATACCAGAAAGTTTGTTAATTAATAATTAATGAATGAATGAATTAAAACTAATTAAAACAAACAAACAAACAATTTTAAGAATCAATGAATGAATTAATAAAATGCCAATATAAGTAATAAATTTATCAAATTCGAAATGCCAAGAAGGTACATAGTGCAGTTACTTCCACGGCAAATTCACCATGACCTTTCCAGCCATAAACCCGCTTATTGAAGATTAAACCGATATATGCAGTACTAAACCATTATATAGTAATCTATTGTCCAATGCAAATGTATTACCACCTGATAATATTAATCCAATGAGCGACCGAATTGTCCGCTACGGACGACTAATCCAATCGATAATGACGCTATTGACATGTACGAGCGGAGCTCCACTGACCGAGTTTTGGGGTATTTTTCACTGGTTTGCAGCTGTTTGCTGTAATTTACTCATCAAGGCGGACCACCCTTATTATAAGGACTATGCCAATTATTTAAAGATTGACATGTAGAGAATAAGCCATACTTGATTGACAGAAAGTACTAAATTTGTACATATGACGGTTTTATGGCACCAAACACGACCAAGCCATGACTGCCCGGTGAAGCAAAATGTGCATTGGAATAACACGGCGAGTTTGGATAGATGGTAGGATTTCTTTTAAAAATGTATGTTCCCCGTTATTAAAGCTTGTACCGGGTTGAAGATTCAGATATTTGGAAAAGAATAAGTAATTGAAACATAGAGCAAGTACTAAAATCATAGCTTTATACTTTTTGATATATGATGCTAACTAGTTCATCCCCTATAGCTACACAGCGCTACCAGTAGGGTTCAATTGCCTATTGTGAGTGCCCCTGTGTTGTGCGCATACATGTAGTTAACAATAACTGCATGATGATGACACCCTTAGGTGTCATATGAAACAGAATAAAGCCCCCCCCCCATCCCCCAAGCCACATGGTTCAGCTATTGTGCGGTAACCGCTCTAGTTAGCCTAGGTAAAAAGTAGTACTATTATAGTACACAGAAATGCAAGTACTCACCCCACACTGCAGTGCAGCACGTCCCTGTACACACTATTTTATTACATGAAACTGCGAAAGTACAGCATTCATCTGTGCATAATTATGTTGAAGATCTGTGATAGAGCTGAGATTTCCAACACTACTATAATTTTCTTTTCAACCTGATATTTAAATAGCCAGCGATTGCGGTACTTCGGTATTTCCCCATAAATAGGGAAGTACGACGACGATCACGACATCTAAAACTTAGGGAGTGTTCAGAAAATATTAGGGCCTACTTAGGGGTCGGCTAAGGTTATTCCGGAGAATAAGGAAGTATGTCGAAGTCGACAGGGGCTCACAATTATTGCACACTGTGCAATGCAATGCTGTGCAATGCACAGCCCCTAAAAAGATATCGTTGAAAAACTGATAGCAGTTCATCACAGCAAACACAAAACGTTTTGCAGAAAACGTCATTTAATATCGGGTTACACTTGGGGTATATAAACGGTATAAAACGTTTTACTAACCATGCTATTAAACATTAAAAAAAAAAAAACAATTTCGTAAACTTGCAGCAAAAAATAAAGTTATTTAAGCGTTAACAACATATTTTGAAGAAAAAAAAACATTGTTAAACCTTTATATAGGCTAACCCTAAATGATAAAACGTTTTGCCCAAAACAAAACACGTTTAAAACACGTTTATAACATTTTGATTGGTAATAACCAGGAACAATATTGTATTTGGTACAGAACGTTTTAATATGTTTCATAGAGTTTTCTGGTTTTCCGTTTTACAGTTTTAAAAACATGGACTTCTGTAAAAATAAAAATAAAAATTGTTTGCAACTAAAAGCTGCTAGGCAAATGGCATTTTTCCGACATTGTTTCTGTTTTTCCACAGACTTATCGCGTCGTCCCAACAAGCCTTTTTGGGAACTCGAAGACATGTACACTCTCTCTAAAAAAACAACACTAGTATGATACAACAGCAATTTTTTTCGTCTGTGCCCCCTAAATTTTACCCCCCCCACCAAGAAAGCTGCGTTCATGTGTTTAAACTGTGTTAAAGAAACCTAAAAACGCTTTTATTTATATATTTCAATATTTATTCTGTTGATTTGTCAATCTTATGTGTAAATGATTTCCTGCGCAGCCACATTCTCCAAACCGCCTCCCCCATAATTAATTCTGAACAGTACCTTACTGTCAGTATATTCTTCTACGAATGTTTCGACATACATGTATATAGCGCTGGAAAAACCCTTCGTACCATATAATTGCACATTCCCGGAGGGGGTTCTTCCTGGTTGAAGGTATACGGGGATGTGCCACGGTTTTGGGGTACCTTTTCAGCAATTTTGGTATCCGATGGGTGGGTTTTCAGTGCACAGTGGCCCTAAAAGTGCCCCTAAAAGCGCCCAATTAGGGCAAATTTGGGTGTTTTTTGTTGAAAGTTGGTATACTGATGGGTGGCAAAACAAGCAAAAAGTAGGTATAGAGAAAGTCAGCATCCGAAAGTCTGTGTGGCACATCCACGTAAATTTTTTTTCGAAGACCTCCGCGGGTGCACATTACGACTGAAAACAACCCAGCAAACACAAAACGTTTGCAACATCATTCGCAAAAGGTTATAAAATATTAAAAGGTTGTCAGAAAACGTTTAAATGTCGGGTTATATAAAGGGTACATTAATGGTATAAAACGTTTTCATAACATTAAAAACATTTGTTGGTAATTTACTGCACAGCAAACAGGAATGTTTTACAGAAAACATTTAAATGTCGGGTTATATAAAGGGTATAAAAACGTTTTAACAACATTCCAAAAACATTTTTTTAACTTGGTACAAATCATTCTAAACAGAATGTTATTTTGGGGTTGAAAAAATATTTATAAGTTTAACATATATATTTAAGTGTTGACAAAATATTTGACCAAAAATGTTTAAAAAAACTATTATAGTTAACAATGACATTTCGAAAACATTTTAAAAATATTGTTGTAGTATGTTTTCATACAAAACGTTTTAAAACGATTTCATGACCTTTATATAACCCGACACTTTAATGTTATTAAAACGTTTTAACCTAAACCAAAACCCAAAATAAAACTTATTTAAAACGTTTTAAAACGTTTTTGTGTTTGCTGGGCAGGTAAATACCCATTGGTGTACTTAAATACCAAGTGAAAGCGCATTTAAGCCTGAAGTGATTCGCAGTTGGTGTACGACGTGCATTCTCTAAATTCAGTAAATTTCCATCGTCAACCGTGTAATTGAATGGGATTATTTTGAAATTTTAAAACGCTTGAAATATCACAAACAAATAGGCCTATGTTGATAAATAATATAAATACAAGCTAAAACCGTTGGGGTTCGATAATGAACCCCACAAAACTAACTGAGTATATTGGAAAATGCCATACGGCCAGGCGGTTTCACAAGTTGCCGGCGCGATCATATCATACGCCGCCTGGTGATTCGGGTGGGGGAGGGGGGTTGAGAGCTAGACACCGGAAAAGGGGGGTCTTTCAGTGAGATGGCCCAAAAATGGGGTCTTTCCGTGAGACTGGGAAAAATCTTACCAAAAAAGGGTGTCATTCAGTGAGAATGGGAAAAAGTTAGGGTCAAAATATTAAAGTTGATACAAAATTTTCAAACAATTTGAAAAATTTGAAAAACTTTTGGAAAATATTTGAATTTTTTTGAAAAACAGGGTCAATTAACAGCTTAATTAATATTAGAAATTGTCACAAAATGTTTGAAAAAAGGTGGGCCTTTGGTGACAGGAACACAAAAAGGGGGTCATTGGGTGAGAGGGCGTTCAGTAAAACAAAAAGGGGGTCCGATGGGTAAGAGGGAGTCAATGTGGCCGCACATCCCCGTTACCAATTTTTAGTGAGTGAGGGGGGGGCGTTAAAATGTTAAAATTGCAATTATAAAGCAACATCCATATGTACCTTTAACACAGGGTTCCCATGTCGCAGTGACATGATGTACATGGTCGATCGGGAGCAGTCTTCACTTGCCAACATTAGTAGAATACTTTAGCTATTAACCAGGCTATTAACATGATTAAATACCTAATGGTGAAAGACTAGACCAAATAAAAAAATAAACATGTTTCACGTCCCCTACCGCTTCCTGTTTCCTCAATTACTTTTTTAATTTTTAAATTCAGTTAGGGCCTATAACTTTTCAAAAAATATATACCTTTTTCCAGGCATTATTGTATACGCTAAAACAGCTCTAATTATGGGTATTTAGACCGATTTTGCAATAACAAATAGAAAATAAAAAGCCCCCTCTTCATCCTTTTTTTTTCAAAAACCCGGACGTGAAACATGTTTTTTTATTTTACTTGGCCCTATATAAAGCATGGGGCGATTCAAAATGTTAAAATTGCCATCTATATGTGTCAATGTACCTTTAACGTAGGGTTTTTCCAGAATGTCGCAGCGTATTGACATTATGGTCGGGAGCAGTCTTGCCATTATTTATTTTTACGTGGCAGTTTCAGAGAAGTCGATGCTCTTATAGGGAGCGGTCATTAATACTTTGGTGGTGGTCAGGGGTTGGTATTTCTCAGTGTGCTCGAAACATAGCAATAGTAATAATAATTATATAACCCTAATAAATATACAGTGGCGTAGCGTGGGTCATCCGATTGGGGGGGCGGGTACCAACCATGATTGGGAGGCACTGGGTCTGATATGGGGGAACAAGCCGTTTTTGGAAATTTTCATATGGGATTTTCTAAATTTTGCAATCGACTGGGGGGCACGTCTCCCCGTGCCCCTATGATGATACGCCACTGTAAATATACAATTAGGCCTATAATGATAAAAATTCAAATTCAAATAATGATAATAATATTAGGAGTTAGGAACGGTCAATCATCAGTAAGATTATGATATTACTTTTTAATGAATTTGAAAACAAACAACCAACTGGTTCGAATCCCGGTAGGTAAACTAAGGTAAGTGAAAAATATTAAATTAAGTTAGGCAAATTGTGTCCGTTGTGAAAAGAGCCACGAAATATGAGACTCAATCCAAGCACAGTATACACTACAAGTACAAACTAATGTTTTTGAAAAAAAAATTCATGATTTTTGTCTGATAAGCTTTTCTCTGGTGCAGAAATCCCCCCGCCCTTTTTTTGTCTTTTCTCTCTCCGTCTCTTTCTGTTTTTACCAGCCCCCCCCCCCCTCCCCCCTCGGCTCCCCATAAATTTTTTCTGAACACTCCCTAAGAACGGGAAATACCCATTATTCGCAATCTCTGATATATATATCGCACCCTGGTTCAAGATAAAATCATATCAGTCAGTGGAACTCGACTCTATGAGTCTTCTAGATGCTTTATATGGTTATATTATTTTGTGTGTCTATTGCAGTGTGGGGTGAGTACATGCTTTCTAATTTTAATCTAATTTAAAGGCCATCTTAATTTAATAGTTCGTCAAAGCCCTTCCCAAGTTAAAAACCTAATGCTTTGGTTTTTTTAAATATGATTTTAACACGGGAAAAAAACCCTGAAATTTACTCAATCCAGTGGGAATAATGCCAGTGGCGTAACTAGACATTTTATTTTTTTTTTTTGGGGGAGCAGGGGAAAACATAATGGGGCAGGCATCGTTCATGCTGTTTGGGTTTGGTTCATGCTGTTTGAGGCAGAACTTTTTGAATGACCCTCGTAATTTGGGATTTTCCAGCGTATGTCAACACATTTTGTAGAAATATTATTTCGACATAACGAGAACAGGGAAAATCCCAAGTGCGCAATCATTGGTTTATCCGGGGGGCACTGGTCAATAACAAGGGGGTATCATGCGTGGCCACAAAGTCTCAAAGTTGTAAAAAGAGCCACGAAATATGAGACTCAATCCAAGCACAGTATACACTACAAGTACAAACTAATGTTTTTGAAAACATTTTTCATGATTTTTGTCTGATAAGCTTTTCTCTGGTGCAGAAATCCCCCCGCCCTTTTTTTTGTCTTTTTTCTCCCCGTCTCTTTCTGTTTTTACCAGCCCCCCCCCTCCCCTCGGCTCCCCCATAAATTTTTTCTGAACACTCCCTAAGAACGGGAAATACCCATTATTCGCAATCTCTGATATATATATCGCACCCTGGTTCAAGATAAAATCATATCAGTCAGTGGAACTCGACTCTATGAGTCTTCTAGATGCTTTATATGGTTATATTATTTTGTGTGTCTATTGCAGTGTGGGGTGAGTACATGCTTTCTAATTTTAATCTAATTTAAAGGCCATCTTAATTTAATAGTTCGTCAAAGCCCTTCCCAAGTTAAAAACCTAATGCTTTGGTTTTTTTAAATATAATTTTAACACGGGAAAAAAACCCTGAAATTTACTCAATCCAGTGGGAATAATGCCAGTGGCGTAACTAGACATTTTATTTTTTTTGGGGGAAGCAGGGGAAAACATAATAAATGAGGGGGCAGGCATCGTTCATGCTGTTTGGGTTTGGTTCATGCTGTTTGAGGCAGAACATTTTGAATGACCCTCGTAATTTGGGATTTTCCAGCGTATGTCAACACATTTTGTAGAAATATTATTTCGACATAACGAGAACAGGGAAAATCCCAAGTTCGCAATCATTGGTTTATCCGGGGGGGGGGGGGCACTGGTCAATAACAAGGGGGGATCATGCGTGGCCACAAAGTCTCAAATAGCACCCTTAACAAGTATTTACGAGGTCGGAAAATGCACCCCTAAACAAGTATGACAAGCAGGGCTGTCAACTTTTTGGAATTGCTTGGCGTGAGACAGAGGCGTACTGGGATTTGCCGACTCCAATGTTCATTTTGTACCATGATTATTTGAGCCACGGCGCTCGAGACTGTGAAAAGCGGGGGGGGGGTAGGAGTAACAAATTATTCATGACGATGCGTGAGATTTTACTCATTTTGCGTGAGATTTACTACCTAGGCGTGAGATTATACTACCTTGGCGTGAGACCGTGAGAAAGTGCCCGAATGCGTGAGACTCACGGCCAATGCGTGAGAGTTGACAGCCCTGATGACAAGTGCAATTTTATATTTTGACTCTAAAACCCTTCAAAACAACTGGGAAGACACAAATTAAAAAGTTCATAACTTTTAACCTTTATTCCTTGCTACATTTGTCTACAAATTATCTACTCTATGCTCTATGCTTCGTCTACTTTGTAGCCTTAAAGATGTAGTGTAAGGCCTTAAAAAGAAAATTGTTTGATTGGCGTAGCATAAAAAAAAATAGGGTAGGCCTATGTAGGTCGGGATTGCATTGGGTTTTTTTTTGTTGTTTTTTTTGTTTGTTTTTTCATTTAAAGCTGTAAATTACGTTTGATAAAAGCCTTGGAACTCTTTAGTTTATTCATTTTGTATTTCTTTATTATTATTATTATATTTATTTTTTTTTTTTGCAAAAGGTAAAAAAGGTAAAAAAAAACCCTCTAAGGTTATCCGTTGAACCTAATTTAGGTAGGTCAGGTTACGCCAATCAAACAATTTTTTGAGGCCTAAGTTGTTTACAGGGTCTCCAAGAATTGAATTAATTAATTAATTAATTAATAATTTAATAATTGAATGAATTAATGAATTGATTAATTGATTGATTGATTGATTGATTGATTGATTGATTGATTGATTGATTGATTGATTGATTGATTGATTGATTGATTGATTGATTGATTGATTGATCGATCGATCGATCGATCGATCGATTGATTGATTGATTGATTAATGATTGATTGATTGATAAGATTTGCGCTATATAGGGCCTAAATTTCTTTTATCATAGTGGGGAGAGAGTGGGGTAACTGGCTGGACGGAATAAAGCCTGGAAGGTTTTGTTTGCTTTACTATTACTGTTGATGGTAAAGAACATTTTCACCCATGGCTAATTACTAATTAGAAATTAATCAATTAAAAATTGAATTTCAAATAGACCAATATACCCCATGCTCGTGGTAAGTGGTCCGCGCATATAGGAATCCAATGTTAATTTGTCATTTGGGTTGATGTTTTGTTTTCTTCATAACACCAGCACATCAAATATTACCTTTTCATAAAGTTATTGATGGAGATAAATAACTTCATTTGATATAACGCTACTTTTGCAGTGCAGAAATTTAAAAAGCTCAATAAGGCGAAGAAAAAAACTACCATATTCTACCGTTCCAGAATTTGAGTTTTGGAGATTTTTTAAATTTTACCAAAATCATGTAAAATCAGCTATTTTATTAATTTTGGCTGAACATTTTTAGAAAATTTGCAAAAAATCTGATTTTTGTGAAATATTAGCCTCTCAGGAAAACATCTTATTTGGGCACGTTCTGTAACTTTAGATCCAGGTTGCTACAAGAAATTACAGGCAAGCCTTGTATGTGGCAAGGTGTGCAACATTATTTAGCAAGGGCAGCCATAATGTGCAGCTGCCATCACGTTATACTTAATTCAGGCAATAATATAAATAAAAATCCCTTTAAAAAGGGATGCGTCTGGTCCAGAGAAAAGATTGGATGCGTTGTGGTCATGGAAACAGACTTGACGAATCAGGATCCAAGTACTAGTATATTCTCATGACTTTTTATATATTTATGTCGATTAATAAAAAGTCATCTCGTGACTTTTTATTAATATAAATAAAATGAATATATTTGATGGTATTTAAATAATTATTTGAGAATTATTACTTTTTATTGTTGATGGTATTGGACATATGTACTCAAGTAGCAGCACGATGATAGCGACACTGTTTCATCTCGTTGACCCCATATAACCTGACCCCGAATGACCTCTGTTGATGACATTGATTAATTAATTATTTATTTAACTGACTACTCTTTCTTCTTTAAAAAGGTTAATATTATAATGCAACCCTGGCACAAAATGGTATAATCCCAGTTGCGGCATGATAGTGGTACTGTTTCACCCCGTTGACCTCCATATGACCTTTGACCCCGGATGACTTCTGATTGATAACCTTTCACCTCGGATGGAATTAATTAATTAATTATTAATTAATTAATTAATTAATTAAATCTATTTATTTATTTATTTATTTATAAAACTCTTTCTGTCTCCATTTATTAAGGGTTAATATATTTAACCAATCCCTGTCACAAAATTAATTAATTAATTAATTAATTAATTAATTATTAATTTATTTATTAATTAATTAAATCTAGGCTGGTCAAAACCCATCTCTGCTTTCTCTGTCTCAGTATGTCAACTTCACTTTGTGAAATGAAGTGCATTACTTTACCAGCGTGCTTCACAATTTGTGTAATATAATTAGCGTTGGATTTTAGAGAACAAAAAATAGTTTCAAATTATACTATTTCATATCATTCCCGGGATATCATTAAGTTTAGAGGAACATTATTACAAAAATTACAGCAATATAATGTAATACCTTAATATTATGGCAACACACGACTATGTTCATGTAATTTTGAAGCTGTATGTATATCTTCTGATTTATTATATTGTACTTTCTAGCGTTGACCTATGAACCTATTATGGCCACAATTCTTCCTACTAAATTTATGACACCATAAGCCGCCTTACCCTAAAGAGTCATAAAAGGCTGGTTGGTCAAATCCCATCTCTGATGCCGTCTCTGTCTCAGTATCAATGATCACATCTTCAGCTGAGTTATAACAGATAACTTCTAGAATGTGTCACTGGAACTCCCTGGGGATTTAATCCCGACACTAAATGCATCTGGCCCCTTGGGGCCAGACGCGAAAAGCGGACCACTTACGCAACGGACTTTTGTTCGGGACAAAAGGGTTCCGTCATTAAATCGGTAACTAACATGAAAGCGTATTAAAGCTTTACCAGGCAGGCTCCTGTCAAAAAGTGATCAAAAGAATGCCATGTGAAAGCGCCCACTTGAGTGAGAGGTACCTTTTGTTCTCATTCAACCAAGGGCGGATCCAGGGCTGCTTCCCCCCGGGGTGCTTAAAAAAATCGTAAACGCGTAAAAATGGGAGCGAAGCGGGCATCGCGTCGGGCTTCCGCGACGCAAGGGGGTGTCTGAGAAATGCAGTAGAAATGCATTTCCTAAGGTGTAAGGGGTACGTGGCTCAAACTTGGTGACAATAAATTTAATGATAAGGGGAACATTTTGGAAAACTTTGCAGGGGTCAGGTCAAATCTGGGGTCAAATCTTATAATTTTTTGGATATCTGTAAGGTATATGGAGCTCAAACGTCGGGCATCGTCGGGCATCGCGTCGGGCTTCCGCGACGCAAGGGGTGTCTGAGGGGGATGTGCCCCGGGGACCTCAGAAGAACCTCAGTAGAAATGCATTTCCTAAGGTGTAAGGGTACGTGGCTCAAACTTGGTGACAATAAATTTAATGATAAGGGGAACATTTTGGAAAACTGTGCACGGTTCAGGTCAGAAATGGGGTCAAATATTATAATTTTGTGGATATCTGTAAGGTATATGGAGCTCAAACGTCGGGCATCGTCGGGCATCGCGTCGGGCTTCCGCGACGCAAGGGGTGTCTGAGGGGATGTGCCCACCTCAGAAGAACCTCAGTAGAAATGCATTTCCTAAGGTGTAAGGGGTACGTGGCTCAAACTTGGTGACAATAAATTTAATGATAAGGGAACATTTTGGAAAACTTTGCAGGGGTCAGGTCAAATCTGGGGTCAAATCTTATAATTTTTTGGATATCTGTAAGGTATATGGAGCTCAAACGTCGGGCATCGTCGGGCATCGCGTCGGGCTTCCGCGACGCAAGGGGGGTGTCTGAGGGGGGTGCCCCGGGGATGTGCCCACCTCAGAAGAACCTCAGTAGAAATGCATTTCCTAAGGTGTAAGGGGTACGTGGCTCAAACTTGGTGACAATAAATTTAATGATAAGGGGAACATTTTGGAAAACTTTGCAGGGGTCAGGTCAAATCTGGGGTCAAATCGTATAATTTTTTGGATATCTGTAAGGTATATGGAGCTCAAACGTCGGGCATCGTCGGGCATCGCGTCGGGCTTCCGCGACGCAAGGGGGTGTCTGAGGGGATGTGCCCCGGGATGTGCCCACCTCAGAAGAACCTCAGTAGAAATGCATTTCCTAAGGTGTAAAGGTACGTGGCTCAAACATGGTGACAATAAATTTAATGATAAGGGGAACATTTTGGAAAACTTTGCAGGGGTCAGGTCAAATCTGGGGTCAAATCTTATAATTTTTTGGATATCTGTAAGGTATATGGAGCTCAAACTCAGTGACAACAAATTTCATGACCAGGGGAACATTTTGCAGGGGTCAAATTTTGGAAATGCATTTTCTGGATATCTGTACGGGGCACGGGGCTCAAACTCCGTGACAACAAACTTAATGAGCAAGGGGACATTTTGGAACACTGTGCAGGGGCAGGTCAAAGGTTATCTGGGGTCAAATCTTAGAATTTCATTTTCTGGACATTTGTAAGAAGTACAGGCCTCAAACTTGGTGACAACAAACCTCAAGACCAGAAGAACATTAAGGAACATCATGCATGGGTCAGGTCAAAGGTCATCTGGGGTCAAATCTTAGAATTGTATTATCTGGCCATCTGTAAGTGGCTCAAACTCAGTGACAACAATACTCATGACCAGGGGAACATTTTGGAACATTTTGCATGGTCATATACCTCTAAAACACCAACATGCCCCAGCTAGGTTTGTGGTCTATGACCACCATTTGCCACTAGTTTGCATCGTTTCTAATTTTATTTTTCAGGAATCTGAAGACCTTCGTCTACTCGGTAATCTAGACTGAGCCAGAGGGACGCCATCATTCGTCAACTTTCTGGGTTGAAGCATCACCCGATATACATGCGTAGTTTGTAGACGACGAAGGATTTAGCCTACGCTGCAATCATGTTTCAGTCTGTGATACAGAGGGCTGCGCTAGGCAGAGTGGCCAAGATTGGAGCTCTCTATGATATAAGAACAGAAAGTTTTCTGGTAAGAAAATTAATAAAGTTCTATAATTTTCATCAATTTATTTTTAGAGTTGTAAAATTTTGTCCGTATTTTTAATAATTTTAACGTTTTGTAGCACCTTAATTTCGAGTGCCACAAAAAACATCATTATTTTTTTTATGTTAAATGAGTTAACGTCAGGGGCGAAGCCAGCTTTCTTGTTCGGGAGGGGGGGGGAGAAAAAAAAATTTTGTGGGAAAAGACAACCGGTATTATACATATTTAGCGCGCAAAAATTTGGTATTTTACACTCATTAGCCTATGGTTCATGATTGGGTGAACGTGGAATAAATTCGCGCAAAGCGCGCAAAATTGGGTTTTAGGTTAATTTTGTCAGAAACCCATATGGGCGTCAACATTGGGGATAATTGTACGGACCACCCCTAGCAAATATTGGGGGATTCATCCCCCAGGATCTACGCCTATGCTCTCAATCAGTCATGTGGCCCAGGCATGTGGGACAGATTTCTATTGACATTGGGTTGGAATTTGGTAAAAATCTGTGAAGTAGAGTGAATCAAGTGTTTTCACTCATAGACTCACAGAATAACTATTCACAAACAAATGCGCACAAAATATGTTTGTTTGTTTGTTTGTTTTATTTCTTCTTTTGCCTGGGTTACTCATTCAGTGGATGTTTTAAGGTATCCTCTGTTCTTCCATGAGGCCCAGGTTCGAAGCTAAAATAAATATTCTTGATGAAAAAATCCCCCCCAAAATGAGCAAATTCGCGCGAATTTTCACCCTTGACATAAAATCTTTTTTTTTTTTTTTTTCTGGTCCGAGGTTGAGCTTTTTTTTTTTTTTTAGTGAGGTGGAGCAATTTTTTTTTTTTTTTCTTCAGATGGCGCGACAATTTTGTTTTCAAAAAAGTACCAGCCCACTCCCCTTGATATCCAATGGTGCGTCCCTTGGCATACAATCGGTAGACATCATCTCCTGGGGCGTAGCTTAAAGGGTTTGATCAGCCTCAGGGAATGGATCAATAGAAAGACAATCATTGTTTTTGCCAAAAAATAATATTGGCCACACATTATAAATTAACTAAAACCTTTCCAGCCCGAAAAAGAGAGTTTTATGAGCTGGAAGTTTATGTTCAACTTACTATTTCTACACCAAGAAATCCCCTAAACCCCCACCCCCCCCCCAAACAATGCCCGCACAAAATTTACCTTTGGCCAAAAATAGTGTACAATTAAAATTTGGCCTAGTAAACATAAAAATCACCTTAGTTATGGCCTAAAATAAGCTAAAATAATGCACAGTTTTAAAAAAGAATTTAGCGCTTCACCAAAATGATATCCACCGGGAATTGTTTTATCTCTGTCCCCTCAGACAACTGACCCTGATTCGGTTTTGAATGAATACTTGTGCTCACACACCACCAAAATGATTTTACAAAGACCACGCTGTCTAGATCAACCCTTGTGCATCGATGATCGATGTCAGGACTATAGTAATTAGATGTTGGTGTATATCATGAGAATCAAGTATACCAGCAATTATATCATGCATTGATTTGTTTTTCAGGGTGATACTCTGTTTGGCTCAAAGCTGGGAGACGAAGCGATCGACACCATGGATCTTGGGAATACTTCAATAGAACTTGTATTGACAGACAGCGTACAGGAGAAGTTCAACAAACTTGAAGTAGAGGCAGAGCTTCAGGTGAGTTTGTTGGCAGGCCTCGTCAAGTTGAGCGGATCAGGGCATATCTTGGGGAGGAAAGAAAAAGCGCTAGGGCCCAAAGTATGAGTCTACTTTACAAGTTGAGAACCGTCAATGAGGAGATCATGCTTCGCCAGAATAAGGATAAGATAGACATTGAAATGCTGTCACCTTCGAATGGACAGTCCGTCAATGCAACTCATGTTGTTGTTGCCATTGATTGGGGAGCAGTTTGCTCGGTTACCTGTGAATACGAAAACGAAGAAGATGAAGATATCACCAAAGTCAAAGGAGCTCTGAGTGCTGAGCTTGAAAAGCTGAAAGGGCTAATAGATGTCAAAGGGTCTGCTAAAGCAGCATATGATGATAAAAACAAGGAAACCCACAAAAAGTTCACCTTCAAATGCAAAGCAGATGTTTCAGCTCCTGACAAAGACCTCCCGGTTACATTCGAAGGTGCGGTGGAATTGGCAAGAAATCTCCCAAGTCTCGTTAAGGGCACTAACAACGGGAAGGGGGTTCCGTTGACCTATATGTTGATGCCACTGGATGCCATCGTCAAGATGTGCAGGCTTCAAGTACAGATTCAAACACAATATAGAGCAATCGATGAAGATATAATCAAGAAGTGTGCACAGGTCGTGGAAGGAATCACGAAGAAGAGGCAAACGCTCTATGATATTCATAGAGATCTACATGTCTGTGCAGACTATGTCGCAGAAGGATCTCTCATTAGAATTGATGATATATTGGAGAAGTTTGTTGTGGAAGAATCTGGTTTCAAGGCAAGGCTTCAAAAGTTGGTGAAGAAAGTAAGATCGGGGATGAAGACGTTTCTTCTCTTGAAGCATTCCTCAGTAAAGAGCTGTCTGTCACATCTTTCATCTCAAAGTACAACGATCAAATTCGGGGATTTCAAAAGGATTTCAATAAAGTAAAGTCTATCAAATCATGGAAGAGCAAAGGAATCATCTACGTCGGAAGAAAAGACAGTCCAGTTTTGGATGACAGAAGAAACGTCTATGTGTTCTACAAGACTGCCAACGAAGATGACAAGGATAATCATGATAAGAATCAAGAGTTCTTTTGCGACTACAAAAGACGTATGCACAGGATGATAGAAACTATAAATTTATAATTGTAGACCAAGAAATAAGAGAGGATCTTTGGCCAGCTAGCACAGAGAAGGCAAGCATTCATCTGTTTTTCGACGGCAGGCTTACATCAATGGACCTGTATGCCAAAGAAGGCCAAGACTCAGAAATGTGTCTGATCAAATTTGATAGGCCGGTCTACCGACAAATGCGCCCAAGCAACCGAGCACGTGTCAAGCTAAGATGTCCAAATGCTTTGTCCGGAAATGGTGAATGCACAGGTAACCCAGTCATCTGGATGTGTTCCAAATGCAAACATGTGGTTGAATATGGCATAGAAACCAAATTCTTTTACTGCAAATGCGGAGATTCGGATCCCAAAAATCACTCTTTCGCTGCAATGAGAAGGATCACGGCATGGACTATGTCAAGTATCCAGATGATATTCTAGCTGATGAGTTGTCTCGGCTTAGGGCAATGCAGGAGAAAAACATATTGATCCTCGGCGAGACAGGAGTTGGCAAATCTACATGGATCAATGGTTTTATCAACTACAATTACTTCGCTGATATCCAAGAAGCTATCAATTCTAAGGCGTTCCATGTTCTGATACCATCCAGTTTCACATTCACACAACAAGGAGAGGAAAAGGAGATACTGATAGGAGATACAGACACCAACGAGAACATGGAAGCTGGAAAATCTGCTACCAAAGAGCCTCGTTCCTATGTCTTCCATGTAGGTGATCAGATAATTCGCTTGATTGATACACCAGGAGTAGGGGACAGTGAAGGTATAGAACAAGACAAGAAAAACTTCGACAACATACTGTCATACCTGTCTTACTACCAAGAGATCCATGCTGTGTGCATACTTCTCAAGCCGAATAACTCGCGTCTGACAGCGATGTTCCGCTTTTGTATCCAGGAGCTCTTGGCTCATTTGCATTCATCGGCCAAAGACAACATTGTCTTCTGCTTCACAAACGCTCGAGCAACATTCTACCAACCTGGTGATACTTTGCCTGCCTTAAATAAAGAGCTTGACAAAAGAAAGGTCGGGATTAAAGCTACTCCATACAACTACTTCTGCTTTGACAACGAGCCTTTTCGCTTTTTGGCTTGTTTAAAGAATGGAGTGATATTCAGTCAAGGAGACATAAACACGTATGCTGAAAGTTGGAACAGGGCTGTTGAAGAAACGAAACGCCTCTTCGACCACATCAGCACCTTGAAGCCACACAAAGTAAGGAATACTTTAAATATGAATGAGGCTCGAAGAATCATCGTGGCTATGAGCAAACCCTTAGCAGAAGTTGCCAAGACAATTCAACAGAATGTTCAAAGTGGCATCGAGGCCAAAACCCAAATTGACCTGTACAAGAAAGATATGGATAGCTTAAAAGTCGATCTAAATATTGATGGCTATGACTTGAAGCAAGTACCGTTAGGCTATCCCAGAACGGTCTGTGCAGACGCCGCCTGTACCAGATATGTTCAAGTTGGTAAAACTCGTGTTCAGAACACGATCTACGAGCAAATTTGTCATCACCATTGCAATCTGCGTGGAATTCCAACAGAAACAACAAATGACTCGAGGTTGCAAGGTTGTGCATGCATAGGTAGGAATAATGATTGTTCGCAGTGTGGTCACCATTACACCAAGCACATGCACATCACATATAGCACTGAAGTAATCGCAACACAATTCCTATCTGATGATGTTCAAGCACAAATCGATCAAAAGAAAAGCGCCAAAGAAACAAAGGAGGCTTATAAAGTAGCTATTGATACCAAAAATAGAGAATTGACGGAAGAGCAAGAAATCATCATGAAAACAAGCGCCAAATATGGCTCATTCCTCAAAGCAAATGCTATCATACCCTACAATGACGCAGTTGCAGACTACCTGGACATGTCCATTGAACAGGAGAGAAACAAGGCAAAAGAAATCAGAAACGACCCACTGCTGGACAAAATGCAAACTATGAAGAGCCAGTACGAACATGAAAGGAGGATCTTGGATAGAGCAATTGCCAATAACACTGGCGAATACATACATACACCAGAGGAGGTGATGAAGCTTCAGGAAGAGCTCTTTCGTCTGAAACATATGGGAAAAACCTTAAAGGATCTTTTTCATGGAATTTCTATTTCACGGTCGTCCAACAACATTGCATTCAAAGAGAAGACCGCTCCCATTCGACAACATGCTCGACACCGTAACAGGACATCAAACGCGACTTTTCAGAGTGGACAGCATATCAGGAAGGCGAAGAAAACCTTTCTTGGATTCGAAATGCCAAGTTGGTCAATGTAATAAGATTTTCATTTCTAAGAGAATGAAAAGAATTCCTAGTGAAAAATTCGTCTATTAAATATTGAAGAATAAATAAAATGTGTAAATCATGAAAATATACTGAAAGCCTCTAACTTCTCGGATAGGGCGCTCAACTTGAAACAATCATGCGCAAAGAAATACTTCAAGAAGCAGCCAGTTAACATGACCTGTACTGGACAACATGGAATTAAGTCAAAATAATACTGGACTTTAGAAAGCAATGGAAAAGAACAAGAACCAACTTGAATGATATTACCAAAAGCAAAAACAGACATGCCTCCGTAGTTCTGGTGGTACATTACTGACCAACTTAATAATCAATGTTAAATGGCGCAATTACGAATACAGTAAAAAGACTGTACAACAGTCAACATAATGTTCAGAAGACAAATCTAAAGAAAAGACATTCAAATTACTACTATTATATATTCTGGGATATTAAAAACAATTGACAAAATGAACAGAAACACCTGAAGGATGAACAAGTCAATCATTGGTACGATGAACATGAAAGAAGATATACCATTTCTACATCATCACCTGCAGTGGAATTCTCTTCCTCGTTGCAACCTACTCCTACTGTGCGCCTTGGTGACATACTAAAAAGTGGAGGCCCCTGCCCAGCTTGTTGACGCAACACAAAGAATAACGGCTTCATCTTCCATTCCTACAACATCAGCTACAGTAGAAATCCCTTCTTCGCTGCAACCAGCTCCCTCTGTTGTTGTACGAGAACAGTGCTATGTGGCGACCTGCTTTAAAAAACCACTGAACGCAACTTTTAACGTCTTTTAGAGATGTTGAAGTAACATTAGGAGTAACTGCGTTTCTACAACATCAGCTAGAGCAGCCACCCAGATGTTGAATCAATATCTTGAGCAACAATTGTATCCACCATTCCTACAACATCCGAATTATCTCCTCGCTGCAATAGACTCCACCTGGTGTTTTACGCCTTGTTGACTCAACATCAGCATGATCAGGAGAAACTGCTGCATGTACCAGTCTTACGACATGTTATGCATACAGTACATATAGACTTATCTTTGTCACCGCAATCAGTTTCAAAAAGCTCAAAACTGAGCTCAGCTCTGAGTGTCTGAACTGACACACTGTGGACACAATAGGAGTAACTATAGCGGCAGCTACCATTTCTACAACATCAGCTAGAGCAGAAGTATCTTCCTCGCTGCAACTAACTTCATTTGTTATACAAGACCAGTGGTTCTCGAAACATTGAACTCAGCTTTTAGCGTCTGAACGGACCCAGATGTTGAATCAACATCATGAGCAACAATGGCATCCACCATTCCTACAACATCAACTGCGGTAGAATTATCTTCCTCGCTGCAACAAACCCCACCTGGTGTTTTACGACTTGTTGACTCAACATCAGCATGATCAGAAGAAACCGCTGCATCTACCAGTCTTACAACATGGAAAAAAATCAAAAACTGAACTCAGGTTTTTGTGTCTGAACGGAGGACCCTGCCCGACTTGTTGACACAACATTAGGAGTACAAGTAATACCATTCATCGGTTGCGGTAGAATTATCTTCGTCACTGCAACCAACTCCACCTGCGGTGACAAAAGAACGATGCTCCTTGGCGACTTCTTCAAAACACTAAAATCAGCTATTGCGTCTGGACGGAAGCCCGGCCTGCCCAGCTTGATGACGCAACATTAGCGACGAAAAACTGCTGCCTTTGCCATTCCTACATACATCAGTCGCAGTAGGCATTGTAAAATGTTCTTCCTAATTGCAATCAACTCCACATGTTGCTTTAAAAGGAACAATGCCCATTGATCATCTACAAACATCAGTTGCAGTAGAATGCTTTTTCTCACTGCACCCAACTTCACGTGTTGTTTTACAAGAGGAGTGCTCCTTGGTGACCTGCTCAAAAACACTGAACTCAGCTTTTTGTATCTGGATGAAGGCCTCTGCTCAGATTGCTGACGCAACATCAGTAATAACAGCTGTAACTATCCTACATCAATTGTTGTAAAATACTCACTGCAACCAACTCCTAATGTTGTTTTACAAGAAAAGTGCTCTTTGGCGACATGCTCCAAGCAATTAACTCGGCTTTTTATGCCTGGTCGGAGTACCTGCGCAACGCGTTGACTAAATAACTGCATCTACCATCATACAATATCAGTCGTAGTAGAATTCTCACCACAACCAACTTCACTTGTTGTTTTACAAGAACAGTACTCTTCGGTAATATGCTTAAAACTCTGAACTGTGTCTGGACGGAGCCACCTGCCCAGCTTGTTGACGCAACATGAGGACAAACAGCTGCATCTACAATATCACCTACAGTGTAATTCTCTCTCTGCAACCAACTCCCCGTGTTGTTTTACAAGACCAATGCTCCTTGTTGACCTGTTCAAACACTGAACTCAGCTTTTTGGGTGTGGACGACGGCCCCTGCCCAGTGTTGACGTAACATCATTAACATCAGAACAGATGTAACTACCATCCCCACATCAGTTGCTATATAATGTTTGTTCTCGCTGCAACCAACTCTACGTGTTGTTTTATAAGAACAGTGCTCTTTATTGACCTGCTCAAAACATCAGTTTTGTGTCTGGACGGAGGCTTCTGATGTAGAACACTCTTCCTCACTGTAACTAACTCCACGTTTTGTTTACAAGAACATTGCTCTATGTTATAGAAACGTTAACAGCAGTCATTACATCAGATGCAGCGGAAACATCTCGCGATAAACACTAAACGATTTAGAAACCACCATTTGGGAGATTCCAGCTGTAACCTATACCCCCTATAGGTCCCTATTGGAGATAAGACTTTAATTTCCTATACAGGGAATGTGATTTTCAAATGTAGTTACGTCTTGACGGAAACCCCTGCTGAGCTTGTTTGCGTACCACCAGGAATGACATCTACATTTATTAGGTGCAGTAATATAGTTCGCACTGCAACGACTCAACTCCACATGCTGTTTTGGTGACCTCCTGTAAAAACTGAACTCCGCCTTTTGTGTCAGGACGAAGGTTCCGGTTGTAGAATAATGCTGTTTCCTCACTGCAACCATGCCCATCTCGTACATGTTGTATAAAGAACGTTGCTCTTTGATGACTACACCACTTAATTGGTAGGAACATTAACAACCGTACCCACTTCATGGTGCAGCGGCAACGTCTTCTGGAAGCAACACGCAACGATTTGAAGACCACCATTGGGATATTCCAGTTGGAGATCCGCATACACCCCTACGGAAGACACGGCTTTTATCTCTTATACAAGGAGTGTGCTTTTTGCATGGTTACCAGAAAGATTAAGGTCATGTCTTCCATAGGGGTGTATAAATTTCATCTGCAAAAGCACATTACCCATTAAACCCCTCAACCACTGTGTTCACTATTATCACCAGTACGTTCTAATGCTATAAACAAGCCACATCTATCTAAAGGGCGCTACAGCATCGAAGTATTCGACGCAGAATATTTGATGTAACATATCTACGTTATTTAATTTATTCCCATTATATTTCTAAATTTACCAAAATAGACCTCCAAAAGACTCTTAACTTTTAAAATCATCAGTCGCATCTGATATGCTGACGTTATTTGTCAATCAAATTCAGGAATGGTTTGTTTACGACTTCTTGTGATGATTGGAATTTCTTTATACAGCGACAAAGCAGCGTATCTTATGATTGGTTTTTCACCTTCAAATATACAAAGTTTAACTTTTAGTAATAGGACTTTATTTCCTGAAGGCACCATATGTCGATCAACAATGCCTAAAACAGATGTTTTTCAAATTGTAAAAGTAGTGACATCTTTCGCCATTTTGTTATTCCTTTTGTATGATGAAGTCACCAGGAGAAAACCTTCCTTGTTACGTACTGCGAACTAATCACAGACCTTGATTGACAAGTGACGTTAAACGCTAACTATATAGTATAATTTATCCCTTTTATTTTAATGAATTACCTCGTGTAATGTTACATGTAAATATGTATATAAAAGGTAAAATAACCAAATTCTTAAGGGATCTAAAATGAGCGTTTATTGCGTTTCGACAGTATTTTTTGTGGGACATGAGAGCACCTCAGACCTATCGAATTGCAGTCTGAATACGAAGCATGTCTTTCTCTGATATCAAATAATTTTCATTTTTGAAAATCACAATATAATACAAATTTTATGACAAATTATAAAAATTTGATATTTTTCAAATTTTTGATATATAACAGTCCTCGAAGTAAATTATATAAATCTAATGACATATTCTTAAAGTGTATGTAGCAGGGAGGAAAAGCCGACGATCAATTGAAAATTTTGACCTTTCATATTGAAGATATGGATTTTTTCCCAAAAAAACCTAATTTTTTTTGGTGTTTTGGAAAAAAAAATCCATATCTTCAATACGAAAGGTCGAAATTTTCAATTGATCGTCGGCTTTTCATCCCACCTACATACTTTAAGTATAAATCATCAGATTTATAAAGTTTACTTTAAGTACTGTTAAATATTAAAAATATAAATTTTTAATGATTTGCCATAAAATGTGTATTAAATTACGAATTTCAAAAATCAAAATTATTTGATATCAGAATGACATTCTTCGTATTCAGAATGCAATTCGATATGTCTGATGTGCTCTAATGTCCCAATAAATAAATACTGTCCAAACGTTCATACCCCAGCCCTTAAGCATATCCCTAAAATAATATCGTTTGATAACTAAGTTATTGACAACAAATCTAACACGACAAGTTGCACTTATTGATGTTAACTCCGTTTAGTACATAACCATAAAGAAGTTAAACCAAACTGTCGGATTATTGTACAGTGAATATCCGTATATTAACGTACTAATAACACAGAAAGGGAAACTGCAAATTATTGAAACTAAACTTTCCATGACATTTTGGTTCGAAACTTGTATTAAGTTACATCTGTAGAAATGTGATTGTGCAGTTATTAAGGCAAATAAGCTACAGTAGATAAATTTATATGTATCTTGATGGCATTGCGTGTCATTTTGACTAAATTATATTCATGAAAATGTAAGAAACAATAGAGTCACTCTAACAAATCTAGATTAGATAAATTATACTAAATATCTCGATGTATTATCTTGGTGTGTATTATTCATCCCACGAAACGTCGTGTAAACGAGACGCGAGTTCCAGTATTTGATTTCATTTCAGAGCTTTAAATCTTGTCTTGATGTATGAACGGCTTCCATTTTGACAATTCATGAAAATAAGAAACACTACAGCTATATATATAGTTACACAGGTAAATAAGCTGGTTTATACCGGGAGATTATGTTATATCTTGATGCAATTGCCTATAAATATCTTGTTTGTTTGACTACTCATGGAAATGTAAGTGGAGTTACAAGTGCAAAAGCTTGCATTAATATGTAGATAAATACATATCTTTCTGTCATTGCCATTTTGACTATTCGTTAAAATGTAAGAAACATTTGAGTTACTCGGACAAATAAGCTAGATTAGATAAATATAAAATGTCATACATCCATGGTTTTGAACGAAACCCCGATCGTGTAAACGAAACGGAAGTTCCAGTAATTTTAATCGTACTTTTAATCTTGATGTATGATTGTCTTCCATTTTGACTATTCATGAAAATATAAGAAACATTACAGCTAGTTACACAGCAAATAAGCTAGATTATACTGGGGGATTATATAAATATGTAATAACTTGATTCCATTGCCTGTCTTTTTGACTATTGATAAAAATGTAAGAAAGTAGAGTTACACGGGAAAATAAGTAAGAGTAGCCCGGAAGATTAGATAAAATATAATATCTTGATGTCATTTGCTTGTCATTTTGACTATATTCATGAAAATGTAAGAAAGTAGAGTTACACAGGAAAATGAGTAAGAGTAGATAAATATGTGTAATATCTTCATGTTTAATTGCCTGTCATTTTGACTATTAATGAAAATATAAGAACAAAATAGAGTTACACAGACAAATAAGCATAATTATCCCAGGAGATTATATATATATGCAATATCTTGATGTCATTGACTGTCATTTTGACTATTCATGAAAATGTAAGAAAGTGGAGTTACACGGAAATAGGCTAAAGTAGATTAATGGACGTAAATGTAGCTGCCTGTTATTTTGAATAAATATGATATGTATGAAACGGTAGAGTTACACAGATAAGTAAGCTGAGTAGATATCGTGATATATTTGGCCAGTCATTTGGACTATTCATGAAAATGTAAGAAAGTAGAGTTACCCAGGCAAATAATCTAGAGTAGATTAATATACGTGATGTCTTGATGTCTTTGGATGTTATTTTGAATATTCATAAAAATGTATGAAACGGAAGAGTAACACAGACAAGTAAGCTAGAGTATATATCTTGATGTCATTGCCTGTCATTTTGACTTCATGAAAATATAAAGAAATGAGAGTAACACATGCAAATAAGGTGGAGTACATAAATAGACGTAATTTTTATCTTGATGTCTTTGCTTGTCATTTTGACTATTCATAAAATTATAAGAAAGTAGAGTTACACGGGCGTATAATAAGCTAGAGTAGATTAATAGACGTAATATCTTGATGTCTTTGCCTGTTAATATAACTATTCATGAAAATATAAGAAAGTAGAGTTACACGGGCAAATAAGTAGATAAATATACGTAATATCTTGATGTCATTGCATGTCATTTTGACTATTCATCATGTTCATAAAAATATAAAAACAATAGAGTTGCACAGGCAAATAAGCTAGAGCATATTGAAGAGTTGCACAGGCAAATAATTACTACAGTAGATAAATAATTATACGCAATATCTTGATGTAATTACATGTCATTTTCATGAAAATTTAAGAAACGATAAGTTTATACACTGGCAAGCAAGTAGATTAATCTTCTGTGTTGGAAACTTACCATGATGATAAGTGTCAATCCATCGTGAAATATATGTGTGGGGGATCAATCCATCGTGAAATATATGTGTGGGGGATAATCAGCCTAATTTGTCAAAAAATGGATTTACGGGGAACAAGGATTGATGCCTTTTTATTTCAAAATTAATGACAATTTGAATGACTTATCCTTCACTTTATTTATAAACTTATAAATTTATAAACAATTTATTTTATTTTTTACACTTTCGCTGGGATCACTGAATGGGACATCAATAGGTTGCTAATTTTTTATTATATTATAAATATTCCACTCTTTGAATAACCATTCCTTTAAAAAGGAATGGGGTACCCAATGGGAGCTTTGATGTAATTTGCTAGCTTTAAATGTAACCGTTTGGATAACATTTACTTTTTAAAACAATTGTAACTTTAGTATAGTAAATAAAGAAAGATTATGTGTAAACGTTGTTACCAGAGCCCTTAAAAGAACAAAAATGGATAATTTCCCCCAGGATTGATGCCCATGCCATAATGGGAACGTCTCCTTGAATGGAAACAAATACCTGTATAAAATAATATTTATATGGTAAGGTAAGAAATAATTCTATCACTAGGATCTGCAACATGCTAATCTATCAGGGCACAGTTCTTTTACCCCAATACATTTGCACATTCATTGAATGACCTTTTGAGTACAAAAACTCATACTCAAATTTCGCATTATGATTATGTAATTGAGGTTATTGGACTCCCGGGGGGCACTCCAACTTTGGAGGTGACGCGTATGTAGGGCTGTTAAGACCCCCTTTTTCAGCATCGCTGTCACCCAAAGAACCCATATTTTTTTACAAACAGATGCTCTGTCACCCAAAGACCCCCTATTTTTCCATTTGATCTGTCACCCAAAGACCCTTACAAGTTCAATTTGAACAGCAATTTTCATTTCATTTATCACTGATTTTGTTATTTATTTTGAAAAATAAAGAAATTTGAAGCCATTTAGAACTAAAATTTCGATTTTCGAGATTTCTGTGGCGCTGTTTCGGCTCTCACCCACTGAGATTCCATTTAAAAAAGGTCATGTTCTCACCCAATGACCCCATATTTTTTACATTTTGCTCTCACCGAATGCCCCTTAGTGCGAAAGTGCCAGCCCTACACCTATATCCATTTCATATTGAAGTGCCCCCCGGATTGAACTATGCCATTGGGTTGAGGCCATTGTGGTCCATAGTGTATTATGATAACTTTTCCACTCTTTGAATAGAAATTCCTCTTAAAAGGTATGGGGTATATAGTACCCAATGGGAGCTTTGAGGTGATTTTCTAGGTTTTAATGTAACCCTTTGGATAACATTTACCGTACTTCTTTCAAACAATTGTAACATAAGCATAGTAAATAAAGAAAGGTTAGGTAATGCAGGGCATATATTGCAATAGGACAGATGTAGACCTAAAATTATACCCGGTACTGCATGGGATGCAAGAGGATTGGTTTCAAATAAAAGGAATAAAGTTACTATTTCTGTTACTGAGTGAATGTTCTTCGTCATCCTGTAGTTTCAAAGAGAGTGAATTAAAAACTAGAACATACTTTTTGCGACGTTGAGTCTGGAACCATCAGACTACACAAGGCAATTTAACTGACCCGCTGGACTGGACTCCCCCGTGATAATAGTCTTGATGGCCCGGTGACCGGTCCGCGGTATTTTTTTCCGTAGTACCGGTCCCATGCGGGTCAGTTGCCTGATGTAGTCTGGTTCCAGTTGCAACGTCACAAAGTTGCAAAAAGTAAATAATTTCGAGTATTTAATTTAATTCCAAAACTCTCCATTTCGGTTACTTTTGTTAGGGCAAACATTTAATATTATTTGGGGGGGGGAGGGGGTGGAGCAGAATTAATCTAAACTCAACCCAGAAAGTATCGAAATGATTATAGATGGTCAGATATATCGGGAACTGAAATATATAGCAAAAAACTTTTTAATTTAATGTACGTGTATAAAGCGCAGCTTTCTCCTGCGCATTTTGATACCTCTTTTGTTGCTCCGATATCATTTGGTCGAGTTATGGGCGTTTGAGTGGCTTCAAGTCGGATTTTGAAAGTTGCACATAGCTCCTCAAAATGCGTTCGTCATTAACACCCCCACACACACCCCCGTTTATTGGTCACAGTACAACGTTTTTGGCTTGAATATGTGCAACTTTCAAAATTCGACACGAAATATTATGTATCAGGACGGCCAGCATCCCATAGGGCCAAGACTTCTCGGGGGAGGGGGGCAGCTGCCCCTTTGCCCCCCCCTCCGGCTATGCCACTGCCGTCTAGACTAGCATTATGATACCCTGAATGAATTGGCTATTACCATTGGCGTACGCAGGGGGGGTGTTACGGGTGTGAAACACCCCCCTTGGATCTGTCCAAAAAAATTAAAATGGGGGGAGAAAAGGCAAAGAAAGAGAGAGAGACAGAGAGAGAGATAGAGAGAGGAGAGAGAGGGGGGAAATGGGAAGAGGAGAGGAGGGAGATGAGCAAGGCATATGGGACATATTATTACATAACTACCCCGCCCACACAAATTTATCTCACCCCTAGGCCTATACCCGGTATTGACCGGAAACGTACGTAGCTGTACGTAAATGTGTCAATACATCAGTGTTAACACCCCACATCATTACACCTTTACCCTGGTAACGTACGTACGTAAAGGTTTTAATTGTTAATTGACATGGATATAGGGCCTTATGATGTTAAAACCAACACCTCTCCACATCACACCCCACACCCTACCCCCGGACCCTACCCCGGCAACATACGTAAAGGTTTTAATTGTGCAAATTTAGTTCGGGCCCTTTTTTCTGTTTGAAGCAATGATTTAAATAGTGTAAAAATTATGCACCAAATGGCTTCAATCGGACCTTCATTTTGCAAAATTTTCGAACTTCTGCAGGAGGCAAAACTCATGTTCACGAAAGGCTTCATGTACCGTTATTTCACTAATTTTCGGCTTTTTCAAACTAAAATTTTACACACTAATCATGCTAATAGTCCCAAAATGATCCACCAAATCGCTTCAATTAGGTCTTCATTTTGCAAAGGTTTTAATTCTGAGGGGGGCACATCCCCCCTCAGACACCCCCCCTGCACAGTGGATAAACAAGCAGCCATTTTGATTCTCAGTGCTTTGAATATTTACCAATTTGTGTTTAACACAATTTATAGGCCTACAACTGAAGAAAAAACTTGTTCACGAAAGGCTTCATGGACCGTCATTTCACAAATTTTCGGCTTTTTCAATTTAAAATTTTACACACTAATAGTGCCAAAATTGTCCACCAAATCGCTTCAATTAGGTCTTCATTTTCCAAAAGTTTCTAATTCTGAGGGGGCACACCCCCCCTCAGACTCCCTGCGTCGCGCAGGCGCGACGGGATGATGCTACGCGGCCATTTCTTTATTTTAGTATTTTTATCATCACACCCCCCTTAAAAAATTCCTGCGTACGCGCATGGCTATTACAAGTTCACGTGGGTCCATGTGGGATATTTTGACAGTATTTTATAAAGGCTATAATTATCGGTAGACTATCATTGTCGTCGGCTGTTTCAATAACTTGAAGCTCTCGCAGTTAAAAATGCTATTAGGAATGAAATCGAAACTCGACAGGCGGTTGACCGGCGGTTCCGTCTGATTTCCATTGTTTAGAACAATAAAAAATGGACGGAACCAGCGGTCAACCGCCGGTCGAGTTTTTATTTCATCCCTGAATTATTATTATCTGTTGTTATCACCCGCCAATCATCAATATCATAATTTGTAACATTGATGACCTGGCCGTGTCAATAATTGAAGCTCGTGCGGCTGGAATTGGAATATTAAGGTTTTGTTATTTACAGTATTTAAAAAATAATCATATATAAAGTCACGGAATCACGGAATGGGCCTTTAAAAAAAGGGGGTGGGGTATGAATGTTTGGACAGTATTTATTGTGAGCACATCAAACATATCGAATTGCATTCTGAATACGAAGAATGTTCTGATATCAAATAATTTTGATTTTGTGAAATTCGCAATGTACACATTTTATGGCAAATGATTAAAAAATGATATTTTTGATATTTAACAGTACTCGAAGTAAACTTTATAAACCTGATGATTTATACTTAAAGTGTATGTAAGTGGGATGAGAAGCCGACGATCAATTGAAAATTTTGACCTTTCGTATTGAAGATATGGATTTTTTTTTCCCAAAACACCAAAAAAAATCCATATCTTCAAAATGAAAGGTCAAAATTTTCAATTGATCGTCGGCTTTTCCTCCCAGCTACATACATAAAATTTGTATTATATCGCGAATTTCAAAAAATGAAAATTATTTGATATCAGAAAGACATTCTTCGTATTCAGAATGCAATTCGATATGTCTGATTTGCTATCATGTCCCACAAAAAATACTGTCGAAACGCTCAAAACGTTCATTCCAGATCCCTTAAATTAAAGCAAAAATGCGTGATTTGCATAATGACTAGGTTCCTATTCAAATGTTAGTTTTAACTGATAACATTGTTCTCTTTTAATTTCGAGCCTAACAAAATGAAGTAAAACGAAGAAAATTGCTTTTGATTCCAGCGCCTACAATGCGTGTATCGCCGATCGGGTTACATTATATTATTGCACGGAGCGTCACGCAGCTGGGACGTATGTTAGACGTACAGCGAATGATACACATGAGCTGGCATGACGTGTTAGCAAGCACTCGATAGGTGAACTCTGAATAAAATCGGAGATCTCCGGATTTAACTAAATTTTACTGTAATTAAATCACTTCGGGCTAAGTCTTTCACATGGTATCTTAGTACATCACAGTGGCATTACAATCATGCAAAAAGTAGAAATTCGATAAAAATTGCGTGCGTCGCTTGGAGCAAATCACACAATATGCCAGCAAACACAAAAACGTTTTAAAAACGTTTTATATAAGTTATATATTTTGGCTTTTGGTTTAGGTAAAAACGTTTTAATAACATTAAAATGTCGGGTTATATAAAGGTCATCAATATTTTTAAATGTTTTCAAAAAATGTTATTTTAAACTATTTTTGCAAACATTTTTAACATTATGTTAAAATGTTTGAACCCAGCAAACACAGAAATGTTCTTAAAATGTTTTTTTTTTCAAAACCTTTTTTAAAATAACATTTAAATGTCGGGTTATATAAAGGTCATGAAAACGTTTTTAAAACGTTATTGAAAATATTTTGGGCAAACATTTTTCGCAAAATATTTTTTCAACTCCCAAAATAACATTCTATTTAGAATGTTTTGTATCAAGTTTTCAAGAATGTTTTTGGAATGTTATTAAAACGTGTTTATACCCTTTATATAACCCGACATTTAAACGTTTTCTGACAACCTTTTATAACCTTTTTCGAATGATGTCGAAAACGTTTTGTGTTTGCTGGGATGGCTTTAATTGGATAGTATAATAGATATTTGTGTCATTTTGTTATCTATTTCACAACAATATTTGATTGTGTATTGGTATAGGCAGCTATAGGATGTGTGTACATTGGCGTATCTGCCGAGGGCAAGGAATTTCCACCATGGCAATATCCCAGGTACGCTAATGTGTGCGTATGCTTACCATGCGTAATAGGTCTGTCACACTACACCGAATAGGTCTTCCGTACAAGAAACGGATGGCATTTTAGTAAATCCGTTGTTGTTCGTCAATGATCGTTTTATGTTCTTTTTATGTCCTGCTATCATCCGCCAAATGCGTTTCGTGTTAGGTGATGTTCGTTAAGTCCGTCGGCAAGTTTGTGCATGCACAAAACTTGAAACGGAGTGTACCGAATACACATGTTCGGTATTTATCCGATGTGTGTTCGTATGGTGCTGCATATTGCCGGAGTTTGTTCGCTCTCCTTTCGTTCATGTTCGTTCTTTGTTCGTTGCACTCGGCCCGTGTTCGTTGCAAATACGTTCCTGTGAGGCCTTCACCACCGGATAGCATATTTTTGCATTCGGTGATGTACGTTGACCCAGACCGTCTTAGTGTCACACTACACCGGATCGGTCTTCCGTATAAGAAACGGATGGTATTTTAGCAAATCCGTTAGTGTTCGTCAATGTTCGTTTTATGTTCTTCATATGTCCTGTTATTATCCGCCAAATGCGTTTCGTGTTAGGTGATGTTTGTTTAGTCCGTCGACAATACGTTTCAAGTTTTGTGCATGCACAAAACTTGAAACGGAGTGTGCCGAATACACATGTTCGGAAGTTGTCCGATGTGTGTTCGTACTGTTCTGTATAATACCCTGGGTTTGTTCGTTATTCTTTCGTTTATATACCGCAGGTGTAGGCCTATGGCGAACATGTGCATCGATCATGGGGGGGGGGACTTTCTGAAGGGTGTGTGACGCAATATCATATTTCCCCCAGTACTTTAGTGACTGACAAGTAGAAAAAAGTGGGAAAGGAGAGAAAAAAGAAAAGAAAGTGAGAAAAATTGAAGAGAGAAGAGAAGAGAAAAAGTTAAATTGCACGTAATTTAGTAGTAGGCCTATGCATGTAAGTAGTATTGAGGGAGGGGCACTTTCTGAAGGGTAGAGGACGCAATATCAAATTCCTACCAGTTTTAGCGATTGACAAGAAAGAAAAAAGAAGAGAAAACATGGAAAAGGTTAAATTGTATACGTTATTGAGTAGGCCCAGGATAGTAGTACTAGTAAGCCTAAGTATAGGCCTGTGATTATTATAGACAGTGCTTAAATGTGGTTCCTTGGCCCAAAAGCCTGTGAAAATTACTGCCGGCCAGTCCATATGCAGGGCCCGTGATATTTTGTCCCCAAAGTCAGTATTTAAGACTGATTTATAGGTCTATTCCTGACTTTAACATATCAATCCATGCATGCTTTACCTGAAATTACGAGTCTGAAGTCTTATATCTAAGTGTCAGTGGATCAGTGTAACATTTTAAATTTTGCAAATTCAAATCGGGCCTTCTTTGTTTTTTGTTTAAGGCAATAATAGTGTAAAAATGAGGCACCAAAAATAATTTTACAAATTTTCCATTTTTAAAACTAAATTTATACACAATAGGCCTAGGCCTAATAATGTAAATAGGCCCTACAGTCCCCATGCAAATGGCTTCAATTGGACCTTCATTTTCAAAAATGGACAAGTCTTCCTTTTTGCTTCTGCTATGGACATCCACGTGTTATTTGTAAAACAATTGTTTATATTATACAATAATGGTGAAAACTTTTCAATGGCTTCAATTAGGCTTTCGTTTCACCACATTGCGGCTGTTTCAAACTAAAATAGTACCCAATAATAGTGCTAAAATTGATCCAAAAAATGACAAATGGCTTCAATTGGGCCTTCATTGTCCAAAGGTTTCTCACCTCTATTGCCCCCGGACGCTGGTTGCCCTGATATATCAGATTTGTAGCCCTTTTGTACTTATTAGCCAATATTTGACCATTTTCGTCAAAATTTACCCCCTTAAAAGTTGTCTTTCCCCACTTTGTTCACGCTCTGAAAAAGTGCTTGCCACGTCACTGCCTCTAAGGGGTCAAAAACCCTCTCAAACACCCTCTCCTCCCCCACTTTTCTGATAGGGTGGACGTCCCTGTTGGTGCCACATGCGACGGATTCGCCGGTCATTTGTCGGACGTTGAACGATTGAATATAAAACGCCTGCAGGATTATTAGCGGCCACAACGCATAGAGAGACGAACGGGAATCGGACCCCAAATGCGGACATTTGTCGGACGTTGACCCCCAAATCCGGTCATTTGTCGGACGTTGAACGATGGCATATAAGACGCCTGCAGGATTATTAGCGGCCACAACGCATAGAGAAACGAACGGGAATCGGACCCCAAATCCGGTCATTTGTCGGACGTTGAACGATCGGATATAAGACGCCTGCAGGATTATTAGCGGCCACAACGCATAGAGAGACGAACGGGAATCGGACCCAAAATCCCACCGAATCTTCTGCCGGACTGGTGATTTTTCCACCGAATAAAATATTTTTGTATTCGGTGATGTACGTTGATCCAGTCCGTCGTAGTGTGACAGACCTATAAAGACCCATTCAGCGATTTGCTCATCGGGAGGATCGTAAAAATTCATCAAAATTCACGTTTTGGCTCCTTTGTTACTGTCATTATTTTGTACTAACATATAGCCTGCAAGTGGTTAAGCTTACGTTAAAGACAATAGACATTTTAGACGAATCTGTTATTTGGGCTTTGGCAGTGGCGTACCGTGGCCGCTCGTACCCGGGGGCTGAAGGAAATTCAATTTTGCTGCCCCTTCCTCAACAGCCCGAAAAATATTTTTTTCGGGCGTTTGAAAAAGTGAAGAGCAAAAAAAGCCCCCCAAAAAAAAAATGCGCGCATGTTTGGTATGAACGATAGTATTTTTGTGGGACATGATACTGATGAGAGCACATCAGACCACAGAAGCAGACATCGAATTGAATTCTGAATATCCTCTGATATCAAATAATTCGCGATATAATACAAATTTTATGACAACTTATCAAAATTTTATATTTTTCATATTTTTGATATTTAACAGTCCTCGTAAACTTTTTAAATCTAATGATATCTACTTAAAGTGTATGTAGCTGGGATGAAAAGCCGACGATCAATTGAAAATTTTGACCTTTTATATTGGAGATATACATTTTTCCCAAAAGACCTAATTCTTTTAGTGTTTTGGGGGAACAAAATCCATATCTTCCCAGCTACATACACCTTAAGTATATCATTAGATATGGAAATTTTTATGTTTCATTTCAAAAATACCTAATGACAATTTGAACGACTTATATCCTTCACTTTCACACAATTTTAATTTTGTTACACTTACGCGGGGAATGGGCCTTTAACATAAACAATGATAATGGTTTATGTTTGCCGTCGCCGATGTCGCAACATTCGTAGAATAGATATTATTAGAATTAAAGAGTGGAAATCCCCCACGTTCGCAATACGCTGGCTATAAAAATCGCACCGGGTTCAAAACAAAATTATACCAGTCTTGGAAGTCGAATCTATGCATACGTCAGGCAGGGGAGAAGGGGTGAATGCGATTTTATAATTGGACCCAAGCGTGTATGATTTAATATTTTGTGAAGTGCAGTGTGGGGTGAGTACCGTACCTAAAGACTGTATTGTTTCAATTAATTTTCTGTATTCCGTCAACGGTGGTCAACCAATCTATTGTTGTACAAGGAGCTACAAGACTCAGTGGCAATACAAACGATCGAATTTGGTGTTGAAATGAGCAAAATTTTGTGTTACACCTTTTCAATGTAAAATTAATTTTCTCGGCCAAATGAAAAGCAATAATTTTCATTTTTCAGTAAATGGCATGACTATATTGCTTGGTACTGTAATTTTTTTTATCAAACCTTGAAGTTAAACTTTGCCCAGCGAGCTTTTTTGGGGGTCAACGTTTTTGTTTTTCAAAGTAACATAATTCGCTAACGAAAGATATTTCCCAACTTTCTTAACCACATCATATAAAGCTAGAGTTTTGTCAGAATTTCGATTTTGATTGCACTATAGATTTGATTTTTCAATAGAGGCTATCCGTGTTCTATAAGATGCATATCCTATCAGCAACTGCTATACCTTGTTTAGGATTTTCAAAAGAAGTACCTGCATGTGCAACCATGATCATGACGGTTTCAACATAGCCCGCCAAAGTCATGCAAGTACCTCCGAGGTCGTGCATTGAATTGGTTGGAATGAGGAATACTAGTATACTACGGGAACCAGCGCCTTTTGTTAGAAGTCACACATGAGTAACGTGGATAACCTCTGTTCCGACTGCCAATTTTGTCAAAATCAACTCGCGAATGTTCCAATGGATGGATGATTTTACAAGCTAGTAGAAATATCGATTATTTCTGCAATTAAATTCTGCTGGTTATTAAATGAAGTATTGGTTAGTAGAGAGCAGGTCGTTTGAGGTAATTGAGGTATTGGGTAGTCCCCTCATGACGTCATCGTTTGTCATTAACATAATGGTTACCAGATGACGTAGGCCTAATCGTTGTTTTGGGCATACATTTATTTGTTTGTGTGGTTGTTAGGATACACCCATACTCATTTGGCATAGTGATAGAATTGAATAGAATTTTTTCATTCCCTTTTTTTTTTTGTTATTCAGTGAAAATGATGTTTTAACTGATAAATCGTAAGGTTTATTTAAAAAGACACAAGGAAAAAAAAAACACACTAATATTTTAAATGCACTTATTATTTTATTAACAACATTCTTTTATCATACAATACACAAGGTACAGTCTTAGTCTTAACTTGAAATTAAAATTTGGTTCTCGTCCCCTTTTTAATTTTTTTATATATCAATTTTGAACTGCTTTAGGATGCAGATATATATGAAGGATCCCTTCAAGTATTTTGTGGTACTCAAGGTATGGTTTTTAATATCCCTCAGAATCTTGACATTTGAAGAAACGAAAGAAAACGGGCCTCCTCCTTTTCTCGGGCACTGTTGGAAAAGACCGAATGCTAATTTTACATTGAAGAAAAATAAACTCCCTCATTAATATCATGATATATCATGAAAATCCTCTGGACGAGAACAAAAACATTAATTTTATGCAACCATAGATTATGCAGCCATAGACCTCATGAACTCCCAGGGTAAAGTATTTATACATGTAGCAATGTTATACTTTGCTTAGGTTTATCAATAATTTTATATAATATTATACTTATCATGCTTATTTACACATTTATCCTCACTTTGTCCAAAAGTATCATGGTGAAGTCGAAGTTTAATATCGTATTATCTGGAATGATTTATTTAAACTGGTAAATTACAAACTCAATTTTGATATCAAATTTATAGTTTTAATCTTATGTTTGGTACTGCCAATGACAGGTTACGTAGTCCCCTCCGCAGCCAGTTTGGTTACGCTCCCTGCTTGTGTGGAATTTAATGTTATGCAGTACGAGTAGATTTTAGGTAGTGAATCCAACTGAATTTTGCAGCTTTGAAAAACTTTATTTTGATGAAACGAAGAGTGGTGCTTTGACCTTTGATGTTATAGTGCTTTGTCATTTGGTTTAATGTATATTGGTTAAAGGGTAACCGACCATTTCCTGATTAATACTAATGTGATATTTAGTTCGCACGAAATAGTCGTGCGGAAGATTTGTTTTCATGCCAGAAACGGCCTTGATGCACGTGAAACGGTGAAATGACAAAAACCAAGACCCGAAATCGCAGTGTAAATGCTACCAGAGTGAGTCACTCTCCCTTAATATTAATAGGGAGTTACTAGCGCTGATGTCGCAACATTATTCGAAGTACATGGTGATTTATGAAAACAGGGAAATCCCCAACTTCGCAATCTCTTTTTCGTGTATGATTATTCCTGAACCATGAAATGGTCTCAGCCTGTAGGGACGCGCCATTAGACTTCAAAGTCTAATGGCTTTAGAAAGTTGGGGTCGGAAAAAAGGTGTTTTTTTTAATTTCATGCATTTCTACACATAGGTGGGGAATGGTTTTATTTTGCTCATATAGTGGGGGAAGTGCGTCCCTTAGTCTAGCTTGCTTACTTCTCTACTTCCTTACTTACTTACTCGGCAACCTATTGGTCTGAAATGGACATATCTCCAAATTCCACGAAGGTATGACCCCCAAGTGGTGTCAAATGAAAGAGAAATAATACTAAAGAATATAATAACAATATTTCCCCACCCGGTGGTGACACTCATCATAAGAAATAAAATTATGGGTCATTTTCATATCTCCAAATGCCAAAAAGGTATGACTCCCGAGTGGTGTCAAATGAAAGAGGAAACAGTAAAGAATATTTGTTAAAAATTATTCCCCCACCGGGGGTGACACTCCTCATAAGCCCATGGTCGGTATTTATATTATTAGGTACCTTTCAAATCTCGAAATGCCAAAAAGGTATGACCCCCTGAGTGGTGTCAAATGAAAGAGAACAAAGTAACGAATATAATAATAATAATTTCCTAACCGGGGGTAACACTCCTCATAAGATCTGGGTCAATATTCATATTTGGGGTTCTTTTTCATATTTCGAAAAATGGCCATATCTCGAAATGCCGTGAAGGTTATGTCCCCACCCCCCAAGTGGTGTCAAATAAAAGAGATCAAAGTAAAGATAATAATATAAAATATTTCGACACCCGGGGGTGACACTCAGTCATCATAAGACCGTGTTCAATTTTCATATAGGCCTAGGTCCTTTTCATATCTCAAAATGCCAAGAAAGTATGACCTCTTGAGTGCTGTCAAATGTGAGAGGAAAAGGTAAAGAATAATTATTTCCCCACCGGGGGTGACACTCCTTATAAGTCATGGGTCAGTATTCATATTTAGGTCCTCTTCACATCCCAAAATGTCAAGAATGTATGACCTCCAAGTGGTGTCAAATGAAAGAGAACAAAGTAAAGGAATATAATAAAAACAATTTTCCCACCGGAGGTGACACTCCTCATAAGACCTGGGTCAATAACTTAAGCCACATGGGTTCAACTATAGTGCGGTAACCGCTCTATAGTATTAGACAACGGTGCATAGGCAATAAAGTCTTATAGTTTTTAAGTTCCGTAGTCCCCTCATTGGCACAACATGAAAACTTGATTAATCTATAAACGATATGTGTGGAAATCAATATCAAAAAGTTCTCTTTCAAAGAGTGGACATTAATGAGTTATTTCAATCCAAATTTGGATTCAAACACCATGTACCTTCCTGTATCTGTATGTAGCCTATTTTCTTAGACTTCTACGTAGTCCACTTGCCCATTGTATACGCTGGCTATTACATTTAAGCATAAAATTCTGATTTGTATTAATTTGTGTGCAATTGATAGATTTTCACATCTGACCTTTTCACTCACCGTACTCCTTCTGTGTTCGCGCTTTCTCGGGCTTTCAACATGTTCAATAAACTGGTAGATTCCAAAATCAGAATTGTTCAGTATTGAAATGAGCCATTACATATTCATGCAAGATAGGCCTATGTTATGTTACATTCAACAATATAGGCCTATACGTATACTTTACTTTTACTGTCACTAATTATATAAACTCTTTATGACCATTTTACTGTTAGTTTTAATAAACATCAGTATAATTTTGAGTCCAACAGGATGCGTTAATCATGATAATAACATATTTTTATTGATCAGAATTCGACTATGCATATGCCTAGTCTAGTATTTTCTATCTAAGTTTTTACATTATTATTATTATTTTGAAGTCATGCAACACGCCATATACGTAATAATAGGCCTACCGTATTGTTTGTAATAAACGCCCCGGGGGTGTTGCATTTTTCCAAATTGGGGCGTTTATTGAAGGTGAATTGTCAGTGACAACACAGGGGCACTCACAATAATAGGCAATTGAACCCTACTGGTAGCGCTGTGTTGTAGATATAGGAGATGAACTAGTTAGCGTCATATATGAAAAAGTATAAAAGCTATGATTTTAGTACTTGCCTTATGTTTTAATTACTTATTCTTTTCAAAATATCTGAATTTTCAACCCAGTACAAGCTTTAATAACGGGGGACCATACATTTGTATGAGAAAGAAATACACTATCTATATCCAAACTCCCGTGTTATTCCAATGCACATTTTGCTTCACCGGGCCGCCCTGGCTTGGTCGCATTTGCAAGAGGGGTGTCACGAAACCGTAATAGGTACAAATTTAGTACTTTCTGTCAATCAAGTATGGTTTATTCTCTACATGTCAATCTTAAAATCGTTAGCATAGTCCTTATAATAATGGGGGACCGCCTTGATGAGTAAATGGCAGCAAACCAATGAAAAATACCCCCAAAACCCAGTCAGTGGAGCTCCGCCCGTACAATGTCAATAGCGTCATTATCGATTGGATTAGTTGACCGTAGCGGACAATTCGATCGCTCATTGGATTAATATTATCATGTGGTAATAAATTTGCGTTGGACAATCGATTACTATAATGGTTAATATTGCATATCTCGGTTTAATCTTCACTAAGCGGGTTTATGGCTGGAAAGGTCACGGTGAATTTGTCGTGGTACATAACTGCACTATGTATGTGATTGTCGGCAAATTGCCGTAAGTGCATCATGAATATACGGCATAAATAACGCCCTCTGTTAAGGTTACTGTTGGTCAATGTTACATTAAGGTCACTGTTGGTCAATGTTACATTAAGATTAATTTGAGTCGAAATTACCCCCTCTGTTGGTCAATGTTACATTAAGGTTACTGTTGGTCAATGTTACATTAAGGTTACTGTTGGTTAATGTTACATGAAGATTACTCTTGCTTGGAAAAACAGTGGCATGATCGACGGGAATTATATAAATAAACATAATTTTTCACCAGGTTCACCTGTGCCTTAATCACATGGCCACGTGAGCTTCGTGATTAGGTTGATTGAAATTCTTACCTATAAGCGGTCACTTAAACTTATCTCCTCCCCGCAAATAGCACTTAGGGCCATGAATGCGAGAAATAAATTGCCATCCTCCCTGTAGAGGAAATATAACATGGCAAAACAGTGCACGATCGACGGGAATTAAATAAATAAACACAATTTTTCACAGGTTTGCCGTCTTGCTATCTTGCCCTGCGGGCCCTTCTATATTGGAACTCCATCAGTAAAGAACTCAAGTATGGGAGTCTGTGGCCCTGCGGCCATGTTTTTTTGTTGATACTGTCGGTCATGCATGCGCCCTTGATGTTTTTTGTTCATACTGCTAGGCCCAGCTCTATAATTATGATAGGCCTATGGCCATAAAAGTTCGGTTGAGAAATATTAATTTTGCAGATCCATTTTGTTTTGTGCGTTTGTTTGCTTTTTTTGCATTGTTTTTTTTCCTGGTATGTTGAAAAATTTTCTAAAAGAAGGTTTCTAATTATATTTCTCAGGAACTTGTAAACCTAATCTACTCTGCAACCTAGACTGACGCCCTCATACATCAACTCTGGGTTGAAGCATCACCCGATATAGGCCTACATGCGTACTTGGTAGACGTCGAAAGATTCAAGCTACTCTGCAATCATGTTTGCTGTGATACAGAGGGCTGCGCTAGGGAGAGTGGCCCAGATTGGAGCTCTCTATGATATTAGAACAGAAAGTTTTCTGGTAAGAAAGTGATTGAACTTTAAACAAATTAAAATGAATTTGACAAATTGACAACACGTTCGAGGGGTTTAAGACGGTTGGTATACTCTCGCTAGACGACAAGTTCACGGCTAGATATCACATGCAGGGGCGTAGCTTATAGGATTTGTAGCGCGCGCCTGGATGAAGGAAAATGATTGGCTCCTAGTGCTCGAAGGGGAGTAAAGGGGCCGAGAGGGGCCGAGAGGGGGGCAAGTGATTTTCGGCAGGCCAAGAGGGTGGGAAGCAATTTTGGCACGCCGTTTGGAAATTTTGCTCCTTAAAGTTGGGACATTTATACCAAATACTGAACAAAAAAATCAGGTTCGAAAACAAGTAACCGGAAATTTGTTGCCTTTGGCCGCTCAGACAACTGACCATGATACATTACTGAACATATAACATACTTGGACCCCTGTGGATCAATGATCGATATCAAGACTATAGTAATGAGAATAATTGATGTTGGTTTATTTGATTGATGATAATAAATTAGTGATATAATTTACATGGATTTGTTTTTCAGGGTGATACGCTCTTTGGCTCAAAGATGGGAGACGAAGCTGTAGACACCATGGATCTTGGGAATACCTCAATAGAACTTGTATTGACAGACAGCGTACAAGAGAAGTTCAACAAACTTGAAGTAGAGGCTGAGCTTCAGGTGAGTTTGTTGGCAGGCCTCGTCAAGTTGAGCGGATCAGGGGCATATCTTGGGGAGGAAAGAAAAAGCGCTATGGCCCAAAGTATGAGTCTGCTTTACAAGTTGAGAACCGTCAATGAGGAGATTATGCTTCGCCAGAATAAGGATAAGATAGACATTGACATTCTGTCACCTTCGAATGGACAGCCCGTCAATGCAACTCATGTTGTTGTTGCCATTGATTGGGGAGCAGTTTGTTCGGTTACCTGTGAATACGAAAACGAAGAAGATGAAGATGTCACCGAAGTCAAAGGAGCTCTGAGTGCTGAGATTGAAAAGCTGAAAGCGCTAATTGATGTCAAAGGGTCTGCTAAAGCAGCATATGATGATAAAAACAAGGAAAGCCACAAAAAGTTCACCTTTAAATGCAAAGCAGATGTTACAGCTCCAGACAAAGACCTCCCAGTTACATTCGAAGGTGCGGTGGAACTAGCAAGAAATCTCCCAAATCTCGTTAAGGGCACAAACAACGGGAAGGGGGTTCCGTTAACCTACATGTTGATGCCACTGGATGCTATCGTCAAGATGTGTAGGCTTCAAGTACAGATTGAAACACAATATAGAGCAATCGATGAAGATATAATCAAGAAGTGTGCACATATCGTGGAAGGAATCACGAAGAAGAGGCAAACGCTCTATGATATTCATAGAGATCTACATGTCTGTGCAGACTATGTCGCAGAAGGATCTCTAGTTAGAATTGATGATATATTGGAGAAGTTTGTTGTGGAAGAATCTGGTTTCAAGGCAAGGCTTCAAAAGTTAGTGAAGAAAGTAAGATCGGGGGATGAAAACGTTTCTTCTCTTGAAGCATTCCTTAGTAAAGAGTTCTCTGACACATCTTTCATCTCAAAGTACAACGATCAAATTCGGGGATTTCAAAAAGATTTCAACAAAGTAAAATCTATCAAATCATGGAAGAGCAAAGGAATCATCTACGTCGGAAGAAAAGATATTCCAGTTTTGGATGACAGAAGAAACGTCTATGTGTTCTACAAGACTGCCAACGAAGATGACAAGGATAATCATGACAAGAATCAAGAGTTCTTTTTGCGACTACAGAAGACGTATGCAGAGAAGAGAAACTACAAATTTATCATTGTAGACCAAGAAATAAGAGAGGATCTTTGGCCAGCTGGCAAAGAGAAGGCAAGCGTTCACATGTTTATAGACGGCAGAGTAACATCAATGGACCTGTATGCCAAAGAAGGCCAAGACTCAGAAATGTGTCTGATCAAATTCGATAGGCCGGTTTTCGAACAAATACGCCCAAGCAACCGAGCACGTGTCAAGCTAAGATGTCCAAATGCTTTGACCGGAAATGGTGAATGTACAGGTAACCCAGTCATCTGGATGTGTTCCAAATGCAAACAGGTGGTTGAATATGGCATAGAAACCAAACTCCTTTACTGCAAATGCGGCAAATCGAATCCTAAAAAATCACGCTTTCGCTGCAATGAGAAGGATCACGGCATGGATTATGTCAAGTATCCAGATGATATTCTAGCTGATGAGTTGTCTCGGCTTAGGGCAATGCAGGAGAAAAACATATTGATCCTCGGCGAGACAGGAGTTGGCAAATCTACATGGATCAATGGTTTTATCAACTACAATTACTTCACTGATTTGCTAGAAGCTATCAATTCTAGGCAATTCCATGTTCTAATACCATCCAGTTTCACATTCACACAACAAGGAGAAGAGAAGGAGATATTGATTGGCGAAGCTGACACCAACGAGAACATGGAAGCTGGAAAATCTGCTACCAAAGAGCCTCGTTCCTATGTTTTCCACGTAGGTGATCAGATAATTCGCTTGATTGATACACCAGGAGTAGGGGACAGTGAAGGTATAGAACAAGACAAGAAAAACTTCGACAACATACTGTCATACCTGACTTACTACCAAGAGATCCATGCTGTGTGCATACTTCTCAAGCCGAATAACTCGCGTCTGACAGCGATGTTCCGCTTCTGTATCCAAGAGCTGTTGGCTCATCTGCATTCATCGGCCAAAGACAACATTGTCTTCTGCTTTACAAACGCTCGAGCAACATTCTACCAACCTGGGGACACTTTGCCTGCCCTAAATAAAGAGCTTGACAAAAGAAAGGTCGGGATTAAAGCTACCCCATACAACTACTTCTGCTTTGACAATGAGCCTTTTCGGTTTTTGGCTTGTTTAAAAAATGGAGTGATATTCAGTCAAGAAGACATAAACACTTATGCTGAAAGCTGGAACAGAGCTGTTGAAGAAACGAAACGCCTCTTCGACCATATCAGCACATTGAAGCCGCACAAAGTAAAGAATACTTTAAATATGAACGAGGCTCGAAGAATCATCGTAGCTATGAGCAAACCCTTAGCAGAAGTTGCCAAGACAATCCAACAGAATGTTCAAAGTGGTATCGAGGCCAAAACGCAAATTGATCTGTACGACAAAGATATGGATAGCTTAAAAGCTGATCTAAAGATTCATGGATTTGGCCTTAAGCAAGTACAGTTAGGCTATCCCAGAACGGTCTGTGCAGACGCCAAATGTATCAGATATGTTCAAGTTGGTAAAACTCGTGTTCAGAACACGATCTACGAGCAAATCTGTCATCACCATTGCGGTCTGAGTGGCATTCCAACAGAAACAACAAATGACTCCAGGTTGCAACGTTGTTGGTGTATTACTGGGAATAATCAATGTCGTCACCGGGAATGTGGACACCATTACACCACTCACATGCACATCACATATAGCTCAGAGGTATTTGAAGAAGAATTCTTATCTGATGAAGTTCAAGCACAAATCGATCAAAAGAAAAACGACAAAGAAACAAAGGAGGCTTACAAAGAAGCGATTGATACCAAAAATAGAGAATTGACGGAAGAGCAAGAAATCATCATGAAAACAAGCGCCAAATATGGCTCTTTCCTCAAAGCAAATGCTATCATACCCTACAATGACGCAGTTGCAGACTACCTGGACATGTCCATTGAACAGGAAAGAAACAAGGCAAAGGCAATCAGAAACGACCCACTGCTGGACAAAATGCAAAGTATGAAGAGCCAGTACGAACACGAAAGGAGTATCCTGGATAACGCAATAAGCCAAATCGCTATTGTAACTTCCGGTTTTTTTAGGACACTTTGCCCTTTGACCTATCTGGAAAATTCGGGTTTTGTGCGTACAAAATATAATTTAAAACTTGTTACTAGAATAAAAAAAAAATAAAAAAACATTATTATTAAATGAATTAATTATTTAAATATTTTTAATGATAACATTATGACAATAATAAATAAATTATTAATAATTACAGCAATTTTCCCGATAGGTCAAAGGACAAAGTGTCCTAAAACTGCAAAAACTGTCCCACAATGCATTGCAAACTTCCAATGCCGATTGGGCTTATTGCCAGTAACTCTGGCGAAAATATACATACCCCAGAGGAGGTTATGAAGCTTCAGGAAGAGCTCTTTCGTCTTAAACACATGGGAAAAACTTTAAAGGATCTTTTTCATGGAATTTCTATCTCAAGGTCAGCCAACAACATTGCATTCGAAGAGAAGATTGCTCCTATTCGACAAAATGTTCGACAAAATAAGCGAGCATTCAACGCGGAGACTGATCCGAGTGGACAGCATAACAAGAAGGCGAAGACAACCATTCTGGGGTTCGAACTTCCCAGTTGGCCAAAATGGTAAGATCCGGACATATCTAATAGAACGGTACTCCATCTGTTGTTTTAAAAGAAAGTGCCCGACGGTGACTGACCTGCTCAAAACACTGAACTCAGGTTTTTTTTAATTTTGCGTCTGGACGGAGACCCTACCCAGCTTTTTAACACAACATCAGAAATGACAACTTCATCTACCATTTTTACAACATAAGCTGCAGTGACATTCTTCTCCAGTGCAGTTCTCATTGTTGATCTGCTCAAAACAAGAACTCAGCTTTTTATTATATGGACGGAGGACCCTGCCTAGCTTGTTGACACAACATCAAAACATAACAGCTGCATCTTCAATTCCGGAAACATCCGATGCAGTAGGATTCTCCTCCTCACTGCAACCAACTCTCCCCATTGTTTTACAAGAACAGTGCTCCTGTGATCAGTTTTTTTGTGTTTGGATGGTGGATCCTGGCCCTGCATGCCCAGCTAGTTGACGTTACATCAAGACAAAACAGTTACATTTTACCTACCTGTACCATTACTATATCATTAGCTGCAGTAGTAGTCTCTTCCTCACCGCAACCAACTCCCTCGCTTGTTATACAAGAACAGTGCTCTATGGCGACATGCACAAAACACTAAACTCAGTTTTATTACGTCTGGACGTATGAAGGCCTCTGCCTAGCTTGTTGACGCATCATCAAGAATAACAGCTGCAACTACCATTCCTACATCAGTTGCTGTAAAATGCTCTTTAGCTGCAGCAGTACTCTCTTCCTCGCTACAAACAGCTCCCTCAGTTGTTAAATAACAGTGCTCTATGGCCACATGCACAAAACACTGAACTCAGTTTTTTACATCTGGACGTACGAATGCCGCCTCTGCCTAGCTTGTTGACGCATCATCAAGAATAACAGCTGCAACTACCATTCCTACATCAGTTGCTGTAAAATGCTCTTTCTCACTTCATCTGTTATTTTAAAAGTGCTCTTTTAAACACAGAACTCAGCGTGTTGACGCAACATTCTACGAAACAGCTGTATCTACCATCCTGCAGCAGAATTCTCTTCCTCATCTCACGGCAACCAACTCCGCGGTCCACCTGTTGTTTTACAAGAACAGTGCTGTTTAGCGATCTGCTCAAAAATGAACTCAGCTTTTTGTGTCTGGACGGAGGCCCCTGCTGTAGTCCCGGCTGTAGTGCACTCTTCCTGACTGTAACCAACTCCACGTGTTGTTTACAAGAACATTGCTCTGTGGTACAGAAACATTGACAGCACTCACTACGATCGAACGGTGCTCCTTGGTGACTTCCTCAAAAACACTGAACTCCACTTGTTGTGTTTGGACGAAGGTCCCTGCTGCTGTAGAATGTAATATTCTTCCTCACTGCAACCAAATCCGCCTGTTATTTACTAGAACTGATAGAAACATTGCCAGCTACATCAGATACAGCGGACACGTCTAGAAGTAACACTGACCGATGTAGAGGCCACCATTGGGCTATTTCCATGTATTTCGGTCGTTAATCCATACATCCCTAAGACATGACCTTAATCTTTTTCACAAGGAGTGTGAGTTCAAATGGGCTACCTGAATGAGTGACTCTATTTGCAATCTACACCCACCCCTGTGTGGGAATTTAAGGTCATGTCTTCCATAGGGGGTGTATGACTTTTAAATGGAATAGCCCATTACCCATTACGGACCTCTACGCAGAAAGCAGAATCTTGGACAACTATCCAGTTACCAGTGGTACCACAATAGCAATTGCTTTATTCCGTGTGAGCTCGTGTGGTAGTAACTGGATTTTTGACCAAGATTCTGTTCGCTGCGACCTCAACCACTGTAATGCTACTGTGTACCGTCAGACGCTTACTATATAGTAGGCCTATCTATATTTCTGGCTTTCATTTAATATAATGAATAACCTTTCAAAATAATCACCTTTGGTCCGAGTCGATCAGGTGATCTTGTGACATGTAAATATGTATATAAAAGGTAAAATAACCAATTAAATTGTTAGCTATTGTTAAGCATGTCCTTAAAATAAGATTGTTTGTAGAGTGATAAAAAGGGAGGAAGTTATGGACCACAAATCGGACACGAAAAGTTGCACTTACGATCGTTGTAAACTTTATAAGTACAAAACCAAAGGATTTTAAACCATGCCCGCTTGTGTCAGTAATTGATTTGTTCAAACTCCATAATGTTATGATATTGTGGAGGGCGTCTGCGTAAATTTCGCTTTTGTCACAAACACTTATGCTAGTTATGGACATGGTTTTACGGTATATATATAAACACTGATCTTGGATTATTGTACAGTGAATTCAGTGCATTATTAATACAGAATACAGTTACATTTGTCGAGATTTGATGGTGTCTGTAGAGTACGATAAAGTTACACAGACAAATAAGCTCATTGCCTGTAACTTTGACTAGTCATGAAAATAATAAGAATCGACAGAGTTACACAGGCAAATAAGCAAAAATTCAGCCCCCCCTTTTTTTGCACCAACCCCCCTTACAAGTGTTTGTGAACGGTTCCTAAGCTAGATCAGATAAAATATAGGCATATGTAATATTGTTGTCATTGCATGTCATTTTGACTATTCATGAAAAATATCAGAAACGATAAGATTTACATATACAAATAAGCTAGAGTATACCCAGGCAAATATAGCAATCAAGAGTAGATATATAATACGTAATGCTGCCATTATTGCTGTAATGATGTCATTATATTGCTGAACCATGAAATGGTATCAGCTTATAAGTGTCTCTTAGGGAGTGTTCAGAAATACTCTGGTGGGGGGACTGGAAAATATGTAGGGGGGGTCATAAAATTTTAGGAGTTCTGAATAGGGGGTTGAAAAAGTTTTGGGTGTATGAACAGGGGGGGTTAAAAAGTTTTTCGGCACGTAGAGGGGGGGTGTAAAAATTTTTCGAGGGTTGCGCGCGCAAATGTTCCAGTGTTAAACCAGAACAAAAGTACATTTGATCCAGGATTCAAAAAGTCCAAGTAAATCCAGAACAAAATATACTCGTCCCCCGACCCCCCCCCCCCTAAATTGTAATGCTTCCGTCACCACTGATTCCAATCATAAATGTATGGTTTATTAATACTGGGTTGCATACACATAGGCCTACTTATGCTACTTTAAAACATTTCCACAATTCCACATATTTTATGTCAATTACATGGGTACAATTTAATTGCACATGAACACAAATTTTAGTATCATTAATATGTTTCCTGTGCCATTTGATGCGAATGGTACATTATGATGGGGGGGGGGGGGTCAAAATAGTTTTGAACCTATATGAGGGGGGTCAAAAAGTTTTAGGTCCATTAAGAGGGGGGGGGTCAAAAAATTTTGGGTTCAAGAAGAGGGGGGGTTAAAACTTTTGACATGAAAAAATATTTTCCAGTCCCCCCACCAAAGTATTTCTGAACACTCCTTACTTAGAAAGTAAGACCTGGGTCAATATTCATAACTGTCATATGATTGTGGGTCCTTTTCATATCTTGAAATACCAAGATAGTATGACAGCTTATGACGCCCTGAGTGGTGTCAAATAAAAGAGCAAAAAGTACAGAATATGCCTATATAGTAAAAAATAATTTCGCCACCTGGGTGACACTCCTTATAAGACTTGGGTCAATATTCCTATTTTGGGTCCTTTTCCTATCCAAAGAATGTATACCACAATATCCTGCCCCATGGTTCAGCTTTGGTGCGGTAACCGCTCTAGTTTTTACTTTTCATGGAAATATCAGAAACAATACAGTCATAGACCTACAGGCAAAACTCTAGAGTGTATATGCCTAAATATGTTATTGTCTGCCATTTGGTATTCTCTGAAGAGTACGAGAGAATTACACAAATATAAAGCTAGAGTAGATACGTATAAAAATATCTTGATGTCATTGACTGTCTTTTTGACTATCCATGAAAATATAAGAAAACGAGAGTTACACAGACAAATAAGCTATAAATATACGTAAAAGTTCGTAATACAGGGTGTCCCAATAAAAACAGAACCCTCATGCGCCCTCTTTTTATCCTGCTTTTGAAAAGGTAATCAAATATATTATGGTATGTAAAGAAATCTTTATTCGTTAGCTTTAATAATTTCAATCGGCTCTCAACTTTTGAAGATATCAACTTTTGAAGATATATGCTCTTTTAAAGAAATGTACCCGTTTTCACTCTGTCCATGGAGGAGGTTTGGCTACTTCAAAGATTGAAAAGGAGTACACATACACCATGCATGAATATCAAGCATTCCTCAATGATAACTTTATAAAATAACGAACTTTATGTAGGGAATGGGCTTTACCGGTGGGCCTATGGGCTATGGATTCCAATGCGTTCCAAAGCCTAATGCTATTATCTATCCATGTCATTAACCGTGTGTTTCGTTTTAATCTTTGCTAACGCCAAACCTCATCCGTGGACAGAGTGAAAAACGGGTACATTTATTAAAGTGGGCATATCTTCAAAAATTGTGAGCCAATTGAAATAATTGTTTTGGTTTATTAAAGCTAACGATTTAAGGTTACTTTACATATCAAAATACATTTGATCAACTTTTCAGAAATAGGAGAAAAAGAGGGCACAATGGGGGTTCTGTTTTTATTGGGACACCCTGTATCTTGACATGCTTGATGTCATAGTCTGTTATTTGATGGTGTAGGCCTATGTATAGAGTACGATAGAGTCCACAGGCAAATATGCAAAAATCTTCGAAAAAAAAGTACTTGTAACGCTTGGCACACTCTCCCGAAATTTCGTGGAGAATTTCTTATGATTATGGAAATGACGTATTTATTGTGTATGGGAACAAACATGACATCTACAACAATGATCTACCCAGAGGCGTAGCAAGAGCCTCGGGGTCCAATTTTTAAAATCTAGAAAATCTGAGAAAGCTAAATATATGTAGAACTTAAAATGCAAAACAATATGACCAATAGAAATGCCGTTCATACCTAAAAAATTCCATCTTTCTCGGTATAAATCATTCTGGGACACCCTGTAGAAATAAATTGAGTGTATGGGCGAATGGGGTTAGTTGCACCTTTGAGTCAAAAGAGTTCAGTGTGGGGCACTAATTGGGGGATGGAGGACTACTTAGGTTAAATCATGATATGACTGCTCTTGTGTTTTTTAACCAAGAACAAATTTGTTTATTTCCCAGGGGGGTCCCACTCCCATTGTGGCATGTACACCATCCGCGATAATAAAAATGCATAAAAAGGGTAGTTTTTCGTGGGTAGGCACGATACGTGTGTGTCGTGTTTAAGGTGTTAAAAACATGAAAAATTGGAAAAAAGGGTAGCAAAATTGCTAATACGTGGAAATGAAATTTAGGGTATGAAATTTGATGCAAGGAACAAAATCCCTGTATATGTTTAGGGTGTGAAAACAGGCGTGTGATATCTGTTTAGGGTATCGTTTTAGCCAAGGGTTAAATCCTTGTTTAGGGTGCATTTCCAAAGTTGATTATCGCGGGAGGTGTACAGGCCACAATGGGAGTGACCCCCTGCAGGTTTATTTAACCAGTCAGTCCGGGCAGACGCAAGCTCGGGCCCTGATAGGGTCAGGCTCAAACAAAAGGCTCAACCCAAAGCCTAAAAGCTTACAAGCATGATGTTCTCAGCTGTCTATCCAATCTATCACTACAAGATTCCTATTTTGGCCATCTGCAGACTGGTACACACAAAGTACCTACACAGTACCAATTATGCCACTGCACAGGATCCACCAGCAGTGGTACTGCACTGGTTCTAAACTGGTACTCACCTGGTACTGCACAGTACCAGCAAAGTACATGTACCCCCGACTACCTCAGCGATGGTGTACCTGTGCAGGCAGCCCAATATGAATCAGGTAGTGTAACTGAGCTTCATAATATTAATCCTAAAACACTTGTTGTCACAGTCCACTGCTTAGATTTAATTTCTAAATTGGAATGTAAAATCTAAAAGTTACTTGTCGATTGCTTGTTGCCACAAATGGCACTGTAGTACACCAGTACACAGACTCGCAGAGGAATGTTTATTGCAACTTTTCGATCTCAAATATGGTTCCTGACTACCAGTTGCCTGAGTTATCAGTTTCCAGGGCTTGGTCAATCTTTTGCCTTACCACACACACCAACCTATAAATTTAAAAAAAAATAGAATAAAATATTGTTTCACATCGAACAAGTTTTTACTGCAAATTGAAAATGATACGTGGGATACAATGATATTCTGGGAGGCAAATTACTGCTGGTGGCAAACATTGGCAAAATGGTGCAAGTGATTATGAAAATGCCACTGTTAGCGACAACATTTCAAATTCATTTCAAAGCAGTTTGAGGTACCGGTACTCACGCTTTCTTACATGTAGCTCCAACTTCCACTGACATTCTCCGCACAAATTAAGGTGTGAGGTGTACACCACAGGCACATGTTTTTTTTACATCAGTGTAAATTTTGAGCACATTTGAAGGTGTAAGGTAGCTCGAGATACTCTAGCTAAAATACAGGTTTACATTTACTAGTACATTATCTTGCTGTATTTCAGCTAGAGCTCCAAACGACAAGCTTCCGGTTTTTTTGGGAGAACAATACTGTTACGTAAGATGAAGAAGAAACCCGCCTCGGAGCCCGCCCTACTCATTATTTCATTGTACTTATTGCAATTTGCCTCCACATTATTACGTAATCAACACAAAGCTTTTGTGAGGATTAGTGAGTGGATAAGAAATTGACAGTGGAGGATACGAAGGACACAACGATTGTTAGTTGTCAATCATGAATTGCCGCAACGTATTTATATTTTACTGCATGGCTTTCCGCAAAACACCAAGACAAATTATGCCGTATTTTCCAAAGATCATCTCATATGAAGTAAGCTGAATGCGATCTGTACTTTTGTAACATTCCGATCGCTTTTGATCACCTATTATCGGCGAATTTGCTTGAAAACATGTGAGTTCATGTTGTGTAAACATATTTAGCATAGACACAAATGAAATTACGATGCAATACAATGCAATTTGAATGCGCAGCAGATCTATAGAAATAACGTTGCCCGGTTTTATGCAGAATTAGACCCTGTCTGGTGTTAGGTGACCAAAACTGTGACTGAAACTATAGTCTCTTCCCGGAGACTGGCTTAATCACAAATGAATGAGCAAGGGTTTGCCGTAATAAATACAATGTGCATTTGTCTACCAAATCACAGTTACTTGGCGTGGGACAGCATTTTAGCATTTTAAATCAAAAAATGATGATTTAAAATTGTATTTAAATATAATGCAGGTTTTTCACAACATCCTTAACCCTGCAGTCACATGGCTGCTCACAACAAAAGGGTTGTAATGTTAGCAATACAGCAGGTTTTTTTTGGGTTGGATTATTTAATGAGTTTGTGTCCCTAAGTAGGCCTATGTGTAGTAAACTAAAAATCAGTGGCTAAAATACAATGTACATGGCAAATTCCTTTCTATTCAAAAACTAACTTTGCTGAAACTGCAGCCCATTCATGGTGGATGATCATGGAATTGTCTACAGTAGGGACTGTTCACAAACACTTGTTGGGGGGGGGGCTGAAAAGTTTTGCCCTTCCTAAGGGGAGGGGATGAAAAATTGACCACAAATTTTCCCGGGAAAATTGAGTATATGGGGTTGACCCATAATTTTCATGTCAAAAAGGGGGCCCTGAAATTTTTGAGATCTGAAAAAGGGGGCCCGAAAAATTTTCACGATGAAATTTTTTTGCATCAGGGCCCCCAACAAGTGTTTGTGAACGGTTCCTTAATCGATTTTACTGTATGATACATGTGTATATATGGGGGATCCAAAGTTTTGACATCACCCAGAAGTGAAAGAGCTATATTGATGAAATTTTGTCAGTGTAATCACTGGTCCTTATGTACATTATGGTTCAAAAATGGTCTCATAAGTATGTTTACTTTCTTTCCAGGTGGCGCTAGATGGGCAGTAGGCGCATTACCTTTTCATGATATTAAAAAGATCCTCCACTTTCTTGAGTTTTTTCACTGTGGCGCGCCATCCATAAGTGATGGACGTCCACTTCTTGGCTAATCTGTGAGGGACATGTGGCCAGTTTGGAAATTCCTTTTTCAAAAAGCAACAGTGCAATATGATGGGCAATCATCACCGTAGATAGCTTTCATTTCATCATAGATTTTATGAGCATTGTAGGCCTAACCCTTCAAATGCAGGAACCTTAATCACGCTTCGTTCCTCAATTTTCACCATCTTGCAGGTTATGCGCCTAGCTACTGCCCACCTAGTGCCATCTGGATAGAAAGTAAACTTATACTTATGAGACCATTTCTGAACCATAATGTACATAAGGACCAGTGATTACACTGACATAATTTCATCAAAATAGCTCTTTCACTTCTGGGTGATGTGAAAAACTTTTGGATACCCCCTTGTACAATGTACATGTCATACATCATAGACTTACTTGCAAACTCATTTTGTGTGGCATGGTGGTGCAGGGCTCTAGCCTTCTCCTGTCTATTTCTCCTGATGACATGAAGAAAGAAATGCAAATTTAGATATCAAAATTTGAGGAAAATTGAGGTACATAATACATTAGATGCATACATAAACTCCTCTAGTTGATTAATTTCACAAAAGTGAGGTTGAGCTTTACCCAAGGAAAATCTAGTACATGGACGTAAAAAACAAGCAAACACAAACAGAGAAATATTGAAATTCCCAATGATTACACAAACAGTACAAGTACCCACACAGATTTGGTGCCCTAATTTGTATTTACAAACTACACTGTATTGGTAAGCACCGGAAAAATGAATGATTTTTGAGAGCAAATTTTGCGCATCAATTTCACAAAATTCCTGATTTGTGTGATTTATCCATAATATTACCAAAATGTGTGTATTTTCCATAAAAAGTTCAAATTTGCATTTTTTAAATTAAATTACGCGGCGCAGAGTTGAATTCGTTAAAATTAAGTCCTATGAGCAGTGGCGTGCATCGTGGCCGCCCCTACCCGGGGGCTGAAGAAAATTAAATTTTGCCGCCCCTTCCTCAGCAGCCCGAAAAGGTTGCCCCAATTTTTTTACGGTCGTTTGAAAAAGTGAAGAACAAAAAAAAAAAAAAAAGGATTCTAGGCGCTAGCACCCCCAAATTAACACATTTTGATATATAGTACAATTTTTTCAAATTTTCCGCCCCTTTTTCTTTAATAATTCTTTTTGCCGCCCCTTCTTCCGCTGCCCCTTCGATTTGGCCACCCCCTGCTTTTACTCCGGGGTGCTGGCGCCCCTAAAGCCCCCCAACATATGCGCATGATTAGGGCGGTCCACTGCATATCCGTCAGTACACGCTTTTCAATACGCAATAAATGCTAACCTTATCGTGACATCATCCAAGCAGCAAAGTTCATTTCCCATGGAAAAAGCATGTATTGACGGATATGCAGTTTACCATTCTGCTATGGTCTATTTTCTGTACCGGTACTTTTTTCTGCATGGATTGTATTACAGATCACCATGGGTTCTTTCAATTTTGTGAAAACTTATGTTTTTTTTGGAAAATGAATACTTTAAAAATGGGTATCTTGGAAAAATCTTAAAATTCGTGGCCAAACCTAAAATTCGCGATTATACCCAAAATTTGTGAATGTTAGCGTTTCACATACATTGTACATTATCTTTTCAGATTGATTTTTATTACTTCAATTACCAAGAATGAAGATGTAAATCCATGATGACTTAATACATACCCTTTTCTTTCTTCCTTTGTGTGCTGCTTTGCTTGTAGCTCGATCTTCCCCGGCAAAAACAACTATGGGCGTAACATTTTGCCTAACCAACACATCTACTGCTTAGCAGAAATCATTGACATACCGGGGTACCTGTAAGAACCATAATTGCATAAAAGTGACATAAAAATTGGTTGATATACAACTTGGCCCTATCCCAACCCACCCCTTGACCAGTAGCGTATCTGTGGCAGGGGTCACTCTGCACCCCCCCCCCCCATGGCTTTGACCAGGAAGGAAAACCTGAAAATTATGCTAAATCAGCCTATTTTACACCTCTGTCTGAGAAAATCTACCCTGTGGCCGGGTAAATCTACGGCACACCAGGATTTTGCCCGCTCTGACAAGTGACCCCAATACACGGTACACCACTGCCCTTGACAATATAGTCTACCCGTCCCTTGACAATATATATAGTCAACTACCTTAGCTTTATTCCCTCCAGCAAGCAAGGGGCAGGTTGGTCACTGGTCAGTGACGAGTTGCCTTCAAAAATGTGGTGCAGGTTGGCGCAAGGACAGGTTGGCATAGGAACGGCTTGTCATGTATTGTTAAAAATTTACTTCATTAGGAATGTGACCAGGTAACATTAAAACCAATCAACGGTACAGGATGCTTTTTTTTTTTTTTTTCTATAAAAAGACAATTTTCATGGTTTAGAATAGGAGATTAATGAAAAATAAGCCCTTAATCCTTTCCTTCATCACCGAATACAAGTCACACACTTAAAATAATTTCTTAATATATGAATAGTATTGTAAATAATTGTGGTTCTTGAGAAATATGTCAATTATGAAGATGTTGCGTTTCAACTCTTTTCACATCATAATTACAGAACCACAAGATCCACAAAATTGTAACTGGATTCAGCACCACACCCGATTTAAAATGATCATAACAAATTTCATTACATGTAGATGGTATACCATCTACATTTCATAATATTTAATAAGCTTAAGCTTAACTTACTTTCGTGGATCAATTCCAGGTTGTGCAGACGTGTACTTCGTTAATATTTATGTGTAGATCCATAAATTGATGCGTCAATGCCTGCACTTAACCGCCCAAATCCGTGGCAGAAACCCTGGCAGAAACTTTATTTTCTATATTCTTGAATTTTGGGAGTAAAGATTTAATTCCCATTGTCACGATTCGATTGTAACCGTGTGTTGAAGCTGGTCAACTTCGGGATTGTTATTTACGATCAGCTGATTGAAGATCACAGGCTGTTTTTAACGGCTGATATCGCTAATTGTTCAAAATGCGCATGCGCTAGACATGCGCATAAAACAAATCGTGTTCCCGTGGTGTTGCCGTCGGGATTGCACTGGAATTGCCAGAGAAGTATGTCCCACCCCCCCTGACTAGATTCAGAGAATTACACCCAAAATCGACAACGAACTGGCAACATGTAAACAAATAAAAACTTTCCCAGATCGAAAATATGCACGAAACACATTTTAAATCAATTAATTTACGCCTAAATTCAATTCAGATTTCAATAAAAGTAATTTTGATAGTATTTCCACCTGTGCTTTGCTATAAACTTTTATTAATTTGCACAATAAAAGAATTTGGATCATGAAAATCTGGCGACCAAATCAGTGACTGGTGAGTAATACAATACTCTTCATTCAGTAAGCTTATAAAAACGCATGACCAGAACATCGAAATCGAGGACTCATCAAAATTGATCAAATTTGGTTATAAAAATCATGATAACTAGTCCAAGAGAGATAGGTACGTGTAACAATACAAAATTAAGACCATAAGCCTCACACGAGCTCAAATAACCAATTTTTAGAGAATGAGCGAAAATCCATTTTCGTTACAGTATGCAATGTACAACTTTATCAATACACAGATCTACAGAAGACATCAGCAATATACTAATTTGTCAAAACACAGATATCTAAAGAAGACATAAGCAATGTACTTCATTAATACACATATCTAAAGAAGACGTAGGCCTACCGTAGGCCTATGCAATGTACTACTTCATCAATACACATAGTAGACGTATGCAATGTAGGCCTACTACTTCATCAATAGGCCTACATCTACAGTAGAAGTATGCAATGTACAACTTCATCAGTACACAGATCTACGTAAGACGTAAGCAGTGTACTACTTCATCAATACACAGATCTACAGAAGACGTAAGCAATATACTATACTTCATAAATACACAGATCTACAGAAGACGAAGCAATGTACTTCATCAATACACAGATTTACAGTAGACGTAAACAATGTTCTACTTCATCAATACACATGCATACAGTAGACGTATGCAATGTGCAATTTCATCACATATCTACAGGAATGCAATGTACAAATGTGTCAAAACACAGATCTAAAGAAGACATAAACAATGTACTACTTCATCAATACACATATCTACAGTAGACGTATGCAATCATGCAATGTACTACTTCATGACATCAATACACATAGTAGATGTATGCAATGTACAACTTCATCAATACACCCAGCAAACACAAAACGTTTTCGACATCATTCACAAAAGGTTGTCAGAAAACGTTTAAATGTCGGGTTATATAAAAGGTACATTAATGGTATAAAACGTGTTCATAACATTAAATAACATTTGTTGGTAATTTACTGCACAGCAAACACAAATGTTTTACAGAAAACATTTAAATGTCGGGTTATATAAAGGGTATAAAAACGTTTTAATAACATTCCAAAAACATTTTTGAAAACTTGGTACAAATCATTCTAAACAGAATGTTATTTTGGGGTTGAAAAAATATTTTGCAAAAAATGTTTGCCCAAAATATTTACAATAACGTTTTTAAAATGATTTCACGACCTTTATATAACCCGACATTTAAATGTTATTAAAACGTTTTGTAAAAACATTTTAAGAACATTTTTGAATTTGCTGGGTACAAATACTTTAACATAATGTTATTTAAGTGTTGACAAAATATTTCATGATCTTTATATAACCCGACATTTTAATGTTATTAAAACGTTTTTACCTAAACCAAAACCCAAAATATAACTTATTTAAAACGTTTTCAAAACGTTTTTTTGTGTTTGCTGGGCACAGATCTACAGAAGACGTAAGCAGTGTACTACTTCATCAATACACAGAAGACTTATGCAATGTACTACTTAATTAATATACAGATCTACAGTAGAAGTATAGGTTTACACAGAGGTAGGTCAACAGTAACTGTGATCAGATGTAAGTCAATATAACCACGGGTAGTTCAACAATAACCATGACCAGAGGTAGTCCAGCAGTAACAATCACCAAAGGGTGATCAGCACGTCCATGCTTCTTTAAATGACCTGACTTTGCGAAGCCTCCCTTACAACATGAACGTATACATAATAGGCCCGGATGATAGGCTTATCGTGCGTGTAGATAATCGTTCATGCCCCGGGGGGGGGCACTTCAATATGAAATGGATATAGGTGTAGGGCTGGCACTTTCGCACTAAGGGGCATTCGGTGAGAGCAAAATGTGAAAATATGGGGTCATTGGGTAAGTACATGACCTTTTTTTAAATGGAATCTTTGGGTGAGAGCCGAAACAGCTCAAAAAAAACCCTCGAAAATCAAATTTCTAGTTCTAAATGGCTTCAAATTTCATTATTTTTCGAAATAAGTAACAAAATCAGTGAAAAATGAAAGTTGCTGTTCAACTTGAACTTGTGAGGGTCTTTGGGTGACAGATCAAATGGAAAAATAGGGGTCTTCGGGTGACAGAGCATGTGTTCGTAAAAAAATATGGGGTCTTTGGGTGACGGCGGTGCTGAAAAAGGGGGTCTTAACACCCCTCCATACGCGTCACCTCCAAAGTTGGAGTGCCCCCCCCCCCCGGGCGTTCATGTTCCTGCAATTGACCTGAGTGAAATCTTGGTACAGAATTTACAGTTAAAATTATTCTGGTTGGTATCGCTGGACATGAAAACGTTCATGCGTTTTCAAGATACTTGACTGTTTAGTATTTATTACCAAATTTGCACTGAAATACCCTTTGTTTAATAGTATGAATACGTTCATGTGGCTACAAATTGCCTGGGTATGTACAGCTTTTAGGTTATCTGATCGTGTAAAACATTTGTTTCAAAATACACACCTAAATGGTGCCTCTTTAGTATGGATACGTTCGTGTTTCTTCAAATTACTTGACGTTGCGAAACCTTTGTTACAAAATGTACATTTAAAAGGCTTCTCTTTGGTATGTATACGTTCATGTCTCTTCAAGTCATTTGACCGTGTAAAGCCTTTGTTACAAAATATACACATAAAAGGCTTCTCTTTAGTATGTATACGTTCATGTTTCTTCAAACTACCTGATTGTGCAAAGCCTTTGTTACAAAATGTACACATAAATGGTTTCTCATTAGTATGAATTCTTTCATGTATCTTCAAACTACCTGACGTTGTGAAACCTTTGTTACAAAACGTACACTTATAAGGATTCTCCTTGGTATGGATACGTTCATGTTCCTTCAAACTACCTGACGTTGTGAAGCCTTTGCTACAAAATTTACACCTAAAAGGTTTCTCTCCAGTATGAATTCTTTCATGTACCTTCAAATTACCTGACGTTGTGAATCCTTTGTTACAAAATGTACACCTAAAAGGCTTCTCTTTAGTGTGTATACGTTCATGCTCCTTCAAATTACCCGAGGTTGTGAAGCCTTTGTTACAAAACGTACACTTACAAGGCTTTTCCTTGGTATTTTTGCATTCATGCTCCTTCAAGTGACCTGACAAAGTAAAGCTTTTATTGCAAAATGTGCATATAAAAGGTGTCTCTCCAGTATGAACATGTACCTTCAATCTATCTGACGATATGAAGCCTTTGTAACCAAATGTACACCTAAAAGGCTTCTCTTTAGTATGTATACGTTCATGTTTCTTCAAACTACCTGATTGTGTAAAGCCTTTGTTACAAAATTTACACATAAATGGCTTCTCTTTAGTATGTATACGTTCATGTTCCTTCAAATGACCTGATTGTGTAAAGCCTTTGTTACAAAATGTACACCTAAAAGGCTTCTCATTAGAATGTATACGTTCATGTATCTTCAAACTACCTGACTCTGTGAAACCTTTGTTACAAATTGTACATCTAAATGGCTTCTCTTTAGTGTGTATACGTTCATGTTTCTTTAAATCACCTGATCGTGTGAAGCCTTTGTTACAAAATGTACACCTAAAAGGCTTCTCATTAGAATGTATACGTTCATGTATCTTCAAACTACCTGACCGTGCAAAGCATTGATTACAAAATGTACACCTAAAAGGCTTTTCTTTAGTATGAATACGTCCATGTTCCTTCAAATGACCTGACGTTGTGAAGCCTTTGCTACAAAATGTACACTTAAAAGGTTTCTCTCCGGTATGAATACGTTCATGTGTCTTCAAATTACTTGACGTTGTGAATCCTTTGTTACAAAATGAACACCTAAACGGCTTCTCTTTAGAATGAATACGTTCATGTTCCTTCAAATGACATGACTGTGTAAAGCCTTTGTTACAAAATGAACATTTAAAAGGCTTCTCTTTAGTATGAATACGTTCATGTGTTTCTAAATTACTTGAGGTTGTGAAACATTTGTCACAAAATGTACATGCAAAATGTTTTTCCTTGTTTAATCCTTTATCCATCGGGTAGTTTTTTCCTCGTCTCCTGGATGATTCCCCTGATGCGACAGAAGACTTTGAGTCGTAATTCCTTGGCCGATCGCTACGTTTACAATGATTCAGTTTACCCTGCCTATCATGTAGCTGTTTTCCGCACCTCGTCTTGAGTTTAGAAATAGTGACACCTTTCTTTGCATTCTTATTTGAAGTTTTCTTTCCACCTTGGTGCTTCCTGTTAAGCTGTTGGAATGGTTCATGCGTGTCTTCAAGTCCTGCCTTGTTTCTCTTCTGCTGTTTGTTTCTTGACTTTTGCATATTGCATTCACTACGTTTCGTCTGCTGAGCCATGGACGTCATGTATCTTGGTTTGCTCCTGTAGTCATACCAGTAAGGACGGATTCCCATTTCATGGTGTCTTTTATGAGACAAATATCGTAACACTTTGTTGTAAAATCTCTGCCCGCAATATTTACATACATGCGGCATTAAGTAGTCCCACTCACGTGGACGTCTTTTTGGCATTGTCTGTAACGGAAACAAGCAAAAAATGCATACGATTAGCGAAAGAAATACTATACAGGGTGTATCAAAATAAAGTATACAGTTTGAAATGTGCCACTAGCTTAAAAGGTGAGGCATTCGGTCAAAATGCTAGAGTTGATAGCTGAATCTACATCTTGTCCTCCCACAACTGTAAAATAACTGGCGTGTGACCACTAATATGGACTCAGTTGCTAGTAAAAAGGCGAGTAAAAATGCAGTTGTTCGAAGTCTCTTACAATCAAAGCAACATGAAAATCACATGTTTGACCCCGGGGGGGGCACTTCAATATGGATATAGGTGTAGGGCTGTCACTTTCGCACTAAGGGGCATACGGTGAGAGCAAAATGTATAAAATATGGGGTCATTGGGTGAGAGCATGATTTTTGGCATTCGGTGAGAGCAAAATGGAAAAAAATATGGGGTCATAAATGGAATCTTTAAGTGAGAGCCAAAACAGCGACGCAAAAACCTCGAAAATCGAATTTCTAGTTCTAAATGGCTTCAAATTACATTGTTTTTCAAAATAAGTAACAAAATCAGTGATAAATGAAAGTTTCTGTTCAAATTGAACTTGTAAGGGTCTTTGGGTGACAGATCAAATGGAAAAATAGGGGGTCTTCGGGTGACAGAGTATGTGTTCATAAAAAAAAAATGGGGTCTTTAGGTGACAGCGATGCTGAAAAAGGGGGTCTTAACAGCCCTACATACGCGTCACCCCCAAAGTTGGAGTGCCCCCCCGGTGACCACCATTCCTCTGCTCCATCATATCAGCTCTCCTGACATTCACACGACGTCTTATGGAAGGTCTGTTCTGCATGCGGATGTCAACTTGTGCAATATCTGGAGTTCATCAAGGTCTGAGGACTTATGAAACCCTTTCATTTCAAATAGCCCCACAAGAAGAAACCTGGAGGCGTAAGATCAGGGGATCTTAGGGGCCATCCCATTTGGTGCTTTAAAGCAATCACACGATTGCCAAACAATTCTGCAAGGTCGCAAAAATAGCCACTGTGTCCTTATTGATAGTCACACGCCAGTAATTTTTACAGTTGTGGGAGGACAAGGTGTTGATTCAGCTATCAATTAAAACATTTTCACAAAATACCTCATACTTATCAAATTTTTGTGGCGGGAAATAATCCCGCCAAAATATTAAATCTTTTCCCACAACTAAATATCATAGTCAGGAAATTATTGATTCATCTGGTAGGTTAGATCACAACTTTCATAGTTGTAATTATCCCAGATAATTCTTGATTTGGTTTTACAGAGTCTTAGATTGTCGAGGTTTTTGATCAAAAAACGATACTCGGTGTATTTTGAAACTCGAGGCCATAACTCTTCTTAAATTAGTCCCGGTAATCAGTTTCCCAGTCTGTAACACTGACTAGCACACTTCTATAGTTGAGTGCCCCAGGTCTTTCTCCCATATGTAGGTATCTCTAAGGTATGTCATATAAAATTCACCCGAGGATAACATTGCACCTCCATTTTCATCATCGTCAATAATTTGTCATCATCATAATTATGATCTTCAAGTTCAACTTTTAAAAACGGGTGATGCATGTGTCACAAACCAGAAACAACATCGAACATATAAAAACTGGATCTGGCAGATGATCTTATTCATCATCATTAATTTGTCAGAATCGATCAATAATTGCTACATCTTAAATTTCACATTTTTTACATTATCCGTCAACTTGAAAACAGAGATAGCAAAAAGAAAAGAAACAAAAACAGAAAACAAAAAACAAAACAAAACAAAAAATAAAAACAGCCCCACATACACCCCCGCAAATGAATAATAACCATCGAGCAAGGTCCGAAACATGAATCTTATGTAGGTAGGCCTATATACAAGACTAGTGTACTGTAATGTGTTTTACACTCGGGTTTTATAATCTTTGGTTTTAAAGCCAATGTAACTTACTCACCATTATGATGGATATCTTGACCAAAATTCTACGCACGATGATTAACGTACACCAACGACACCATTAAATGTCCGCAACACGGGGCAAATAGCAGACAACAAGAGCTTTTAAAGAACTGACTGACTGAAACTCATCAGGTTACTCAGGTAGTTAAAGTTCAGTTCCGAATACTACACGGTTTAATTCCCAGCCAGCAAGCTTATTCCGCTTGACAACAGCATGCATGGATGATGCATTCAGATGATCCTACTTGACTTTCATGACAACGATGCATGCGTATTGTTATTTAAAAATAACATGATCAATTGATTAAGGATAAACTAGCTATCACGTTCGATCGATCGATTGATCGATGCAAAAAATGTTTGAGGATGTCTATTTTGGAATATTTATGATTGAATAAAAATTCCTTTATAATAAAAATTCCTTTAAAAAAAGGAATGGGGCAGCCAATGGGAGCTTTGATGTGATGTGCTGAAATGTAACCGTTTGGATACAATCTTCTTCTTTAAAACAATAATGTAACATTAGCATAGTAAGCAAAGAAAGATTAGGAAATGTAAGACATATTTATAACAGTGAGAGAGGTGCAAAATTGTACTTCATGTGATGTAAGAGGATTGGTTTTAAATAAAAAACGAGTGTAGATCAGGTCACCATTTCGGTTACTATTGTTAGGAAATCATGTTGGGGGGGGGGGGGTTGTTGGAATAGAATTATTTTATTCAGAATACAGGTTTGCATATTTAATTCTTAAGGATTGTTATCCAAGTGGACATATGATATAACGGTAGGTTGTAATACCTGACAATGTTGCATGCCTGGGGTCCATTCGCGAAACTTAACGAAGCTTCGTAAGTCTCGAAATCGTTCGTAACACGCAAGTTTTTTCATCGATCGAACGTGATCATAGTTTAAAAAGTACCCATTTTCTCGCGCTTCGCGCGCATCTATACCATATAAAACCTATTATCCCCCTATGTCGATTGTAATCACTGCACTGATCAAACGATATCAGCTGTCATGATTGAATACAAATGCTCGTATATCTATAGTAAACAAATCAACGCAATGAACCCAGATCATCTTTGTTTTATTGTAAATTGTGAAGTGACTTAAGATGGTACTACACCCCCTGATATATTTTGTGACTAATTTTTCATTTTTCTCAAAAGATAACTACACACTGGTAACAGTGTGTAGTTATATTATAGGGGCAAAGAATCCAATTACTTCACTGAATTTTCAGTGTTTCAAGACAAGTGGTTGTCTCCACATGGAGCGACCGTCTAAACAAACAAACATTCTAGCGGTACCTCTTTTCTTATCATAAATAACGTACTGCTTGCCATTGAAATTCCAGTGTAGTAACTGGATTCCTTGACCCTATAATATACATGACTTTTGTTACCAGTGTTTTTTTATTTTTTGAGAAAAATGTAAAAATAGTCACAAATTTATCAAGGGGTGTAGTACCACCTTAATGTGACGTAGGCAAAACAATTATGTGACAACATGATAACAGGGTGATTCACTCTTATTGTTATTATTATTTCTATTCGAATGAATTATTGCCGCAATATTAACCTCAACATAAAGCCTGATACAGCTTTTAGTTTGCGACACATGTTTTAAGTCAAACAGAATGCTGGTAAATATATTGTTTTTAAAATTCTAAAATCAGAAATGAAAAGTATATCTTAGACTAACTTTTAGGTTTGTTTTATTTTTTAATGACATGGGCCAGATACACACTGTTCTTTTAAGAACTTTGAATGATTGAACAGATGAAATTACAATTTTCATTCCATGCACCAAAATGTTTTGAAAATATAGAAACATAAGTTCTTTAGAGTTAACATAGCAACTAGGAAACATGAAATAGCTGTATTTCTCCAGTTATATAACAACTGCTTGGAGCACTTCATTTTTGTTCAATCAGTCACTATCTGGTACATGGCACTATAGCATTGTAATGTGTACATGTCAAGCTAATGGTATTGGACATTTCAGAACAACTACTACTACTACTACTACTACTACTACTACTATTACTACTACTACTACTACTACTACTACTACTACTACTACTACTACTACTACTACTACTACTACTACTACTACTACTACTACTACTACAAAGTTCTTAGGGCGCAATTCGCAAAGAAAGCATCGTTGCGCTTACAGTAAAAAAACAAATACATAAGAAAACCAGTTCAGAATAAAACAGTTCAGAATAAATAAGTTTTGAGTCTCTGTTTGAAAAGAGTGACCGATGGCGAAAGTCTGATTTCTGTTGGTAATGAGTTCCAGCGCTTAACACCAGCTACAGGGAAACGACGATCACCGGCGACACTGATGGATCTATCAGCCAGGAGACGCGTGGTGTCATTACTTGATCTGAGAGTCCTTTGAGGAATATATGGAGTCAGTTTGTTGGAGATGTACTTCGGAGCAAGGTTGTTGAAAGACTTGTAGATATACAGAAGAATTTTGAAACTGATGCGTTTATCAATGCTGAGCCAGTGGAGAGATGAGACTAATGGGTGAGCTTCGACAACTAGCGGGACCGTTACTTACATGTATACAAATCTGATAGTAGTGCACCGTTTAAGGGATCTGGAATGAGCGTTTTGATCGTTTCGACAGTATTTTTTGTGGGACATGAGAGCACCTCAGACATATCGAATTGCATTCTGAATACGAGGAATGTCTTTCTGATATCAAATAATTTTCATTTTTCGATATAATACAAATTTTATGACAAAGTAAAAGTAATATTTTTCACATTTTTGATATATAACAGTGCTCGAAGTAAATTTTATAAATCTAATGATATATTCTTAAAGTGTATGTAGCTGGGAGGAAAAGCTGAAGATATGGATTTTTTTTTCCCAAAAAGACCTAATTGATTTGGTGTTTTGGGGAAAAAAATTCATATCTTCAATACGAAAGGTCAAAATTTTCAATTGATCGTCGGCTTTTCATTCCACCTACATACACTTTAAGTATAAATCATCAGATATATAACGTTTACTTCGAGTACTGTTAAATATCAAAAATATCAATTTCTAATCATTTGCCATAAAATGTGTATTACATTGCGAATTTCAAAAAATCAAAATTATTTGATATCAGAAGGACATTCTTCGTATTCAGAATGCAATTCGATATGTCTGATGTGCTCTAATGTCCCACAATAAATACTGTCCAAACGTTCATACCCCAGCCCTTAACGTCTGTTCGGACATTTAAGAGATGTCCGTTCATACCCTTAATTGGCTTTGCATTATTACAAGACTCGTAGTTAGTTCAGTGTACAAGTGACTGATTTGAAAATGTATACAGGGTTGTGCTCCAAGCACTCTCAGTGAAAACAATTCTAACTATTTTATGTTTAAAATTTATTTGGTAAATTAGATATAACAATAACTGTACAGGTAGTACAACAGTAACTGCAGTAACTGTGACCAGAGGCAGTTTAACAGTAACTGTGATAAGAGGTAGTTCAACAGTACCTGTGATCACAGGTAGTTCATCAGTAACTGTGATCAGAGGTAGTTCAACAGTACCTGTGATCAGAGGTAGTTCAGCAGTAACTGTGATCAGAGGTAGTTCAACAGTAGGCCTACCCGTGATCAGAGGTAGTTCAACAGTACCTGTGATCAGAGGTAGTTTAACAGGAACTGTGATCAGAGGTAGTTCATCCGTAACTGTGATCAGTGGAAGTTCAACAGTACCTGTGATCAGAGGTAGTTCAAGAGTACCCGTTATCAGAGGTAGTTGAACAGTACCTGTGATCAGAGGTAGTTTAACAGGAACTGTGATCAGAGGTAGTTCATCCGTAACTGTGATCAGTGGAAGTTCAACAGTACCTGTGATCAGAGGTAGTTCAACAGAGACTGTGATCAGAGGTAGTTTAACAGTAACTGTGATCAGAGGTATTTCAACAGTACCTGTAATCAGAGGTAGTGCAACAGTAACTGTGATTAGAGGTAGTTCAACAACAGTAACTGTGATCAGAGGTAGTTCAACAGTAACTGTGATCAGAGCAAGTTCAACAGTATCTGTGATCAGAGGTAGTTCAACAGTACCTGTGATCAGAGGTAGTTCAACAGTACCTCAGGTCAGATATAGTTTAACAGTAACTGTGATCAGAGGTAATTCAACAGTAACTGTGATCAGAGGTAGTTCAGTACCTGTGATCAGAGGTAGTTCAACAGTATATGTGATCAGAGGTAGTTCAACAGTACCTGTGATCAGAGGTAGTTCAACAGTAACTGTGATCAGAGGTAGTTCAACAGTAACTGTAATAAGAGAAAGTTCAACAGTATCTGTGATCAGAGGTAGTTTAACAGCATCTAGTACCTGTGATCAGAGGTAGTTCAACAGTACCTCAGGTCAGATATAGTTTAACAGTAACTGTGATCAGAGGTAATTCAACAGTAACTGTGATCAGAGGTAGTTCAACAGCATCTAGTACCTGTGATCAGAGGTAGTTCAGTACCTGTGATCAGAGGTAGTTCAACAGTATCTGTGATCAGAGGTAGTTTAACAGTAACTGTGATCAGAGGTAGTGCAACAGTACCTGTGATCAGAGGTAGTTCAACAGTACCTCAGATCAGAAATAGTTTAACAGTAACTGGTAGGTCAACACTTATCATTAACTGTAACCACATGTAGTGCAACAGTAAATTGTGATCAGAAGTTGTTCAACAATAACTGTGATCAGAGGTAGTACAAAATGTGATCAGAGGTAGTTCAATAGTAACTGTGATCAGGGGTAGTTCATGTAATATAGTACATGTGGTACCTGTAATAAGAAGGTGATCAGCACGTCTATACGCTTCATGCTCCTTCAAATGACCTGACTTTGTGAAGCCTTTATTACCAAATGTATATACTTATGGTAAGTCTTATCGTTCGTGTGGAAATACGTTTCCCTACAGTATGAATTCTTTCATGTTTCTCCTTAATTACCTGACGTTGTGAAACCTTTGTTACATACACTTAAAGCCTTAATGTACGATCTTTTTTCAGAATATACCTTTATTTTTTTCAAAACCGAATTTTGACATATTTGTAATACTTACACACGTTCCAACTTACATCTATGAGCAAACTGTCAAATTTGCCCTATTTGTAGTAAAACGGTATGTTTTCTGTTCGTCCGACATATTATCATAATTTTCAGATTATGATATGTCGGAACGATCGCAAATCTTAGTCTCCTGCGTAGGAGACTAACTCTAAGGCCGTCCTAATCCAAAAAGTGCGAGATATTTCGAATGATAGAGGTGAAGTTTATGATGTTGTTTCTTTGCAAATTTCTAATGTTTTTCGCGTCCAAATGTATTGGGAACTTTCATAATGATTGCATATTCAACAACTCCTCCTATACCTTTGTACAGGAGCCAACCGTTGTTAATCCATGATGAATCCACACTTTTACTGTAGCGTATACGCGAACGCGAGCGAGACTACGCGTTACGCGAGAGTGCGTAAAATTCGTCATGCCTGGAACCTGTGTGCGTATGCAAGCTTTACAACTTGAATTCAGTATTTTTCAGGTAGCGGCTAAACATTGCAGTTTTATTCTGTAGTTTTAGTGCTGATATCAACAGAGAAATCATCGAAGTTTTTGTAAGGCTGAGTGGCAATGATTTTAACTGACATTCCTCATGAAATAATCATGTGAATTATACGATCTTTAGCTTCTTTTCGTTGTTGAAATGGATTCAATTATGTTTCACCGTTGTTCATCACCGTTTAACAACTCGCGTCCGGCGCGTCTGCGTGGTTTACTTCGCTCGTAAAGTACTTAGTCTCCTACTTCGCGAAGTAAACCACGCAGACGACGCGGCCGCATCGTTGTTAAACGGTGATGAACAACGGTGAAACATGATTGAATCCCTAATTAACAATTTTATCATTTTGGAAGAAAAAAAATCTAAAAATTTAAAACGAGGCTTTAAAAGGCTACTCCATTATGTATTCGTTCATGTGTCTTCAAATTACCCGACGTTGTGCAACTTTTGTTACAAAATTTACATTTAAAAGGCTTCTCCTTGGTATGTATGCGTTCATGCTCCTTCAAGTGACCTGACCGTGTAAAGCTTTTATTGCAAAATGTGCATTTAAAAGGCTTCTCTCCAGTATGAACATGTTCATGTCTCTTCATATCACCTGACCGTGTGAAACCTTTGTTACAAAATGTACACCTAAAAAGGCTTCTCTTTATTATGAGTGCGTCCGTGTTTCTTCAAATTACTTGACGTTGTGAAACCTTTGTTACAAAATGTACATTTAAAAGGTTTCTCTTTAGTATGTATACGTTCGTGCTCCTTCAAATGACCTGATTGTGTAAAGCCTTTGTTACAAAATGTACACTTAAAAGGTTTTTCTTCAGTATGCGTTCTCTCATGTGTCTTCAAATTACCTGATTGTGTAAAGCCTTTGTTACAATATGTACACCTAAATGGTGTCTCCCCAGTATGAATACGTTCATGTATCTTCAAATTACCTGACGTTGTAAAGCCTTTGTTACAAAATGTACACATAAATGGTGTATCTCTAGTATGTGTACGTTCATGCATCTTCAAATTACCTGACTGTGTAAAACCTTTGTTACAAAATGTACACCTAAATGGCTTCTCTTTAGTATGAGTACGTCCATGTCTCTTCAAATTACTGGACGATGTGAAACCTTTGTTACAAAATGTACACTTAAAAGGCTTCTCATTAGAATGAATACGTTCATGTTTCTTCAAACAACTTGACGATGTGAAGCCTTTTTTACAAAATGTACACCTAAAAGACTTCACTTTAGTATGTATTCGTTCATGTATCTTCAAATGACCTGATTGTGTAAAGCCTTTGTTACAAAATGTACATTTAAAAGGCTTCTCCATAGTATGTATACGTTCATGCTCCTTCAAGTGATGTGAACGACTAAAGCCTTTACTGCAAAATGTACACCTAAAAGGCTTCTCTTTAGAATGAACACGTTCATGTTTATTCAAACTATCCGAGGTTGTGAAACATTTGTTACAAAATGTACATTCAAAATGTTTTTCCTTGTGTAATCCTTTATCCATTGTGTTGTGTCTTCTTCGACTCGTGGATGATTCTCCTGATGCGACAGAAGACCTTGAAGCTTGGTCGTAATTCCTTGGCCGATCGCTACCTTTACCATGAACCAGTTTACCCTGCCTATCCTGTTGCTGTTTTTTGCACTTCGTCTTGAGTTTAGAAATAGTGGCACCTTTCTTTGCATACTTATTTGACATTTTCTTTCCACCTTGGTGCGTCCTGTCAAGCTGTTGGAATGGTTCATGCGTGTCTTCAAGTCCTGCCTTGTTTCTCTTCTGCTGTTTGTTTCTTGACTTTTGCATATTGCATTCACTGCGTTTCGTCTTTTGAGCCATGGACGTCATGTATCTCGCTTTGTTCTTGTAGTCATACCAGTAAGGACGGATTCCCATTTCATGGTGTCTTTTATGAGACAAATATCGTAACACTTTGTTGTAAAATCTCTGCCCGCAATATTTACATACATGCGGCATTAAGTAGTCCCACTCACGTGGACGTCTATTTGGCATTGTCTGTTATGGAAACAAGTAAAAAAATACATACGATTAGCGAAAGAAATACTATACAGGGTGTATCAAAATAAAGTACACAGTTTGAAATGTGCCACTAGATAAAAAGGTGAGGCATTCGGTCAAAATGCTAGAGTTGATAGCTGAATCAACATCTTGTCCTCCCACAACTGTAAAATTACTGGCGTGTGACTACTAGTAAGGACTCAGTTGCTAGTAAAAAGGCGAGTAAAAATGCAGTTGTGCGAAGTCTCTTATAATCAAAGCAACATGAAAATAACATGTTTGACCCCGGGGGCACTTCAATATGGATATAGGTGTAGGGCTGGCACTTTCGCACTAAGTGGCATTCGGTGAGAGCAAAATTTAAAAAATATAGGGTCATTGGGTGAGAGTATGATTTTTGGCCCGGGATTTTTGGCATTCGGTGAGAACAAAATGGAAAAAATATGGGGTTATTGGGTAAGAACATGACCTTTTTTAAATGGAATCTTTGGGTGAGCGCCGAAACAGCGCCACAGAAACCTCGAAAATTGAATTTCTAGTCCTAAATGTCTTCAAATTTCTTTGTTTTGTTTTTTCAAAATAAGTAACAAAATCAGTGATAAATGAAAGTTGCTGTTCAAATTGAACTTGTAATGGTCTTTGGGTGACAGATCAAATGGAAAAATAGGGGTGACAGAGCATGCTTTAATTTGCGTGTTGCGCCATTTCCAGTACGCAACCGTAACATCGCGTTTCTCATTTTTGTTTACCGCGCTCGCAGACATTCTCTATTTTCTCACTTTGATAAAGTAGGCCTACTTTTGTACGAAACGTCAGTATATAATTTTATGTTAGTAAACATCGTTGAACACCACCAATTTGTTCAATCTACTTTTTACTTTTTCTATGCGATGTTACGTGGGAATCCTAACTTTTATTTACTAAGCTGGATTTTGCAGAAAATCCCATTGAAATTAAACAACCAGTTCCAAAGATATGAGTAATTAAAGAGTTTCAAAAACAAAAGGAAATAGTTCCTTTGTTTGGCTATATCTCAAAATCAATATTTCCGAGTTCCGACTGATTTTGCTTGATCGCATCACATTACATAGAACTGGTCGTTCAATTTAAATAGGTTTTTTTTTGCAAAATGCAGCTTTGTAAATGTTTTTTACTCTCATTAAGAAACTGAAAATTTATTATTTCCGAGTTCCGACTGATTTTGCCTGATCGCATCACATATGATAGACCCTACAATGTACATCTTAAATTTCACCTTTTAAAAACGGGTGATGTGTCGCAAACTAGAAACAACATCGAACATATAAAAACCTGAGATGAAAATTTAATTTTCGTCTCAGATAAAAACTGGATCTGGCAGATGATCTTATTCATCATCATTAATTTGTCAGCATCGATTAATTATTGGTACATCTTAAATTTCACATTTTTTACATTATCCGTAAACTTGAAAACAGAGAAAAAAAAAAAACAACAACAAAAAACAAAACAAACAAAAACAGCCACAACCCCGCAAATTAATAATAATAATAATAAAACAACCACCGAGCAAGGTCCGAAACATGAATCTTATGTAGGCCTATACATGTACAGGACTAGTGTAATGTGTTTTGCCTTCGGGTTTTATAATCTTTGGTTTTAAAGCCATGTAAGTTACTCACCATGCTCACCCGCACCGTCTTTACGAAATAACTCAAGGATATCCAAATTCTACTCACGATCAACGTACACCAACGACACCATTAAAAGTCCACAAATAACACAGGGCATAAATAACAGACAACACGAGCTTAAGAACAGCAGCGCTGACTGAACTGACACTCTGGTAGTTTAAGTTCAGTTCCGAATACTACACGGTTTCCTAGCCAGCTTGACAACAGCATGCATGGATGATGCATTCATCCTACTTGACTTTCATGACAACGATGCATGCCTATTGTTATTTAAATAACATGAATCAATTGATTAAGATGAACTAGCTATCACGTTCGATCGATCGATGAAAAACTTTCAGTTATATATTTGAGGATGTCTATTTTGGAAGATTTATGATTGAATAAAACTTCCTTTATAATAAAAATTCCTTTATAATAAAAAAGGAATGGGGCAGCCAATGGGAGCTTTGATGTGATGTGCTGAAATGTAACCGTTTGGATACAATTTTCTTCTTTAAAACAATAATGTACGAGCGTATATGTGACCCGTTACAGCAAAAGGTACCTTAAGTCGGGAGCTACATATGCCTTATTTTGCTAGTAACAAATGCATTCTAAACCAATCATTAATCCTATTGTTGTAGAGGATAATAAGCTTGTACCTGTCTATAGAACTGTTTGTTATACAGCTCTAGTCTTTATTTGATATGGCTAATCCCTGTTCAAGTGGCATGAGTGGTGGGTTACAAAAGCATTGTATTGTATTTGTATAGGTATGTATTAGCCACCCACTAACAATGAGAGTACATTCCTGAACCTCGTTGACTTGTAAATGATTTGAAATGACCGCCACTTCAGATTGTCATTATTGTTTGATATTTTCTGCCAACATTGGGGAAAAAGAGACACTTGTAGCAGCCGACATAAGGTACCTTTCGCTGTAACGGGTCACATATAACATTAGCATAGTAAGCAAAGAAAGATTAGGAAATGTAAAGCATATTTATAACAGTGAGAGAGGTGTAAATTTGTACTTCATGTGATGTAAGAGGATTGGTTTCAAATAAAAACGAATATAGATCATTCCATTTTACATTCCATTTCACTAAACTTTCTTACGAACACCTCGTAAGTAATATGGATTTACTACAGGGACCCTTCGTAAAGTTGCGTCTAGTATTGGGTATGCGTAACTTTGCGAATGGTTATTCAAATGACTCACTTTTTTTTGTGGGTGTTGAGTTACAAAGGGTTAAAAGTTTAGTTAAATGTACTCCTAGTTCTTGAGTTAACGGAAAGTCGGCGCGGATATCAGGTTTTAAGCGCATTTGAACTTGTTCAACATGTTTAAGCGATACAAAAGTCACAATGTATTGAGTTGTTTTTTTAACCCATTGTGTATTTCAAACAAAGATGACAGCCTATACGCACAGGATTTGAAGGATTTTTAAAGGTAAATGTTTTAAATAACACTTACAACGAATGTCAATTGCTACTACCGCGCTTGATTATCCAGGGATAGTCTTAGGCCTACCTCTGTTTTTGTTTTGTTTTAATAAGAAACCATGTTTATCGATGGAATTCCTGGTTCCTTGATCGACAAAGCAGGTTTTAGATCAAGAAATCGGACACCAGGCTCTTTACCGTGGAAACCAGCCTTTTCTACTTTATCATGTTTATTGGACAAAATATGTGACATACGACATGTACGAGTGCGCGTTTATATGCTGTTTGTTTATTCCTTTGGACACAGGATGTTGTGATGCGTCTAGTGCTTTAGCGAGGTAGATTAGTTTAGCATGTAGTTTAGTGCTTGCAATTTCTGCTTTCAGCTTCTGCCGCTGGCTAGCCGTAAGGTGAAAAAGGAAGCAGATTGAGTAAGTCTTCCCCTGCCAGTACATAGCCTCTCCTACATCAAGACTCTTACAGTGCCTCCCAGCGACAACACACGGTAACTGGGTACCCCACGGACCCAGGCAAAACTGTAAGGGATCTCGGAGCAGCATTGGGCCCCAGAGATGCGGCGTGCAGGCCCACCGGCGTGTGGACATGCCCTGGCGCCCATCAACCAAGCCCCAGCTATGGGTCAAATAGCTCCACCTATGGGTAAATAGGCGGAGAGACTGGTTTCGTAGCCCAGTAAAGCCGTCAGTCTAGGAGTTGGAGCTCTGATATAAAGTCCCCCTTCCAACCCACATTGGGCCAGTGTGGAAGGGTAGGCCCAACTAACCAGCATGACAGACACAAGAAGGCAAAGGCCCCAGTCCCCAGCAGCTCATTTGCTCCGGACCAAGGTGGCGGTTCGTCAAAGCAAGGAGTAGGGGGTGCTAAGAATCCCTGGGTAAGAACAGGCCACCAATGGAATTTGACCATTGCAACATATAATGTGAGATCACTGTTGCAGGAAGAAAGACTAGTGGAGTTGGAAGAAGAACTAGAAGGGGTAAAATGGGACATCATCGGATTGGGTGAAGTCCGAAGAAGAGGAGAAGATTTCACAGAGTTAAAGAGTGGCCACCATTTCTACCACATTGGAACCAAGGACAAAAGTGAAGCAGGGGTCGGCTTCCTGATACACAAAAGCATCGCAGGAAATATAACTGAGGTCAAAGGTATAAATGAACGCCTAGCTCAGCTGACAGTAAAAATAAACAAGAGATACAAGATAAAAGTTATTCAAGTCTACGCTCCAACCTCAACACACAATGATGAAGAGGTGGACAAACTCTATGAGGAAATAACTGAACTACTAAAGAACAGCAAGACTCAATTCACAATAGTAATGGGTGACTTTAATGCCAAAGTTGGAAAAAGAGAGGATGGAGAAGAGTGCACAATAATTTGGTAAGTTTGGGAGTGGAGAACGAAATGATAGGGGTGACCGACTCATCGAATTCTCAATCAGTAACAAGCTGAAAATAATGAACACTTTTTTTAAAAGCCAGCAAGTAGGAAATGGACCTGGAGAAGCCCAGATGGAAGCACAAAGAATGAAATTGACTTCATTCTCACAGACAGTCCACACATCATTCAAGACGTAAAGACAGTCAACAAAGTGAATGTAGGTAGTGACCACAGGATGGTAATGAGCAAGTTAAAAAATCAACACCAGACTAGAGAGACATAAATTACTAAGACCAAAGCAGAGCAGCATCAACCTAGAGAAGTTGCAGGAAAAGAGAATAGAATTCCAACTGCAGCTGCAAAACCAGTTCCAACTTTTGGCAGATGAATGTCCAGAAGAGAGGACTCTAGAATTATGGAATGACCAGATAGTGGAAACAACACAAAAACTGGCCATGGATATTGCAGGAAAGAAACCAAAGACTCGAGAAACAAAGATATCAGATTCGACCAGAACACTCATGGAGAAGAGAAGATCGATGAAAGCAGAGGGAACAAACATACAGCGGGTTGAATATACAGACACCTGCAAGACAATCAGGAAAAAGCTACGGGAAGATATACGGAGCTACAACACCAAGATGATCAAATCCACAATTGAGGAAAACAAAAGTCTGAAGAAAACCTATAAGAAACTAGCGCAGGGGAAACAGAAAATTACAAGCCTCCTCGATAGTAATGGGCAAGAAATCACAGACCAAGACGAAATTCTGAAAAGGATAGAAGAATTCTATGAACAATTATATGCCAGTGACACAGAAACAGATGAACCAGGAGAACCACAAGAAGAAATACCCAATGTCACAAATTGGGAGGTACAGCATGCTGTAAACCAAATGAAGAGAGGAAAGTCTCCTGGACCGGACAATGTGCTCATCGACACAATCAAAGAAGGAGGGGACATCATAACCAAAGAACTAGCTAAGCTGTATACAACATGTATGCAAAAAGGGAGAGTGCCACATCAGTGGAAAGAAGCCACTATGATCATTTTGCACAAGAAGGGGGACAAGCGAGACCTAAAGAACTATAGACCCATCAGTCTCCTCTCAAACTTGTACAAGCTGTACACAAGGTTACTAACAAACCGACTTGAAATCATCCTAGACGGAAATCAACCAAGGGAACAGGCAGGCTTCAGGAAAGGCTTTTCAACCATGGATCACATCCACACCATCAACCAACTAAAGGAGAAATGCCAGGAGTATAACATTCCGCTCTGCGTAGCTTTTATAGATTACGAGAAGGCATTTGATTCTGTTGAAACCAGTCCAGTCCTGAATGCACTCAAAGAACAAGGAATCAACAATGCATACCTGAAGATCTTCAAAGACATCTACTCAGATTGCTACAACACAGTCAAAATGCACAAAGACAGTGACAGAATTATGATAAAGAAGGGCGTGCGTCAGGGGACACTATCTCACCGAAGCTTTTTATATTTTTTTTAGAAGGAATTTTCAAAACACTCGACTGGAGCAAGAAAGGAATCAACATAAACGGAGAGCACATGAGCCACTTACGCTTTGCAGATGATATTGTCACAATATCAAGCAACTTAAATGAACTTGAGACAATGCTGCAAGAGTTGGATGAGGCAAGCAGGGTAACTGGATTAAAAATGAATATGAAGAAAACAAAGGTTATGATAGGATTAGAAACAGTCCCAAAGACAGTGAAAGTAAAAGGGGTTGAAATTGAGCAGGTCGAGGAATATGTATATCTTGGACAACGCTTCTTTCTTCGAGACAAAAACCAAGACTCTGAAATTCGAAGGAGAATTAAAGCCGGGTGGCAAGCTTTTGGAAGATACAGCACCATCATGAAAGGCAATCTTCCAATATGCCTTAAACGAAAGGTCTACAACCAATACATCCTCCCAGCTATTTCATATGGGGCAGAATCATGGACCTTAACATCAAAAATGGAAAGAAAACTAGCAGCAGCCCAGCACAACATGGAGAGAAGTATATTAAACATCACCTACAAGGACAGGAAAACAAACAAATGGATCAGGGAGCAGACCCAAGTTCAAGACATCTTGGAAACCATCAAAAGCAGAAAATGGACCTGGGCTGGCCATATCAGCCGCAGACAAGACAATCGTTGGAGCTCAACACTCACACATTGGACACCTTATGGGAGGAAGCGAAATAGAGGACGCCAACGGAAGCGATGGAGGGACGAGCTGCAAAACTACTGGGGAGAAGTGAACTGGTACCAACAGGCACAAAACAGAGACACATGGAGACATCATGCTGAGGCCTTCATCCTGCAGTGGATTGATAATGGCTGAAAAAGTAAAGTTATTCCAGTAAATTACGCCACTCTTCACCTGGATCATACTCTGTGTTCGTAATAGCGCCGTATCTTGAAAAGTGTTTTTAGAAGGCATTTGTATTAATTTCGTATTTCAAGCATTAATTCCCGCTGTACAGGGTGATTTAAAATGAACTGTACCCAACTTCGCCCAATTTTTTTACATTATTTGCGGAGATTGTACATTTCAAAAAACTATCGTAGAGAGCAGTGATAAGTGTTCTGTAGTAGAAATTTTGAATTTTGATAATAAGTGGTTTTAGTCAGAAGATATTGCATTTTCAAGTTATCATCCCATTTTTAGACTAACACACGGAACTAAGTTTATCCGTGTTCTTTACTGCAGTAACAAACTGCAGCTACGCACATGTACAGCAAAACCAAGACAAATGTTATTTCGCATTATTAAATCAATAATATTGATATTCAGTTACAATATCAGGTTTGCAAAGATTACATGTTAAATAATACATTGAGAACAAAGGACCCGTTGACTTGAAATTGTAGAGGGAAATTTGAATTCAAATAGAAATGGTGCTGGTGCAATAGCCATACACTCGTAATTGAGACCTGATTTTTTTTCACCAATGATAGGAAACATAGACTACTACCCTCTTACAGCTTGCAATATAAAATGTCGGTAAGTTTTTAATTTTAATTGTATTTACTTCTTACAATTCATCTTATTTTCATTTTTAAATAAACATGCGCAATTTATGTTGAACTGAAAATGTCTGAGGGCAGTTGAGTGAGCAGAATGCCGTAGAATAGGTAGTTTGAATAGAATCCCAGCAAACACAAAAACGTTTTAAAAACGTTTTTAATAAGTTATATTTTGTCTTTTGGTTTACATAAAAACGTTTTAATAACATTAAAATGTCGGGTTATATAAAGGTCATGAAAACGTTTTAAAACGTTTTGTATGAAAACACACTACAACAATATTTTTAAAATGTTTTCAAAATGTTATTGTAAACCATTTTTACCAAATATTTTGTCAACACTTAAATAACATTATGTTAAAATATTTGCACCCAGCAAACACAGAAATGTTCTTAAAATGTTTTTTCAAAACGTTTTAATAACATTTAAATGTCGGGTTATATAAAGGTCATGAAAACGTTTTTAAAACGTTATTGCAAATATTTTGGGCAAAATTTTTTCGCAAGATATTTTTTCAACCCCAAAATAACATTATGTTTAGAAAGTTTTGTATCAAGTTTTCACAAATGTTTTTGGAATGTTATTAAAACGTTTTTATACCCTTTATATAACCCGATATTTAAACGTTTTCTGTAAAACATTTTTTGTTTGCTGAGCGTAAGATTATCAAAAAATGATTTTTAATGTTATGAAAACGTTTTATACCCTTAATATGCCCTTTATATAACCCGACATTTAAACGTTTTCTGATAACCTTTTGCGAATGATGTCGAAAACGTTTTGTGTTTGCTGGGATACTCATCCGTGTGCAACATCGTTTTTGGTGTGTTTTCTAAGAGTGTTTATTTCTTCAAAACCATTAGAGGTAAAGACATGATTTTTTCACCAATAATAGAAAACATAATATCCTGTTACAGCTTACAAGCACAAATTATTTAAATGTCGGTAAGTATTTTATTTTAATTTTTGAAGTTGGGTACAGTTCATTTTAAATCACCCTGTATATAGAACTACTTTACTTGCATTAAATGCACATTAATAATGCAGTAATAAAATCAAAATCAAAACCAAGTTAGTTGTGTTATTTATTATAAGCACAAACTTTTAAACAAAACGGATGCAAATTTAATCTAGAAAAACCGAAATTTGAAGTAATTTGCAAATTGATGCCAATTGGATCGCCTAATTTCAACGGGAGCCTTTCATGTGATGTGTTGAAATGAATATTTAATACAATTAAATACCGAGTTGGAACACCTAATTTCAATACGAGTATGAAAAAAATTATTGCCGCAATATTAACCTGAACATAAAGCCTGAGATACACCTTTTAATTTGCGACACATGTTTTAAAAGTCCAACGCTGGTAAATATATCATTAAAAAAAAAATTTAAAATCGGAAATGAAAAGTATATCTCAGAGTAAACTTTTATTTTGCTTTTTTTAATGACATGGGCCAGATACACATTGTTCTTTTAAGAACTTTGAATGATTGAATAAATGAAATTTCAAGTTTTATTCCATGCACTAAAATGTTTTGTAAATATAGAAACATAAGTTCTTTAGAGTTAACATAGCAAATATGAAACATGAAATAGTTGCATCAACCAGTTATATTATAACGACTGTTTGGAGCGCATTTTAAGTGCTTTTTCAAATCAGTCACAGTCTTGTACACTGGACTGTATAAAGCATTGTTATGTGTACATTCAAAACCAAGGGGATAGGACATTTCAGAAATGTAGCGGTCCCGCGGTGCCGTTATACAAATCTAATACTGAGCAGTACACTTAAAGATCAGTCTGATCGGCAATTGAAATGTCCGTTTATGCCATTATGCATTGGTTCTGCTGCCTTAATAATGTAAAGCCTTTGCATTATTACAAGGCTCATAGTTCAGTGTACAAGTGCCTGATTAAAAAAAATCGCTAAACAACTAAACAACAAAGCACTCTCAGTGAAAACGATTCTAAGTAATTTATGTTTAAAAAAACCCGTATTTTTCGGCAAATTAGATGTAACAATAACTGTACAGGTAGTACAACAGTAACTGCAGTAACTCTGACCAGAGGCAGTTTAACAGTACCTGTGATCAGAGGTAGTTCAACAGTAAATGTGATCAGAGGTAGTTCAACAGAAAATGTGATCAGAGGTAGTTCAACAGTAACTGTGATCAGAGGAAGTTCAACAGTATCTGTGCATGTGATCAGAGGTAGTTCAACAGAGACTGTGATCAGAGGTAGCTCAACAGGACCTGTGATCAGAGGTAGTTCAACAGTACCTGTGATCAGAGCTAGTTTAACAGTAACTGTGATCAGAGGTAGTTTAACAGTAACTGTGATCAGAGGTAGTTCAACAGTACCTGTGATCAGAGGTAGTTCAACAGTACCTCAGATCAGAAATAGTTTAACAGTAACTGTGATCTGAGGTAGGTCAACAGTACCTGTGATCAGAGGTAGGTCAACAGTGCCTGTGATCAGAGCCGAGTCAACACTTTTAACATTAACTGTAACCACATGTAGCGCAACAGTAAATTGTGATCAGAAGTAGTTCAACAATAACTGTGATCAGAGGTAGTACAAAATGTGATCAGAGGTAGTTCAACAGTACCTGTGATCAGAGGGAGTTCAACAGTGCCTATAATCAGAGGTAGGCCAACAGTGCCTATGATCAGAGGTAGGTCAACAGTGCCTATGATCAGAGGTAGGTCAGCACTTATCATTAACTGTAACCACATGTAGTGCAACAGTAAATTGTGATCAGAAGTAGTTCAACAATAACTGTGATCAGAGGTAGTACAAAATGTGATCAGAGGTAGTTCAATAGTAACTGTGATCAGAGGTAGTTCATGTAATATAGTACACGCAGTACCTGTAATGAGAAGGTGATCAGCACGTTTATACGCTTCATGCTTCTTCAAATGACCTGACTTTGTGAAGCCTTTATTACAACATGTATACTTATGGCAAGGCTTATCGTTCGTGTGGAAATACGTTCATTTTCCTTCAAGTGTGAACACAGAATTATGAATTAAAATGCATCTCGTTGGTATGAAAACGTGATGCGCTTTCAAGATACCTGCCTGTGTGAAGTCTTTGGTACCAATTTTACACTGAAGGGCCTTTCGTAAGTATGAATACATTCACGTGCTTTCAAATTGCCTGAGTTTGTACAGCTTTTATTAAAATCTTTATTTAAAAGGCTTCTCTTTAGTATTGTGTAAAGCATTTGTTACAAATCTAACAGGTTTTAATTCTTTCATATTTCTTCAAATTACCTTGACGTTGTGAAACCTTTGTTATAACATAGGCTACTCATTTGTATGGATTCGTTCATGTGTTTTCAAATTACTTGACGTTGTAAAGCCTTTGTTACAAAATGTACATTTAAAAGGCTTTTCCTTGGTATGTATACGTTCATGTGTCTTCAAATCACCTGACTTTATGAAGCCTTTGTTACAAAATTTACATTTAAAAGGTTTTTCTTTGGTATGAATACGTTCATGTACCTTCAAATCACCTGACTGTGTAAAGCCTTTGTTACAAAATGTACACCTAAAAGGTTTCTCTTTAGTATGTATACGTTCATGTATCTTCAAATTACCTGACGTTGTGAAACCTTTCTTACAAAACGTACACTTATAAAGATTATCCTTGGTATGGATTCGTTCATGCTCCTTCAAACTACCTGACGCTGTGAAGCCTTTGCTACAAAATGTACATTTATAAGGCTTCTTCCCAGTATGAATACGTTCATGTGTCTTCAAGTTACCTGACGTCGTGAAGCCTTTATTGCAAAACTTACATTTAAAAGGCTTCTCCATAGTATGTATACGTTCATGCTCCTTCAAGTGATATGACCGAGTAAAGCCTTTACTGCAAAATGTACACCTAAAAGGCTTCTCTTTAGAATGAATGCGTCCATGTTTCTTTAAACTACCCGAGGTAGTGAAACATTTGTTACAAAATGTACATTCAAAATGTTTTTCCTTGTGTAATCCTTTATCCATTGTGTAGTGTCTTCTTCGACTCGTGGATGATTCTCCTGATGTGACAGAAGACCTTGAATCTTGGTCGTAATTCCTTGGCCGATCGCTACCTTTACCATGAATCAGTTTACCCTGCCTATCATGTAGCTGTTTTTTGCACTTCGTCTTGCGTTTGGTAGAAATAGTGGCACCTTTCTTTGCATACTTATCATGCTTATTTGAAGTTTTCTTTCCATCTTGGTGCGTCCTGTGAAGCTGTTGGAATGGTTCATGCGTCTTTTCAAGTTCTGCCTTGTTTCTCTTCTGCTGTTTGTTTCTTGACTTTTGCATACTGCATGCACTGATTCTCGTCTTCTGAACCATGGACGTCATGTATCTCGCTTTGCTCTTGTAGTCATACCAGTAAGGACGAATTCCCATTTCATGGTGTCTTTTATGAGACAAATATCGTAACACTTTGTTGTAAAATCTCTGCCCGCAATATTTACATACATGAGGCATTAAGTAGTCCCACTCACGTGGACGTCTATTTGGCATTGTCTGTAATGGAAACAAGCAAAAAATACATACAATTTTAATAGCGAAAGAAATACTAGTGTATCAAAATAAAGTATACAGTTTGAAATGTGTCACTAGATTAAAAGGTGAGGTATTTGGTCAAAATGCTAGAGTTGATAGCTGAATCAACATCTTGTCCTCCCACAACTGTAAAATCACAGGCGTGTGACCACTAATAATTTCGAGGCGAGAAAAATGCAGTTGCGCGAAGTCTGTTATAATCAAAGCAACATGAAATAACATGTTTGACCACTTTCTTTACAGTAATTGACAATCTTAGCCTTCCACAGGCCACCAGGGCATGACCGCCATTCCTCTGCATGCAGGTATCAGCTCTCCTCAACATGACATTCACACCACGTCTATGTCCTGCCTGGATGTCAACTTGTGCCATTATGTGTATCTGACAGTCATCAAGGTCTGCTGGAAGACTTATGAAAACCTTTCATTTCAAATAGACCCACAAGAGAAACCCAGAGTTGTAAGATCAGGAGATCTTATGGGCCATTCCATTTGGTGCTTTAAAGCAATCACACGATTGCCAGACAATTCTGCAAGGTTGTCACACGCCAGTAATTTTTACAGTTGTGGGAGGACAAGGTGTTGATTCAGGTGTTGAACATTTTGACAAAATACCTCATACTTTTCACATTTTTGTGGCGGGAAATAATCCCGCCAAAATATTAAATCTTTTCCCACAACTAAATATCATAGTCAGGAAATTAATGATTCATCTGGTAGGTTAGATCACAACTTTCATAGTTGTATATAATTATCCCAGATAATTCTTGATTTGGTCTTACAGAGTCTTGGATTGTCGAGGTTTTTGATCAAAAAACGTCACTCGGTGTATTTTGAAACTCGAGGCCATAACTCTTCTCAAATTAGTCCGGATAATCAGTTTCCCAGTCTAGTATAACACTGACTAGCACACTTCTATAGTTGAGTGCCCCAGGTCTTTCTCCCATTCACCCGAGGGTAACATAGCACCTCCCTTTTTCATCATCGTCAATAATTTGTCATCATTAGGGAGTGTTCAGAAATACTTTGGTGGGGGGGGGGGGCTGGAATTTTTTTTTATGTCGAAAATTTTTAACCCCCTCTTCGCAAACCCAAAACTTTTTTGACCCCCCTCTTAATGGACCTAAAACTTTTTTGACCCCCCCTCATATAGGTTCAAAACTATTTTGACCCCCCCCCATCATAATGTACCATTCTACTAATTCAATTCTACTACCATTCAAATGGCATTAATGATACTAAAAATGTTATTCAAGTGCAATGAAATTGTACGCATGTCATTGATGTGGAATTGTGGAAATGTTTTTAGTAGCACGCTAAAAATTTTGCCATTTGGAAGCTAAACGAATGAAATTTGATGTAAAAGAGGATTAGTACGCGCGAAGCGAGCAAAAATTTGTACTTTGGGGGCTAAAATGGCCAAATATGAGCTTAATTTGGTCAGAAACACATGTACAAGCGTCAACATTGAGATTATTGAATGTGCCATCCCCCGGGATCTACGCCTTTTGTTGCGGCAAAGCGCACAAAAACAAGACTATTTTAGCCCAAAATACAGGGGCGTAGCCAGTTTTCTTGGTCGGGGGGTGAATAAAATTTGGGGGACACAGACGAGAAAATAAATTGCAGTTGCTAATACATACATACCGGTTTTGTTTTTTAGAGAGACTGTACATGTATTTGAGCTTTAAAAAAAAGGCTTTATTGGGACAAAACGCGTGCAAAAATTGTGTATTTCGCCCATGATGGGATGAAAATGCCTTTTATTGTGACAATGTGGGCACACAGCGTGCACACATTTTGTATTTTACACTATTTTGGCCCATCATAGTGATCGGGTTGAATTTATATGGAAAAGGGTCGATCCAGATTTTCTCTTTCATTTTTTGTCAGAGGGGCACTTTTCTCTTTCATTTTTTGTCAGGGGCCCTTCCGCCCCCTGTCTACACTACTGCCGAAATGGTGTGTTTTGCTCTTAAATTGATGGGCCAGTTCGCATAGCGCAAAATTTTGCAATTTTACCCTATTTGGGCCCAAAACATGGTGCTTTTCGATGTGCTAAAAAAAGTTGCACATGGCAATTATTGCTTTATTTTTTCTTCTTTAAGGATTTTTAGGGGATGTCCCCCATGGAAAAAAATTAGAGGGGAGGACGTTTACCCCGGTTCTCCAAGCCTCCTCTGCCTATAATTGTAATGCAACATGATTAAGTTGTATATCAGTGATAATAAATGAATAATCTGTACTACATGAAACATCATTGTAAAAATTGTCAACACTAAAGAAGAGCAAAGATATTGCAGCTTTTAGTGATTTAAAGAGCTGACCAGAAAGAACTGACAAAAACCTTAAAATTAAGTTATAGACGACAATTTTTAACAATGGATCAAATGTACTTTTGTTCTGATTTAATATGGGAACATTTTTACACCCCCCCTCTACGTGCCGAAAAACTTTTTCACCCCCCTGTTCATACACCCAGAACTTTTTTAACCCCCCTATTCAGAACTCCTAAATTTTTTTGACCCCCCCTACATATTTTCCAGCCCCCCCCACCAGAGTATTTATGAACACTCCCTTATATGATTGGCCCTACATCTTAAAGTTCAACTTTTAAAAATGGGTGATACATATGTCACAATTTAAACCAGAAACAACATCGAATATATAAAAACTGGATCTGGCAGATGATCTTATTCATCATTATTAATTTGTCAGCATCGATCAATATTGGTATACATCTTAAATTTCACATTCTTTACATTAGGCCGAGTAAAAAAAATACATGTTTCTCGTCCGCGCCCTCCTCATTGTTTGAAGATTTTTTAAATTTCTTTTTATTTGGTAAACTTTCAGTTATAACTTGTTGAAAAAGATGTTTCAGAAGTTAAAACTTATTTTACAGCTTTGTAAATGCATAATACATCATTTAAGGAGAGTTTTATAATCACTGGAGGGGTCTACCTCTCAAAACAATAAAATAAAAAGGGCCTCCTCCTTTTTCTTAGATATCAATCTGTATGTCGAATACCCAACATATGGTGCCAAATACAGGTATTTAGCGTCACTTTCAATAAAAATAGAAAATAAAAAGCCCTCATCCTCCTAATTTTTAAAAACCCGGACGAGAAACATGTTTTTATTTTTACTTGGCCTTATCCGTAAACTTGAAAACAGAGATAGCAAAAAAACAAAACAAAAACAAACAAACAAAAAAGCCCCCACCCACCCCCGCAAATTAATAATAATAATAATAATAAAACAACCATCGAGCAAGGTCCGAAACATGAATCTTATGTAGGCCCCAGACGTGGTCTAATTCTGCATAAAACCGGGTAAGTCGTTATTTCTATAGATCTGCTGCGCATTCAAATTGCATCGTAATTTCATTTCAGGTGAGTACATCTTAAATTTTGTTTTTTACATTATATGTCAACTTGAAAACAGAGATAGCAAAAAAAAAGCAAAAACAAAAACCAAAAAGACGGCCGACAGCCCCACCCCGAAAATTAATAATGATAATAAAACAACCATCGAGCAAGATCCGAAACATGAATCTTATAATGTAGGCCTATACATGTACAAGACTAGTGTAATGTGTTTTACGCTCGGGTTTTATATTTTTTGGTTTTAAAGCCAATGTAAGTAAGGGAACTCACCATGCTCACCTACACCGTCTTTACGAAATAATTCAAGAATATATTGACCAAAATTCTACTCACGATCAACGTACACCAACGACACCATTAAGTCCGCAAATAACACGTGAGAGAGACAACAAGAGCTAAAGAACAACAGAGCTGACTGCAGACTGCTGGTCTGCTGGTAGTTTAAGTTCAGTTCCGAATACTACACGGCACGGCCTGTGGTTTATGATTCCCAGCCAGCTAGCATATCCCACTTGACATCCTACTTGACAGTGACTTGACTTTCATGACAACGATGCACGCCTATTGTTATTTAAATAACATGATCAATTGATTAAGACAAGTGCCAGACCCTCTGCATGGATTTGCTCATCTTGCAGAAGTATACCAAAGACACTCCAAACGTTGTCGCGTCAGTCCAAAGCACAGGCCAAGGATATATCGGAACTACGTAATGAAAACGCGACACTAACTGAACTTATGAATGAACAACGAGCGCAAATATCTGACCTACAAGACCAGCTACGGTGCAAAAATCAGCAACTCAAACAGCACGGTGAGAAAGTAACAACACAGAAGGACAATGTCGCGAAGCCCACCCTCATAATCGGTGACTCAATTATCAAGGACATAAACGAGAATGGCCTCGAGAACACGAAAGTCGACTGTATGCCGGGTGCAAAAGTTACTGACATAGCCAGCAAGTTGAAGAAACCAGAGGCCTACGAGGCTGTTATAATTCGGCATGGTGGCACGAACAATTGTACGACCGATGAAGATGTTGAGCCTGCTAAAGAAGCCTTCAAGACCATGATCAAGTCTGTTCGCGAGAAAGCTCCAGAAACCACCATCTTCGTGTCTACAATATGCCCGCGAACGGACAGTGATGGCAAGAACCAACCAAGGGTTGACAAAATGAACTCATTCTACAAAGAAATCGCGAAATCGACTGACAAATGCGAAATCATTGACAATGACATGAACTTTAAGCTACGCAATAATGAAGCGGACGAAAACGCGTTGAATGGAGGTAAACTACATCTATCAAAGGCTGGTACTAATAAATTGTTAAGGAACATACACGCGGTAAGGCATGTTATCAAGACGCGAACATCTTCGGCCCGATCAACGGAAGACGGGAACTCGAAACGAAACTTTAAAACACGCTCATTGAACTCTAGCTATGACAAGACCAACAACAATATGAACAAGAGAGGATGTTATTTCTGCGGGGAAAAGAACCACCAGCAGAGAGACTGTAAGCATGGTAAGGCAGTGAAATGTCATACTTGTGGAGTTATGGGTCATAAGCAGAGCAAATGTGGTAAGAAACAATAGGGATCTGGCAAGGAAGATATTGCCGTGTCTGGATTATCCAGAGAAGACTGTATGAGTGCTAAATTCAATATGGGGTTTCGATGTGATAATTATAATATGTACAATGTGCTTAATGATGAATGTCTTTCACCTTCACTTGATAATGACCATGTTGAGTTATATGTAATTGGAAGCAATTCTAAAACCAGTGTTAAACATGTTAAACATGAAGCGTGCAATAGGCCTACACGAGTTAATGAATCGGGGAAATGCCAAGGTCCCAAAAAGCGTAGGCCAGGTAGAAGAGGTAAGAAGCGCACATGTAAACAAAATAATTCGACTATTAAAATTGCTTCCAACAACTTACGTGGTATCAAAAGTAAACGATACGAATTAAATCATTTTATTAATACCAATCAAGTTGAAATCGTAGGCTTAGTTGAAACATTTCTTAAAAACAATGAACAATTTAATGTTAAAGGATATAATTGGATCGGGAAAAATCGCTTTAATGATGTTAAGAAAAGTCAAGGGGGGATCGGTTTCCTCATAAAAGATAATGTAACGATACTTGATGATAATGTCTTTGACACCAAGATGGATAAGTATGAAAGATTATGGGTGAAAGTGCAATATACTGGGTCACCAGATTCGATCTTCTATATAGCTGTCGTATACTTTCCTTGTGAAGGAACCGATCGCCCCCTTACTGATGAAATGTATGTATGTTTACTATCGGAACATTTAAGGATTCAACAAAATGATTCAAATGCAAATATTATCGTGTTGGGAGATTTTAATGGGAAAATCGGTATGAATCCTTTAAATGAGGATAAGACTGTTGATTACAATGGTCAAGGTCTAATTGATTTTTGTGATGCAACGGATCTGTCAATTCTTAACCTACATGATAAATGTACTGGTGTGTATACATGGGTCAGAAACCAACAAAAGAGTGTACTTGATTATGTTTGTGTATCACAAAGTGTTGTTGATAGACTTGATAATATGTTAATTGATGAGGAAGGAATATATCACTTAGGTAGTGACCATAACATGATTGTAACAACATTTAAACATGTGAATAACACGTTCTCAGAAAATAATTCTGAGTTGAAAAGTAATCCCAAAGATGATATGTACTGGAATATCAAGCCTAATCAAGATTGGGGACCGTTCAAAGAGGTCTTGAAAACAAGGTTCCATAATTGGGACCCTATTAATATGTCTGCCAATGAAGCTTGGTCTGAATGGAAACATGGTGTTTTATCAGCAGCAAAAGAAACAATTGGTTGTAAATACAAAGATAACAAATGTAAGGCATGGTTTGATGATGACATTTTGGAAGGAATAAATAGAAGAAAAAATGCATGTAAGACACATCGACTTTATTCAAAGAAAAAGATAACCCTGACTTTGATGGGCAGGTTTGTGATTCACTGTGGGAAGACTATCAAAAGAAGCGAATTGAATGTAAATCATTGATTAAACGTAAGATTATGCAAATGAGAGTAGATAGGTGTTCTGACATAATGAAAAAAGGTGGCCCACAGACTAGGGACTTTTGGCAACAATTGAAAGGAGCTAAACCAATTAATAAAGTTACATCAATAAAGATTCCAGGGACTGACCAAACCACTTCAGATAAGGAAGTTATGAAAACTTCAATTATGATGTACTATAATACCTTAGGTAAAATGAACCATAACCTTTGTTATGCTAATGAAGAGGATGACTCAACCACTCCTAATTATCTTGAGACCTGTGAGTTGAATGGGAAGGATGTCAATGTTATGATTGACAAGTTATCCTTCACTATTGAAGATGTTGTTGATTCAATTTCCCATTGTAAACTTAATAAAAGCCCTGGAATTGACAAGATTACTAATGAGCATATCAAAAACGGCGGAGATGCTTTAATGTCTTCCTTATTTAGTCTTTTCAAAAGACTAACAGAAGTTGAGTGTATTCCAGATGAATGGAATGAAGGCATTATAATACCAATCTTTAAGAAAGGCGATGTTAAAGATCTTGACAATTACAGGGGATAACCTTAACATCTTGTGTCTCAAAAGTATATAATAGGATTATCGCGCAAACTGTGTCAAAGTTTATTGAAGATAATAATATTCTAACTGAAGTGCAAGGCAGTTTCCGTAAAGACAGGCGCTGCGAAGACCATATATTCAACCTTAAAAGTATTATTGCAACGCGACAAGCTGAAGGCAAGCAAACATTTATGGCTTTTCTTGACTTTAAGAAAGCCTTTGACACAGTTTGGCGCGAAGGTCTGTTTAAAGCTATGAAGAGTATTGGTATTGAGGGTAATCTTTTAAATATCATTATAAACATGTACAAAAATGTAAAAAGTAAAGTAATATTCCAAGATGTAGAAACTGATTTCTTTACTGTAGATGAAGGTGTGAAACAAGGCTGTGTCCTTTCGCCAATTATCTTCTGCATTTACATTAATGAGCTTGCAAAAATGATCAAGGCCAAAAACTTAGGTGTAAGTATTTTTGGTACAAATATTGGCTGTTTGTTTTGGGCAGACGATGTAGTTCTGATTGGAAATAATGATAATGACCTTAACCTACTCCTTAACACAGCAAGCGAGTTTTCTAATAAATGCAAAATGTCGTTTAATTATACCAAATCGAATATTCTCATCACCGGGCAGCGTGTTAATGTAGATAGAAAATGGAAACTTTGTAATAGTTTCATCACAGAGGTCAACGAGTACAAATATTTAGGTGTTACCATTTCAAGGAACATGTCAGATCACTCTCATATCGAGGAAGTTGTTAAAAGAGGTAATCGATTAATTGGTTACATCAAATCAATAATTGATGACCAAGATGACTTTAATAGGGTTTATTATGGTGATCTCCTATGGAAATCAATTGGACTGTCATCAATCAATTACGCATGTGCAATATGGTTTTGTAAAGGTATTACAGTGATAGACAAGCTCGAAAATATTCAATATCACATGGCTCGAGCTATTCTCAAAGCACCAAGAAACGTTGCTAAAGAGGCCCTATATGGTGATCTTGGATGGCAAACTATTGCCTCTATCCAAAATAATATTCGTGCCAAGTACTTTAAGAGGCTTCAGGATATGGATGAAAACAGGTTACCAAAACTATTGTTTAAAGCAATCTTCCAAGTCAAAGACAAATTGAAATGGGGCTGGCTTTGTGATATGGAAAGTTCTCTAGAAAAATGTAATATGAGTATGTTTTACAATTACAGGTTCACCGACCAATCAAGCAATGCAGATTGGTCAAACACCTTTAAGAATGTAAATAAAGAGCTTGATCATGACAATTGGAGAATCAAAGCCTTGAATAAATCTTCTCTTGACGACTATGTTAGGTACAAAGAGCGACCATCACTAGAACCATACCTACTTGATAAACTGAATTTTTATGGGTCAAGCCTAAAATTCAAAGCCCGCTCTAATTCTTTAGATTTGGAAGGAAGGAAAAAGTCATGGTCAGATATAAACACGGGTCTTTGTAAGTTATGCAATTTAAACCAGGAGGAATCAGTTGATCACTTTCTATTCAATTGTACAAGTTTGGACTACATAAGGAATGACCACTTCAAAAGACTTGAAAAAGATCTATGTTCTAAAGGGTGGGAAGTAATTTGGCATATGTTCTCGGTTGGGGATGCAAATATTAGACACCATCTCCTCTTAGATAACATCTTCGAAGATAGCTATGATCTAGGGTCTATACTTGATAAATGTAGTAAAATGTTTCTCACTGATGCGTGGAAAGAAAGGAGTAATATGTTGAAAGACTTATGATCTCATAATTATAACCCATATTAATGTATTGATTTATGAAGCTCATACAAACATGTATTATATAGTATAAGTATATCTGTATGACACTGTACGTGTCTTTTTTTTTGTAACAATTGATTAAGTTATTTCTTTCTTTCTTTTCTTCTTTCTTTCTTTCTTTCTTTCTTTCTTTCTTTCTTTCTTTCTTTCTTTCTTTCTTTCTTTCATCCGTTCTCTTTCTTTAGCCCTCTTCCTCACTTTAGATTATTTATATGTACCCTTTGCTTGAGTATTTTTTTACTTTGTTATATAATTGTTGATAATTATTAAGCTTTGTTTGTATATTTAATGTCTTGGATGCACCATCAGATAGATGAGTGCCGCTGATGTAAAAGTGAATTCCAAATAAAAACTTGAAACTTGAAACTAAGAATGAACTAGTTATCACGTTCGATCGATCGATCGATCGATGAAAAACTATCAGCTATATATCTGAAGATGTCTATTTTGGAATATAGGCCTATTTATGATTGAATAAAAATTCCTTTATAAAAAGAATAGGTCACATGTCACATATGGGAAAAGCGGTAAATCGAGCTAAATTGCTGATTTTGGCGATTTTAGCCGATTGGTCAGGATTTGAAACAATGTTATAAAACTTACCTTAGTTTGCTGTGGTTGATCAAAATTTAGTACAATTTAGCATCATTTTCAGCAATTTACTGTGATTTCCAGCCATTTTAAATAAAAAATTTTTTTGCAGATTTTCATGGTGATTTTTGGCGGTTTTAGCCGTTTGACCAAAATTTGAAACAATTTTGTAAAATTTACCTCAATTTGCTGTGATTTCATAGTGATCGGTCATAATTTCGCACAAGCTGCAATTTCCAGTAATTTCCAGCTATTATGCCAGAGTTTTGGGCGATTGACCGCGTTTTCACATGTGACATAGGGCCTAAGAATGGGGCTCCCAATGGGAGCTTTTGATGTGACGTGTTGAAATAACTTGGTGATAATAAGGTGATGAGTGCAGCCTACTTATAGTGCAGGGCAATACATTTAAAAATTGTTTTCCCTTATTGCTATGGTAATTAATCCTGTTACATCACTACTCGACATACACACGATATAGGGCCTACTATTACTAATAAACTATCTCCGATCAAAAATGAACCTTGCCTCTGACTATAGGCCTATGCGTCCCTATATGCAAATTGTTTATTGGTAAAAATAAAATCGGTGGGTGGGGGACGAATCCTCCACCGAAAGGGGGATTGTCCATACAATCATCCCCCAAATGCCCATGTTGATGCATACATGGTGACCATTTGCGATTAGTCTAAAAATGCCAAGTTTTTGCGCTCTTAAGGGGGTACTACACCCATTGAATTATTTTTTGCATTTTTTTTTGCATTTTGTGAAGAAATTACAACAACAAAAATGGACAAAGTGGTATGCAAAATGTAGGGGCAAATATTCTCGTTTTATTGGTGGCATCGGTATCAATGTAGCTTACATGCTTTTAAAGGTAGAAGCAAAAAGGTATACATCACTGATGTTTTAAATTCACTTCATTTTGGAAAGTTTACTATCAACGGATTTCGTTAAAATTTTGGATATGTGTTGCTAACACTTAAGGGAAATAATGTTGATATGTAAAATGGGAATAAGTGGTTCTTGATTTATTTCATGACTTCATGAACTTGGTGCTCCACACCTATCAAAAAACGAACTGGTTAAAATGCTTCTATTTTCAATGTTGAGCTATATTTTGTATTTTTAACTTGCGACATTATTTCACTGAAACTTAATTAATAGCCATGTACGATCTTATAATATCAAATTGGTTAATTTTTTTCAAACCTGATTTTTTTGCATATTTGTAATGTTTACACATGTCCTAACTTGCACCTAAATGGAATCGGCCAAATCTGTTGTCTTTGTAGGTCAATAGAGCAAAGTTCGACATATTATCATAATTTAAATCTTATGATAATATATCCTCCCATAGAACTGCATGTTAAATGGTCAAAATAACCATGTGGTTTCTTTCACTTTACCTTGTTATTTCAACTTAAAATGGACATCAACCCTTCCCATCAGTTATTACTAATATTATTTCAACATTGTGAATAAAGAATAACAAAATTAAAATTTGACGGAAATCGTACATCAAGGCTTTAATTAATCCATAGGTAACAGGTTACCACAACCACACTACAGCAATGTTGAAAAAAATTGTATTTTCTTGTCACCTATATACCACCATATTAGGTAGTTTTCCGTAAGCTTCAGTTTTGTGATTTTGGTAACTATTTTATATTTATTTGTCCAATCCATCTCAACTAGGCCAGCAATCTAAATTGTACTCACCATTTATATCCCAAGGTATTTTAGTATATCCATCTCGCACTTTTCAATATAGAATATCAAAATTGATGCCTCATTATGATATCACAGACTCTCACATGTATTCAAAATGGATGCCTAAATTTGACCTGAACCAAGTGACCTATAACCTGACCTATGTTGACCTATAGCCTTTTTAAATCTCTTTTCCTAACAACACATTATAGAAGGTACATATTATTAAATTGACTATGCATCCATTGTGTAAGAGTTTATTTAATTTATTCAGTGTTATTTTGCATGCACCGCTGAATAAATTTTCTATAGAGAGTATCTTTGGTATAACAAAGGATTTAATGTATTCTATTCATGTACTCTACTTGAACATGTTGAATAGAATAAATTATGGTTTGTTATGAAACGCACATCTGAGTTACTAGGATACAGTAAACAAAAAATATATAGGGCTATAAAATGATTTACTAAAATGGTTTAAAAGCACTTTGTATGTAGAGATATTTTATAAGTTCAGGACATGAGGTGATGAACATATTTATGTACTTCATAAATTTGCAAACAAAAAAAGAAGAGGGGTACTGATGAAAATCAGGGTATTATACCCCCTTAACTGTCGAATTTATAGTCTCAAACATGGTATACCACACAGTCGCGACTAATACGAAGACATTTTTTTGATGATTTCTTCAGCCTACTCAGCCTACTGATTTGGAACGCCTAATTTCAATACTAGTATGAGAAAAATATGAGCTTTCACTTGATACCATAATCTGCATTTTGATGGGGTAAAGTGGGGGTATGAAACTGCCAATCGGACCACCCACCTTTAAATGCACGATCATTAACATTATGCGCTGCTCACTAGCGTTTAGCCTGCTAACATCAAAACCACTAAGAACTGTTAAAACGGAATTTTGTACACAAACACTAGTCCGACGAGTAGGACTTTTTTTTCTAAGTTACCAGACTATAGACGAATCCAACGAACCAAATCATGGGCAGGATTTGGTCCGGTCGGCCATTATTGGGTTCCCGCAGCACCTTAGAACTGGTGTTGTGACTGCCCGATTGGGTGGATTAAAGCCGCTTAAAATTCGATGTTAGATTCTTTTGTATTGTAAACTGTCATCATTCTTTTGTCTACGTGTAACACGGGTGATAGAATGCAGTTTAAAATACCCTCCAAGGCCGCATCATTTCACATTTTTAGGTGAGATGGGGCCGACGGGGACCCAGCTATAGCGGCCATTGGGCTATTCCAGAAAATAGGTGCACACCCCCTATAGAGGAGTAAATTTTCAATCAAAGAAATGTCCGGATTTCCAAGTTTGCTTTCTGAAAACGACTGGATTTCCAGTTGCCTATGTTACTGGAAAAAGCTCGGAAATCCAATCAAATGAAGGAAAAATCACGGAAATGTTGAAAATGAGCTCTCATATTGAGGATTTCTGATTTAAACTATTTTTCTGCCGGATTTTTTTGCCTTTGGGCACTTTCCAACAGTCACGACTGGACCAAAAGTCCGGATATCCGAACTCCTCTAGGGGGTGTGCATCTATTTTCTGGAATAGCCCATTGAGGTGTAGGAATGCGTGAAATTTGATTTTTTTTTTTTCGGGAGGGGCGGTTAGTGGATTTTTGTGGTTAATCTTTCTTGAGCGATCAGAGTCGGAGTATAGAATTTTTGTAAATTCTCTGTTATAACCTCTGCTTTTTCATAGATGTTCCAAAATAGACATCTTCAGAGATACATAACTACAAGTTTTTCATCGATCGATCGAACGTGATAGTTAGTTCATCCTTAATCATGTTATTTAAACATAGATGCCAGTCAGTTTCACTCAAAAAACCTGAAAAAGCGCGTGTATGCAGGCCAAAAGCCCCAAAACGGGCTGAAAATAAATGAAAACGCAGGAATTTGGACTCACAAAAAACCTGATTTCAGGTTAAAACCTTAAAACTGGCATCTCTGTTTAAATAACAATAGGGGGATGGTCCATACTATCATCCCCATGTTGACGCCTGTATGTGGGATTTTGACTAAATTCATGAATTAAGGGCTGGGGTATGAGCGACCTTGAAGTACAGGTATCTGGAGAAGGGAAGCAACGAGTTACCCCAAATCACAGTGACAGGTAGTGACTGGGCCGCCGAGTGCTAATATATATTTATTTTGGAAGGTTCGTGTTTGTTTTAAATTTTGGCGCGTTTTTCCAAAATTTCATATTTTTGGCGATATTTCAAAAAAACGACATGCCAAAGACAAATCTTTTTGCACATACTTTGTTATTGCTAATACAACTCTTTTCTGCATACCTACGTTACAATTCGTTGTGGTGATTTAGTAATATTATAAATTTTGTGACTGCATTTTGGCGTTTTCGATGCGATTTTAGGCTTACCGTGATTTAACGTTGGTATCTGGTCTTGCTCCTTTTATAATTTTACTTTGACCGTCGGCTTTTGTAAATAACAGAATGTAGATTGGCTCTGTTTTTTCATGATATAATTAGTTTGTATTTGCATGTAACAACCCAAAATCGACCTCTGAATTCGGGGTTGAAGGCTGTTTCCGGAATACATGTGGACTCAAACAAGTGCACGAGTGGCGACTATGGTTTTATACTTCCCGCATTCATGATTGCGTCAACGCCTAATAATATACTTCTTTGTATAGGTTGAGTGTAGTGTATACAAAGAATTGGTTACATGTCAATGACCATTAACTTCAGGGACAGATCCTTTGCACGCCTTTCTATCATGCAGTATCTTTACCCACAGACATCTGCCCGTGTCATGTGCCAATATTGCGTTAATATATTTTTTTGACATTGAGAAGACTGTGTGCTTCTATGGCCGAGTGGTCTAAGGCGTTGTGGTTTCTTAGTTGCTGTTTTGAGCGTCGCTTGTTCGAATCCGTGCGTCTGTTACGTTTCTTATGCTGCTTTATTTTTCCAGCGTAGGGCCTAGAAAAACTAATTTATAATTTATTTTTGTATTATTTATTTATTTATTTATTTATTTATTTATTTATTTATTTATTTATTTATTTATTTATTTATTTATTCTATTTATTTATTTAATAATGTTTTGGGGCTCGAGAGAACGGACACATTAATTAATTAATTAATTTATTTATTTATTTATTTATTTATTTGTTTTATTTATTTATTTATTTATTTATTTATTTAATGACGTTTTGGGGCTCGAGAGAACGGACACATTTATTTATTTATTTATTTTTCGATTGATTATTTGATGATTGAGTGAGCAGATTTATCGATTGCTACTTTAGTTGTGGGACTTCTATTTGAGTTTGAATGACATCGTACATTAGTATTGAATTTTCCGTTAAACATTATCAAGAATTAATATCACAGGTTTTATTGGAGATAGGAAGTTGGCTTAGTGATACTATCTGTTGATTCAGAAACGGAAGGTGCCGGGTTCGATTCCCACCTATGTCTCTTTTTTTAAAGACTTGGAAAATTACTGCAGTAAGTTTATTTGGCGCGCGATCTCAGTTATTCATTTTCTGATGGCTGTGCCTCTTACAGGCACCCTCCCTCTGGAATCCAAACCACGGTTCGCTCATAACACCTCCCTTAACATCATGTTTGTTTTTGCCATTTTAGTCTAAAAATTACCCGTTAAGTTCTCGCGCTTCGCTCGCATTTGTAGCATATGAAACCTATCACCGAAAGGTGCTGACGGTGATATTGTAGTGCAAGTAGTACATTGCTTACATCTTTGGTAGATCTGTGTATTGATGAAGTAGTACATTGGTTACATCTTCGGCATATCTGTATATTGATGAAGTAGTACATTGCTTACATCTTCGGTAGATCTGTATATTGATGAAGTAGTACATTTCTTACATCTTCGGTAGATCTGTGTATTGATGAAGTAGTATATTGCTTCGTCTTCTGTAGATCTGTGTATTGATGAAGTAGTAAATTTCTTACATCTTCGGTAGATCTGTGTATTGATGAAGTAGTATATTGCTTCGTCTTCTGTAGATCTGTGTATTGATGAAGTAGTACATTGATTACATCTTCGCCTCTGTGTATTGATGAAGTAGTATATTGCTTCGTCTTCTATATCTGTGCATTGATGAAGTAGTACATTGCTTACATCTTCGGTAGATCTATGTATTGATGAAGTAGTGCATTGCTTAAATCTTCGGCATATCTGTATTATGAAGTAGTACATTGGTTACATCTTCGGTAGCTGTGTGTTTATGAAGTAGTACATTGCTTTACTTAACGTCTTCAGCAGATCATCTGTATATTGATTGGGTGTGTGTTGATGAAATAGGTTATTTGATATAAAATAAACTTCTTAATTAACCCTAGCTTTGAGCTCTTACTAATACATACTATGAAAACAACAGGAAACGAAATGCAGCAGGAACAAACAATTAATTATACGAGAATGTGGAATATCCCACCGTAACATTTGTAGCTGTTTCCCCTGGTAAGCTTTGTGTTTCTTGTCAGACGGGCTCATACCTGCCTCGCTGAATTCAGTGCATAAAAGAAATATCTTTAATGCAGACTGGTTTTGTTAATATTCTTTTATACTGTTCCACTTTTGCAAGAATAAACTATTCTAACCAACTACTTTATGTAAATCCCTCTGAAGTGGTCTTGAAGATTAAAGCGTCAATTGATAATTAATTTTTCAATATCAATAAGTTGTATCCCATATGACAACAGTAGTATATCCCCTTGCTAAAAAATGTGCAACTTGCCAGGAGGAACATCTACTAAGCAAAAGTTGGTTTTACCAATAATTTTATTTATTGCCATTGCGCAATTTTCTCTTTGTCGCATTCCAGCACCGGATTGATCAATGGTGTTAGTTTTGTCTTTCGGTGCCAGCAAAAGCTAAACGGAATGGTTGCTATGAACAGAGAAGATGATCTTCTCTGCTCTGAAACGCCTGGAACAAAACGCCCGTGATTGCTGAAGACATCTGTTAACCTTTTCTGCGCAGAAAAAGCAAAAAGGTCAAATGGGTAAAAAACTGAAAATTGTATGGTATTTTTTAACCAAAATTTACCAACTTTAAAATTTGACCCCTGCATGCGTGTGGTATAGGCCTACGCCTACCGTCCCCTTTAAGGGGGCTGGAATTTTCTTCGGAAGGGGTCCCAAAATACAGGGGGGGGGGGGTCATAGAATATTTAGACCCAAAATAGGGGGCACCCAAAATAGGGGGGTTATAGAATTATTAAGGCCTGGTGAAATATGAGTACAATCCATGCAAAATTTTGACGTGCTCTAGCACGCCTTCTTTACACAAAATTTAACTCGCTCCTCAGTCGCACTTTCTTCACTTTTGGCGCGCTCCGTGCCTTAGTTCCGGCAGTGAATAATAATTGTCTTGAGTCTGTGAGGGGGGGGGGGGTCATAAAAATTGCACAATTTTGCTAACCTTAAAACATGACTTCAGCATTCACTGAAGGTTTGTTCCGGACGTTCAGAGCACTGCCATTCCGTTCTCAAAAGAGCTCATATGGCTCCTAAATGTCCTTGAAATGCTTCAGCCCAGAATACCATCTGCACGACACAAAACAAGCCTTTTGCAATACTTCTGTAGTCCAAGGCGATCTGAACAGATTAAAGGAGTATTCTGCATATTCTGTGATCCTAGCATTCTCTTTTTATGAATGAATGAATCTGCAAGAAATATCTTGCATATAAACAGTGTAGCCAGCTTTCCGGTCGTATAAAAATCTCAACCATTTTGGTAAAAAGGTGAGGGGGGGAGGCTGTGGCACTAACATTTCATGTCCACTTAGCTTTCATACAAACAGAACCGAAAGACAAAACTGCACTAACATCATTGATTATTGCGGTGCGGGAACGCGACTAAGTGGAAGAGCCTAATATGGCGTAGCTGGGATTTTTTCCGGGGGGGGCAAGCCTGTATGGGGCAGGGGCCTAAATCCACCAAATAAAAATTGGGGTATAGGTGCGGGTGGTACAACGCCAACCGAAAAAAATGTACCTTTTGAGTAAAATAATCAAAGAAAAACAAACAAAGGAAAATTTAGATTTTGCAATACATGGCCGAAGAGGGAAAATGGAAAACGTGAGTTATTACTTTTTTCAAAAAAAGCCTCACCCCCCCCCCCCCTTCCAATAAAAATGGAGATCTGGGCATCAGAAGAACGCTCGTATTTGTAATCCCAGTGAAATTTTAGGCCTAAATTATATTCCGTTTAGATGTTATCAATGAAATGAAAAGTGATAGCCTCATCCCAAATTTTGGTATACCATGCACACCGACATCGCCTGGCTAATAATTACTTAGTACACGCAGAGATACTAAAATAAATACCCGGGATCGATACACGTGAATGTACTATGCACGATTTTGATATTCAGACGAAAATCTGTGGATACCGGGGTAGAAAATGATGAATATCTCCCGTAAATTATTTCGTCTGAAGAATCCAGATGTGGTTCCTTACACTTGAATATACGTGTTGAACATATATGATAGTCGTTAGCAAGCGTCTTGAGAAAGAAGCTTGCGTCTTGAACTCAAAAACTCACCAAAATCTGATTTTATATTGCGTTGGTCGTGCATGGACTACAGCGTGTAGTACAGCTGCACTCACTACTCCCGTGGAGGCAGTATAAAAGTCGATGACCATTTACCTCAATGGGGTATACAAGCTTACTCACGCACAATCAAGATCAATTACCCGGCTATTGTGAGTAGCCTTAGTCATGTCCCTCGACTAATTATGCGTCTCAAAGGTCGGAACAAAATGGCCATGCGTGGCTGTGGATTCAACCTACCATGGCGATTTCTGCCATGAAGATAACGGGGTGATGACACTGTGCCATACATTACCGTTCTATTAGACTTCTCCGTAGTCCACTTGCCGATTTTGCATAATCTGGCTATTATATTTAAGCATAAAACTCTAATTTGTATTAATTTGTGTGCAATTGATCGATTTTCACATCTTTTCATTCACGGTACTCCACCTGTTTGTTATATAACTTCCCTAGTGGATTTTTCACTCGCGCTTTCGCAATCAATAACCTGTAGATTCCAAAATCAGAATTGTTCAGTATTGAAGTAAGCCATTATAATTATAATTAAAGAAGTGAAGCTCAGGCAAACTGGCATTATAATTATGTAACACATGTTGCGTTCACTAACATAGGCCTATGTATACTTTCCTTTTTCTGTCACTAATTATATAAACTCTTTATGACCATTTTATTATTGAACACTTTAATTTTAATTAACACCAGTATAATTTTAAGTTCAACGGAATGCGATCTCCATGATTAATATTAACATAATTTTTATTTATCAAAATTCGACTATGGTATAGTCTACCGTTCTATGGGCCATTGTGAAACACAGTTCTACTTATAATATTAAAACGGCTAGTGCAATTTTCTTTACCTATAGTTTATTATTGCACATATATGGAACAGTATAAAAGCATGTTTACAACATGTAATACCAGTATGTATTAAAAATATTTCTTGTATGCACTGAATTCAGCGAGGCAGATATGAGCCCCTCTGAGAAGAAACACACATCTTACCGGGGAAACTGAATGTTACCGTGGGACATTACACATTCTCGTCTAATTAATGTTTTGTTCATGCTACTTACTTACTTATTAGTAAAAGCTAAAATCTAAGGTTAATTAAGAAGTTTAATAATCCATTTCATCAATTCACCAACACACACCCAATCCATACAGGCAGAAGACGTACGTTACACAGTTCTATAGAACACGGCGTAGCCAATGTACAGAAGACGAAAGCAAATTTCTACTTCATCAATACACAGATCTATTTACTACTTCATCAATATACAGACCTACAGACGACGTAAGCAATGTACTACTTCATAACACATATTTACAGAAGATGTAAGCAATGTACTACTTCATCAATACACATATCTACAGAAGACGTAAGCAATGTACTACTTCATCAATACACAGATCTACAGAAGACTTAAGCAATGTGCTACTTCATCAATACACATATCTACAGAAGACGTACATGTATACATGCAATGTACTTCTTCATCAATACACATATCTACAGAAGATGTAAGCAATTTACTACTTCATCAATACACATATCTACAGAAGACGTAAGCAATGTACTACTTCATCAATACACATATCGACAGAAGACGTAAGCAATGTACTACTTCATCAATACACATATCTACAGAAGACGTAAGCAATATACTACTTCATCAATACACATATTTACAGAAGACGTAAGCAATGTACTACTTCATCAATACACATATCTACAGAAGATGTAAGCAATGTACTACTTCATCAATACACCGATCTACAGAAGACGTAAGCAATGTACTACTTCATCAATACACATATCTACAGAAGATGTAAGCAATATACTACTTCATCAATACACCGAGCTACAGAAGACGTAAGCAATGTACTACTTCATCAATACCCATATCTACAGAAGACGTAAGCAATGTACTACTTCATCAACACACAGATCTACAGAAGACGTAAGTTATGTACTTCTTCATCAATACACCGATCTACAGAAGACGTAAGCAATGCCATACTTCATCAATACACAGATCTACCGAAGATGTAACCAATGTCCTACTTCATCAATACACAGCCCTACAGAAGTTGTAAGCAATGTACTTCTTCATCAGTACACAGATCTACAGACGACGTAAGCAATGTACTAATTTGTTAAAACACAGATCTAAATAAGACATAAGCAAAGTACTGCATCAATACACATATCTACAGAAGACGTATGCAATGTACTACTTCATCAATAAACATATCTACAGTAGAAGTCAATGTACAACTTTATCAATACACAGATCTACAGAAGACGTATAAGCAATGCACTAATTTATCAAAACATAGATCTAAAGAAGACATAAGCAATGTACTTCATTAATACACAGATCTACAGAAGACGTAAGCAGTGTACTACTTCATCAATACACATATCTTCAGAAGATGTAAGCGGTGTACTAGTTCATCAATACACAGATCTACAGAAGACGTATGCAATGTACTACTTAATTAATATACAGATATACAGTAGAAGTATAGGTTTACACAGAGGTAGGTCAACAGTAACTGTGATCAGATGTAAGTCAACGCTTAACAGTTACAGTATTAAACCACGGGTAGTTCACTTGAACAATAACCGTTACCAGAGGTAGTCCAGCAGTATCAATCACCAAAGGGTGATCAGCACGTCCATGCTTCTTTAAATGACCTGACTTTGCGAAGCCTCCCTTACAACATGTACGTATACATGGTATACATAATAGGCCCGGATGATAGGCTTATCATGCGTGTAGATAAACGTTCATGTTCCTGGAATTGACCTAAGTGAAATCTTGATACAGAATTTACAGTTAAAAGTATTTTCGTTGGTATCGTTGGACATGAAAACGTTCATGCGCTTTCAAGATACCTGACTGTTTAGTATTTATTACCAAATTTGCACTGAATTCATTGTTTAATGAATACGTTCATGTGGCTACAAATTGTGTGCACAGCTTTTATTGCATTAAAATGCTTAGTATGTATACCTTCATGCTTTTTAAAGTTATCTGATCGTGTAAAACATTTGTTTCAAAATACACACATATGGTGCCTCTCTAGTATGTATACGTTCATGTCTCTTCAAAGCATCTGTCGATGTGAAGCCTTTGTAAAATGTTCATTTAAAAGGCTTCTCTTTGGTATGTATACGTTCATGTTTCTTCAAACTACCTGATTGTGTAAAGCCTTTGTTACAAAATTTACACATAAAAGGCTTCTCTTTAGTATGAATTCTTTCATGTCTCTTCAAATTACTTGACTGTGTGAAGCATTTGTTACAAAATTTACACCTAAAAGGCTTCTCTTTAGTATGAATTCTTTCATGTTGCTTCAAATCACCTGACGATGTGAAGCCTCTGTTACAAAATGTACACTTAAAAGGCTTCTCCATCGTATGGATTCTTTCATGTATCTTCAAATGACCTGACGTTGTGCAACCTTTGTTACAAAATGTACACTTAAAAGGTTTCTCTTCAGTATGCGTTATTTCATGTTTCTCCAAACTACCTGACGTTGTGAAACCTTTGTTACAAACTTTACACCTAAAAGGCTTCTCTATAGTATGTATACGTTCATGCTCCTTCAAACTACCTGACTGTGTGAAGCCTTTGTTACAAAATGTACACCTAAAAGGTTTCTCTCCTGTATGAGTTCGTTCATGTATCTTCATATTACTTGACGTTGTGAATCCTTTGTTACAAAATATACACCTAAATGGTGTCTCTCCAGTATGTATACGTTCATGCTCCTTCAAACTACTTGACTGTGTGAAGCCTTTGTTACAAAATGTACACGTAAATGGTTTCTCTTTAGTATGAGAACGTTCATGTTTCTTCAAATTACCGGACGATGTGAATGCTTTGTTACAAAATGTACATCTAAAAGGATTCTCTTTGGTATGGATTCGTTCATGCTCCTTCAAATTACCTGACTGTGTGAATCCTTTATTGCAAAACTTACATTTAAAAGGTTTCTCCATAGTATGTATACGTTCATGCTCCTTCGAGTGATGTGACCAAGTAAAGCCTTTATTGCAAAATGTACACCTAAAAGGCTTCTCTTTAGAATGAATGCGTTCATGTTTCTTCAAACTACCCGAGGTTGTGAAACATTTGTTACAAAATGTACATTCAAAATGTTTTTTCTTGTTTAACATGTTTAATCCTTCATCCATTGAGTAGTTTTTTCTTCGACTCGTGGATGATTCTATGTCGTAATTCCTTGTTCGATCAATACGTTTACCATGAATCAGTTTACCCTGCCTATCATGTAGCTGTTTTCCGCATCTCGTCTTGAGTTTAGAAATAGTGACACCTTCCTTTGCATTCTTATTTGAAGTTGTCTTTTCACCTTGGTGCGACCTGTTAAGGGGTATAGTCCATACAAGATCCTGCCGAACGATTTTTCTTAAACTTCGTACCAATTAAATTTCATCGATATACTTCGAATATCTAAAATAAAAAAGAGGGGTCACGGAGTTAGTTTTCGAGAAATAACCATTTTAAAAGGCTGTTTTTGGGAAAAATTAGTACAGGCGTCTATGGGAAAATGGAAATTTTAGACATGTTTTCGATTATAACAAAAATCTACCCGAACAATTTTGCTTATTTTTTGATATAATATGCGCACTGATAGGATATTTCATTAAAGCTAATAAAAAATAGGGGTCACGGAGTTACTTTTTTCGCAATTTGAGCATAAATGGCATATTTGTTGGTTCAAAATACCAGTACGATATCATAGCGCGTCACTCGCAAAAACTTGTCGCAGCTCATACGCGCTAAATTGTCCGCGTATGTAGGTGATATCGCAAACACCTGCAACATGACAGTGGGTGATTTTCTTCGGTTTTATTAACCCTCTTGATTCCAAAGTAATCATTAGGTTACATAGTTTCACTCAATATGAAGTTCTTCTGTAATTTCAAATTGAATTGAATTTGAACTTTGTCAATACTGCCGTTTTTCTCGTTATTTTGCATAGCAAACTGGTAGGCCTGCCTATGACAACTTTAATGACTTATCCTTCACTCCTATGCAATTTATAAACAATGTTAATTTTTTGCAGGGTATCACTGAACATGCTGAATAGGCCTTTAATTATTAACTTAAATATTAGCGGATCCCGTTACAATGTATTTATCATGTTTAGAATAATATTACTCAAATATCATCTCATTTTAAGCATGTACCCAGCAAACACAAAACATTTTCGACATCATTCGCAAATGTTAGAAAAGGTTGCAAACGTTTAAATGTCGGGTTATTTAAAGGGTTATAATGGGTGTAAAACGTTTTCAAAACACTTAAAAACGTTATACTGTAAACATTCTAACATAAAGTTATTTCAGTGTTGACAAAATATTTGGCAAAACTATTTGCAAAACATATTTTTTACAATAACACTTTGAAAACATTTTAGAAATAGTATTGTAGTGTGTTTTCATACAAAACGTATTAAAACGTTTTCATAACCTTTATATAACCCGACATTTAATTTACTTAAAGGCCCTTTCAGTGATTTCACAGGAACATTTAAAAAATGGAAATTTGTCAGAGTTGCTTAGAAATAAAGAATAAGTCTACAGAATTTCATTAAACCACTTTTCCCTGAATACATCGACAAATTAGTCAAAAACAGAAGTTTTAGAAAGGTTTTCTACTTCAACTCTGAGAAAATCGAGATTTTCGTACAGTGCGCCACCAATCGACTGGAAAAACTTCCTAGTCCAGTGTTTCTAACACGGGGAAGTAGAGTCTAAATTGATTTAAAACAGACGCTTTTAAGCTACAATTTTGTAGTAGAAAACAAAATAAGCAATTAAAGATCACCGAGGCAAACTAACGGTCAATTCAAATATGAAAAACAGTTAAAATTGTGTATTTTGTTTAAAATAGTAGCTACTGATGTAATAAGTAGTAGAAACAATACGCAACGCGTGTTGGTACGTGGAGAGTGAGCTTCTTTCGATCTCGAGTCGGACTTTTTGTACTGTCAGTATCAAAAGTCCAGAATCATGCAAATGCTTTATTTTGTCTAAAATACACGGCTTTCGACCGAACCACTAGCAGGCTATGTTAGCACATCTATGCCAATTACAAAGGTACCAAAATCTGAATTTTGATGATTTTTACGATCGTCCGGATGAGCAAATCACTGAATGGGCCTTTAAATCAAAACCCAAATGTTTAAAACGTTTTAATGTTTTTTGTGTTTGCTGGGACAACATGGTTCGATCTACTTATCATTCTCGTTTTATCATTAAGTTATAAAGTCAGTTGCACGCGAAGTAAGTCAGATGTGAAAATAGACATTTTATTAAAAAATAAAATTGACTTCATGTGATATGTATTTCAAATTACAGAATTGTACCTTAAAATACTATTGAAATAATTTCATTATATTAATAATCAGTAAAATAAGAAACTACTTTATAATAAATAAGTTATATAATACTAGTATAAGACAAATAAAAAAGGCTGTTTGATAGCCTAGGTCTATATATTTTGTTATCTTGATTATTATTTTATCTTTCCTTTCCCTCATTATTTAATTCTGTCTTCCTTCTTTCTTACCTTTCCTTCTTCTGTCTTTGTTTTGTTTTCGTTTCCTTTCTTCTTTTTATTATTTCTCATCCCACTTCTTTCTGTCTTTGTTATTTATTTGATTGATTACATTAATTTTTTCAGTATGCTTTATTCTTTCTTTCTTTCTTCTTTCATTCTTTCTTTCTTTCACTCCTGAACTTTTTCTTTCTTTATTTATTTCTTTATTTATTTCTTCCCTTCTTTTATTCTTTGTTTGTCTTTCTTTCTTTTACAAAAATCATTGGTAAATGGCGATGAAAACACGGTACTCTTGCGTAGCTGAACTTCTTACCAGCGCCTGGCGCACACTCCACGCAGTTTTTAGTTTGACGCGCGCGTGACGGCAAGAACTGCGCAGACAAGATTTCACAGAAATTTCAGTTAGAAACGGTTGCGTACTAGACGCGTGGATTATGTTGGAATGGTTCATGCGTCTTTTCAAGTTCTGCCTTGTTTCTCTTCTGCTGATTGTTTCTTGACTTTTGCATACTGCACGCACTGCTTTTCGTCTGCTGAGCCATGGACGTCATGTATCTCGCTTTGCTCTTGTAGTCATACCAGTAAGGACGAATTCCCATTTCATGGTGTCTTTTATGAGACAAATATCGTAACACTTTGTTGTAAAATCTCTGCCCGCAATATTTACATACATGCGGCATTAAGTAGTCCCACTCACGTGGACGTCTTTTTGTGGCATTGTCTGTAATGGAAACAAGCAAAATATACATACGATTAGCGAAAGAAATACTATACAGGGTGTATCAAAATAAAGTATACAGTTTGAAATGTGCCACTAGATTAAAACATAAATAAAAGGTGAGGCATTTGGTCAAAATGCTTAAGTTGATAGCTGAATCAACATCTTGTCCTCAAAATCACTGGCGTGTGACCACTAATAATACTCAGTGGCTATTTTTATGACTCGCGAGTAAAATACAGTTGCGCGAAGTCTGCCATGATCACACCAACATGAAAATCACATGTTTGACCACTTTCTTTACACTAATTGACATTGTTAGCCTTCCGCAAGCCACCAGGGCATGATCACCATTCCTCTGTATGTAGGTATGCAGGTCAACATGACATCCACACCACTTCTTATGAGATCAGGCGAGGTCTGTCGATGTCCTGCCTGGATGTCAACTTGTGCAATTATGTGTATCTGGCGTTCATCAAGGTCTGCTGGAGAACTTATGAAAACCTTTCATTTCAAATAGCCCCACAAGAAGAGGTGTAAGATCAGGAGACCTTAGGGCCATTCCATTTGGTGCTTTAAATTAGCAATCACACGATTGCCTAACAATTCTGCATGGTTCGCAAAAATAGCAACTGAGTCCTTCTTGATAATCACACGCCAGTAATTTTTACAGTTGTGGGAGGACAAGATGTCGATTCAGCTGTCAATTAAAACATTTTGACAAAATACCTCATACTTTTCAAATTTTTGTGGCGGGAAATAATCCCGCCAAAATATTAAATCTTTTCCCACAACTAAATATCATAGTCAGGAAATTAATGATTCATCTGGTAGGTTACATGTAGATCACAACTTTGTTGTAATTATCCCAGATAATTCTTGATTTGGTTTTACAGAGTCTTGGTTAGATTGTCGAGGTTTTTGATCAAAAAACGATACTCGGTGTATTTTGAAACTCGAGGCCATAACTCTTCTTAAATTAGTCCCGGTAATCAGTTTCCCAGTCTGTAACACTGACTAGCACACTTCTATAGTTGAGTGCCCCAGGTCTTTCTCCCATAGTATCTCTAAGGTATGTCATATAAAATTCACCCGAGGATAACATTGCACCTCCATTTTCATCATCGTCAATAATTTGTCATCATCATATGATCTTCAAGTTCAACTTTTAAAAACGGGTGATGCATGTGTCACAAACCAGAACCAACATCGAACATATAAAAACTGGATCTGGCAGATGATCTTATTCATCATCATTAATTTGTCAGAATCGATCAATAAATGGTACATCTTAAATTTCACATTTTTTACATTATCCGTCAACTTGAAAACAGAGATAGCAAAAAGAAAAGAAACAAAAACAAAAACAAAAAAAAAAAAAAAAACAAAAACAAAAACAAAAAAAAAAAAAAACAAAAACAAAACAAAACAAAAAAAATTAAAACAGCCCCACATACACCCCCCGCAAATTAATAATAACCATCGAGCAAGGTCCGAAACATGAATCTTTATGTAGGTACATGTAGGCCTATACAAGACTAGTGTACTGTAATGTGTTTTACACTCGGGTTTTATAATCTTTGGTTTTAAAGCCAAATTTTTAAAGTAAGTTACTCACCATGCTCACACGCACCGTCCTTACGAAATAACTCATGATGGATATCTTGACCAAAATTCTACGCACGATGATCAACGTACACCAACGACACTGTGACCATTAAATGTCCGCAACACGGGGCAAATAACAGACAACAACTGACACTCTGGTAGTTTAAGTTCACGCTTATTCCGCTTGACAACAGCATGCATGGATGATGCATTCAGATGATCCTACTTGACTTTCATGACAACGATGCACGCTTATTGTTATTTAAATAACATGATCAATTGTTTAAGGATGAACTAGCTATCACGTTCGATCGATCGATCGATGAAAAACTTTCAGTTGTATATTGAGGATGTGTATTTTGGAAGTATGATTGAATAAAAATTCCTTTATAATAAAAATTGGAGCTTTGATGTAATGTGTTGAAATGTAAAACCGTCTGGGTACAATTTTCTTCTTTAAAACAACAATGTAATTAGCATAGAAAGATTAGGAAATGTAAAGTAAGCATATCTATTACAGTGAGAGAGGTGTAAAATCGTACTGCATGGGATGTAAGAGGATAGGTTTCAAATAAAAAGGAATAAAGTCACCATTTCGGTTACTATTGTTAGGAAATCATGTTGTGGGAGAGGGAGGGTGTTGGAGCAGAATTATTTTATTCAGAATATAGGTTTGCAAATATAATTCTTAAGGATTGTTATCCAAGTGGACATATGATATAACGGTAGGTTGTAATATCTGACAATGTTGCATGCCTGGGGCCCCATTTCACTAAACTTGAAGCTTCGTAAGTCTCGAAATCGTTCGTAACTTACGACGAGTTGTAAGTTCCATTTCACTTAACCTACTTACGAACACCTAGTAAGTAATAGGGATTTCGTCTATTGGGTATGCGTAACGAGACATATTAGTTAGTGAAATGGACCCCTGGTTATTGAGTTAACGGAAAGTCGCTGCGGATATCAGGTTTTAAGAGCATTTGAACTTGTTTTAGCATGTTTAAGCGATACAAAAGTCACAGTGTATTGGGTGTTTTTATTAACCCATTAATTTTGTATTTCAAACAAAGATGACAAGACTATACGCACAGTATTTTAAGGATTTTTAAAGGTAAATGTTTTAAATAACATATACGACGAATGTCAATTGCTACTACCGCGCTTGATTATCCAGGGATAGTCTTAGGCCTACCTCTGTTTTTTGTTTGTTTTTGTTTGTTTGTTTAAACGGTCGCTCCGTTTTTTTATCGATGGAATTTCTGGTTCCTTGATCGACAAAGCAGCTTTTTGGATCAAGAAATCGGACACCAGGCTCTTTACCGTGGAAACCAGTCTTCTCGCTCTCTCTCTTATTATGTTTATTGGACAAATATGTGTCATATGAGTGCGCGTTTAAATGCTGTCTCTATTTATTCCAGTAAATTACGCCGCTCTTCACCTCTGTGTTCGTAATAGCGCCGTATCTTGAAAAGCGTTTTTAGAAAGCATTAATTTTGTATTTCAAGCATTAATTCCCGCTCTATATAGAAGTACTTAAATGCATATTAGTAAAGAGTAATAAAATCAAAATCAAAACCAAGTTGATTCATATTTATAGTTTATTCAGTAGCACATACTTTTAAACAAAACAGATGCAAAGTTAATCTAGAAAAACCGAAATTTAAAGTAATATTCAAATTCCAACCAATAGTGGGGCGCTGCGCCCCAAAAAGGAACGGGGCATCGAATGGGAGCCTTTGATGTGACGTGTTGAAATGAATATTTAAGGTTATTAATTATTTTTAACTGTTGTGATTTGGTAGTTCACAGCATCTTACGAATGGTAGTGAGCCTAGGCAAAAACTGCATTGCTCAATTCATAGCGAGCGTATAGAAGAATTAAAATATCACAGATATACTTTTATAGGTGGTGCGGTTCTTGAGTTACGTTGTAAAGAGGGCTGAAACAACAACACTTTTGTAAAACGTACATAACTCATTAACAACAATAAATTAAGCAAGTTTGCAAAGTATACAATTTGTAGAATGAACTTTTACAAAACATCAAGGTGTTAATTTTCAATAATATATTGATGTAGATAATGCCAATCGATTTTTAAGTTGCTTCGACCAACAATACCTCGTCAGCTCGTCTACCCTTAATATTAATTAAATATACCGATTTGGAACACCTAATTTCAATACGAGTATGAGAAAAATAATTATGAGCTTTCACCTGATACCAACATTTGCATTTTGATGGGGTTAAATGGGATGAGACTGTCAATCGGGTCACCCGCCTTTAAATGCATGATCATCGGCGCTGCTCACTAGCGTTTAGCCTGCTGACATCAAAACCACTAAGAACTGAAACGGAATTTTGTACACAAACACCCTGACCATGACCCGCCAAATCAATTTCAGAGAAGATGTATGGATGCATCTTTTCTGTTAATTCTCTGTTATGGAACCAATTTTAAAATCTCTGCTTTTTCATAGCTATTCCAAAATTGACATCCTCAGATACATAACTGCAAGTTTTTCATCGATCGAACGTGATCATAGTTTTAAAAGTACCCATTTTCTAGCGCTTCGCGCGCATCTATCATAATACTAATCATGGCGTGTCCGTCCGTCCGTCTCTCTGTCCGTGCGCTATCGCGTTCGCGTCCGCGAGTTTCGCGTTTGCGCGGTGCACAATCGCGTGCTCGCGGGGCGCTATCGCGTAGTATCAACGGGCGCAATGCGTGCATCGGAAAGCATTAGGCCACCTCATCGGACCAATAGGCCTACTTTCAACACATATTTCAATACGGAACGCGTGCATTGGCCTATTTCAGCATGACTATTCCCGAGGTTCTCCAGAATGGTTAACATTATGATAAAAATAATCTGTTAATAAAATAATCAGGTAAGGCCTATAACCCGTAATATTAGGCCTTATTGGGTTCACATTTCTCCCGATTGATTTCATTACTTTAGTAACGGCCTACATCCAATCTAGATACTAATTTCGGGGTATTTTCGGGGTCCTCCAACGTAGTAGCAGGACACTCAGAACTTGGAAGAGGCGAACGATGGGTTTCCAGATTATGGTACCGAAAAAAGCGTCACAGCTACAAAACAGAGTTGTGTTAAGTTGGATCTTGATCATTGAGAGACGGCGAGGCCTATAGTAGTTTAATAGGTCAGGGCAGCTTTATGGGTAACGGGTGTTGGGCAATTAGAAATAGGCCTATTACGAGAACCGCACAACCCGAGAACCGCGAAATCTAGTACCATATAAAACCTATCACCCCCCCCCCCCCTATGTTGACTGTAATCACTGCACTGATCAAACGATATCAGCTATCATGATTGAATACAAATGCTCGTATATCTATAGTAAACAAATCAACGCAATGAACCCAGATCATCTTTGTTTTATTGTAAATTGTGAAGTGACTTAAGGTGGTACTACACCCCTGATATATTTTGTGACTAATTTTGCATTTAGTTCTCAAAAAAATAAATACACACTGGTAACAAAAGTTATGTATATTACGGGGGCATCCTATTACTTCACAGAATTGTTTGTGTTTCAAGACAAGTGGTTGTCTCCACACGGAGCGACCGTTTAAACAAACAAACATTCTAGCGGTACCTCTTATCATAAATAACAAACTGCTTGTCACTGAAATTCCAGTGTAGTAACTGGATTCCTTGACCCTATAATGTAACTTTTGTTACCAGTGTGTTATTATTTTTTGAGAAAAATGCAAAAATAGTCACAAATTTATCAAGGGGTGTAGTACCACCTTAATGTGACGTAGGCAGAATAATTATGTGACAACATGAAAGCAGGATGATCCACTCTAATTGTTATTATTATTATTGGTGTTGTTGTTATTGTTATTATTATTACTATTCGAATGAATTATTGCCGCAATATTAACCTCAACATAAAGCCAGATGCAGCTTTTAATTTGCGACACATGTTTTAAAACTCCCAACAGAATGCTGGTAAATATTTTATCTTTTTATTTTTTAGGTTTGTTTTACTTTTTTAAGACTGAACTTTGAATGATTGTATAAATGAAATTATAATTTTCATTCCATGCACCAAAATGTTTTGAAAATATATAGAAACATATAAAAAAGTTCTTTCGAGTTAACATAGCAAATAGGAAACATGAAAGAGCTGTATTTCTCCAGTTATATAACAACTGCTTGGAGTACATTAAGTGCCTTTTCAAATCAGCCACTATCTTGTACACTGGACTATAGCATTGTAATGTGTACATTCAAAGCCAAGGGCATTGGACATTTCAGAAATGTAGCGGTGCCGTTGCTTATACAAATGGCAGTACACTTAAAGTTCAGTCTTATCGACAATTTCAGAAATGTACGTTTATGCCATTGGCTTTGTATTATTACTAGGCTCAAAGTTCAGTGCACAAGTGACTGATTTGAAAATGTGAACAGGGATGTGCTCCAAGCACTCTCAGTGAAAACAATTCTAACTATTTTATGTTTAAAAAACCCGTATTTATTCGGCAAATTAGATATAACAGTAACTGTACAGGTAGTACAACAGTAACTGCAGTAACTGTGACCAGAGGCAGTTTAACAGTAACTGTGATCAGAGGTAGTTCAACAGTACCTGTGAGAGGTAGTTCAACAGTAACTGTGATCAGAGGTAGTTCAACAGTACCTGTGATCAGAGGTAGTTCAACAGTACCTGTGATCACAGGTAGTTCAACAGTACCTGTGATCACAGGTAGTTCAACAGTACCTGTGATCACAGGTAGTTCAACAGTACCTGTGATCACAGGTAGTTCAACAGTACCTGTGATCAGAGGTAGTTCAACAGTACCTGTGATCAGAGGTAGTTCAACAGTACCTGTGATCAGAGGTAGTTCAACAATAACTGTGATCAGAGGTAGTTCAACAGTACCTGTGATCACAGGTAGTTCAACGGTAACTGTGATCAGAGGTAGTTCAACAGTACCTGTGATCAGAGGTAGTTCAACAATAACTGTGATCAGACTTAGATGTAATTCATCAGTAACTGTAACAGAGAGTGATCAGCACGTTCATACGCTTAATGCTTCTTCAAATGACCTGAGTTTGTGAAGCCTTTATTACAATATGTATGCATATGATCAGGCTTATCGTTCGTGTGGATACGTTCATGTTCCTGCAAGTGACCTTTGTGAAATCTTGGAACAGAATTGACAATTAAAAAGCTTCTCGTTGATATGAAAACTTTCATGTAGTTTCAAGATATCTGAACTTGTGAAATCTTTGTTACCAAATCTACACTGAAGGGCCTTTTGTTAGTATAAATATGTTCATGTATCTTCCAATTGCCTGAGTTTGTACAGCTTTTATTACAAAATCAACATTTAAAAGCTGTCTCCTTAGAATGCTTAATATGTATATATCTTCATGCCTTTTCAAGTGATCTGATTGTGTAAAGCCTTTGTGACAAAAATGTACACATAAAAGGTTTCTCTTCAGTATGAATTCTTTCATGTTTCTTCAAATTACCTGATGATGTGAAGCCTTTATTGCAAAATGTACATTTAAAAGCCTTCTTTTAGTATGTAGGCCTATACGTTCGTGCTCCTTCAAGCTATATGACCGTTTAAAGCATTGCATTTTGATTCTCTTTAATATGTTTACGGTAATGTTTTTTTAAGTTACCCGATTCTGTAAATCCTTTGCTACAAAATGTACACATAAAAGGCCTCTCTCCAGTATGTATACGTTCATGTATCTTCAAACTTCCTGACGTTGTGAAACCTTTGTTACAAAATGTACACCTAAAAGGTTTCTCTTTAGTATGAATACGTACATGTTCGTTCAACTGCGTTGACTGTGTGAAGCCTTTGTTACAAAATGAACATTTAAAATGCTTCTCTTTTGTATGAATACGTTCATGTGTCTTTACAGCACCTGACGTTCTGAAGTCTTTGTTACAAAATTTACATTTAAAAGGCTTCTCCTTGGTATGTATACGTTCATGCTCCTTCAAGTTACTTGACAAAGTAAAGCTTTTATTGCAAAATGTACACGTAAAAGGTTTCTCTCCAGTATGAACACGTTCATGTACCTTCAAACTACCTGACCGTGTGAAGCCTTTGTAACAAAATGTACACCTAAAAGGCTTCTCGTTAGTATGTATACGTTCATGTGTCTTCACATTACTTGACGATGTGAAACCTTTGTTACAAAAATTACACCTAAATGGCTTCTCTTTGGTATGTATACGTTTATGTATCTTCAAACTACCTGAGGTTGTGACACATTTGTCACAAAATGTACATTTAAAAAGTTTTTCCTTGTTTAATTGTTTATAGTTTCTTCCTCGACTCGTTGATGATTCCCCTGATGCGACAGAAGACTTTGAATCCTTGTCGTAATTATTTGGCCGATCGGTACATTTACCATCATGTGGCTGTTTTCCACACCGGTTGAGTTTAGAAATAGTGACACCTTCCTTTGCATTCCTATTCTTTTCATCCTGTGGCTTCCTTTTAAGTTGTTGAAATGGTTCACTTTTTGTCATCTTTTCAAGTTCTGCCTTGCTTCTCTTCTGCTGTTTATTTCTCGACTTTTGCATATTGAATGCACTCCTTTTCGTCTTGTATCTCGCTTTGTAGTCATACCAGTAAGGACGAATCCACACTTCATGGTGTCTTTTATGAGACAAATATCGTAACACATTGTTGTAAAATCTCCCGCAATATTTGCATACATGCGGCATTAAATAGTCCCACTTACGTGGACGTCTATTTGCCATTGTCTGTAATAAAAGTAAACAAAATACCGTTATTTGGTCTGACATCTGGCGGTAATACTTGGAGTTGGATATAATTAGCTATAATTTGGCGATGTAAGTAATGGCAAGTCGTGGCTCTACATGTACTAAAGTAATGCAATTAATACAGCTTCTTAATATACTTTTTTAATTTTGAAAATTAACTGCTTTTTTATTCAAATAGTTATAAGATACGTGGGGCACGTTGACGCAGCGGTACGGGCTCTGCCTTGTAATCGGTGGATTGCGAGTTCGGGCACCGGCGCGGGGCATCGTGTTGTGCTCTTGGGCAAGGTGCTTTACCTTCCTTGCCTCTCTGTACCCAAGGGTGAAATGGGGAGCTGTTATGAAAATTGCAGCGCCGCCCAAAGGTATGAGCATGCCTTGGGCATTCTATGGCAGCTGACATATTCTTACGACAGCGGAACAAACGTAAAAGCGCTTTGGTATATGTGCAAATGTGAAAAATGCTTATTCCCAAAAATTTCAGTTGATTCCTATTTTGCGTTTGCGAGTTATGCATGATTATTGTGGATTACACTGATCAATAGGCCACCGTGTGTAATTTTGTTCTGGTATACCAGAACGAAATTCAAATTTGAAATAATTGGTGTATAAACATTATAAAGCCAGAGGTTTCCAGTGTTATAAAAATTTAAAACTTTTTTTCAGAAAAGTGGGGGGATGAGGCTGTGGATCACGAAATGCCCTTTTAAATTTCACATTTTTTACATTATCCGTCAACTTGAAAACAGAGATTATAGCAAAAACAACAACAACAACAAAACAGCCCCCCCGCAAATTAATAATAATAATAATAATAATAATAATAATAATAATAATAATAATAATAATAATAATAATAATAATAATAATAATAATAATAATAATAATAATAATAATAATAACAAAACATCGAGCAAGGTCCGAAACATGAATCTTATGTAGGCCTATAAATGTACAGGACTAGTGTAATGTGTTTTTTTTTTTTTTTTTTTTTTTTTACGACATGGCATAACTGGGCATCAACAGCAGAGACAAATAAATCATTTAGAAGCTGCTGACGAGGATGCACCCAGAAAGCGATTAACCTCCTGCTAAAGCTGGCCCTCGATCTAATGGCTGGAATTTGGGCAGGTAGAGAATTCCATAATTGGGCTGTAGATGGTAGAAATGATCTTTCATGGCTGACAAGGTTTGATCTTGGGACTTCCACTGCTAGGTCATGGGATCTCACAGACCGTCGCAACCTGGGGTCATGGACATGGATGTCTGGCATCAGCTGGCATAACAACTCAGGGGCCTCCTTGTAAAACATACGATGGAAGAGGGTGGCTGCTCCAACTGCCCTGCGGTGGCTCAATGGCTGAATATGATGATCTTCATACTCATTTGTTGGCAGACCAATGACACGCTTAGCTCTATTTTGGATGGAGTCAAGCTGAGCTAGTGAGGTGGGAGTTGCACCAGTCCAAGCATTTTTGATCGTATCATGGCCTTGTAGATGATGGCTCTCTGTGCAGGTAGAATATAGGGCGAAGCTCTTCTGAGGAGTCCCAGTCGCTGACCGGCTGTCTTTGACATTTTGGTGACTACTTGGTTCCAGGACAAGTTGTTATTCAATGTAAGACCTAGAAGGTCCACGCTTTCAGCTTCTTCAAGAGTTACACCAAAAAAGTGAAGTGGTTTTACGCTCGGGTTTTATAATCTTTGGTTTTAAAGCCAATGTAACTTACTTGCTCACACGCACCGTCTTTACGAAATAACTCAAGGATATGACCAAAATTCTACTCACGATGATCAACGTACACCAACGACACCATTAAATGTCCTCAACACGGGGCAAATAGCAGACAACAAGAGCTTAAGAACTGACTGACTGAAACTCATCAGGTTACTCAGGTAGTTTAAGTTCAGTTCCGAATACTACACGGTTTAATTCCCAGCCAGCAAGCTTATTCCCCCGGCTTATTCCGCTTGACAACAGCACGCATTGATGATGCATTCAGATGATCCTACTTGACTTTCATGACGACAACGATGCACGCCTATTGTTATTTAAATAACACGATCAATTGATTAAGGATAAACTAGCTATCACGTTCGATCGATCGATTGATCGATGCAAAAATGTTTGAGGATGTTTATTTTGGAATATTTATGATTGAATAAAAATTCCTTTATAATAAAAATTCCTTTAAAAAAGGAATGGGGCAGCCAATGGGAGCTTTGATGTGATGTGCTGAAATGTAACCGAGGCTGTATTCCAAGATGGCGGAGGGTTCACATCGTTTTTCACGACGCTCTGTTGCAACTTCCATTTTTCACCTTTGGATCGTCATCTTGGGACTCACATCCGTCTTGACCACAGCCGAAAACGTGGAAAACAACATGGTAGGGTCGGTCGCCTGAAAAAGGCTGTAAAAGCCGCCCTCCGAACGGGAAAGATCCGAGCAGATCACCGGGAGATAGAGCCGACAGACCCAACACTACTCGCTCAGTTCACCCGATGCTGTCAGGCTAATATCATGGACGGTAGTTGGGCTACTTTTGAAGAATTGGAGCGAACGTATAGACAATCATTGATAACCGGTAGGAGTTATGATTCTTATTGTCACCCTAACCCTAAGAAATGGTGGACTGTTTTGGCCATTTTGACCTCATTTTTCTACGATAACGGAAATTTGAAAGGAACTGATAATGGTAGACCATGGAATATCGACACATTGAAATATGCGAAACGGGTGTTATTGAAATTCCCAATCCATACAAGCCTATTGACCGACGAAGTTAGTGAGCTCGAGGTCACATCTGAACAATACAAACAATTACTTCTACGGGACATCCCACACATGATCAGTTTTGTTAAACAGAACGTTAGTCCGGCTTTCAATACACATCAACGGGGGAATCCCTCACTTGTTAGTAAACAAAAACTTAATCAACTGTGGAAAAACGATAAAGCCAAGGCGATTGGTATTATCAAGAATGACAGCATCATAGAACCGCCACAACAGTGCACGATAAACCTCGGAACAATTGAAAACCATTTCAAACACAAAGCTAAGAACAGAACTCAGGTTGAACAAGTATTCGATAATGAGCCATGGCCACGTACTCTTTTACCGCATCCCCCTATTAATTTCCCGTCAACGGATCCGTTTACTGAAACAGAACTCCGCAAGGTGCTAAAAGTCTACCATCACGCAAAGCTGCAGGGGAAGATGGTCTGCGTTATGAAGATCTGCGTAGAAACTTGGATAACAACTTACGTCCTTTGTTATACATATTCAATACATGCTTTCTTAACCAGAAAATTCCTGAAAATTGGAAGAAGTCAAAAATCATTTTGATTCCCAAAAAAGGACGTGATCTGGACCAAATTGATAACTGGCGACCCATTTCACTGACTTGTGTTATGTATAAAGTTTACATGATGTTACTGAAGGAACGCTTAGTTCCATGGTTGGTTGAAGAAGGAGAATGTGTCCAAATCAAAAGGCGCAATGCCAAGACCAGGGTTATTAGAACATGCTTTTTGTCAAAAACAAACTCTAGAAGACTTTCGTCATGAAAGCAGTAAAATGTTCATGTTATACATAGATTTTGCTGATGCATTTGGTAGTATTGAGCACCCGGTTATGCAACGTGCTCTTACCGACACCGGTATGCCAGATATATATTTAAACATTTTCCAGGATGTTTATACAGATTCGTGTTTTACTGTTCAATGCAAGGATGGAACTACGGCCACCATCAAGCGCGGTCGTGGTATCATACAAGGTTGCCCGTGGTCTGTTTTTGCCTTTGAACTTGGTATAGACATGCTTTTGAGATGGTTAAAAGAACCATTTGATGAGCAACAAGTGCCAATCCCCGTCCAGGCCTATGTTGACGATATTGCCGTATGTACACGTGATCTTCGGCAAATTGTTGATATGGGAATGAAAGTTGAAACATTTTGCAATTGGGCCAAACTTGACATCAAGGCTCAAAAATCAGCTCTTTTGTACGAACGTAGATCAGGCAACAATTGGTATAAGCGTGGTCAAGCTGATCAAACCATCAACAATTTGCAAGGTAACCCAGTGGAAAAATATCAACGTGATAAGTCATATGAGTACCTTGGTTATTCAATCAATATGACGGGTGATTGGACTCATCAAGTGTCAGAATTATTCCAAAAATTCAAAAATTTATTGCAAAAACTCGACATTGCTCCGCTTGCAATCTGCTTTAAACTTGAAGCAATCAATACATTATGCATTCCAACAGTTGAAGGATTTTTCAGCATTCTGCCTATACCATTTAAAACTTTGACGGCAATGGAGGATTTAATAATCAAGTATGCCAGATCATGGTTAGGCCAACATACTAATTCTAACCGCAAGTATGTTTTTGTCCCAAAATCATCTGGAGGCCTTGGAATCCGAAAACCATCTAGTATTTATTTCGCTAAAAAGGTGGCGTCATATGTACAGATGTTGAATTCAGATGATGATGTGGTCCGGAAGACTGCTGAAAAGTCCCTCAAACTGCACATGCAAAAAAGAAAAGTTAAAGAAACTAATGATGAAGGTAACAATTTTGCTGGGTATGAAGCTGATGAAAATGGTATCATCATAAAAAATATTCAGACTTGCTTGAGCAAGTCAGCCTGGGTTGAGTTAAACGAGATCTGCTCAAAATTGGCCATCGAGTTGGTTAAATCAAACAACGAAAACTTTGCGTATGCCATAAAGGCAGGTGAAACTGTTATGGTTTGTCACAAAGTAATTTATCATTTTATCATAAAGAAACTGACTGAAACTGAACTAAGCAACTGGACAAATCTTGAATCACAGGGAAGACTTGCGGACCTCGAGAAAGCAGATTATGCATGTTCGATGGAGCATTTAAAGAATGGTGATTTAAGTGTCGACCTGATTAAGTTTATCACCAAAGCTAGACTCCAAATCGCTGAATCAAATTCATTGCTCCATGTAATGTTTCCTCAGGTTAGCAAGTCGTGCCCTCTTTGCAGAAATCCATATGATACAATTTCACATGTAGCAAACGGCTGCATGCAATTTCGTTACAATTACATTTCAAGACATAACCGGATCATGAATATCCTTGAAAAGGAAATTAAAAAATACAACAGGTGTGATATCTACCGTGAAAAGATCATCTCGGGTGCCCTGATCACGAATGACGATGATGAAATTGAATTCGCAAACATCTTTCAGGACATTCAAGCAAGAAAACCAGACCTATTTCTCATTGATCACGAAAACATGAAGTGTTTCATCTTGGAAGTAACTTGTCCTTTCGATGCTTTCATTGAGGAAAGTTACAACACAAAGTTCCAAAAGTATACTCCTCTTTGTAACTTGCTCACATTGTGCGGATTTGATTGCAAAATCCTTGTCTTCGTGATTGGGTCACTCGGCCATATTCATCACCGTTTCCGAAGTGGGTTGAAGAAACTTGGCTTCCCCAAACGTGTTGCCAAGGCTGTTGCCAAGTATGCTTCTGTCAGTTCCATGATTGGAACCAACATCATTTGGAGACTGCGATACAGGCTCACCAAAATCAATTAATTCTTCCTGTTCAATTTCATGTTGTTTGTAATTTATTCATGTAATGATTTATAATGCCGCTTTGGTGGCCCAAATGTATTTGTTCATTATTGAATAAACAATTCGTATATGTGATGATTTTTCATTATTATTATAAATTTTTATTTCATTTCAAATTGTATTAAATATTTTATAATTATTTAACTTTGATTCCATGTAAACAAAAGTGGCGGGCCCGTACACGTTAATAAACTTGGTATATTTCGCACAGTGGTCCTCTGGGGATTGCCTATCGATTGGATTGATCATGGCTATAAACGTATTGGTGATGTCATAAGCTTAACTTTGGTGGACAATAGAATAACCATTGATTGACAAGGTTACCCCTGCGTCCCCTAGCCGAGGTATGTGAGATTGCATTTATGGCCAATTGGACGTGGCAAATGGACGCGCGTCCGTTTTGAAACAGACGCCAAAAATGTCCAAATGGACGTGAGAAATAATCAAATGGACGCAATGTCACTACTCGTGTCCATTTCCAAAACGGACGCGAGAAGAGGACAAACAGACGCGGATTGAGAACTCAATCTAACACTGCTGTCACTGGCACTGCACTGCACCGTACTATCGTAACATCAAGTTCACCGTCATATTTTAGTATTAGAAAATTAGTATATGCCTATTGTAAGAAAAAGTAACATTGTAAAACTTAATTTGTTTATTTCTTCTCATTTTTCCTGTTATTTATGTATTTATTATGTATTGCTTAATTATTTATAGGTTGTTTATTTATTATTATTTATTTATTATCAATTATTTATTATCATTTAGGGCCTACTTAAAGTGTTAGTACTTGTTTGTGGAAAAAAATTTATCTGTTCATTGCATATTGATAGTAGGTTATAATAATAAAATAATGATAAAAGATAATAGTTTAAAATAGAAGGTGAGGATTGCGTAGGAAATGATATCATAGCAATATTTTTGTATTGTCCACTTTATAATAAGGTGATTAGCGCAATGCCACGTTATACAATAGGAACAATGGTCGAATAATGGTTAGGATATTGAATTCATTGGTACTGTAAATCAGTGTGCTATAAATGATCAATGGTAGGCCTATTATATGCCTATAGAATACTACATGAACGTTACACCTCTAAAGACCTCATTTAGTCGTGTTTTCACACAAACGGCCCATTTTGCTCCCAAGATCTTGTAGAAAAAGTCTGTTATAACAAATGAAACCAAAAGCCGCAAGTTTTAGAATAACCAGAAAGAACTAATTTGTTTGGTCTTCCCTTCTCGAAAAGTCCCACTTTTTAGCATCTGCCACCGAAAGACCCTATTTTTCGCGCGGCCCCCCCCCCCCCCCGAAAGACCCCATGCATGTTGTATATAAAGTTGCTACCGCACATGCATGTGACTTTATTATTGGAGTGACCCCTCCACCACCAGTTTGAACCTATGGGCGGCCGTGAGGGCCAAAAGGGTCTCAAAACTACACAAGGGTCTCAGAAGTACAATAAGGTCTCAAAAACACACAAAGGTCTCAGAAATAAACACACAGTAATGTCTCAATAGCACAACACGGTGTCAAAAACAGAGAAAGGTCTCAGAAACAAACACACAACAATGTCTCAATAGTATAATAAGGTCTCAAAAACAGAGAAAGGTCTCAAATACAGAGAAAGGTCTCAAAAACAGAGAAAGGTCTCAAAAACAGAGAAAGGTCTCAAAAACAGAAAGGTCTCAAATACAGAGAAAGGTCTCAAACACAGAGAAAGGACTCAAAAAACAGAAAGGTCTCAGAAACAGAGAAAGGTCTCAAAAACAGAGAAAGGTCTCAAAAACAGAGAAAGGTCTCAAAAACAGAAAAGGTCTCAAAAACAGAGAAAGGTCTCAAAAACAGAAAAAGGTCTCAAAAACAGAAAAGGTCTCAAAAACACGTTAAGGTCTCAAAAACACGTTATGGTCTCAAAAATACGTTATGGTCTCAAAAACACGTTATGGTCTCAAAAACACGTTATGGTCTCAAAAACACGTTATGGTCTCAAAACACGTTATGGTCTCAAAACACGTTATGGTCTCAAAAACACGTTATGGTGTCAAAAACACGTTATGGTCTCAAAAAACATTTTGTTTTTGAGACCTTTTCTGTTTTGAGATCTTTCTCTGTTTTGAGACCTTTCCTGTTTTTGAGACCTTTCTCTATTTTTGAGACCTTTCTCCTTTCTCTGTTTTTGAGACCTTTCTCTGTTTTTGAGACCTTTCTGTTTTTGAGACCTTCCTCTGTTTTTGAAACCTTTTTCTGTTTTTGAGACCTTTATCTTTTTTGAGACCTTTCTCTGTATTTGAGACCTTTCCCTATTTTTGAGACCTTATTGTACTATTGAGACCTTGTTGTGTGTTTGTTTCTGAGACCGTTCTCTGTTTTTAAGACCTTATTATACTTTTGAGACCTTATTGTGTGTTTATTTCTGAGACCTTTATGTGTTTTGAGACCTTATTATACGTTTGAGACCTTATTGTGTGTTTATTTCTGAGACCTTTGTGTGTTTTTGAGACCTTATTGTACTTTTTGAGACCCGTGTGTGATTTTGAGACCCTTTTGGCCCTCATGGCCGCCCATATGAACCATTTGATTGCTGACAGAGTCTACACTTGGCATGTGCCGTGGTTCAGTTCATGGCCCCTAAAGACCGGGTTTTTCGCACGACCGCATATAACCGAGTCCTCTAAATTAATTTTCTAGATTATAATTTTCTAAAAGGAAGACAAGACTAACTCAATTTCGTTTTGTTCAAATTTTAATGAGCATAATTTGTCAGTCGAATACTATTAGCATGATTAGTATACATGTGTATTTGTCCACCTGAAGACTGAGTGGTTACTTATTTTATTTTTGTTTTTGTTTGTTTGTTCGTTTGGTGTTTTTTGTTAATTGTTGTTTTTTAATTCATAATATCACATGACACAGAAAACAAAGGTATTATTGTTTGCGCAAATTCACTCAACAAACAACATCTATTACTTTTAACAATAAAGGACTACTTGGAATAACTTCCAAATCTGGGTGTTTGATATACCTATATTTGGAAGGGGTGTGTGCGGCGTGCGCTTTATTCAGCATGCGTGTCGTATGTAAAGGCATCTATACGGGTGTAACTGATAATTGATAATTTAGTTATTATCAAATTTACATTCTAGTTATTATTATGTACAGGCTAATGCCATGTTGAATTCGTGAAAATACTATCTTCCATCTTCAAACAGGGATTTCCCTTTTAACAAAGGAGAACCGGCGCAGTACAATCGGCAAACTGTCAATCATCAGAATAGTTAGACTACCCTTTTTCATAAATAAGTAGCCTACATGATTAACCAGAGGCTCCGGAAGATTTTTTAATATTGGTGGGTAAATATAGGCCCTGTAGTTGATATGGTGAGGCGTTTGTGATGCCATATGGGGAGCTCAAAAGGCATTTTTCCGCATTTTGCGCTCAACATCTATCATGGTCCATAAAATGTATCGAGGTGGGTTGTATTAGTCCGCGTGATTTGGGTTTTACTCTTTTTTGTCTTCCTTGGTGGCTTCTTATTTAATTTTTTTTTTATTTCATAAGAACACATCATGATACGGACAGCAAAGGTATATAGGGCCTATTTTTAATTACGCCAATTCACCAATTCAAACAACATATTTATTTATTGGTAACTGTAAAGGACCAATTTAATTTATTCATGCATATGAATGTCGTATGCTATGTTTCATTCATGAAAATGCTATTATTCACCAAATAATTTGAATAAGCTCTTTCAGGGATTTCCCTTTTAATAAAGGAGTAGGCCTACAACGCACTGCAGCTGTCATTGGCATGTTCAAATAATCATTTACAAATCAGAATAGTCAGATTGCACATTTTTTCATAAATAAGTATGATTAATGCTATATAATATATAGGTGTGGTGTGTCCTACAAATCAGTAAAGAAATATGATGTGCAATATACCGGTATCATGCTTATGCTCAAAGTGAATATAAACTACTTTGAATTGAATTGAATTGAATGTACATGCCGGGATGCATGTATAACAGGCAGAAAGGTATAAGCATTAGCATGATAAATGAAAGAATCATAAAAGATAAATAGATATTTTATTTCCATGCCAAAATAATACATACATAACATTGCATACATTTCATAGATATATTTTTAGATTAATAACGAAATACTCCTTTAAATCTAATTGAATTTAGATTTAAGTGAGCTCTAAAATGGGTCTTGGTGTCATAAAAAAAGTAAATTCTAGACTCAAATTTCTTTACAGACAGGCAAAGTTTCTTGATCAAAATATCAAGAAAATTTTATGCTCTGCGCTTGTACTTTGTTTGTTTGATTACTCTATTTCTTCTTGGCATGCTGGCACACATAAGCAGATGAGTAAAAGCCTACAAATTGCTCAAAACAAAGTTATCAGATTTATTTTAAATAAGAATTGCATGTATCATATTACAGAAGATGATTTTAAAGATCTTAATTTCCTGAACATACAAAATAGGGCTAAACAACTCAGGTTGAACCATGTTTTTGATATTTTTAATGAAGTTGGCCCAGACTATCTTAGTTCAAATTTTACCAGAGTTTCAAACGTGCACCAATACAGTACTAGAAACAGTGCTCAAAATGTTCGTGTTCCAAAATCCACTACCATCACTTCTGGCTCTTTTTATTATAATGCCATTCAGGATTGGGCCAACTTACCAAGTGCAATCAAATCAATTTCTAATAAACCAAGTTTCAAAAAGTCTGTAAAAACTCATCTTTTAACCAAATTTAGTTTCTATTGATTTTAATCATGTTTAAGATTTTATTTTACTTTTAATATTCACTTGTATATATATATTTCTTTGTATGTTTTTATATGTATGTATGCCTTTTGCCCTTCTATGTATAAAGGACCCCTTCGGAAATAAGCCTTTGGGCTTAAAGGGCTATCCTGTGATATCTCCTTGCCTTGTTTTTTGTGTATTATATGTTATTTATCTTAATGCATTTTATATCTATTTACCTTGTATTGTTGTATGTGCAATATGGAGATACCGAATAAAATCAAATCAAATCAAATCAAATCAAATCAAATCAAATCTTTATCATTTGGCATTATTATAAAGTCCCAAAGTTATTTGCGACATTCTGCATGGACTTTCAAAGTCCATGAATGATGTGGAGTGCTTATGTGCGTGTTTAATGTTTGTTTGGGTGTGTGTTGAGTGTACAACAGGGGGTGTGCTGGTTAGTTGATGTAAAAGCGCTTTTGTGATGCTATTTTATATGGTGAGCTCAAAACGCATTTTTCCGCATTCTGCGCTCAACATCTATAATATCGCGTGCTTGTTTGTAGGATCATGGGGGGGTTGTGTAAGGCGGATGGGTGTGTATTTTGTATTGTAGTTTTGACATGAGTCTTGGAATTTGGCGGTATGGTCTATAATATGCCAGAAAGAACCATTTGTAGGTTTTGTAAAGGTCAGAAAGAACCATTTTCTGATTTAAAAGGATATCGGTGTGTGAATGAATGCCGGTTTGTTTTTTATATATAGATACGAGAGTATAAAACATGCCCATGCCCATGGAGGAAGTTTGTAGGTCTACTTAAAGTATTTATAAATGTTTACCTCCCGGCCATCCCGGGGACACTCATATGAAATTGGTAGCCTATGTATAGGGCCACATCGGACACTTTCAAATTGGATGAGGGCATGATGGCATTCGGTGAGAGACGGGCCGTTTGGACCTAAGGCGGGCATGGGTGAATACATGATTTAGTTTTTTTTTTCAAATAGGGCCTATGGTCTTTGGGTGAGAGCCGACAAACCCACATAGGCCTAACCTCTAGTTTTCGCTTAATTACTTTGTTATTTCAAAAGAAGTTCCTAAGATTAAAATTTTGTTCCTATGGTGATAATGAATTTGCTGTTCAAAATAAGGGCCCTTGGGGCAATGAAAGAATAAATGGCAAATAATGGGTGCATGGCAGAACATGACAAAAAAAAGTGGTGGGAAGGGGGTGACAGCGATGCTGAAAAGGGGCGTCCTAACAACCTATAGGCCTGTAGGCTTATATAGGCATACGCGTCACCTCCAAAGTTAAACACGTTCTTGCATACTATTCAATTCAATTTAAATTTTACTTATAGGCCTACACAGAAAGGCACACTCAGCCCTTGAGCTAGTCATTTTGAACATTCATGTGTCAACTTCCATAAACATATTGACCAAACATTCATCAAAATTCAATGGCTAAACATTTGACATAGTAAACAATGTTTCCACATAGGCCTATACAGGACCAAGTATTTATAGAAGCAAAAATGTGTACATAGAAAAAGTCTCAAATTGATAAACACAGGTTTTTGCAGTGTAGGCCTATTATACCAGGAAAAGTTTGAAACGTTTTCAATAATAGTAATAATTAAATAATAATAATAATAATAATAATAATAACACTAACACTAATAATAATAATAACACTAACAACAACAATAATAATAATAATAATAATAATAATAATAATAGTAATAATAATAATAATAATAATAATAGGCCTAATAATAATAATAATAATAATAATAGGGCCTAAATGAGTGATGAATGATGATCAAACTTATCATAAGCGCCGGTTTCCACAGTAGGATGCAGGACCTATAATCAGCACTTCGCTCTGGTTTCAATAATACAGAAATAAAACAAAATCTGCCGTGTTTTAAAGGGGCATTTCGTGATCCACAGCCTCATCCCCCACTTTTCTCAAAAAAGTTGAGATTTTTATATCACTGGAAACCTCTGGCTACATAATGTTTATGTACAAAATATTTCTTGCAGATTAATTCGTTTTGCAAAGATATCGTGAAATTTGAATTTCGTTCTGGTGCACCAGAACGAAATTACAACGCATTGTCTATGGAGCAGTGTAATACACATAATCATGCATAACTCGCAAACGCAAAATCGGAATCAACTGAAATTTTGGGAATAGGCTTTTTTCGTGGATATGTACTGAAAAATGTCATAAAGAGAGGAGGCTAGGATCACGAAATACTCCTTTAAACATGATAACATCTAATTTTCTGACACAGTAGGCCTAAGCACGACATTATTTAAAAATGTTGTCGAATATCGATCAGGCCTAAATTATTATTTTTGCAGCAAACTGTACGGGCAAAACACGCAGTATGCGGCCCGTCTCTACATAAGGCCAAATAAAAAATAAAACATGTTTCACGTCCCCTCCCGCTTCCTTTTTTGAGGTTTCTTCAATTTTATTTTTATTTTTTTAAATTAAGTTATAACTCTTCAAAAAATATGTCTGGGAAGTAGAGATGCTTTCTATAGCCTTGCTAACATACAAGAAACACTTTTGTAAGGTTTTGTGATAGTAAGAGGGGGCCTATCTCTCAGAACAACAAATAAAAAGAGGCCTCCTCCTTTTTCCAGGCATTATTGTACACGCTAAAACAGCTCTAATTATGGGTATTTACACCGATTTTGCGATAAAAAATAAAAAATAAAAAGCCCCCTCTTCCTCCTTTTTTTCAAAAACCCGGACGTGAAACATGTTTTTTATTTTACTTGGCCTAATAAAGCTTAATAAATAGGCCTATGTATAGTACTGAATGACTAATTTTATTCAATTAATAGGTATAGGCCGTAAACGGCTGGAGATAAAGACTATCACGTCCATTTCCCACGTCCATTAGGACATTTTTGCCGCGTCCATTTGCCACGTCCATTTGGCCATTTTCCACGTCCATTTGGCCTTTATTGCAGACTGGAGTACTGGACGCGCGTCCGTTTTCCACGTCTATTTCGTGCTTTTTGCTCTGTTACATACCAGCCTAGCCGCTTGTCTGCTGGCATATTCCATTTTTGATCGTATCATGGCCTTGTAGATGATGGCTCTCTGTGCAGGTAGAATATAGGGCGAAGCTCTTCTGAGGAGTCCCAGTCGCTGACCGGCTGTCTTTGACATTTTGTAGTCCGAATAATCAGACCCAGAACAAATTATTAATTTCTGACATTATCGTGTACTGGGTCTGAACTGTTTTCATTCGAAATCTTGATGGCAAATTGGACAATAGAAGCACATGGTGCTACTTCACAGTTTTTAATCCCCTATTCATGTTGCGTGAATCACTGATTTAGTCTCTATTGTGGACCATCCTTTTGATACTTGAGTATTTGGACAAGCGGAACAGGTTTGACAGGCCCCTTTGTCTACCTCTCTGTTTGTAAACAAACGAGGAGGTCGAAATCGTCCTCCTCGCCGAATACGAAAGTCAGCGTAATAGTACGGCACTGACATTTTGGTGACTACTTGGTTCCAGGACAAGTTGTTATTCAATGTAAGACCTAGAAGGTCCACGCTTTCAGCTTCTTCAAGAGTTACACCAAAAAAGTGAAGTGGTTTTACGCTCGGGTTTTATAATCTTTGGTTTTAAAGCCAATGTAACTTACATGCTCACACGCACCGTCTTTACGAAATAACTCAAGGATATGACCAAAATTCTACTCACGATGATCAACGTACACCAACGACACCATTAAATGTCCTCAACACGGGGCAAATAGCAGACAACAAGAGCTTAAGAACTGACTGACTGAAACTCATCAGGCTACTCAGGTAGTTTAAGTTCAGTTCCGAATACTACACCGTAACGGTTTAATTCCCAGCCAGCAAGCTTATTCCGCTTGACAACAGCACGCATTGATGATGCATTCGGGGATGCATTCAGATGATCCTACTTGACTTTCATGACGACAACGATGCACGCCTATTGTTATTTAAATAACACGATCAATTGATTAAGGATAAACTAGCTATCACGTTCGATCGATCGATTGATCGATGCAAAAAATGTTTGAGGATGTTTATTTTTGGAATATTTATGATTGAATAAAAATTCCTTTATAATAAAAATTCCTTTAAAAAAGGAATGGGGCAGCCAATGGGAGCTTTGATGTGATGTGCTGAAATGTAACCGTTTGGATACAATCTTCTTCTTTAAAACAATAATGTAACATTAGCATAGTAAGCAAAGAAAGATTAGGAAATGTAAGACATATTTATAACAGTGAGAGAGGTGTAAAATTGTACTTCATGTGATGTAAGAGGATTGGTTTTAAATAAAAACGAGTGTAGATCAGGTCACCATTTCGGCTACTATTGTTATGAAATCATGTTGTGGGGGGGGGAGGTGTTGGAGCAGAATTATTTTATTCAGAATATAGGTTTGCATATTTAATTCTTAAGGATTGTTATCCAAGTGGACATATGATATAACGGTAGGTTGTAATACCTGACAATGTTGCATGCCTGGGGTCCATTCGCGAAACTTAACGAAGCTTCGTAAGTCTCGAAATCGTTCGTAACACGCAAGTTTTTTCATCGATCGAACGTGATCATAGTTTAAAAAGTACCCATTTTCTCGCGCTTCGCGCGCATCTATACCATATAAAACCTATTATCCCCCTATGTCGATTGTAATCACTGCACTGATCAAACGATATCAGCTGTCATGATTGAATACAAATGCTCGTATATCTATAGTAAACAAATCAACGCAATGAACCCAGATCATCTTTGTTTTATTGTAAATTGTGAAGTGACTTAAGATGGTACTACACCCCCTGATATATTTTGTGACTAATTTTGCATTTTTCTCAAAAGATAACTACACACTGGTAACAGTGTGTAGTTATATTATAGGGGCAAAGAATCCAATTACTTCACTGAATTTTCAGTGTTTCAAGACAAGTGGTTGTCTCCACACGGAGCGACCGTTTAAACAAACAAACATTCTAGCGGTACCTCTTTTCTTATCATAAATAACGTACTGCTTGTCACTGAAATTCCAGTATAGTAACTGGATTCCTTGACCCTATAATATATGTACATAACTTTTGTTACCAGTGTGTTATTATTTTTTGAGAAAAATGCAAAAATAGTCCCAAATTTATCAAGGGGTGTAGTACCATCTTAATGTGACGTAGGCAAAAAGATTATGTGACAACATGATAACAGGATGATTCACTCTTATTGTTAATATTATTACTATTCGAACGAATATTAAGCTCAACATAAAGCCTGATACAGCTTTTTATTTGCGACACATGTTTTAAGTCCAACAGAATGCTGGTAAATATATTGTTATTTAAAATTCTAAAATCAAAAATGAAAAGTATATCTTAGACTAACTTTTAGGTTTGTTTTATTTTTTAATGACATGGACCAGATACACACTGTTCTTTTATAAGAATTTTGAATGATTGAATAAATGAAATTGCAAGTTTCATTCCATGCACTAAAATGTTTTGAAAATATAGAAACATAAGT